>NW_027266286.1:7500-1207500 GCF_022045235.1 Haliotis cracherodii
CAATCGAACATGTATTGAATGCACTGAATCAACGACTGCGGGCACGTCAGCAGCAACCACAGAACCCCCGACAGTTAGCGCAAACACTACAGGCAGAGTGGGTTAACATTCCCCAGGCCACAATTCGGGATCTGATTGCTTCCATGGGACGACGATGCCAGTCAGTTTTGGACTAGGATGGAGTCTTTTATTTAAATATGCTCATTTGTCAGACAATAACTTTGCATGTTTAAATCTTTGTTTCTTGTACCAATGATTAAAATCTCAAAATTATAAGTCTATAAGATACCATTCAAACATATAGGGGGCTAACAAATTCCTTTGACAATAATCAGTGTTAAATATTGAATTAAGAACAATGAAGGTTTCTTTCCTATTGCGATTTGTATGATAATTATTTACTCGAATTAATTCCTCAAGCAAGCGTGTTGTTTCCTGTAATAAAATATTATTGAGACATGTTTGAAGTAACTTTATGCGCCATTATTCGACATATTAGATAACGTTTTGACGTTGTTTATTACACGCTAAAAGGCGCTTAATACATGTTAAATGGCGTTCAAGACACGTCAGACGTGGCTTGAGATCGATTAGAAGTCACTTAATACATGATTTTAAAAACGTTTAAGAGACGATGGACATCACTTAATACGGCATTATTTGACACGTTAGATGACGTTGATGACAACGTTTAAAACACGCTAAAGGTCGCTTAAGACATGTAAGACGTCATTTGAGACACATTATGAGGTCGTTTACACACGCTAGAGGTCGCTTAAGACACGTTTAGTGACGTTGAAAACACTTTAAATAACGTTTGAGAGACGATGGACATCACCTTATACGACACTATTCGACACGTTAGATGACGTTGATAACAATGTTTAACACACGCTAAAGGTCGCTTAAGACTCGTTAGACGTCTTTTGAGACACGTTAGATGACGTTATGAGGTCGTTTAGAACACGCTAGAGGTCGTTTAAGACACGTTTAATGATGTTAAAGACACGTTAAATGACATTTAAAGACACATTTGACGTCACTTTATATGTGATTATTCGACAAGCTAGATATAATGCACAAATATAATAATCCGGGTATGCAAAACTGTTAAAATGTGGAAAAAACCTACTTGGTAACATTATTTGATAACGAAGTGAAACTGCCTGCAGCGCTGTGCATACAATATATCCCCTACATTTGTAGAATACAGTAAGATCTGATATCAATGTATCTTCATCACTTGGAGGAGATATAGATAATCTATATACCTTCAGATGAAGTTGTTTTTTAAAACACGTTAAAAGTCGTTTAAGACACGTTAAATGACGTTTAAGACACATTTGACGTCACTTTATTGGTCATTTTCGACACATTAGATGACGTAAAGACGCTGTTTGAATAATTAGCCGCATATGAATTAAATTAATTAAATGGAAATGTAAGAGGAGGTGTAAGAGGAGGGGAAACATGTAGTGTTGTTGTATGTACATTGTAGGCAAGGAACATTATCAGTAAACCTATCAATGGTAATTGCTGGACAGATCATTGCTTTTGAAAGTCGACGGAATGGAAGTATGTGCGATATGTTTGACTAATAGTGTTGCCCAGTACCACTGTCATTCAAGAAGGTCATTAGGCTTTGTCCGTCGGTGTATATGTTGCCTGCTCAGCGACATCAAGCACCTCTGGACTCTGTGATTACTCCATAACAACATTGCAGCCTTTGATGAGCTACAAGAACCTCGCCCCGTTCGTCAACTAGACTCTGCGTGACCAGTCACATTATTACTCTAGTAGTCGCAAACATGCATAGGGGTGTGTTGAAAGTCCCAAAGTCACCTCCCTCCACCTCTGTTCGTCTGTTTTGGAATCTTAGAAGGGACAGTGTCGCATTGTCGCTCTCACGAAAACAAGCAAAATGTGTCAAAATGAACTAAAGCCCGACAAGGCGACATTTTGACCTTTTGTCGTATTGTCGCCTTTTGAATAATATTTTTTTTGTTAACTAAAAGGCGAATATGCCACAACGCCAAATCTCTCAAGGTAAAAATTTACCGTGTTATTACATTTGTGACCCCAACTAAAACGGCCTAAGAAAGCTTTAACATTCTATACAACGCGACAATGCGGCATATTGATATTGACGTGGTATTGCCTTTTTTCATTAAAGGTGCGCATGTCCCGTAGGACCCGAGGGGGGGGGGGCTTGATCTAATCCGGAATAAAGACGATTTTATAGGGGTAGCCAACGGAGATAGCAGACTGCAGTCTAACATGAATACCCAACTCAGACACAGTTTATTGACTCTGAGTCGACCAGTCATGGTTTTAGCCCCTTATTGCCAAGCGCCGGGCAGGGTAACACAAAGTACCATCTTTTAATGTGTATGGTGCTGGAATTCGAAGCCACGATCATAGTTTCCTAGTCTAGGAGACACAACTCTGCACAGCAAAATGCGCCGAGGAAACGACAGGGCCTCCTCATGGATTTAAAAAGTCGTTTGAGACAGGAACGTAATTAAAAGGAAATGCAAAGAGTGTGCGTCTTGCCGTGAAAACACGTTTGGTTCATAGAATACCTTACCGACAGTAACTTTACATGAAATAAGTTCTGAGGGTAAACGTGAGGGAAGTAGTGAGAGTAGGGATGAAGGTAGGGATGCACGTACCCCCTGTGCCTCTATTTGTACCCATTCAATAAACGGGTATGTATTTAATGTGTTTGAATATGCACCTGGTCAGTAAACGGGTATCTACTTAGTGAACCTTCTGGTCTACATTTAGGTTTTACAGTTAAGTTACATTGAATTAACATCAAGGTTGACAGTACAGTTAAGGAACGTGTGGCTTTAATCTTAATCTTTTCAATAGTTTCAATGAAGACCATCTTACGTCTGGACTTCACTGAGTGCGTTGAACGCATTGACACCTACACGGTATTCTGAGTATGTGTAGCATGGTATGACATCCTCTCAATCGGTGGACGGGACAGGCACAACCTTCCCAATCAGTTCCATCATAATAAAAATAGAATATGTTTCACAATACATGAACACTGTTGTGTATGTCCGGGTTTCCCATAGCGTGTCACTTTGCAGCTTGCGTGTGTAGCTGGAGTAATTCATTTTAACTGTCACCGTCCAGCCGACCAATCTCTGACCTTCACAATTGTTAGGCTCTGTAACCATGGAGTGCGTGTATGTAGATATACCTATATATTTAAAACCCATCTTTACATGTTAGTAGGAACTGGACATATTGAAGACAACTGCACCAGCCTAAACAACACAGCCACAGCAAAAATGAATACTGTTCTCGGCTTACTCGCTCTTTGTTGTAAGTTTTTCTCATTTTGTTTATTTCTACAATGTGTTAGGGGCGGAAATTTTGTTTGAGACCAGCTATGGATTCAGCAAAACCAGATATTTTGTTGATTAAAACTATGAGACTATACATTTCATTTTCAAAATGACCTTGCAACAATGTATTTTTTGTGGCAGACAACTTATTATATTTTTCAACATCAAACCAAGGCTTTTTTAACCATTTTCTGAGAACATTTACTTTTTCGATAAAATCCCCTAGCCCCAGAATATAGGTTTTTCACTATACATCTTAATGTGCCCCTTTCATTTCTGTTAATGTTGATCGCAGGTTGAGAGCAAGACAAATTAGACAGTTATGATCATACTGTCATAGTGGAAACCATTTCTAAAGGTGTTGGTTTAAAAACTATAATGTATTCAGCATTCGTGATATTCCCTACAATCATAAGCCCCCTCCCAGCAGGACCTTTAATCCTTCGTTACGTACCACGCAAAATATATACCGTTGTTTACCGTTGACGGTGCGAGTCTACTTGTCCTCAAAGTTGGAAATCGTGGTGTTGTGATGTTGACTATACATGATGGTCTTTAGGGAGGCAAGGTAGGAATACCATCACGGTGCCGCCTAAGCCATACAGTTGGACTTGGTGATGCCTCTCTCTTGCCTTGCGGATCAGTTCAGACGTGAAGATGTCTGCTTCCATTCAGCACTTACAATATTTCTCCTCGCTGCTACGATACTGGTGTGTCGAAACCTTGGCACTGGAACCGATAATTAAACACTTTCAATACTTCTACTAGCTGTGACGATACCGTTGTGTCGAAACCTTGGCACTGGAACCGGTAACTACACACTTCCAATATTTCTCCTCGCTGCAACGGTATCGGTGTGTTGAAACCTTGGCAATGCAACCGGTAATTACACACTTCCAAAATTTCTACTCACTGCAACGATACCGGTGTGTCGAAATCTTGGCACTGGAACCAATAACTACACACTTCCAATATTTCTCCTCGCTCCAACGATACGAGTGTGTCGAAACCATGGCACTGCAAACCGGTAACTACACACTTCCAATATTTTTCCTCGCTGCAACGATACCAGTGTGTCAAAACCTTGGCACTGGATCCGATAACTACACATTTCCAATATTTCTCCTCGCTGCAACGATACCAGTGTGTCGAAACCTTGGTAATTGAACCGGCAACTACACACTTCCAATATTTTTCCTCGCTACAACGATACCGGTGTGTCGAAACCTCTACACCTCAACAGATAACTACACACTTCCAATATTTTTCCTCGCTGCAACGATACCAGTGTGTCGAAACCTTGGCACTGGAACCAATAACTACACACTTCCAATATTTCTCCTCGCTGCAACGTTACCTGTGTGTTGAAACCATGGCAATTTAACCGGTAACTACACATTTCCAATATTTCTCCTCGCTGCAACGATACCAGTGTGTCGAAACCTTGGCACTGGATCCGATAACTACACATTTCCAATATGTTTCCTCGCTGCAACGATACCAGTGTGTCGAAACCTTGGTAATTGAACCGGCAACTACACACTTCCAATATTTTTCCTCACTACAACGATACCGGTGTGTGGAAACCTCTACACCTCAACAGATAACTACACACTTCCAATATTTTTCCTCGCTGCAACAATACCAGTGTGTGGAAACCTTGGCACTGGAACCAATAACTACACACTTCCAATATTTCTCCTCGCTGCAACGTTACCTGTGTGTTGAAACCTTGGCAATTTAACCGGTAACTACACACTTCCAAAATTTCTACTCACTGCAACGATACCAGTGTGTCAAAACCTTGGCACTGCAACTGGCACTGGATCCGATAACTACACATTTCCAATATGTTTCCTCGCTGCAACGATACCAGTGTGTCGAAACCTTGGCACTAGAACCGGTAACTACACACTTCCAATATTTTGCCTCGCTGCAACGATACAGGTGTGTGGAAACCTCTACACCTCAACAGATAACTACACTTTTCAAATATTTTTCCTCGCTGCAATGATACTGGTGTGTTGAAACCTTGGCACTGGAACAAATAACTACACACTTCCAATATTTCTACTCGCTGCAACGATACCGTTGTGTGGAAACTATGCCACTGCAACCGATAACTACACACTTCCAATATTTCTCCTTGCTGCAACGATACCAGTGTGTTGAAACTATGGCACTGCAACCAATAACTACACACTTCCAATATTTCTACTCGCTGCAACAATACCGTTGTTTTGAAAACTTGGCACTGGAACCGATAACTACACACTTCCAATATTTCTTCTCGCTGCAACGATACGGCTGTGACAAAACCTTGGCACTGCAACCGATAACTACACACTTCCAATATTTCTTCTCGCTGCAACGATACGGCTGTGACGAAACCTTGGCACTGCAACCGATAACTACACACTTCCAATATTTCTTCTCGCTGCAACGATACGGCTGTGACGAAACCTTGGCAATGCAACCGATAACTACATACTTCCAATATTTCTCCTCGCTGCAACGATACCGTTGTGTTGAAACCTTGGCAATTTAACCGGTAACTACACACTTCCAATATTTCTCCTCGCTGCAATGATATCGATGTGTCGAAACCATGGCACTGCAAACCGGTAACTACACACTTCCAATACTTCTCCTCGCTGCAACGATACCAGTGTGTCGAAACCTTGGCACTGGATCCGATAACTACACATTTCCAATATGTTTCCTCGCTGCAACGATACCAGTGTGTCAAAACCTTGGCACTGGAACCGGTAACTACACACTTCCAATATTTTTCCTCGCTGCAACGATACCGGTGTGTCAAAACCTCTACACCTCAACAGATAACTACACACTTCCAATATTTTTTCTCGCTGCAACGATACCGGTGTGTTGAAACTTTGGCACTGGAACCAATAACTACACACTTCCAATATTTCTCCTCGCTGCAACGATACAGGTGTGTCGAAACCTCTACACTTCAACCGGTAACTAGACACTTCCAATATTTCTCCTCGCTGTAACGATGCTGGTGTGTGGAAACCTTGGCACTAGAACTGGTAACTACAAACTTCCAATATTTCTCCTCGCTGCAACGATATCGATGTGTCGAAACCTTGGCACTGGAACCAATAACTACACATTTCCAATACTTCTACTCGCTGCAACGACACCGGTGTGTCGAAACCTTGGCACTGCAACCAATAACTACACACTTCCAATACTTCTACTGGCTGCAACGATACCGTAGTGTTGAAACCTTGGCACTGGAACCAATAACTACACACTTCCAATATTTCTACTCCCTGCTACGATACCGGTGTGTCGAAACCTCTACACTTCAAAAGGGAACTACACACTTCCAATACTTCTACTCACTGCGACGATACTGGTGTGTCAGAACCTCTACACTTCAACAGGTTACTACACACTTCCAATATTTCTACTCGCTGTAACGATACCTGTGTGTCGAAACCTTGGCACTGGAACCGATAACTACACACTTCCAATATTTTTCCTCGCTGCAGCAATACCAGTGTGTTGAAACCTTGGCACTGGAACCGGCAACTACACACTTCCAATATTTTGCCTCGCTGCAATGACACCGGTGTGTTGAAACCTCGACACATCAACAGGTAACTACATACTTCCAATATTTTTCCTCGCTGCAACGATACCAGTGTGTCGAAACCTTGGCACTGGGACCAATAACTACACACTTCCAATATTTCTACTCGCTGCAACGATACTGGTGTGTGGAAACTATGCCACTGCAACCGATAACTACACACTTCCAATATTTCTCCTCGCTGCAACGATACCAGTGTGTTGAAACTATGGCACTGCAACCGGTAACTACACACTTCCAATATTTCTCCTCGCTGCAACAATACCGTTGTGTGGAAACCTTGGCACTGGAACAAGTAACTACACACTTCAATATTTCTCCTCGCTGCAACGATACGGCTGTGATGAAACCTTGGCACTGCAACCGAAAACTACACACTTCCAATATTTTTCCTCTCTGCAACGATACCGGTGTGTCGAATCCTCTACACCTCAACAGGTAACTACACACTTCCAATATTTCTCCTTGTTGCAACGATACGGCTGTGTCGAAACCTTGGCACTGCAACAGGTAACTACACACTTCCAATATTTCTACTCGCTGCAATGATACCAGTGTGTTAAAACCTTGGCAATGCAACCGATAACTACACATTTCCAAGATTTCTACTCACTGCAACGATACCGGTGTGTCGAAACCTTGGCACTGGAACCAATCATTACACACTTCCAATATTTTTCCTCTCTGCAACGATATCGATGTGTCGAAACCTTGGCAGTGCAACCGGTAACTACACACTTCCAATATTTCTCCTCGCTGCAACGATACCAGTGTGTTGAAACCTTGGCACTGGAACCAATAACTACACACTTCCAATATTTCTACTCGCTGCAACGGTACCGGTGTGTTGAAGCTATGCAACTGCAACCGATAACTACACATTTTCAATATTTCTCCTCGCTGCAACGATACCAGTGTGTGGAAACTATGGCACTGCAACCGATAACTACATACTTCCAATATTTCTCCTCGCTGCAACGATACCGTTGTGTTGAAACCTTGGCAATTTAACCGGTAACTACACACTTCCAATATTTCTCCTCGCTGCAATGATATCGATGTGTCGAAACCATGGCACTGCAAACCGGTAACTACACACTTCCAATACTTCTCCTCGCTGCAACGATACTGGTGTGTCGAAACCTTGGCACTGGATCCGATAACTACACATTTCCAATATGTTTCCTCGCTGCAACGATACCAGTGTGTCGAAACCTTGGCACTGGAACCGGTAACTACACACTTCCAATATTTTTCCTCGCTGCAACGATACCGGTGTGTCAAAACCTCTACACCTCAACAGATAACTACACACTTCCAATATTATTTCTCGCTGCAACGATACCGGTGTGTTGAAACTTTGGCACTGGAACCAATAACTACACACTTCCAATATTTCTACTAGCTGCAACGATACCGGTATGTCGAAATCTTGGCACTGGAACCGATAACTACACACTTCCAATGTTTCTACTTGCTGCAATGATACCGGTGTGTCAAAACCTTGGTACTGAAACCGATAACTACACACTTGCAATATTTCTACTAGCTGCAACGATACCGGGATGTCGAAACATCTACACTTCAACAGGTAACTACACACTTCCAATATTTCTCCTCGCTGACATGAGAAGTATGAAGTTTGCAGGGAACAAATGTTGTTTGTCTTGATTGTTTCGATGAACGTTGCTTGCGCGTGATTGTTTATCATTTATACATATGAAATACTTAACAGGATGAACTCGCTGTCAGAAAAGAGTATATCTTGACTTGTACCACTTGTGCATGCTATTGACATTCTCGCGTACACCTCATAGCCTCCTTGATCCATTAATACGTGTTACTCAAGGACAAGCAACGAATCGTTTTGATGTGTTTATCAACTAGATTTAATAGTTGTGAAGAGAAATGAGATGACATTTGACTTCACTCCTTAAATCTGCTTCAGGGGTTATTGTTGTGAAATACAAGGATTGCAAATAAATACGATTGTAATTGACTTTAAAAAGTCACCAAGCATGTGTGATGTTCATGACACGTGTCTATCTGTTGCAGGTTCAGTGGCGAGCGTGCATGCTGCCTGCAATATTCTTGCATGTTCACTGACAGGAAGTATCCTTGGTACAGAAGGATGCGCGTATGTTTCTTTTTGCGTTCATTCAACATTCCACGCGTAACCTTCTTCTCCTATCACTCCCTTCATACTAACAATAATAGCCCACTCTAAGGTCATACAGATAGCCACTAGGCTACCATACCTTCTGATGTTCCGTTAATATAGGGAGTAGGCCACGTTAACTTCTGACTTTCAGTTTAGACAGAGAGTAGGTCACGATACCTACTCCTTTATGTTCAGATAGGGAGTATACCACGATACATACTGACCCTCATTTCCGACAGAAAGTAGGCCACGGTACTTACTTTCTTCTCATTTAGATCGGAAGTAGGCCAAGGTACCTACTGACTATTAATTCAGAGAAGGAGTTGGCCACGATACCTACTGACCTTCATTTCAGACATCATTTTTTGTTCTTTTAACAATCAGAAATACGGTTTTTTTCCACCAGGACTTATAATCTCTACATTGAGTGTCTGAAAGACGAAGTGGGTGCTTGCACCAGCTCCCAGGTTGTGGAGAAAGCCAGCCTTGATGCCGCCATCACCAGTAACACTGTACTGATGAACGCCCTCCCATGTAAGTAGCAGTAGCAAACTGTATAAGTTATCCCTCGGGGCGTAGTGTGTGACGTACCCTGTGTGTGAGCCTATGTACATCTCACCTGACGGCTCTGGGTACATAGGCTCACACACAGGGTACATCTCACCTGACGGCTCGGGGTACATAGGCTCACACACAGGGTACATCTCACCTGACGGCTCGGGGTACATAGGCTCACACACAGGGTACATCACACCTGACGGCTCGGGGTACATAGGCTCACACACAGGGTACATCACACCTGACGGCTCGGGGTACATAGGCTCACACACAGGGTACATCACACCTGACGGCTCTGGGTACATAGGCTCACACACAGGGTACATCACACCTGACGGCTCTGGGTACATAGACTCACACACAGGGTACATCACACCTGACGGCTCGGGGTACATAGGCTCACACACAGGGTACATCACACCTGACGGCTCGGGGTACATAGGCTCACACACAGGGTACATCTCACCTGACGGCTCGGGGTACATAGACTCACACACAGGGTACATGTACATCACAACCTACGCCCGACGGATCGGTTGATAACGAATTCATCTTTTTTTATAGAGGTCCAGAATATATGTCCGCAGTTTAACTCAGCAAAACACGAGGCAGACGACGCAAACAAAACAAGATACTTCCCTTCACCCATTGTCTTCGGATAAACATCTGTTCGTTTCAAATGAAGGATACTTTTTCGAGACATGCAAGGCTAATTTCTAGCTATAATTTTTAAGTAAGTTGAGATAATGCTTCATTGCTTTATTTGCTGATGGAAATGACAATAAGCTCACTGGGAATCCGTGACGACATGCAGTGCCGACTGTATTGGTAGCAGTCGTCATAAGAAGGTCAATATAACAACTGAACCGGAAGCTAATTCTGATCTGTTTATTTGACAGGTTCTGCTGCCGGTGGAATCTATCTATCCTTGGCCTCTCTACTGATGGCTTTCATCGCCCTCTTCATGAAGCAGTAGACTCCAGCAGACACTTCATAAAGCACTGGGCACTAACATGAAACTACACTCCAACAGGCACTGTATCAAGCAGTAGACTCAAACAGAAACTTCATGAAGCAATAGTAAATTTAAATGGGATACATCATATTGCAATAGTAAATTTAAATGGGATAGTTCATGAAGCAATAGCAGACTCCAACAGACACTTCAAGGAGAAGAAGACTCCATCATACACTACATGAAGCACTAGACTCCAGCAGACACTTCATGGGGCAGTAGACTCCAACAGACACTTCATGGAGCAGTACACTATCCAACACACACTACACGAAGCACTAGACTCCAACAGACACCTCATGGAGCAGTACACTCCAACAGACTCTACACGAACCTGTAGACACCAGCAGACACTACATGAAGCAGTACACTCAAGCCGACAATTCATGAAGCACTAGACTCCAACAGACACTTCATGGAGCAGTACACTCCAACAGACACTACACGAACCGGTAGACTCCAGCAAACACTACATGAAGCAGTGCACTCCAGCAGGCACTGCATGACGCACTAGACTCCAGCAGACACTGCATGACGCACTAGACTCCAGCAGACACTGCATGACGCACTATACTCCAGTAGACACTACACGAAGCCCCAAACTCCAACAGACACTGCACGAAGCACTAGACTCCAACAGACATTACACGAAGCACAAGACTCCAACAGACGCTTCATGGAGCAGTACACTCCAACAGACACTACACAAACCGGTAGACTCCAGCAAACACTACATGAAGCAGTGCACTCCAGCAGGCACTGCATGACGCACTAGACTCCAGCAGACACTGCATGGCGCACTATACTCCAGTAGGCGCTACACGAAGCCCTAAACTCCAACAGACACTACACGAAGCGCTAGACTCCAACAGACATTACACGATGCCCTAGACTCCAACAGACACTACACGAAGCACTAGACTCCAACAGACACTACACGAAGCACTAAACTCCAACAGACACTACACGAAGCACTAGACTCCAACAGACATTACACGAAGCCCTAGACTCCAACATACACAACATGAAGCCCCAGACTCCAACAGATACTGCATCAAGCACTAGACTCCAACATACACTATATCAAGATATATACCAATCCTGAAATACTATCATGGTGTAATATGTATATTAAGTTTTCATATAGTTACAGAACAGCAGGTAATATATATTAGGATCCAGGAAAAATGCAGTAGTTTCAGTTATTGCTTTTAGAAAGATACTAGCCTAAGCTAACAAGAACCCATCTCCCAAATGACAAGAAGTTATATCTACATAGTAGTATAGACGTCTCCTTGGTTTAGAATAACAAAAGGAATAGTATTGGTTGTTGATACACAATGGTGTGTGCCCTACGGTTAATGCATGGCTTGACAAAAGGGAATACCTAATCCTGTTGGACTGGCACTAATCTTGTTGATATATTTAGTGGGTGCTTGGAAATAGATTATGATATCACAATCGACGAGCTTGTGTGGAGGCTAAATCTTAGTGGGTCTAAATGGAAGTATTTGCTCAGTGCTATTCTGATATAGGCGATGGCAGATATACTTAAATCAAATAGTTCAAGGCAATTTGCTCGTCGATTGTGATATCATAATCTCTTTCCAAGCACCCAGTAAATATATCAACAAGATAAGTGCCAGTCCAACAGGATTAAGAATTCCCTTCTGTCAAGCCATTCATTAACCGTAGGGCACACCCCATTGTGTATCAACAACCAATAATATTCCTTTTGTTATTCTAAACCAAGGAGACCTCTCACCCACGGCCCAAAGGGTTGTACCGACTCTTTGTGGCACCCTCAGCTATATTTAAGATATTGTTCATTGTTCAGTGTAATTAGTCTCTTGTGACTCCAGCTCTTTGCTGACTTATTTTCAACATCAGACACTGAACCATAATAACACTCTTCTTTCATGAAATAAACGGAATAACCCGATATCATTTGCTTGTACTTGACCTGTATATGTTTAGCAATATAAAAAGGAAATATGTCCAAAAAGCTTTTTTTTTGTATTTCCAAAGACATTTAAACAATTACGATTGAGTGAGTGAGTGTGGTTATACGCCGCTTTAGCAATATTCCAACAATATCACCTTGGAGGGCCCCAGAAATGGGGTTCACACATTGTACCCATGTGGGGAATCGAACACGGGTCTTCGGCGTGACGAACGAACGCCTTAACCACAAGTCTACCCTACCGCCCCGAACAATTCAGAAGGGAAATAAAATATCAATTTGATATGGTGACATAAGTTCATAGGGAGTACTCAACATCAATCACACATAGCAGATTAAACACCAAGTATACAAAATTGAGTGGACATAGCGTAGTCACTTCCAAGTCACGTAACCTGCGCAGGGCATGATGCGTCCTGCCCGCGGATCCAAGATGGCGGCCCATCCGTTTCCGATGGCGTGCGCCCCCCGAAATGGCGTCGCATCCGTTTCCGGTGGCTTGCGCACCTCCAAGAGGGTTGCCCAACCGTTTCCGGAGTCGTGCGCCTCCAAGAGGGCGTCGCATCCGTTTCCGATGGTGCGCGCCTCCAAGAGTTGCGGCGCATCCGTTTTCCGTGGCGCGCGCACCTCCAAGAGGGCGTCGCATCCGTTTTCGAGGGAGGAGGAGGAGGGAAGGGGAAAAACCCAGAGAAGCGGTCGTAAAAGGTGAACAAAATCGACAGTGTTGTTCTAAAAATAGAAGTGGTGGTGGGGGTGGTGAAGGGAGGTGGTGGTGAAGGGAGGGAGGGAGGGAGGAGGAGGCGGGTTCTTTGTTTGGGTTTGAGGGTTGTCAAAGCAAAGGATGAAAGCGTTCTCTCGGGAGAGATGGGTGACCCTGAAAAAGGGCCGTTTTGAAGAAGATTACTTCTTCACATGCACGTATACGTACACGCAATGGTACAAGGCACGGGTGGGCTGTAATCTGACGTCTTACAGGCCACCTACTTCTGTGACATAGTGGCCGCATGTAGGTGTCCTTCATACACGCACTGGAAAGTGTCATCCCGTGTACTTGTACCAAGGGCATACACTGGCAGGCACCCTTGGCACCTGCCGCATTGCCATGGAGGAGACAATGCTGGTGATGTTTCTTCCTTCTTCAACTCCGAGTGGTACCCTTTGCACAGTGGCAAAGGCTGTGTCACTGAGACGATCTCCAAATCCCAGTTTTCTTCCATGTTCTTGCTGCTGCTGCTGATAATTTTCTTTCTTTTTTTTTTTACAAGTGACACTGATTCACTCGAATGGTTGTTCTCTTGTTTTATAGGAGAGGCACTGATACCCTGCTTCCTGGTTGGTTCGCCAGGCAGCAGCTCCGATTGGTTCGTTCCGGTGCCTGGCCAGCACCTCGGTTTTCCAAAACGGACCGACCCCTGTCTTTCTTTTCCATAGGAAATGGATTTTACCATGGGAGAGAAAGCACAGCCCCGGTTCGACCAATCAGAGCCCAGCATGGCCCGAGCGCAGCCTCTGATTGATGGACAACCCAAGCTTCTGACTGGTCAGATTTCGATCCGTTTTTTTTTTCTTGGGTAGTCTTGATATTTTTAGGTAGACGGTCGTCTGAACGCTAAAGGTGGAACGTCATAGGTAGGCATGAACGTGATGTGGGAATGCGTACGTGATGTACGTTGTGTCACCCCATGCAAATCGGGATGTCATGTGTGTGTGTCTTCAAACAGACGTTGACGTTGATCCATAGGATTGTTATTATTATTAATTATACCAAGGTGCTGGCATTCGTGTAGGTTGTCAAGCGTGCTGTCATTCGTGTTGCCAGGCACACGTGGTGTTTCATGCGTGTCTTTATGCAAAACGCGGTGTCCTCTGTGTGTGTGTGTGTGTGTGTGTGTGTGTGTGTGTGTGTGTGTGTGTGTGTGACTACAAACATTTATTTAGTATTTAGATGGATAGAGATGGATAGACATACGTGACGTTTGCACACGTTATGTACTTCGTGTCGCGATGTGAACGTAGTGTTTCACTCGTGTCTTCATGCAAACGTAGTGTCATGTGTGTGTGTATTCAAACAGACATTGATCCATATTATAATTATTATTATTTAATGATACCGAGGTGTTGGCACTCGTGTAGGTCGACAGGCGTACTGTCACACGTGTTTTAATACACTCGTGATTTTTGACGTGGTGTACTACGTGTTTCTATTTATATATATATATATTTATTTTTATTTAGAGATGTACCAAGGTGGTGTCACGCGTAGGCGTGTGCCTCCAAGAGGTCTAGGGGGAGGGTGTGGGTTCTTTGTTTTGGATTGTTGTTGTTTGGGTTGGCAAAGCAAAGGATGAAAGTTGTCTTTTGGGTGAGATGGGTGGCCCTGAAAAAGGCCGTTTTGGGGAAGAAAAACTTTTCTGCAACTGTCAAAGAAGAATCATCATGTCCAAGCTTATGACAAGACAAGGATTATCGAAGCGGTACTTGATGCCATCTGGGTATGACATCCGGGTATGTCATCTGGGTGCCCTACGTGGCACAACTTGTGGGTCCAACAAAGAAAAGAAAATATTTTTTTTTAACGCGAACTTGAACAGGAACACAGGAAACGTGAAACGTCCTCCTAGACAGCCGGTCGTGCTACACCATTCGTGTTCCTCTGATTCACATTCTCCTCGCAGAGATAGTGTAGCTGTAACTTCTTCTTGTGTTTCACCAGACCGGTTAGTCTGAGGCAGTCACAGTGTGGGGACCACTTGTGGTGTTCCACCCAAGGATCGTCGTGGGACGCCCATCGTCTCAGCCGCACACCACATTGGAAACAGTACACGCCATCGGAACCCTGAGTGTAGACAAAGCCTGCATAGGCCATCTCTTCAGCAGTCTGATTCATTTGCGTTGGCCACGTCTCAAACGAAGCGATCCTTCTTTTTCAAAGCATAGATAATAGGGCGATGGCATGTCACTTAGTGGTGACATACCATCCTCAGCATCCATACTCTTAGTCCACCATCCACGAGTATCTGCACTATCCGTCACCACGTCTCTGTCACGCGTCGTCGTACAACTCTTCTTTGTTTCAGCCATTCTTGATGCGATGATGATTTTCTTTTTTACAAGTGACACTGACCCACTCGAATGGTTGTTCTCTTGTTTTATAGGAGAAGAACCGGATCGAAATTCGCTGCTTCCTGGTTGGTCCAGAACGCAACATGCTGATTGGACCACGCCAGTGCCATGCCTGCACCTCAGTTTTCTAAAACAGAGTGATCGATGACTTTTATCAACAGATGTCAGGTAAGAAGGGAGATCGTATTGGTCTAGATATCAATCATCCCGCTTTGAACACCCCCATACGGATTCCCTTTCGTCGCTTTGAAGATCTCCATGGGCTAGATATTTTGCATGCCTTGGAAAAAGTCCAACAGTCCAACAAAGACCTGAACATCGATGCCACCATGGTTCTGACTTGAGTACACATAGCAGATCCGGACAGGCTAGGATCGGGCAGTGGCCACCATCTGAAACACATGATTGGACTTGAAACCTTTTTAACACGCAAAAGGGGTATTGTATGGATCAAGAACGAAGATCAATCCTGTTTGGCACGGGCCCTGGTGGTTGCACAGCATTATGCCCAGAAGCCCCATACTCTGAACCAAGAGTGGGAAACCCAGCGAAAGAGACTGACCAGAACGAATCGCGTTGACATTCAAGGCATACAGGCATGGGACTTGTTTTGACGTCTTGGCCTGCCTGAAGGTCCCTGTCAGGGCCTAGATGACCTAGCACGCGTGGGACGCACCTTGGCCCACCTGAATTATCAACTGAAAGTCTACAGTCAAGAGCTGGACCAGAGACTGTTGTACAAGTGTGATGAGGCTCCACCCCACGCAAACCGTGTTGCATTTATATCATCAAGATCAGCACTACGATGTCATCACTTCCATGACAGCTTTTTATGCATCTAACTATTATTGCGAACGCTGCGACCAACGTTACGATCATTCCGAAAACCATCGCTGCACCAAGCAATACCGCTGCCACCGCTGCCTCCACGTTAGTTATTGTGGACCCAAGGAAGAGAACGGGATCCCTTGCTTGACATGTCAACGCTGGTTCTCAAATCAACAGTGTTACACCCAACATCTCCAGTCACCGTCAGAAGGAAAACCCAGCGCCTGTCAATCGATACACAGGTGTCCGACCTGTTTTCAGCTGGTCCGTATCTTGGAGACCCCCATGGTTCACCAAGAGTGCTCAGATTAAGAACATCCCTGCTTGGTGTGCCGAGAACCTATGACTCCAGACCATCGTTGTTACATGACGCCCCTCTGTGAAGAAAACGAGGATGAGGAGGGGGAGCAAGAGGAGCAGAAGGGGGTAGAGGGGGAAGGGGAACAACATCACATACGAGACAACATCCAATACGTCTTCTATGATTTTGAATGCATGCAAGACACGGGGGAACACATTCCAAATTTGTGTGTGGTGCAGTTAGGATGTGGACAATGTATCAGTGAAGTGAGCAAGGACTTGTGCGAACACTGTCCATGGAGAGAAGAAGGGTATGGTCCCAGCCGTGAGATCATGTTTCAAGGTCCCACCACGCGACATGATGTGTGTGTGTGGTTGATCAAGCTAGCTGAAAAACCCAAGAAGAAGAAGAACCAAGAGGAGTGAGTGAGTGAGTGAGTTAATATTTAACGTCACATCGGCAGTATTGCAGCCATATCGTGACGAGATAAAATTTGACCCCCAACAATACATATGTAAAGTGTATAAAATTCTGTCGACGAAGGACAGTAAAACAACTAGATTATCACAGATATATGTTTAAAACTAGTACAGAACCATAAAATATGACAATTCATAACAATACAATAGATAAAATTGGGCTATATATCACCAGCAACTAAAGTGAGGTCACCATACTGAGGACCATGGAGAACCAAGAGGAAAAGGAGGACAGCGCACGCAAGGGGACAACAGCACACCTTGGGAAAAGAAAACGGGATGGAACCCTCTCAAGAAACCACTCTTCAAAACGTCAACAACATTCATCACCCCAGCAGGAGGAGACGGAAGAGGTGGAGGGGGAAGATGCCATTGATGTGGACACGCCCACCCCGTTGGAGGAGGAAAAGGGGAAGACAAAGAAGACAAAGAGGACAAAGAATGTGGTGGCACATAATGCACGATCCTATGATTTACACTTGATCCTGAAGGGTCTGTACCCTCTCCTGGTGAAACTCCCCACCAAGATTCGAAATGGCCAACAAATTTTGCAGGTCACCCTAGGACGGTTGTGTTTTGAAGACAGATTAAATTTCATACCTTACCCACTGAAAGCATTTCCAAAGAGCTTAGGGCTGAAAGAACTGAAGAAAGGGTACTTTCCGCACTTTTTCAATACTAGAACCAACCAGACCTACAGAGGCCCCTATCCACCAGCCATCATGTACGATCCCGATGGCATGTCTCCCGCAGAACGCACAGTCTTCCTCCAGAAAAGTGCAAGAAGGAGCCTTGTTTGACTTACAAGGAGAACTTTTAGCCTACTGCCAGAGCGATGTGAACATTTTGAGACGGGGATGTGCTGACTTCCGAGAATGCCATCAACTAGGTTTGCATGGATCCCTTTGTAGAAGTGATGACAGCTGCTGCGTTCACCATGAAATCCTTCCGAAAACACGACCTGAAAACCAATACCATCGCCATTCTTCCACCTCAAGGCTACCAACCCAAGAGAAATTATTCCCAGGCCTGTATGCACTGGCTGAGATATCTGATGGAAACGGACCCCCATCTGCACCTCCAGCACGCCAGGAATGGTGGTGAAAAAGAGTTCACGTGTGGAGAGGGTCAACATCGGTACAGTTTGGATGGCTACGATCCAGCGACAGGCACCATCTACGAATTCCTGGGCTGTTTCTGGCATGTGTGCCAGGCCTGTCACAAGACACTACGTGGAGAACCTCATCCCATCCTGGCCACGTCATTGGGAGCACGTTATACTGACACCCGCTACCGCCTGAGTCTCTTGAGTCAACACCCTGAAGTGAAATGGATCATCACCCTGTGGGAGCACGAGTTTACAAAAATGCAACAGGAGGACTCGGCTCTGCGATCTTTCTTGCAGGGTCCCCACTGTATCCATGTCCCTGGGCCGCTCAACCCTCACGACGCCTTCTATGGAGGATGAACCAATGCAACGCGATTATGCAATGAAGCCCAAGAAGGTGAAACCATGAAGTATATCGATATTTGTTCCCTTTATCCATACATTTGTAAGACCGGAGCATTTCCCACGGGACACCCGACCCTTCTCCATCAACCCCCTGTGGACATGGTGTTTGAACTGAAAGGGCTGATCCAATGCCGTGTCCTAACCACGGAACGACTCTACCATCCGCTACTGCCTTACAGATCGGGTGGCAAAATGCTCTGTCCGTTGTGCCATACGTGTCCCATACGTGTCCTAGACTCCCCCTGCAAGCACACGGACGAAGGGAGGTCATAGGTGGGTACGTACGCTACCGTAGAACTCCATGAAGCCGTGAAGAAGTATGACTACCAGGTGCTTCAGATCTACGACGGTTGGCATTTTGACACCTTTGCACATCATGACCCCGACGCCCAGCAAGTAGGACTCTTTGACACTTATATCAATCGTCATTTCAAGGAGAAGCTCGAAGCCAGCGGATACACTGAGGGATGTACGGATCACAACGCTTACATCCAGGCGATCTATGACAAAGAAGGCATTGGGTTGGACAAGGACCGCATCGAAAAAAATCCAGGACATCGCACCATTGTCAAGATGCAACTGAATTCGCTCTGGGGCAAGTTTGGACAACAGTTAGACTACACTCAGAACATCTATATGAACGATCCTGTAAAGTACTTTACCTTGTGGAGGGATGAACGCAATACCATCAAGGATGTTACTGTTGTCAATGAACACATGGTGGAAGTGACCAATACCCAGACGAAAGAATTCCAAACCCCTCATTCTCATTTCAATGTTGCCATCGCTGCTTGGGTCACCGCCCAAGCACGTCTCAAGATGTACGAGACCCTTGCCCTGGTGGGTCGCAGGGTCTTGTACTTTTACACGGACAGCGTCATTTACATTCATCGACCCCACAACGTGAATCCAGAGCTGGGCCATTCGTTGGGTGAGTTTACGGATGAACTGGACAGAAACACTATCAAGACGTTTGTGTCAGGAGGCCCCCAAAACTATGGCTATGAGTTAATGAACCCCAGACCCGATGGAACGCGCACGACCTGCAAAGTGTGAGGGTTCACTTTGAATTACAGAAACAACATCTCAACTTTGACACCATTAAAGGCCTGATACTGGGAAAGAGGGGTAGAAAATCAGTTTGGATTACCCTCATCACATCATTCGTAAAGGACCTTGGCATGAAAACGCTCTTGTGACCCGACCCACCCAAAAAGACTATCGTACCGTGTACGACAAGCGACGTCTCGTCTACCATGAAAACACAGGGCTGCCTGTAGACACACTCCCCTTTGGGTACAAAGACGACTTTCTTTAAATATTTCATTACAACGAATCGAAACTGAATCGACATGGACATCTACAGAAAAAAAACGGATGGAAATCTGACCAATGAGAAGCTTGGGTTGTCGATCAATCAGAGGCCACGCCTCAGTGCCTTAATACGATTAACGCTCTCCGGACGGACCAAGCAACAACATCGTCCCTCTGATTGATGTTCCTCATGTTGTGTTGGTTGTTAACGTTTTATCTGGAAGAAACACGTGTTTGGAGAGAGTACCATCAATTGTTGAAACACATTCGTGAAGACTTGGAAAGAAACAACGAAGAGAAAACCTGTACAACATCATGTCAAAAAATGGTTGAATGCCAAGACACGGAGCGACATGGGTGGTAAAGGAAGCAGTGGAGATGAGAACAGTGCCATGACTGCTGAACTGTGGGGTGAAGTGTACGACATGTTGTGTGCAAAGATAAAGGCCGACGACGCGTACGCCAAGATACGTTCAAAGAGGAAACTGACAGAACCCAAAAAAGTAGCACCGAAGAAGACGATAAAGAAGACCCAGAAGAAAAAAAACAAGCAAACCTGCAACAGCAGCATCAACCACAACCACCACAGCAGCAGCAACACCCACCACCACCACCACTTCCCTCACAACAGTGCCAGCCACCACACCACAGCAGCAGCAGCAGCAGCAGACTCCAAAACAAAAGGGACATTCTTTTTGAAACCTGAACACCTGCAAAAAGACGACCACGGAAGAAATTGTCTCTGAAGATCTCTCATCAAGAACAGCTGTAAATACCATGCTATTCTTTGTCTCAGTCATTCTTGATGATGATGATGATGATGATGATGATGATGATGACTATTCATATTATTGACTATGTCATATTATTGACAGGACCCCTGATGCCAGTTCAGCGCAGCCCGTGTTAGAAGAGTGGTGGGAACAAACCCCTCGGCAACCAACCTATTCACCGAATGCACCTGTGATGATGACGACCGGTGACAGTGATGATATGATCATGAAGTGCTCAAGCTGGCAACTCTCCCTTCCATGGATCTGGACACACCCACCCTGCTTGATGCTTCTTGGTCACCAGCATCACCAGAAGATGTTCATGTCTTCTCCTCAGGTATGCCCATGGTTTGCAACGATGACAACGTTGACCAGGATCCTTATGGAGAAGCTCAACTCATTCCCCTACAATGTGAATGTAGTGCCTGCCGACACAACAACATGTTAAGATACATAAGCTGCAACAGTGGCCATGTGATGTGCCATGTCTGTTTCAGGGAGGCCATAGACTGTACTTGTTTTACTAATGGATCTCTCACATGTTTGGGACCTCTTTGGGACAGTATGATGGAGGGCCACATCTTCACTCAAAGACCTTTACAACACATAAGCTGCAACAGTGGTCAAGTGATGTGTCATGTCTGTTTCAGGGAGGCCATAGACTGTACTTGTTTAACTGATGGACCTCTCACATGTTTGATGGAGGACCACATCTTATGGGCTTGAAGATAGAAGAGCTTGAAGATGAAAGAGGAAACGTTTACGCGTTGTTGTTGTTGTAGGGACATGCAAAGCACTCCCTCCTCCAATGTAACTGGTTGTTGTTCATTATTAAACAGTGATTGATTGAACTGACTCTTTGTGTCTTGATTGATCTCAACTCCAATAGAGTGCTGAACCGAGGATAGAGGTTGAGTTGAGATGTCGTCTACGTTGTCTGTCTGTCTGTCTGTCTGTCTGTGCGTCTGTCATGTCAGTGCACATGCTCGTTGTAAAAGTTAAGAAAAAAAGTAAAGAATATAAAAAAATAGATAAAAAGGCCATGCTTGAAAGATCAGGTGCCTTGTGTCAGTCATTCCAGTACACATCACCACTAGCACCGTGTGTCATGTCATGTGTCATGCCGTGTGTCAGTCAGCCCAAACACAGGATGACGTCACGTGATGAGGTGGATGAGGATGTTGAGATAATGACCTTCCGTTGAAGGGGGAGGGAGGAGGAGAGTTTCATAAAAGCAGGCGAACCCCCAGACCTTCTGTCAGTGAAGTCACAGTCATCATGGAGCAAAAATGGTCTATGAATGCCATGACATCCTCCCGAGAAGTCCCCTATTCCGAGTGGGTGTCTGAAAAGGCGAGAGAACAAGAAGCGAGAAAACGCCATCTGTTTATGGCCGACACACTCTTTATGGACGACACATGGCGACTCAGTGACATTCTGGAGGGACCTTTTCCTTCTTACACCTTGTGTCATCCTTTTCATCCTAACTATGATTCATTTCAAGAACGTCTGAGGTCTTTTCAAACGTGGCCTAAACAGATGACCCAGACCCCTTATGACATGGCCATGACTGGCTATTTCTATCAAGGACGACGTGATCGTGTTATCTGTTATTGCTGCGGTGTGACACTCCGCCAATTGGAAGCCACAGACAAACCCTGGAAAGAACATCTGAAGCACGCCAAAGTCCCCTGCGAATACTTGTGTTTGTTTTGTCCTGATGGAGAAGTGAAGGAAACATACGGACGTTTGGTGTCCCAAGAGGCACGGAAGAGAAGAGTCGAGTGTCTTGTTCACCCCAAGTGACAAAGTTTCTTTCTTTTTTTCAAAGTGTACAGACGTTCATACCCTAGTGGTCACCCCTCGTGTTCACCTTCGTGCTCACAAAAATCACAGGGACGCCCCTAATCCTGTGACTATTGTGTTGTCTGTAGAATGAAGAAAAAAACAAAACAGGATCGAAATGCACACCTAGATAAAAACAGGATCGAAATCTGACCAATCAGAGGTTTGGGTTTTCAGCCAATCAGAGACTGCGCTCGGGTCATGCTGGGCTCTGAATGGTCGAACTGGGGTTGTGCTTTCTCTCCCATGGTAAAATCCATTTCCTATGGAAAAGAAACACAAGGGTCGGGTGCTGGCCAGGCACCGGAACGAACTAATCAGGGGCGCTGCCTGGGGAACCAATCAGGAAGCAGGGTGTCAGTGGCTCTCCTATAAAAACAAAACCAGAGCGAAGCCACTCACACAATCACCATGCCACCTCGATACGGTTGTATGAAGTGCCAGACCGACAGTGACAGTTACCTGTACTGCCCTGAAGTGACATGTACCGAGTGCTACGCTCAAGGTCACCGTTACTATGTCTGCCCGAAGATAGGCAATCAAGATAGGTCTTACCTGCACTTCTGTTACAACTGTCAAGTCATGGGTCATTTCGCTGCAGATTGCCCAGAACCCAGTCGAAAGAAGACTCCTCAGAGACCCTGTTACAACTGTCGAGTCGTGGGTCGTTTCGCTGCAGATTGCCCAGAACCCAGTCGAAAGAAAACGTCAGCAGTCCCGTCCACGTCGACACCCGTGACACCCGTGACACCCGTGACACCTAAGACACCAGTGACACAAGTGCTTCATCTTATAGAAGCCATGCATGTCGAGTGAGTGAGTGAGTTAAGATTTATAGTCACATCGGCAATATTTCAGCCATATCGTGACTAAATCAAGTTGGACAGTAATCATACATAAATATAGACATTTAAATCTGTCGACAAAGGACAGTAAAAACACTAGACCATCACAGATGTAGATTGTAAAACTAGCATAACATAATAAAATTTGTAACAATTCATAACAATACACAATAAAAATGGCCTATAGATCACCAATAGCCAAAGGTAGGTCACCATACTAGGTACCATGGGGACTTACGATACTTCTGCTACCTACATGGTACTCCAGCAGGATTTACACCATCGCTCCGGCTACTGGTGATTGTCAGCAAGTTTAAGCCAAATCAGTTAAAAACAACAAGAATTCTACGATTAAAAACATGGAAAATGAAAAATACTTTGAATGAAATAGGACTTATGTACCCTCTCAGGGGGACAATTATTTTATGCTACTTCAACCCCCTTTGAAGGTACAGCCACTAACAATCACAGTCATATAATCATTTTACCAAATTAAAAGCACATACTTTATACAATACATATCAAAATTTATCAATCAATTCTATTTCTTTTAAAAAAGCAATAATTAAATGAGAACTTACCTTAAAAAGATCCTTCATAGATGAAACCTTGAAATAATTGTCCCTTGTGATGGAAAAATCAACACAGTCAAGCAGGACATGCTTGACTGTGATTCTTTCATCACAAGGGATACAGAATGGAGGATCCTCACCTTTTAACAAATATTCATGAGTATAACGAGAATGGCCAATACGACATCGTCTTAATACGACTTCTTCAAATCTGGACTGACAGCCCAAGTAGGTATAACCAATATCTGCTTTAATTGCATGTAATTTATTTATACCCACTTGAGTGTCCCACTTCTTCTGCATTAGGTCTTTGATATAGGATCTAATAACAGGTTTATAGTCACTGTATGGTAGTAGAAGTGGTGTCACAGATTTGTTGAGAGCTGCCTTTGCTGCAGCATCAGCCATAGTGTTACCCGTGATTCCAACATGACTAGGCAACCAGCAAAAGAGGATGTCGTATTGGCCAGTAGCAAGGTCATTATACAATTCTAAAATATCTAAAATGAATGGATGATGCGAACAGCTAGATTTGATTGCCTGTAGACACGATAATGAATCTGAAAAGATGATGAACCGTTTACAACTGTACTGTTTTGGGATATATTCTAAAGCAGTTAATATTGCCTTGGCTTCAGCAGTGAAAATGGAGCTATGGTCTGGTAAGCGAGATGAGACGGTTTTGGATCCAATGACAGCAGCACTGGAGACTGTGCTGCCGTCCTTGGATCCATCTGTAAAAATAGAACGGTGGGATTCGTATTTAGCTCTAACTTGTAAATATTCTTGCTGATATACTAATTGATTTGTGTCTTGTTTTTTAAATTGTGTGAGAGTCAAGTCCACCTCCGGTCTGATAAGTTGCCAAGGAGGGGAAGACAGAAGCCTGAAAGGAGAAATATTATCTAAATCAATATGTGCAGCTGTAATGTGGGGTTTAATCCGAATGCCTAGTGGTGGGACCAGCTTAGGCTTACTATGAAAAAGGTCTTCGTAATGGGGTTGAAATATACAGTTATATGCAGGGTTTAACGGGTTAGAACGTAATTTTGCAATATATTGAAGCGATAATTTGATACGCCGCTGCTTTAACGATGGTTCATCAGCTTCTACATATAAGCTTTCTACAGGAGACGTTCGAAAGGCGCCAAGACATAGTCTTAGGCCCTGATGGTGAATAGAATCTAATTTTTGTAAATTGCTCTTACAGGCTCCACCATAAACGATGGAGCCATAATCTAATTTAGAGCGGATTAGAGACCTATACAAGTGTAGGAGAGTTGATTGATCACCTCCCCACTTCGTATTGGCAACAACTTTCAACAAATCTAGAGCCTTCAGGCATTTAGTTTTAAGATAGTTAATATGCGGTTTAAAAGTTAAATGGTGATCGAAAATGAGACCCAGGAACTTGGCCTCCTTTACAACCTTGATAGGAGTGCCATGTAAAACTAGTTCTGGATCGTTGTGGTGCTTGTATTTTCTACAAAAATGAATACAATTGGTCTTAGCTTTTGAAAACCTAAAACCATTTTCAAGACACCATTTTTCGATTTTGTTGAGACATAGCTGTAACTGTCTCTCGATGGTACGCATATTTTTACCACGACATGAAATATTAAAATCGTCCACAAAAAGTGAACCATCAACTGAATCATTTAAAACTTTTGACAAACTGTTAATTTTGATACTGAATAAAGTGACAGACAAAATACTGCCTTGTGGGACACCCTGATCCTGATTATAATGATCAGACAGGGTTGTACCCACTCGGACTTGAAATTGCCTGTCTGTTAAAAACTGGGATATAAAATGAGGCAGACGGCCTCTTAATCCAAAATCATGAAGATCTTTTAAAATACCATGTTTCCATGTTGTATCGTAAGCTTTTTCTAAATCGAAAAAGATCGATACAGCATGTTGTCTATTTACAATGGAATTTTTAATGAACGATTCTAAACGCACTAAATGATCGATAGTACTTCTGTTCTTCCGGAAACCACATTGTATATTGGTAAGAAGATTATTTGTTTCCAAGTACCACACTAATCGATTATTTACCATGCGTTCCATCGTTTTACAAACACAGCTAGTTAGTGAGATAGGTCGGTAATTTGATGGATCAGAATGATCCCGCCCAGGTTTGGGTATTGGTATAACAATGGCATTATGCCATGAAGGTGGAAACGTCCCAGATGTCCAAATGTCATCAAATATAGTCAACAAAGTTGCAAGGCATGATTCGGGCAAGTGTTTCAGTAGCTGATAATGAATATTATCAGCGCCTGCTGCTGTATCATGAGCTTGCCCTAAGGCAGTATATAGCTCATGTAGTGAAAATACCTCATTGTAATCTTCACCATTATCAGATGTAAAATTTACTTTTTTCTTTTCCTGTTGGAGCTGATATTTTTGAAATTCAGGAACGTAATTTGATGAGTGAGTGAGTGAGTGAGTGAGTTAAGATTTATAGTCACATCGGCAATATTTCAGCCATATCGTGACTAAATCAAGTTGGACATTAATAATACATAAATATAGACATTGAAATCTGTCGACAAAGGACAGTAAAAACACTAGACAATCACATATGTAGATTGTAAAACTAGCATAACAGAATAAAATTTGTAACAATTCATAACAATACACAATAAAAATGGGCTATAGATCACCAATAGCCAAAGGTAGGTCACCATACTAGGTACCATGGGGACTTACGATACTTCTGCTACCTACATGGTAACCCAGCAGGATTTACACCATCGCTCTGGCTACTGGTGATTGTCAGCAAGTTTAAGCCAAATCAGTTAAAAACAACAAGAATTCTACGATTAAAAACATGGAAAATGAAAAATACTTTGAATGAATTAGGACTTATGTACCCTCTCAGGGGGACAATTATTTTACGCTACTTCAACCCCCTTTAAAGGTACAGCCACTAACAATCACAGTTATATAATCATTTTACCAAATTAAAAGCACATACTTTATACAATACATATCAAAATTTATCAATCAATTCTATTTCTTTTAAAAAAGCAATAATTAAATGAGAACTTACCTTAAAAAGATCCTTCATAGATGAAACCTTGAAATAATTGTCCCTTGTGATGGAAAAATCAACACAGTCAAGCAGGACATGCCCGACTGTGATTCTTTCATCACAAGGGATACAGAATGGAGTGAGTGAGTGAGTGAGTTAATATTTAACGTCACATCGGCAGTATTTCAGCCATATCGTGACGAGAAGTACATGAAGAATACAGAAATGTATACACTATAAAAAGCTGTCAACGAAGGACAGTACAATAACTAGAATATCACAGAATATATTTAAAACTAGTTGAGAATATATAAAAGACATAAGTATCAGAGAACACAATATAAAAATGGGCTAGAGATCGCCAGCAACTGAAGGTAGATCACCATGCTAGGGTCCATGGGGACTTACAGTACCTTTGCTTCCTGCATGGACCCCGGCAGGATTTATATCATCCCTTCAGTCACTGGCGACAGAGTACCAGTTAAGCCAAACTAAAATGACGAATATTCTGCGATTAAAAACCTGGCATGCAGAAAAATACTTCGAATGATATGGGACTTACATACCCTCTTAGGGGGACAATAATTTTACGCTACTTCAACCCCCCTCGAGGGTACAGCCACTAACAATCATAGTTATGAATTTTGCACTACCAATCTTTAAAACAATACATCAATTACATCAAAATTTATGTATAAGTTCTATTTCTTTTAAAAAACATAGTATTAAATGAGAGTTAACTTTACTAAAAAGGTCCTTCACTGTTTTTACACTGAAATATTTATCCCTTGTGATGGAAAAATCAATACAGTCAAGCAGGACATGCTTGACCGTGATTCTTTCATCACAAGGGATACAAAACGGAGGATCCTCACCCTTTAATAAATACTCATGTGTATATCTCGAGTGGCCAATACGACATCGCCGCATAATGACCTCTTCAAATCTGGACTGACAGCCCAAGTAGGTGTAACCAACATGGGGTTTAATTTCGTGTAATTTATTGATACCTACTTGGGTGTCCCACTTCTTTTGCATCAGATCACAGATGTAAGATCTAATTATAGGTTTAAAATCACTGTATGGTAAAAGAAGTGGTGTCACAGATTTGTCGAGTGCTGCTTTTGCAGCAGCATCAGCCATTGTGTTACCAACAATCCCAACATGGCTTGGTAACCAACAAAAGACGATGTCATATTGGCCAGTCGCAAGATCATTAAATAATTCAAGAATTTCAGTTAAAAATGGATGTTTACATGACAGATTTTTAATAGCCTGAAGGCACGAAAGTGAGTCTGAAAAAATTATGAATTCTTTATATTTGGATTTGTTCTTGATATATTTTAGTGCCGTTAAAATGGCGTGTGCTTCTGCTGTGAATATGGAACTATTATCGGGTAATCGTGAAGATACTGTTCTGGATCCAATGATGGTGGCACTAGCAACTGCGCCACCATCCTTGGATCCATCTGTAAATATAGATTTATATGTGTCATAAGTGTTTCGTAATTGATTGTATTCTTGTTTATAAATAAGGGGATTTGTATCAGATTTCTTAAGTCTGGTTAATGTGAGGTCTACAGTTGGTCTTACCATCTGCCAAGGAGGCGATGAAAAAAGTTTTGTGGGAGCTATATCCTGAAAGTTAATGTTCGCAGCAGAAACGACTGATTTTATTCTTATTCCTAGTGGTGGAACAAGAGATGTTTTCTTATTGTAAATATCTTCGTAAAGAGGATTAAATACGCAATTGAAAGCTGGATTAGACTGATTAGAATATAATTTAGTGATGTACTGTAAAGATAGTTTCAGACGGCGTTGTTTAAGAGAAGGCTCATCCGCTTCAACAGACAGACTTGGAATAGGAGAAGTGCGAAAGGCTCCAAGGCAAAGCCTCAGTCCTTGGTGATGGATAGTATCAAGTTTTTTTAAATTACTTTTACAGGCTCCACCATAGACGATGGAGCCGTAATCAAGTTTTGAACGGATCAGTGACCTGTATAAGTGTAGGAGGGTAGTCTGATCCCCTCCCCACTTGGAATTTGATACAACTTTCAATAAATCCAGCGCCTTCAGGCATTTAGCTTTAAGTGATTTAATGTGTGGTAAGAAAGTTAAATGGTTATCAAAGATGAGTCCCAAGAATTTGGCCTCCTTTACAACTTTGATAGGGGTGCCATTCAAAAATAATTCAGGGTCTTTATGCGGTTTATATTTTCTGCAGAAGTGTATACAGTTAGTTTTAGACATAGAAAATTTGAACCCGTTTTCGAGAGACCACTTATGAATTTTATTGAGACAAATTTGTAACTGCCTCTCTATGGTATGTATATTTTTACCACAACAAGATGCATTAAAATCATCCACGAACAGTGAACCATCCACTGAATTACTTAAAACCTTGGACAGACTATTAATTTTAATACTAAACAAGGTGACAGACAAAATACTGCCTTGTGGGACACCCTGATCCTGATTATAATGGTCAGACAGGGTTGAACCCACTCGGACTTGAAATTGTCTGTCTGTTAAAAATTGTGAAATAAAAAGAGGCAACCTGCCTCTCAAACCAAAATCATGTAAATCCTTTAGAATGCCATGCTTCCAAGTAGTATCGTATGCTTTCTCAAGATCAAAGAAAACTGATACTACGTGTTGCTTATTTACAATAGCATTTTTAACAAAGGATTCTAATCGTACCAAATGGTCGATAGTACTTCGATTTTTTCGGAAACCACATTGAATATTGCTAAGAAGATTGTTGGTTTCCAAATACCATACTAATCTATTATTTACTATTCGTTCCATGGTTTTGCAAACACAACTGGTTAACGATATAGGGCGGTAATTTGAGGGATCAGTATGATCCCGGCCAGGTTTTGGTATCGGTACCACAATGGCATTATGCCATGAAGGAGGAAAATTCCCTGATGTCCATATGTGGTCAAATATATCTAAAAGCGTCTCAAGACATGATTCGGGCAAATGCTTGAGTAACTGATAATGGATATTATCATCCCCTGCAGCAGTATCATGAGCTTGCTCAAGAGCAGTATGTAGCTCATGCAATGAAAATACTTCATTGTAGTCTTCACCATTATTTGAATCGAAATTAACCTTTTTCTTTTCCTGTTGTTTCTGATATCTCTGAAACTCGGGAACATAATTTGATGATGAAGAATTTTTGGCAAGAGTCTCGCCAAGTTTATTTACAATGGCAGATTTATCAGTTATTAATTTGTCACCGTCTTTAAGATGGTGTACAGACGATTTAGAACCTTTACCTTTTATTTTTTGAACCATGTTCCACACCTTGGACATGGGTGTGCGTGAATTAATTCTGGAGACATAATTCCTCCAAGATTGACGCTTATTATGTTTATAAGCACGTCGTGCCTTGGCACTAGTTATTTTAACAGTATTCAAGTTATGTACTGTAGGATGTTTACGGAAATATTTTTCCGCTTTCTTCCTACACTTTCTTGCTTGTTTGCATTCATTAGTAAACCATGGTTTACGAATGTGAGGATTTGCAGAGGACTTAGGAATTGTTTGGTCAGCAATATCATGGAGTTGACTCGAAAACAACTGGATGGGATCTGGTACATTTGTGAAGTGGTCCGGTTTCAATTTTTCAACACATAATGTTGCATACAAGGACCAATTGGCCTTTGTAAAATTCCACCTTGACGAAGGTGGGTCATCATTCGGTTTCATTGTTTTTAGGACAGTAGGAAAGTGATCACTTCCACAAAGGTCATCATGCACAGACCAATCGAACTCATTGTAAATATTTGAATCAGTGAGGGACAGATCGAGTGCAGAGTAAGTTCCTGTGGCAGGATGTAAATAGGTGCTGGAATCGTCATTAAATAAACATAAGTTATTATCAGATAAAAAATCCTCAATAACTTTCCCCTTATTGTTTGTAGTTGTACTCCCCCATAGAGGATTGTGCCCATTTAAATCGCCCATGATGATACACGGCTTAGGGAGTTGATCATACAAATGCTGAAGATCAGACAGTCGAAGTGCAGACGAAGGTGGAATATACAAAGAGCACAAAGTGAATGCAATGTGCAAGGTAAGGCGGATAGCAACAGCTTGAAGAGTAGTATTTAAAGGAACAGCACTATGGATGATGTCCCGCCTGACTAAAATAGTAGAGCCTCCAGTGGCTTTGTCACCCGGAGGAGAAAAAGAATGATGACAATTATACTGCCTCAGATCAAATGTATCCGTATGTTTAAGATATGTCTCTTGGAGACATATAGCTGACGGCTTAAAATCTTGAACTAGTACTTGTATCTCATTAAAATTCTTACGAAGTCCTCTGCAATTCCATTGTAGTAAATTTTGAGAGCAACTCATGGCGGCTCAATCGGAGAACGTGAACGGGGTGAAGGTCCCTTACGCTGTAAAGACAACGATGGAGACACTTCCATATCGAGAGGTTCAAAGGTGTTATGAACCTCGACAGGGATTGTTGAAGGCGCCTTCAGATGTTTAAGGGTCCTTAATTCCTTTTTACGCATTTGTTTTCTCTCTTTCCTGGTTAACAGATGAGGTTCAATCTCAGTCTCAGACTCAGGCTGTGGTTCAGTCTCAGGCTTTGGCTGTGGTTCAGGCTCAGGCTCCAGAGAGGGAGGGGTCAATTGGATATCAGTCTGTGTTTCAGACGACGAAGTTAATTCCTCGGTTGTGGAATATAACATTGTCTGTTTATCTGAGACCCAGGAAATAGCTGTCTGACAAGCATGATCAACAGTTTGCGTAGGAGAAGAGACTATGGTAGAGTAAGATTTTGACTGTGAACTGTTTAGAGGTTGTTCCTTTACCAATTTTTTGGCATCAGAAAAGGAAATATTGTTTGTGTATTTGATTTTTATAATTTTGGTTTCTCTTTCAAAGACTGGACATTGTTTAGAGGAAGTGAGTGAGTGAGTGAGTTAATATTTAAAGTCACATCGGCAATATTTCAGCCATATAGTGACTATAACAAATTAGACAATACATCAATTTAGAATATAAACCTGTCGACAAAGGACAGTAAAAGTACTAGATTATCACAGATGTAGGTTTAAAACTAGTAAATGATCATAAAACTTCACAATTCATATAATACAATACATTACAATACAACGTAAAAGTGGGCTATGGATCACCAGCAACCAAAAGGTAGGTCACCATACCGGGGACCATGGGGACTTACAGTACCTTTGCTACCTGCAAGGACCCCGGCAGGATTTACACCATCCCTTCAGTTACTGGTGATTATGGACAAGTTTAGCCAAACTTAAAACTAACAAATATTCTACGATTAAAAACCTGGTATATATAAATTACTTTGAATGAAGAGGGTTTACGCACCCTCTCAGGGGGACAATAATTTTACGCTACTTCAACCCCCATCAAGGGTACAACCACTAACAATCTCAGTTAAGAACTATATACTACCAATTTATAAAATATATAACTGTAGACATCAAAATTTATTAATCAATTCAATTTCCTTTAAAAATCCAAGAATTAAATGAGAGCTTAGGTTAAAAAGATCCTTGAGTGATGAAACTTTGAAATAGTTATCCCTTGTGATGGAAAAATCAACACAGTCAAGCAGGACATGCTTGACTGTGATTCTTTCATCACAAGGGATGCAGAATGGAGGATCTTCACCTTTTAAAATATACTCCTGAGTGTAACGTGAGTGACCAATACGACATCGTCTTAAAATGACCTCTTCAAATCTGGACTGACAGCCCAAGTAGGTGTAACCAATATTAGGTTTAATTTCATGTAATTTATTGATACCTACTTGGGCGTCCCACTTCTGCTGCATTAAATCTCGGATGTAAGATCTAATCATGGGTTTGAAATCAGTGTACGGGATCAGAAGTGGTGTCACAGATTTGTTGAGTGCTGCTTTTGCAGCATTATCGGCCATGGTGTTACCAACAATTCCGACATGGCTGGGTAACCAACAAAAAACGATGTCGTATTGGCCAGTAGCTAGAGAATTATACAATTCAATAATTTCGAGTAAAAGTGGATGTTGATGTGACATATTATGAATAGCCTGCAGGCACGAAAGAGAATCAGAAAATATAATAAACCTCTGATATTTTGACTGTGTACTAATATATTTGAGAGCTACTAGAATGGCATTGGCTTCTGCTGTGAAAATAGAACAGTTATCAGGTAATCTGGATGAGATAGTCTTGGATCCAATGACAGTGGCACTGGCAACGGTGTCACCATCCTTGGATCCATCTGTAAAGATTGATTTGTAAGTATCATATGAATTTCTTAATTCATTATATTGTTGTTGATAAACCAGCAGGTTTGTTTCAGATTTCTTTTGTTTAGTTAAGGTTAGGTCCACCACTGGTTTCACTAACTGCCATGGCGGAGAAGACAAAAGCTGAGTAGGGGCTATAGTGTCAAGATTTATTTTAGCAGCAGAAATATGGTATTGTATTCTTATTCCAAGTGGTGGAATAAGAGATGATTTTTTGTTATAGAGATTTTCGTAAAGGGGATTAAAAACACAGTCATATGCTGGATTCGAGTGATTAGAATATAATTTAGAGACATATTGTAAAGACAATTTTATGCGACGGTGTTTTAGGGATGGCTCATCAGCCTCCACATACAGACTATTAATGGGTGAAGTCCTGAAGGCACCAAGGCAAAGCCTCAGACCTTGATGATGAATTGTATCCAATAATTTTAAATTACTTTTACAGGCTCCACCATAAATGATGGAGCCATAATCCAGTTTAGATCGGATAAGTGCTCTGTAAAGTTGGAGGAGGGTTTTCTGATCCCCTCCCCACTTGGAATTTGAAACAACTTTCAGCAAGTCAAGTGCTTTCAGACATTTATTTTTCAAATACTTTATATGCGGTAAGAAGGTCAAATGGTGATCGAAAATGATGCCCAAAAACTTGGCCTCCTTTACAACTTTAATAGGATTGCCAGCTAAAACTAGTTCTGGGTCTTTATGAGGTTTGTATTTTCTGCAAAAGTGGATGCAGTTTGTTTTAGATTTTGAAAATTTAAAACCATTTTCTAATGCCCATTTATGAATTTTATTTAGACACAATTGCAGTTGCCTTTCGACAGTATTCATATTTTTACCACAGCATGAAATATTAAAATCATCAACAAACAGTGATCCATCAATTGAATTGCTTAAAACTTTTGAAAGGCTATTAATTTTAATACTAAATAAAGTGACAGACAAAATACTGCCTTGTGGGACACCCTGATCCTGATGATAATGATCAGACAGGGTAGAACCCACGCGGACTTGAAAATGCCTGTCGGTTAAAAACTCAGATATGAATTGCGGCAAACGGCCACGTAATCCAAAATCGTGTAAATCTTTTAAAATACCATGTTTCCATGCAGTGTCATATGCTTTTTCTAAGTCGAAAAAGATAGACACTGCATGTTGTTTATTTATTATTGCATTTTTAACAAATGATTCTAACCGTACTAGATGGTCAACGGTACTGCGATTCTTTCGAAAGCCACACTGAATATTTGTAATTAAATTATTTGATTCCAAGTACCATGTTAATCTATTGTTGACCATGCGTTCCATGGTTTTGCAAACGCAACTGGTCAATGAAATTGGTCTATAATTTGAGGGATCACTGTGATCCCGTCCAGGTTTCGGTATGGGTATAACTATGGCATCACGCCAGGAAGAAGGAAACTTACCTGATGTCCATATATCATCAAAAATCAACAAAAGGGTTTCTAAACACGGTTCTGGTAAGTGCTTCAGGAGTTGATAGTGTACATTATCAGCTCCTGTAGCAGTATCATGTGCTTGTCCAAGAGCAGTATGAAGTTCATGGATCGAAAATATTTCATTATAATCTTCCCCATTATCGGATTTAAAATTTATAGTTTTCTTTTCCTGCTGTTTTTGAAATTTTTGGAATTGAGGGACATAATTTGAGGAAGAAGAATGTTTTGCTAACGTTTCACCGAGTGTATTTGCAATATCTGATTTATTTGTTATAAGGTCATCCCCAGACTTAAGATGGTGGACACTACTTTTAGAACCCTTACCTTTAATTTTCTGTATCATGTTCCATACCTTGGACATGGGCGTTCGTGAGTTTATTTTGGAAACATAATGTTGCCAAGATTGCCGTTTATTTTGTTTAAACGTACGCCTGGCTTTAGCATTTAAGATTTTATATTTATTCAAATTATGGACCATTGGATGGCGACGAAAATAGTGTTCAGCCTTTTTCCGTGCCTTCCTAGCCTGTTTGCAGTCATTGTTGAACCATGGTTTACGGATGTGTGGATTTGTAGAGGACTTAGGAATACATTCATCAGCGATTTTGTTTAATTCATCAGTAAATAATTGCACAGGATCAGTCACGTCAATAAATAGATCAGGCTTCAATTTATTGGATGCGAGCATTTCAAATAAAGGCCAGTTGGCCTTAGTGAAGTTCCATCTTGTTGAAGGAGGAACATCTGAAGGTAAGACAGGCTTTAAAATAGTTGGGAAATGATCACTGCCACAGAGGTCTTCGTGGACGGACCATTCAAATTCGTTTAATAAATCAGAGTGAGTGAGTGATAAATCCAGAGCAGAGTAGGTACCTGTACCGGGATGTAGATATGTGTTTGAGCCATCGTTATAGATACATATGTCATTGTTGGAAATGAAATCTTCCAAAAGTTTCCCCTTGTTATTTGTCTGAACACTACCCCAGAGTGGATTGTGCCCATTTAAATCACCCATAATAATACAGGGCTTGGGTAGTTGATCATAAAGAGCCTGAAGTTCAGACTGTCGAAGGGAAGAAGATGGTGGAATATAGAGCGAACACAAAGTAAAAACTACGTGTAAGGTTACACGGACGGCAACAGCTTGAAGAGGAGTAGCAAGTTGAACAGGGCTATGGATAACGCCGTTTTTCATGAATATTGAAGAACCGCCAGTGGCTTTTGCCCCTGGAGGTGAAAAGACATTGTAGGAGGTATAACCTCTTATATCGAATTGATCAGTGTCTTTGTAATATGTTTCTTGAAGACATATCGCCGATGGTTTGAAATCCTGAATTAAAAGTTGTAAATCATTATAATTATTCTTAAGTCCTCTACAGTTCCACTGTATTAAATGTGATGATTGAGTCAAGGTGGCTCAACGGGTGATCTCTCACGTGAACGTGAGGAAGAAGAACTCCTACAACTACTATCTGACGATGGAGTCACCTCCATGTCTAAAGCACTGAAGGAGTTGTGGAGAGATACTTCTGAAGGAGACGGGGTACTGGGTGTCTGATTTCTATGTAACTTTTTCCTCTGTTTTTGTGATATTTCCTTTTTTGACAGAATGACAGCTTCAGTAGCAGGTTGCACAAATACTGTTTCAGGAGGAGTTTGACTTCCTGCCTGAACAGTTGAAGGTGTTGATGAGTGAACATCAGATTGGTGAGGCTTTATGGCAGGTGCAGTTGCCACGGGTCGATCAGAGTTGACCCATGTCAACTCGGTCTGGCAAGATATAGATGAAGTTTGAGCTGGCTTGGAGACAGCAGCAGAGTAAGTCAATGTTGAAGTCGTCTGAGAATTGAACAGAGTTCTAGCCTCTCGAAATGTGATGTTATTCTCGCACTTTATTTTCAGTATTTTAGATTCATTTTGCCAAACAGGGCATAATTTGGAGGAGGCCATATGTTGGCCATTACAGTTAGCACATTTGAGTGCTTGTTGGCAATCCGTATTTTCATGGCAGTCGCCACAGCGTTGACAAACAACGGAACGAGTACAAGACTTTGAGCCATGGCCAAAATGTTGACATCTAAAGCATCGGAGTGGATTGGGGACATACACCTCCACTCCGATGTTAACATATCCAGCTTTAATTGACTGTGGTATTGATGTACGCGTAAAAGTAAACAAGTACGTGTTCGTTGGTTCAACAGTGGAATCCTTCTTTCTGGTGAAACGTTTCACAGATGATACTCCTTGAGTTTTCAACTCTGAAACTATTTCTTGTTCTGACATGTCAGACAGGGAACGGGTCCTGTCACGAACAATACCCCGGCAGGAGTTGAGTGTCCTGTGTTCGGAAACGACAACCTCAACATTGGCAAATGTACTGATTGATAGCAGATTTAGGGATTGTTGTTTCCTCACACATTCTACGAGAAGGGAGCCAGAACGAAGGCGAGTCACATTTTTCACCTCTCCACAATATCCATGAATAGCTTTCGAAATGGCAAATGGATTCAGTTTGATGGGTAAATGATCTGCAGCCTCGATCACAAGGAATCGAGCCCAGGAATCAAAGTTTGTAACAGTTTCATCAGATGAGCTTGATTCTAAGTGTCTACGCTTTGAACCAGATTGAGTAAGCGCCATGGTGAAAGAAAATTATTCAACAACTGTCAACAAGGACAGTGTTAAATTGCATCGGGTCTCCAGGATGCAAACACCAGGGATACAGGGTTGTGATACTCCAGCAAAGACGACACGAATAGCTATATTTATCTACCAATTTAAAGCCAGACTGGTTCGTCCCTTGACCAGAAATTGGAGACATACATTATTCGGAGGTCAACATCACCAGATTGGCCCATGAGCCACCGCCTTCTGGCGTAAGACTCTAGGCAATTTATTCCAACCAAAATTGTTAATTCATACATGTTAAGCAGGGCCAAGACCAAAATATACATTTTAATACAACACAGGTGTGCAGATACAATTTTACGCACAGGGCCTGGCATGACCAGCCGATTGATAAGACCGGGCCCATCTTACCACCCGTCTAGGCGAAGTAAGGGTCGAAGTAGTGTGTTGGGCAAAGGAACACAGTTCCAGGAACCAGTGCCCTCAACTACCAGAATCCCGTCCTCCGCCGACACAGGGACGCAACCCACGGCAAACAGGTTGCCCATTTTAGTCGCCTCATACGACCAGCAATGGGGGGCTGTGGAAATATTCTGCCCCGGTTCCACACGGGGGAAGAGCTATTAGCGTTACCCAGCACTCACCACGAGGAGGTTGCTCTTCACGAGTGCCTGTTTAGAGGAAGACATGTGCTCACCGTTGCAGTTCGCACATCTGATGGCACCTGTGCAATCAGAGCTTTCATGATTCTTACTGCAACGGGAGCACACTGCAGAGCCACGACAGGACTTGGCGCCATGGCCAAACTGTTGGCACTTGAAACATCGCAGAGGATGTGGTATATACACATCCACACCGATGTTAAAATAACCAGCTTTGATTGAGGTTGGGAGTTTAGAAAGAGCAAAGGTAAATAAATAGGTGTTAGTGTTTACAACACTATCATGATCTTTTCTTGTAAAGCGTTTAACAGCTGTTACACCTTGAGATTGGAGTTCCTGAGCAATCTCCTCTTCTGACATGTCAGACAGGCATTTCGCTCGGTCGCGGACAATGCCCCTGCAGGAATTTAAAGATTTATGAATAGATACTGCAATAGCAGTATTGGCAAAATGATGAGCATTTAACAAATTAATGGATTGTTGTCTCTTGGAACATTCTATCAAGAGAGAACCAGACCGGAGACGAGTGACGTTTTTAACGTCACCACAAATTCCTTGAACTGCCTTTGAAACTACAAAAGGATTGATCTTGAGAGGCACACCATCAATGCCTTCTACAACTAGAAATCTTGGCCATGAGTCAATATTGGCTGGAGAAGATTCATCATCAGAAGATGAAATAGTATCCACGTCAACATGTCTTCTCTTGTTTTTGCTACGAGAACCAGTGTGTTGTGGGGTATCCATAATGAGAGAGAGAAGTTTCGACAACCCTGCTCCCCACCCACCATGGAGTGTCAACAAGGACGGTGCCACAGTGGAAGCCATGCTGCAACACCAGGGCTACAGGGGTGTTATACTCCAGAAATAAAGACATAAATAGCTGTCGTTAATGAAAGGAAGAATGTCAGGCTGGTTCGGCCCATGGCATTTTCCTAAAAAAACACAGAATTCAGCGGTCCGTATCACCAGATTGGCCCATGAGCCACCGCCTTCTGGCATAAGACTCTAGGCAAACGTTTACATAATAATTTGGGAAGTCAAACATGTAAGACATGACCAAGACCAAATAATACATTAATATAAATCACATTAGTGCAAACACAATATTATGCACAGGGCCTGGCATGACCAGCCGATTGATAAGACCGGGCCCATCTTACCACCCGTCTAGGCGAAGTAAGGGTCGAAGTAGTGTGTTGGGCAAAGGAACACAGTTCCAGGAACCAGTGCCCTCAACTACCAGATTCCCGTCCTCCGCCGACACAGGGACGCAACCCACGGCAAACAGGTTGCCCATTTTAGTCGCCTCATACGACCAGCAATGGGGAGCTGTGGAAATATTCTACCCCGGTTCCACACGGGGGAAGAGCTATTAGCGCTACCCAGCACTCACCACGAGGAGGTTGCTCTTCACGAGTGCCTATATACAGAATGGAGGATCCTCACCTTTTAACAAATATTCATGAGTATAACGAGAATGGCCAATACGACATCGTCTTAATACGACTTCTTCAAATCTGGACTGACAGCCCAAGTAGGTATAACCAATATCTGCTTTAATTGCATGTAATTTATTTATACCCACTTGAGTGTCCCACTTCTTCTGCATTAGGTCTTTGATATAGGATCTAATAACAGGTTTATAGTCACTGTATGGTAGTAGAAGTGGTGTCACAGATTTGTTGAGAGCTGCCTTTGCTGCAGCATCAGCCATAGTGTTACCCGTGATTCCAACATGACTGGGTAACCAGCAAAAGACGATGTCGTATTGGCCAGTAGCAAGGTCATTATAATTCTAAAATATCTAAAATGAATGGATGATGCGAACAGCTAGATTTGATTGCCTGTAGACACGATAATGAATCAGAAAAGATGATGAACCGTTTACAACTGTACTGTTTTGGGATATATTCTAAAGCAGTTAATATTGCCTTGGCTTCAGCAGTGAAAATGGAGCTATGGTCTGGTAAGCGAGATGAGACGGTTTTGGATCCAATGACAGCAGCACTGGAGACTGTGCTGCCGTCCTTGGAACCATCTGTAAAAATAGAACGGTGGGATTCGTATTTAGCTCTAACTTGTAAATATTCTTGCTGATATACTAATTGATTTGTGTCCTGTTTTTTAAATTGTGTGAGAGTCAAGTCCACCTCCGGTCTGATAAGTTGCCAAGGAGGGGAAGACAGAAGCCTGAAAGGAGAAATATTATCTAAATCAATATGTGCAGCTGTAATGTGGGGTTTAATCCGAATGCCTAGTGGTGGGACCAGCTTAGGCTTACTATGAAAAAGGTCTTCGTAATGGGGTTGAAATATACAGTTATATGCAGGGTTTAACGGGTTAGAACGTAATTTTGCAATATATTGAAGCGATAATTTGATACGCCGCTGCTTTAACGATGGTTCATCAGCTTCTACATATAAGCTTTCTACAGGAGACGTTCGAAAGGCGCCAAGACATAGTCTTAGGCCCTGATGGTGAATAGAATCTAATTTTTGTAAATTGCTCTTACAGGCTCCACCATAAACGATGGAGCCATAATCTAATTTAGAGCGGATTAGAGACCTATACAAGTGTAGGAGAGTTGATTGATCACCTCCCCACTTCGTATTGGCAACAACTTTCAACAAATCTAGAGCCTTCAGGCATTTAGTTTTAAGATAGTTAATATGCGGTTTAAAAGTTAAATGGTGATCGAAAATGAGACCCAGGAACTTGGCCTCCTTTACAACCTTGATAGGAGTGCCATGTAAAACTAGTTCTGGATCGTTGTGGTGCTTGTATTTTCTACAAAAATGAATACAATTGGTCTTAGCTTTTGAAAACCTAAAACCATTTTCAAGACACCATTTTTCGATTTTGTTGAGACATAGCTGTAACTGTCTCTCGATGGTACGCATATTTTTACCACGACATGAAATATTAAAATCGTCCACAAAAAGTGAACCATCAACTGAATCATTTAAAACTTTTGACAAACTGTTAATTTTGATACTGAATAAAGTGACAGACAAAATACTGCCTTGTGGGACACCCTGATCCTGATTATAATGATCAGACAGGGTTGTACCCACTCGGACTTGAAATTGCCTGTCTGTTAAAAACTGGGATATAAAATGAGGCAGACGGCCTCTTAATCCAAAATCATGAAGATCTTTTAAAATACCATGTTTCCATGTTGTATCGTAAGCTTTTTCTAAATCGAAAAAGATCGATACAGCATGTTGTCTATTTACAATGGAATTTTTAATGAACGATTCTAAACGCACTAAATGATCGATAGTACTTCTGTTCTTCCGGAAACCACATTGTATATTGGTAAGAAGATTATTTGTTTCCAAGTACCACACTAATCGATTATTTACCATGCGTTCCATCGTTTTACAAACACAGCTAGTTAGTGAGATAGGTCGGTAATTTGATGGATCAGAATGATCCCGCCCAGGTTTGGGTATTGGTATAACAATGGCATTATGCCATGAAGGTGGAAACGTCCCAGATGTCCAAATGTCATCAAATATAGTCAACAAAGTTGCAAGGCATGATTCGGGCAAGTGTTTCAGTAGCTGATAATGAATATTATCAGCGCCTGCTGCTGTATCATGAGCTTGCCCTAAGGCAGTATATAGCTCATGTAGTGAAAATACCTCATTGTAATCTTCACCATTATCAGATGTAAAATTTACTTTTTTCTTTTCCTGTTGGAGCTGATATTTTTGAAATTCAGGAACGTAATTTGATGAAGACGAATGTTGAGATAACGTTTTCCCAAGGCTATTGGCAATATCAGACTTATTCGTTAGCAAAGTATCGCCATCCTTTAGATGGTTTACTGTAGAATTTGATCCCTTGCCTTTGATCTTTTTGATCATGTTCCATACTTTGGACATGGGGGTACGAGAGTTAATTTTTGAGACATAATTCTGCCAGGATTGACGTTTATTTTGTTTGAATAGACGCCTCGCCTTAGCATTTGAAATTTTGACAGTGTTTAAATTATGGACAGTGGGATGTTTACGGAAGTATTTCTCCGCCTTCTTACGACATTTCCTAGCTTGTTTGCAAGAGTCATCAAACCATGGTTTACGAACATGTGGGTTGACGGAGGAGGAATTGATTCATCAGCAATTTTATTCAGTTGATCTGAGAACAACTGAATCGGGTCATTAACATTCTGAAAGGACGTAGGTTGTAATTTATCTTTGCATAAAGATTGAAATAAAGGCCAATCAGCCTTCACAAAATTCCATCGAGGTGAAGGTGGATCATCAGCGGGATTAATGGGTTTAAGCACCGTGGGGAAATGGTCACTCCCACATAGGTCATCATGGACAAACCATGAAAATTCATTCAACAAAACTGAATCCGTCAAAGACAGATCTAATGATGAATACGTACCAGTTGCAGGGTGTAAGTAGGTGTCCGAGTCATCGTTAAAGATGCAGAGGTCATTATCAGAAACAAAATCCTCAATGACTTTACCCTTTTGATTAATGATAGAACCTCCCCATAAAGTATTATGCCCATTTAGATCACCCATGATGAGACAGGGCTTTGGGAGCTGGTCGTACAGTTTTTGGAGATCATTACGCTGAAGATTTGAGGATGGAGGAATGTATAAGGAGCAAAGTGTGAAGGCAATATGCAGTGTAAGTCTAACTGCAACTGCTTGCAAATTCGTGTCAAGCGGAACAGGACTGTGAACAACGCCCCGCCGCACCAAAATAGAAGCACCTCCAGTAGCTTTATCTCCCGGAGGAGAAAAAGAATGATAGGAACTATACTGCCTTAATTCAAATTTATCAGTATTTTTCAGGTACGTCTCTTGTAAACAAATTGCTGATGGAATAAAATCAGTTGTTAATAACTGTAGTTCGTTAAAATTGTGCCTAAGCCCTCTGCAATTCCATTGAAGTACATTTGAATGATTCATGGCGGTTCCACAGGAGATCGCTCACGTGAACGTGAAGAGGAGTCACAACTGTTGGTGTGATGTGAGGATGGAGTAACATCCATCTCTAAAGGTTCAAAGAAGTTGTGAACATCTACAGATGTTTCAGTAGGAGTCGGGATCTTTGTTGTAATTTTCCTGTTTTGTTTTTTCTTTTGTTTTCTTGACGTGTCAGCTGATGTTTGTACAGTAGCTGACATTTCTGGAGCTGCTAAAGATTGAGTCAAAGTTTCACTCATAATCTTAGATGGTGGAGAATTGTCACATGCTGTAGTAGCTAATTGAGGTGTCTGGCTTTCAGATGTTGTCGTAATAGGCATTGGATGGTCTGAATTTGTCCATGTCAAATCTGTTTGACATTCTATTGATCTAGTTGTGGAAGGGCGAGAGACAGCTGCAGCATAGGTTTGTGTTGATGGAGGAGACCGGCTGGCAACAAGTTTTTTAGCATCTAGATAAGACAAATTATTTTGACATTTGACAGTCAAAATATCCTTTTCCAGTTTCCACAGTGGACAGAATTTGGAAGAAGCAACATGTCGGCCATTACAATTAACACATTTGAGTTCAGCTGTACAATCAGAACCGTCATGATTGCTACCACAGCGGAAACAAACAGACGATCGATTGCATGTCTTGGACCCATGTCCAAACTTCTGACACTTATAACATCGGAGTGGATTGGGGACATACACCTCCACTCCGATGTTGAAATAGCCTGCCTTTATTGATTGGGGTATGGTTGAAAGGGAGAAGGTGAACAAATATGTGTTCGTAGGAACGAAGGTCTCACCGTCTTTTCTTGAGAAACGTTTCACTGACGTGACATGTTGTTCCTGTAATTCATCAAGTATCTCGTCCTCTGACATCTCAGCCAGACAACGGGCTCTGTCGCGGATGATACCTCGACTTGAATTTAGCGTTCTGTGCTCAGAGACAACTACTGCAGTGTTTGCAAACATTGTACACTTCAAAAGATTGATAGCTTGCTGTCTCCGTGCACACTCCACCAAAAGAGAGCCGCCCCGGAGCCGTGAAACATTTTTTACCTCTCCGCAAATACCTTCAATGGCTTTGCAAATTGCAAATGGATTCATTTTTAAAGGATGATCAGTTCCAGATTCAACTACAAGAAATCGTGACCAATTAGAATTTTGTTGAACAGAAGCAGCGTCAGATGAGAAAGTCTCAGCTTCTAAACGTCTTTTCTTTTCGTTGCGGTTTGAACCAGAGAGATTGTTTGCCATGGTGAAAGTAAATTATTCAGCACCTCTGCTCCCCACCCACCATGGAGTGCTACAAAGAGCGATGTTATATTGCACCGGATCTCCAACATGCAAACATCAGGGATACAGAGGTGGTATACTCCAGTAAGAACAACATGAATAGCTGTATTTGTCTATCAAATAAAATGCCAGGCTGGTTCGGCCCATGACAGGAAATTGAAGACTTACAGAACTCAGAGGTCGAAAGTACCAGATTGGCCCATGAGCCACCGCCTTCTGGCGTAAGACTCTAGGCAATTTATTCAATCCAAAATTGATAATATACACAAGATATGCACGGCCAAGACCGAAATATACATTAGAATACAACACATGTGTGCATATACATTATTACGCACAGGGCCTGGCATGACCAGCCGATTGATAAGACCGGGCCCATCTTACCACCCGTCTAGGCGAAGTAAGGGTCGAAGTAGTGTGTTGGGCAAAGGAACACAGTTCCAGGAACCAGTGCCCTCAACTACCAGACTCCCGTCCTCCGCCGACACAGGGACGCAACCCACGGCAAACGGGCTGCCCACTTTGGTCGCCTCTTACGACCAGCAATGGGGTGCTGTGGAAATATTCTACCCCGGTTCCACACGGGGGAAGAGCTATTAGCGCTACCCAGCACTCACCACGAGGAGGTTGCTCTTCACGAGTGCCCCATGCATGTCGATGACCTAAAAGAATACATCACACAACTCCGTGTGGGCATCACACCTCGTCTAGAGAAAAGAAAACAGAACAGAAGCCTCTCAAGAACACATTCTTCAAAGCGCCAAAGACACCTTCAGTCCGAGGATGAGATGGAGGTAGAGGATGAAGAAGATAGATCATCTGAGCAAAGTGACTAACGCATGGAGCATGCTGCTCTACTGTTTTGTTCCAGTTTCCCATCGTTTCCGTTTTTTCCAGTGTTTCAGTGTTCCTACCGTTTCCTGCCGTTTCCAGTTTCCAGTTTGTTTTCCAATGGCCCTTTTCAGGGCCACCCATCTCTCCCGAAAGAGCGCTTTCATCCTTTGCTTTGACAACCCTCAAACCCAAACAAAGAACCCGCCTCTTCCTCCCTCCCTCCCTCCCTCCCTCCCTCCCTCCCTCCCTCCCTTCACCACCACCCTCCCTTCACACCACCACTTCTATTTTTAAAACAACACTGTCGATCTTGTTCACCTTTTACGACCGCTTCTCTGGGTTTTTCCCCTTCCCTCCTCCTCCCCCGGAAACGGATGCGACGCCCTCTTGGAGGTGCGTGCGCCACGGGAAACGGATGCGCCGCCCTCTTGGAGGCGCGCACCACCGGAAATGGATGCGAAGCCCTCTTGGAGGCGCACGACACCAGAAACGGATGAGCAACCCCCTTGGAGGTGCGCAAGCCACCGGAAACGGATGCGACGCCATCTTGGATTCGCACGACACCGGGAACGTATGCGACGCCATCTTGGATGCGCACGACACCGGAAACGGATGGGCCGTCATCTTGGATGCGCGCGCAGGACCCAACATGCCCTGCGGAGGTCACGTGACTGGAAGTGACGTCATAGAGGTCACGTGATCCTCTCGACCAATCAGAAGCCAGGAGCGGTCCTGTAGTCCTGCTGACAACTACTGTGGAATAAACACAAAGTGGACATAGTGGAGTAAACACCAGCTAGAGGTAGATATCTTAACTCAGTGACAGTGCCATATTACAAGAGAATAGACTACAGCAGACACTTCATGGAGAACTGGACACTCCAACAGGCACTGTATCGAGCAGTAGATTCCAACACAATTCATGAAGCAATAATAATTTAAATTAGATACTTCATAAAGCAATAGCAGACACCACCAAACACGAACCTGTAAACTCCAGCAGAAACTACATGAAGCAGTACACTCCAGCCGACACTTCATGAAGCAGTACACTCCAGCAGACAGACACTGCATGACGCTCTATACTCCAACAGACAATACACGAAACACTAGACTCCAACAGACACTACATCAAGTTATACACCAATCCTGAAATACTATCATGGTGTAATATTTATATTAAGTTTTCATATTTTAATTAGATCCACAGCAAGTGCTAATATAAGTTATCAAGCGTAATAAACACGAAGATGACAAAGTAGACTAAACACAAAGTGGACACAATAGCGTAAACACCAAGCTGACAGAGAAGAATAAAAACCAAGTGGACATAGTGGAGTAAACACAAATTGGGCATACTGTGGTAAACACAAAGTGGACATAGTGGAGTTAACACAAAGTGGACATAGTGGAGTAAACACAAAGTGGACACAGTGGAGTAAACACAAAGTGGACATAGTGGAATAAACACAAAGTGGACATAGTGGAGTAAACACAAAGTCGACATAGTGGAGTAAACACAAAGTGGACATAGTGGAGTAAACACAAAGTGGACATAGTGGAGTAAACACAAAGTGGACATAGTGGAGTTAACACAAAGTGGACATAGTGGAGTAAACACAAAGTGGACATAGTGGAGTAAACACAAAGTGGACATAGTGGAGTAAACACAAAGTGGACATAGTGGAGTAAACACAAAGTGGACATAGTAGAGTAAACACCAGCTAGAGGTAGATATCTAAACTCAGTGACAGTGCCATATTACAATAGGATATTTCCTCAGCCACAGTGCCATGATTGGCGCAGATATGTTATTTCAGTCAGTGTGCCATGATTAGCAAAGACTGATTGGCTTCAGCAAGAGTGCCATGATAGAGGTTGCACATGCAGTGTGTTACATATTGTAGACTCATAAGGTGCACATCACTCTATACAGTATGTTACATATTGAAGCCTTATAAGTTGCACATCGGGGGCACGGGTGGCCCAGTCGTCTAAGGCGCCGCGATTCACTGTGCAGAGTTGCAGAAACTTATGATTGTGGGTTCGAATCCCGGTTCGCCCCGATTATGTTTCTAGGTTTGTCAGCACCATACCCGTGCTCGTGGGTTTCACCGAAATGGTAAACGTCTGAGACCTGCATCACTTCGGGCTTTCCTCCCACATTAAGCAGACACGCCATGATATGACTGGAATAGTGTTAAAAGCGGCGTTAAACCCAACTCACTCACTATAAGTTGCACATCACGCTACACAGTGTGTTACACATTTTAGCCATATAGGTTGTACATCACACTGTACAGTTTGTTACATACGCAGCCTTAAAGGTTGCACATCACTCTGTACAGTGTATGTGTTACATATTGTAGCCTTATAGGTTATACATCACTCTGTACAGTGAGTTACATATTATAGCCTTGTACGTTATACATCACTCTGTACAGTGTGTTACATATTATAGCCTTGTAGGGTATACATCACTCTGTACAGTGTGTTACATATTGTAGCCTTATAGGTTATACATCACTCTGTACAGTGCATTACATATTGTAGCCTTATAGGTTGTACATCGCTCTGTACAGTGTTACATATTGTAGCCTTAAACGTTCTACATCACTCTGTACAGTGCGTTACATATTGTAGCCTTAAACATTGTACATCACTCTGTACAGTGCGTTACATATTGTAGCCTTAAACGTTGTACATCATTCTGTACAGTGTTACATATTGTAGCCTTAAACGTTTTACATCACTCTGTACAGTGCGTTACATATTGTAGCCTTAAACGTTCTACATCCCTCTGTACAGTCCGTTACAAATTGTAGCCTTATAGGTTGTGCATCACTCTGTACAGTGTTACATATTGTAGCCTTAAACGTTGTACATCCCTCTGTACAGTGTTACAAATTGTAGCCTTATAGGTTGTGCATCACTCTGTTCAGTGCGTTACATATTGTAGCCTTAAACGTTGTACATCACTCTGTACAGTGCGTTACATATTGTAGCCTTATAGGTTGTACATCCCTCTGTACAGTGTTACAAATTGTAGCCTTATAGGTTGTGCATCACTCTGTACAGTGTGTTACATAGTGTAGCCTTATAGGTTATACATCACTCTGTACAGTGCGTTACATATTGTAGCCTTATAGGTTGTACATCCCTCTGTATAGTGTTACAAATTGTAGCCTTATAGGTTGTGCATCACTCTGTACAGTGCGTTACATATTGCAGCCTTAAACGTTGTACATCACTCTGTCCAGTGTTACATATTGCAGCCTTAAACGTTGTTCATCACTCTGTACAGTGCGTTACATATTGTAGCCTTAAACGTTCTACATCACTCTGTACAGTGCGTTACATATTGTAGCCTTAAACGTTGTACATCCCTCTGTACAGTGTTACAAATTGTAGCCTTATAGGTTGTGCATCACTCTGTACAGTGCGTTACATATTGTAGCCTTAAACGTTGTACATCCCTCTGTACAGTCCGTTACATATTGTAGCCTTAAACGTTCTACATCACTCTGTACAGTGCGTTACATATTGTAGCCTTAAACGTTCTACATCACTCTGTACAGTGCGTTACATATTGTAGCCTTAAACGTTGTACATCCCTCTGTACAGTCCGTTACATATTGTAGCCTTAAACGTTCTACGTCACTCTGTACAGTGCATTATATATTGTAGCCTTATAGGTTGTACATCCCTCTGTACAGTGTTACAAATTGTAGCCTTATAGGTTGTGCATCACTCTGTACAGTGTGTTACATATTGTAGCCTTATAGGTTGTACATCCCTCTGTACAGTGTTACAAATTGTAGCCTTATAGGTTGTGCATCACTCTGTACAGTGCGTTACATATTGCAGCCTTAAACATTGTACATCACTCTGTCCAGTGTTACATATTGCAGCCTTAAACGTTGTACATCACTCTGTACAGTGCGTTACATATTGTAGCCTTAAACGTTGTACATCACTCTGTACAGTGCGTTACATATTGTAGCCTTAAACGTTGTACATCCCTCTGTACAGTGTTACAAATTGTAGCCTTATAGGTTGTGCATCACTCTGTTCAGTGCGTTACATATTGTAGCCTTATAGGTTATACATCACTCTGTACAGTGCGTTACATATTGTAGCCTTAAACGTTGTACATCCCTCTGTACAGTGTTACAAATTGTAGCCTTATAGGTTGTGCATCACTCTGTACAGTGTGTTACATATTGCAGCCTTAAACGTTGTACATCACTCTGTCCAGTGTTACATATTGCAGCCTTAAACGTTGTACATCACTCTGTACAGTGCGTTACATATTGTAGCCTTAAACGTTCTACATCACTCTGTACAGTGCGTTACATATTGTAGCCTTAAACGTTGTACATCACTCTGTACAGTGTGTTACATATTGTAGCCTAAACGTTGTACATCACTCTGTACAGTGCGTTACATATTGTAGCCTTAAACGTTGTACATCACTCTGTACAGTGTTACAAATTGTAGCCTTATAGGTTGTGCATCACTCTGTACAGTGCATTACATATTGTAGCATTATAGGTTGTACATCACTCTGTACAGTAGGTTACATATTGTAGCATTATAGGTTGTACATCACTCTGTACAGTAGGTTACATATTGTAGCATTATAGGTTGTACATCACTCTGTACAGTGCGTTACATATTGTAGCCTTAAACGTTGTTCATCACTCTGTACAGTGCGTTACATAGTGTAGCCTTATAGGTTGTACATCACTCTGTACAGTGCGTTACATATTGTAGCCTTAAACGTTGTACATCCCTCTGTACAGTCCGTTACATATTGTAGCCTTAAACGTTATACATCACTCTGTACAGTGCGTTACATATTGTAGCCTTAAACGTTGTACATCCCTCTGTACAGTCCGTTACATATTGTAGCCTTAAACGTTGTACATCACTCTGTAAAGTGCGTTACATATTGTAGCCTTAAGCGTTCTACATCACTCTGTCCAGTGCGTTACATATTGTAGCCTTAAACGTTGTACATCACTCTGTGAAGTGCGTTACATATTGTAGCATTATAGGTTGTACATCACTCTGTACAGTGTGTGACATATTGTAGCATTAAACGTTGTACATCACTCTGTACAGTGCGTTACATATTGTAGCCTTAAACATTGTACATCACTCTGTACAGTGCGTTACATATTGTAGCCTTAAACGTTGTACATCCCTCTGTACAGTCCGTTATATATTGTAGCCTTAAACGTTCTACATCACTCTGTAAAGTGCGTTACATATTGTAGCCTTAAACGTTGTACATCACTTTGTACAGTGCGGTACATATTGTAGCCTTAAACGTTGTACATCACTCTGTAAAGTGCGTTACATATTGTAGCATTATAGGTTGTACATCACTCTGTACAGTGTGTTACATATTGTAGCATTTAACGATGTACATCACTCTGTACAGTGCGTTACATATTGTAACCTTATAGGTTGTACATCATTCTGTACAGTGTTACATATTGTAGCCTTAGTGAGTGAGTGAGTTATGGTTTATAGTCACATCGGCAATATTTCAGCCATATCGTGACTAAATCAAGTTATAAAGTCATGAAACACAAAAAATGAACCATAAAACCTGTCGGCAAAGGACAGTACAATAACTAGAGTATCACAGATTTTAGTTAAAACTAGTTTGAGAGTATATAAAAGAACAATGGAACAATTCAACAACACAATATAAAAATGGGCTATAGATCACCAGCAACCAAAGGTAGGCCACCTTACTGGGGACCGTGGGGACTTACAATACTTTTGCTACCTGCACGACTCCCCAGCAGGATTTACACCATCCCCTCAGCCGCTGGTGATTATATGCAATTTAGCCAACACTTAAAATAAACAAATATTCTACGTCTAAAACTGTGGCAAGAATAAATGTACTTTGAATGATGTGGTCTTACATATCCTCTCAGGGGGACAATAATTTTACGTTACTTCAACCCCCTTTGAGGATACAGCCACTAACAATCTCAGTCATCAAATTTATTTTACCAATTATAAAAACTATATTTTATACAAAACATATCAATCAAAATTTAAGTAACAATTCAATTTCCTTTAAAAATGCAATAATTAAACGAGCATTGATACTAAAAAGATCCTTTAAGGATGAAACTTTGAAATATTTATCCCTTGTGATGGAAAAATCAACACAATCAAGCAGGACATGCTTGACGGTGATTCTCTCATCACAAGGGATGCAGAATGGAGGATCTTCACCATTTAAAATATATTCGTGGGTATATCTACTATGGCCAATACGACATCGTCGCAGAATGACCTCTTCAAACCTGGACTGACAACCCAAATAGGTGTAACCGATATTTGGTTTAATTTCATGTAATTTATTGATACCTACTTGGGTGTCCCACTTCTTTTGCATTAGATCTCGGATGTACGATCTAATCAAGGGTTTAAGATCACTGTAGGGGAGTAGAAGTGGTGTCACAGATTTGTTGAGTGCCGCTTTTGCAGCAGCATCAGCCATTGTGTTACCAACGATTCCAACATGGCCGGGTAACCAACAGAAACCGATGTCGTATTGGCCAGTAGCGAGATCATTATATAATTCGACAATTTCGAGTAAAAGTGGATGTGTACTGGACATGTTGTGAATAGCCTGAAGACACGAAAGAGAGTCTGAAAATATTATGAACTGCTTATGCTTAAGTTGATTTTGAATGTATTTAAGAGCTGTTAATATGGCGTGTGATTCTGCCGTGAAAATTGAACTGTCATGTGGCAACCTGGACGATATTGTTCTGGATCCAATGACAGTAGCGCTAGCAACTGCGTCACCATCCTTGGATCCATCTGTAAAAATAGATTTGTATGTATCATATTTAGTTCTCAGTTGATGGTATTCTTGTTGATAAATTAGAGGATTAGTTTGTGATTTCTTTAGTTGTGTGAGTGTCAGGTCTACCTCGGGCTTTATAAGTTGCCAAGGAGGTGAAGACAGAAGGCGGGAAGGAGAAACATTTTCAAGGTGTAAATTTGCATCAGAAATTGCAGTTTTCAACCTTATTCCAAGAGGGGGAATAAGAGAAGATTTCTTTGGGTAGAGGTCTTCATATAGGGGGTGAAAAACGCAATCATATGCAGGGTTTGACTGATTTGAAGATAATTTGGTAATATACTGTAAAGATAATTTTAGACGTCTGAGTTTTAGTGATGGTTCATCAGCCTCTACATATAAACTATTAATGGGAGAAGTTCTGAAGGATCCGAGGCAGAGCCGTAGTCCTTGGTGATGGATAGAATCCAGAATTTTGAGATTGCTTTTGCATGCACCCCCATAAACGATGGAGCCATAATCCAGTTTAGAACGTATGAGAGATCGATATAGTTTGAGGAGGGTCTTCTGATCACCTCCCCACTTTGAATTGGAAACGACTTTTAACAAATCGAGTGCCTTCAGGCATTTAGCTTTAAGGTATTTTATATGGGGTTTAAAAGTCAAGTGACTATCAAAAATAAGTCCTAAGAACTTGGCTTCTTTTACAATTTTAATATGTGTGCCATCCAAATAAAGTTCTGGATCTCGATGTGGCTTATAATTTCGACAAAAGTGAATACAATTGGTCTTTGATTTAGAAAATTTAAAGCCATTTTCGAGACACCATTTTTGAATTTTATTTAGACATAACTGCAATTGTCTTTCTATAGTATTCATATTTTTACCACGACAAGAGAGGTTAAAATCATCCACAAAAAGCGATCCATCAATTGAATCGTTTAAAACCCTAGAGAGGCTATTGATTTTAATACTGAACAATGTGACAGACAAAATACTGCCCTGTGGGACACCCTGATCCTGATGATAATGATCAGACAGGGTAGATCCCACACGAACTTGAAATTGTCTGTCTGTTAAAAAGTTGGATATAAATTGAGGCAAACGGCCTCGCAATCCAAAATCATGTAAATCTTTTAAAATTCCGTGTTTCCATGTAGTGTCATATGCTTTTTCAAGATCGAAAAAGATAGACACTGCATGTTGTTTGTTTAGTATGGCGTTTTTCACAAATGATTCTAAACGGACTAAGTGATCGATGGTACTTCTATTTTTACGGAAACCACATTGAATATTTGATATGAGATTATTGGTTTCTAAGTACCAAACTAGACGATTATTTATCATGCGTTCCATGGTCTTGCAAACGCAGCTTGTTAATGAAATTGGTCGGTAATTTGAAGGGTCCGAATGATCTCGCCCGGGTTTAGGTATTGGAATAACTATGGCATCACGCCAAGAAGGTGGAAAACTTCCTGACATCCAAATTTCATCAAAAATAGTCAACAGTGTTTCTAAACAGGATGCTGGTAAGTGCTTCAGGAGTTGATAATGTATGTTATCAGCTCCAGTAGCAGTATCGTGGGATTGTTCGAGGGCAGTATGTAGTTCATGAATAGAAAAGATTTCATTGTAATCTTCCCCATTATCTGAATTAAAATTAATAGGATTCTTTTCCTGTTGTTTTTGATATTTTTGAAATTGAGGCACATAATTGGAAGAGGAAGAATGTTTGGCCAAAGTTTCACCCAGTTTATTTGCGATATCAGATTTATCAGTTAATAACTCATTCCCATTCTTAAGATGATGAATGCCAGCTTTAGAACCCTTACCTTTGATTTTCTGGATCATGTTCCAAACCTTGGACATCGGCGTTCGTGAATTGATTTTTGAAACGTAAGCTTGCCAAGACTTGCGTTTATTTTGTTTAAACATACGCCGTGCTTTAGCATTTGCAATTTTGAATTTATTTAAATTATGGACCATAGGATGGCGACGGAAAACATGTTCAGCCCTCTTCCGTGCCTTCCTAGCTTGTTTGCAAGTATCATTAAACCATGGTTTACGGATGTGTGGATTTGCAGAGGACTTGGGAATGCATTCATCAGCTATATTGTTAAGTTCATCAGAAAACAGTTTTATTGAATCAGGAACATCAATAAAACGAACAGGATTTAATTTGCTTATACAAAGTAACTCGAACAATGACCAGTTAGCTTTAGGGAAATTCCATCGTGATGATGGAGGAACATCAGATGGAGTTATTGTTTGAAGAATAGTTGGAAAATGGTCACTTCCACACAGGTCGTCGTGGACTGACCATTTGAATTCACTTAGAAGCTCGGAGGTGGTAAGTGACAGATCGAGAGATGAATAGGTGCCTGTACCTGGATGTAAATAGGTTTTAGAGTTATCATTAAAAATGCATAGAGCGTTGTCAGAAATGAAATCTTCTAATGTCTTCCCTTTGCGGTTTGAATCAGCACTACCCCAAAGGGGATTATGGCCATTTAAATCGCCCATAATGATACAGGGCTTGGGGAGCTGGTCATAGAGCGCCTGAAGATCTGTCTGTTGTAGAGTAGAAGAAGGCGGGACATAAAGTGAACATAATGTCAATACAATGTTTAGAGTTAATCGTACAGCAACAGCTTGAAGTGGCGTATTTAGTAGAACAGGGCTATGTATAACACCCTGCCTCACCAATACTGAAGATCCTCCAGTGGCTCTAGGTCCTGGAGGGGAGAAGTAGTTATAGGCATTATAATGTTTTATCTGGATTTTGTCAGTATCTTTATAATACGTTTCCTGTAAACAAATAGCCGATGGTTTATAATCCTGGATTAATAATTGCAAATCATTAAAATTGTTCCTTAGTCCTCTGCAATTCCATTGGATAATAGTAGAAGAGCAACTCATGGTGGCTCAACTGGAGATCGAGTGCGAGGAGGAGGTCCGTTCCCTTGGGCTGGGAGTGAGGGACTTACCTCCATTTCCAGAGGTCCAAAAGTATTATGTACCTCTACAGGGGTTGTAGTAGGAGAAGGCACCTCCAAGTGCTGGAGAGCCCTGGCCCTTCTCCTCTGTTTTTTTTGTTTGTTAGATAAGTGGGCTTCGCCTTGTAAATCTTCAATACCATTGAGAGATTCTGATTCTAATTTTTTAGTTGTTGTTTGTTCAGATAAAGGATTCTCTGTTTGGGAAGCAGATGTTACTAGCAAGGGGCTATGTTGAGATAACTGTGTAGAGTCGTCAAGTGCAAGCTGAGTATCCTTGACCCAAGAGATAACAGTTTGAGTGCAGGCTGTGGATACTTTGACAACAGGAGTTGGAGCAGATACAGCAGCAGAAAATGTTTTGGTGAAAGTTGCTTGTGATGGAAGAAATATTTTTTTAGCTTCTGTATACGAAATATTGTTGGTGCATTTGATTTTTAGTATTTTTGATTCGCGATCAAAGGCAGGACAGAATTTTGATGAGGACAAGTGCTGTCCGTCGCAGTTGGCACATTTGATGTCATTTGTGCAATCTTCAGAACTCTCATGAGTTCCACTACAACGGAAGCATCTTGTCCTGGCAGTGCAAAATTTGGCTCCGTGGCCGAACTTTTGGCATTTGTAACACCGAAGTGGATTGGGGACATACACCTCCACTCCGATGTTAAAATATCCAGCTTTAATGTTTTTCGGGATGGCAGAGAGCGAAAAAGTGAAAAGGTACGTCTGGGTGTTGATAATACTACCATCTTGAGTTTTTCTTGTGAAGCGCTTAACTGAGGTAACACCTTGGTTTGACAATTCACGCGCTATTTCATCTTCTGTCATGTCTGCGAGACAGCGAGCACGATCTCGGACAATACCTTTGCAGGAATTAAGCGATTTGTGTGCAGAAACAACAACCTTTGTGTTAACAAATTGCTGGGTACTCAGCAGATTAACAGATTGTTGCCTCCGATCACACTCAACAAGGATTGAACCAGAACGAAGACGGGTCACGTTCTTAACTTCCCCACAAATACTTTGTATTCCCTTTGAGATTGCAAAGGGGTTCAGCTTCAGGGGATTGCCATCAACAGATGAGATGACAATGAACCTTGGCCACGAGTCAGTTGCCTGTGAAGGGACATCTTCATCAGACGAAAGAGAATCCATATGCCTACGTTTGTTTGTTTTTGATGAACCAGAAGGAGGATTGGAAGCCATGTTGTAAGAAAATATTTCAGCACCCCTGCTCCCCACCCGCCATCGAGTGTCAACAAGGACAGTGCCACAGTGGAAACCAGTCTGGAACACCAGGGTTACAGGGGTGTTATACTCCAGAAATAAAGACATGAAAAGCTGTTGTTAATAAAAGGACAAATGTCAGGCTGGTTCGGCCCATGGCATTTTCCTATAAAAACACAGAAGTCAGCGGTCCGTATCACCAGATTGGCCCATGAGCCACCGCCTACTGGCATAAGACTCTAGGCAAACGTTTACATAATAATTTGGGATGTCAAACAGGTAAGACATAACCAAGACCAAATAATACATTAATAACAATCACATTTGTGCAAACACAATATTATGCACAGGGCCTGGCATGACCAGCCGATTGATAAGACCGGGCCCATCTTACCACCCGTCTAGGCGAAGTAAGGGTCGAAGTAGTGTGTTGGGCAAAGGAACACAGTTCCAGGAACCAGTGCCCTCAACTACCAGAATCCCGTCCTCCGCCGACACAGGGACGCAACCCACGGCAAACAGGTTGCCCATTTTAGTCGCCTCATACGACCAGCAATGGGAGGCTGTGGAAATATTCTGCCCCGGTTCCACACGGGGGAAGAGCTATTAGCGTTACCCAGCACTCACCACGAGGAGGTTGCTCTTCACGAGTGCCTATTGTAGCCTTAAAGGTTGTACATCACTCTGTAGCGTGTGTCATATTACAGCCTTAAAGGTTGTACATCACTCTGTACAGTGTGTGACATATTGCAGCCTTAAAGGTTGCGCATCACACTGTACAGTGTGTGACATATTGCAGCCATAAAGGGTGCACATCACTCTGTAGAGTGTGTTACATATTGTAGCCTTAAACACTGTACACCATTCTGTACAGTGTGTTACATGTTGTAACCGTAAACGTTGTACACCATTCTGTACAGTGTGTTACATGTAGTAACCTAAAAGGTTGCACATCACTATGTAGAGTGTGTTACATTAGGTAACCTTACAGGTTGCACATCACTCTGTACAGCATGTTACATGTTGTAGCCTGATTAGTTGCACATCACGTTGTACATTGTGTAACATATTGTAGACTTAAAGGTTGCATACCACTCTGTACAGTGCATTACATATTGGACAATGATGTGACACGTTATTTAGTTCACTCTGTATCTTGACCTAGTTTTGTGTTGATGTCACACAGAGAACGACGTTGTCCTCGTTCATTGTGTTTGTCTTATTGAGGGTCTAGGGGACTCACCATACATTCACGAATAAGCACGATGCTTGCTATACTTGGTACGTCCTTTTATGCGATGGATATTCAAGACAGTGTTTCTTTTCATTTAAGTTTTTCAAACAATTGTTTCAAATGTCTTTTATCAATGTCTCTTCATGGCATTGGTTAAACTGGCGTTCATCGCAAGTTTTACGGTAGGTAAAAATGGCCGAATTGGTTTCCGGAGCCCTCAGGCTGTTCCATATCAAATGTGAAACTTGAATGAAAACAGGACAAGCTGAACATGTGCCTTTAGCTATTCCTGATATTTATGTTTTAGATGTTCCCAAGACAAACAATTAGACTTCACTCAATTGTAGATCGATTAGACGGCCAGGAAGAAAATACCATGAATGAATTTCTTTATTTCCTCTAGAATTTTCATCCAAAAATTTTCAAACTCTCTGATATTCTCAGAGCAAATGCATAGTTGTACACAAGTAAGTATTTTGGCGATACAACACATATAAAATGGTCTTTACCTAATACATTTCTCAAATTTAAGATATATTCACAGACTGTTATTGATGTGCTTTCCCAAGTATGCTGGTTGATTATTCCAGAGTAGATAACTTTTAATAACCAGAGCACCACTTAGGTGGTGCTCTGACGTCATCAAGGTCACGTGACTGTCAGTGTCTCATTAATATGCAGAATAACTCATTAATATGCAAATGTATGCATGACGTCATAGGTCAATTAGGTTAATAAAGGGTCAACTGACCAGATGCAATCATGCAATTAATGACTTGAACATTCGTTAACCGTACAACACGGGATAGTAATGAATGTCCCTATTTGGACATGTTACTACGACCGGGGTTGGGTTGGGTCTTGACATTTCAACCTTTTGCATTGAAGACATTTCTCTGTGCACATTCAGTGGCGGGGCTATGTGTGGTAATATTTAAAAGCCCAGGAACAGGTTCATGTGACGTTCATTAACGGTCAACTGATTGGATGCAATCATGCAATTAATTACTTGACCATTCGTTAAACGTAGAACAACACGTGTCTAAAAACAAGATGGCAGACGTTGCCATGAACGCTCACGGGCTGTCACGTGTCCTCGGTTTGAATCTCGCGCCTGACCTACAAGTCAGTTCTATGAGGCCCCCTTCCACAAAGCTATTTGAGACTAAGTTGATCCGCAAGTGCATTAACTCATTTATAGTCAAATATAATCATGAAGTCACAGGTCAGAAAGGCTAATGAGAGGTCTGTTGTTCCAATTCACGAATGCACTGTGTTAATGAGTCCTTTCATTAAGTGAGAACAAAGCGTAGTAATGAGTGTCCCTATATGGAAGTGGCTACTACGAGATTCAAATGTGATTCATGGGGAAAGGAATGTCATTGTTAGACATATTCCATTGATGCATGTATTTCGCGTAGTAATGACTGTCACATGTGGCAAAGAGGGGTGTGAGTCGAATTTCCATAGAAACCACATGTCCAGTTCTTAACTCTTCTAGTGTTACCTCTTATAAGTTCCTTTTAACATTCAGTTGCCATGACAACTAAATAAAAAAATAAGGGTTAACAGTCTTGACTCCTAGCTAGAGGTCAGCTCGGAGAAATATAGAGTCGGTATCGCGAAACCCGTGTGTTGAAGACTGTAATGTATGCCAGTCTGGTATAAGACGTTTTAATACTGTAAAATTCTATTCTTTTTCTAAAAGATGTTTGAGTTCAAATTTCCTATTTCAATTGAAAAATACTCGTTTAACCCATACCCAGAATCATTTTCATGAGAAACAATAGAGTGAAATAACGTAGTTTCAAGAAATTTTATACGATATCCTTTCACATGTCAACATTTTTCAATGAAAATAAATCATGTCTCACGTTTAGGAGTATTGGGTTGTAGCGGACACGCCTGTTGACTGAGCAAACAACTATGTTGAATGGAAACAGCTGTGTCAACAGGAGTGGCGTGTTAGGAGTAAGGTGTAATTGGCTAAAGCGGACACGCCTGTTTACTTACCAAACAAATCTCGTAAATGAAAACAGCTGTGTCAACAGGGGTGACGTGTTAGGAGTAAGGTGTAATGGGTTGAAGCGGACACGCCTGTTGACTGAGCAAACAACTGTGTTGAACGAAAACAGCTGTGTCAACAGGGGCGTGTTAGGAATATTCGATTGTAGCGGACACGCCTGTTGACTGAGCAAACAACTGTGTTGAACGGAAACAGCTGTGTCAACAGGGGCGTGTTAGGAATATTGGGTTGTAACGGACACGCGTGTTGACAGAGCAAACAAATCTGATGAATGGAAACAGCTGTGTCAACAGGGGCGAGTTAGGAATATTGAGTTGTAATGGACAAGTCTGTTGACTGAACAAACAGGTCTCACGAATGAAAACACCTGTGTCAACACAACAGGGGGTGTTGAATATGTGTCAAAATTACCCTTTAAATAGAAGAGTTGTCATCTAAACCTCACATTCTGTCCCTCTTGGTTCATAAATGAACATAGTGCCTATCTGTGCCATTTATTTTTCTCCCTACCAAAAGGTGACACAGGGGTTTGTTTTTCAAATTGGATAGATTTATTCTTCATACAAAAGGTAAGAGTTTTATGTTTCAAATTTCATAAACAGTTGTATTAAAAAGGTCTTCTAATTATAAGTATAATTTCAGTATATCACAAGTATTACATCCTTGCATCAATTTTAAAACAGTGTAAATTTTATCCCAAGATCTATCATAGTTGTGATTATGAAGAACACTTCGAACTCCTTTGAATTGTCTTGTTGACTTTAATAGTCTGAAAGACAAACTATTCTATTTATTATTTATCTATTTATTTCAGAAAACAGAAGTGTTCCAAGAACATTGTTTGCTAGACTTTATTTTTTTTTAAAATGTCTTCTCCTTTTACAACACCTGTTTATACCTGCGAGTTTTGTCAAAAAACTTATGGTCATAAACGTTCCCTCATTAGACATCAAAGAAATTGTGGTCCATCTACCAGACATTTTGATTGTGAAATATGTTCCACTTCATTCTTGCGTAGTGATATATTACAAAGACACATGAAAAGTCAACACAAAGATCCACAACCATCTACTTCTACTTTTACTTTTACTTGTCATACATGTTCAAAGACTTTTCCTTCAGTAAAAGCTCTTGGCAAACACAGGAGACAAACCCATTCAAATCAACAAAGTGGTGGCGGGGCTGTAGCTAAACGTAGGAAAACTAATGTAGATAATCAACAGTCATGTTCCAGACAAGCAATAAATGGAAATGTCGGGGAATTTGATTTTATTCCTCAGGGCCAAGAGGGCAATGATCCCTACTATTATTTTGTGAAAATTCAACCTGACATGATTCATCACTTGAAAACAGAACTTGAAACAAAACATAGTATCAAGTGGGGACTTTGTACTCAATTTAGATTCAGCAAAACCAACTCGGACGGTCTGAATTCATTTACTGAACCTTTCTTTTGAACCAAAATGTCTCCAGCCACCCAAGCCGATGATTTGGATGCGTTGTACACTGAAGACACAAACACTATCATGAAACTGATGGACAATTACGAAGGAGATAGTTCAAACTTAAACTTTGAAACTGTGTTGAGCGTGAAATTATCCATGGTTAAATATCAACCCTTTCGCGGAAGTTCATATCTCCCCCTCCCTCCTTCGCTAGAGAACAAGCGCTGTCTGTTAAACATTAAAAACGTGGACGACGACCTCTGTTTTGCCTATTGCATTTTGGCTCATCTGTTCCCCGTCCAGTCTCAACTGGTCGGAGAACAAGTGAATCACTACAAGGACAAACTACACGAGTTAGACTTGATTGGATGTGAATTTCCCATGCCTCTTAAACATATTTCAAAATTTGAAAAAGCAAACAATCTCCGTATCAATGTGTATGGTATTGATGGAGATGAAGATCAACACCATGTTGTCTTTCCTTTAAGAGTCAGTTCCGATATGACCCACTTGCCCAAAGAACGTTATATCGATATCCTTCTGTTGACGTCAGAAGTAGACGTCAGAAGTAGACGAGGAAGAGTCGGACGAACCTCCCATTACTCATTATGTTTTGATCATTAGTTTGGCAGCCTTGACCAGAAAAGCTGGAGATTGTAACAGAAAATTCATTTGTCGAAAATGTTTGTGGACGTTTACATCTGATGATAGATTACAAAAGCACACCCCTTACTGTTATCACAAAGCTCAACGAATTAAAATGCCTGAACCAAACAAAGCCTTTAGAAGGTTTGGATTGGGTCACTATGCCAAAACAGTCAAAGTCCCCTTTGTGATCTACTGCGATTTTGAATCTGTGTTGTCATCTTTAGAACATAATGAGACATCAGAGAGGAGAAGTCACCACGTCCATGAGCATATTCCCTGTGGTTACAGTTATCAAATTGTATGTCGAGAACCCGACATGTACACATGTTCCATTGAGAACCTATAGCGGGGATCGGGCCTCAGAGCATTTCATGACACACCTTTTGGAGGATTACAATCAAATCATGGACATTTTAAATCATCCTGTGCCCATGAAATAAACAGATGAGGAAAGGTTGACTTTAGCTTCAGAAACCCATTGCTATCTTTGCGGGGAGAAAGTACACCAGAAAGATCGACATATCGATCACGATCATTTGACGGGTCGAGTCAGGGGTCTGTGTCACAATTACTACAACGTCAACTACAACGAAGCCAAATTTGTCAATGTCATTTGTCACAATGCTTCGAGGTATGACAATCATTTGATTCTTCAAGCAGCAGAACTGTTTGGCGATCGAAAGTTGACGTGCATAGGTCAAAATTCGGAACACTTCATCATGTTTCAAATAGATCAACTTCGTTTCTTGGACAGTTTCAAATTTTTAAACACCAGCTTACAAAATTTGGCCAACAATTTGAGAAGCAAAGGCGAAGAAGAATTTATCTGTTTGGCAAAGAACTTTCCCGAACATGTGGATTTGCTGACTCGAAAGTTACCCTACTTTTATGAATATGTGCACAGTTTTGAAAAATTAGATCGAACAGAATTTCCGAGTCGTGAAGACTTTTATTCTTCCTTATCGGAAGACACCATTTCTGAACAAGACTATGCCTTCGCCCGTCACATTTGGGAGACTTTCAAAATTACATCGGTGAGACAGTTCATGGAATTGTACGTTGCCGTAGACACTTTGATTTTGACCGATGTGTTCGAAGCATTCCGTGACATGTGTCTGAGCTACTACAGATTGGACCCGTGTCAGTACTTTACTCTCCCGGGGATGGCCAAGGATGCTTGTCTTTTGATGACGGGGGGTGAGCTTAGATCTTATGACCGATCCCGATATGTACAACTTTGTCTCAAACGCAGTAAGAGGAGGCGTGGCGAGTACCAATCATCGTCACGCTCAAGCCAATAACAAACACATGTCCGATTTCGGCCCATCCAAACCCGAATCGCACCTGATGTACTTTGACATTAACAATTTGTATGGTGCAGCCATGAGTTGTCCTTTACCTCAAGGTCATTTTGAATGGGTAGACGAAACACAAATAGATGCTATCGATTGGTTGCAACTCGACCCTGAAGGTGAGTTGGGGTACATTTTAGAATGCGATTTAGAATACCCACGTAATGCCCACTCTGTCCATCAGTCCTTGCCCCTCGCCCCCAACAAAGAAAGCATTCCCTTCGAAGACTTGTCACCCTATCACAGAGAATTGCTCGCAGAGTTAGGTCTCTTGGGGAAGAAGAACAGGAGGAAGCTGCCCACGGGGACGAAACTGTTTTCGACCCTGAAAGACAAACAAAATTATGTCATTTATTTCGCCACTTTGCAGCAATACTTGCGATTGGGTTTGAAACTTAAGAAAGTCCACAAAGTTTTGAAATTTACTCAGTCCAAATGGATGAAGCCCTACATTGACTTTAACACTCAGAAACGAAAAGAAGCCACGGATGACTTTTCGAAAGATTTGTTTAAACTGCTCTCAAATGCCGTGTATGGGAAACAGTTGCAAAATGTACGAAATTACAAACAAATTGAATTAATTGCGACTGAGGAAAGACTTCACAGGTTTACGTCAAAGCCCAATTTCAAAAGTGTAAACATCTTTTCAGAAAATTTGGTCGTGGTGAGCATGGAAAAGGTGTCTGTGACTTTGAACCAACCCGTCGCCGTGGGCTTCACCATTTTGGAACACGCCAAAAGATTTCTTTACGACTTCCATTACAATGTCATTTTAAAAGAATATCCCAGCGAGCATGTAAGGGTTCTCATGACAGATACGGATAGCTTGTTTTATCAAATCTGGTCCCCCGTGGGTACTCCTGTCCGCGATCCTCAAGACTTTATGTTGGCTAACCCTCATCTCTTTGACACCTTCAACTATCCCAAAGATCACCCACTTCATTCCATGGAAAGACACAAAGCCATCGGTCTGATGAAAGATGAAGTGGGTGGTTGTTCCATCAGAGAGTTCGTTGGACTTCGAGCCAAAAACTATAGTTTTATATTTGACAAAACTCTCAGTCAACGGGTCGAGAAACGCACTGCCAAAGGCATTCAAGAAACCTTTAAGGAAAAACACCTCCGTCACCAGATGTTTAAAGAGTGTCTTTTCAATCACAAACAAAACATGGCCACTTATCATCAGATTCGATCCATTCACAACACCCTCTACACAGACAAAGTGACCAAATTGGCTTTAACACCTCAAGATGACAAGCGATACCTGTTGGCAGGTGGCATCGAATCTCGACCCTATGGATTTAATCCTATTTAGAACCTTTTGTAACCTGTTCATTTCAAGAAAACTTCTAAACAATTCCCTCTCATTAGTACAATAGGTGTCTAGCAAACACGGATGATATAGCACATGGAAACTTCATCCCTGTGTTCCTGATATGTGAAAAGGTATTTCTTATGCAAAATGTTTTTCAAAAAAGATGTAAAAAGAAACTTTAATTCACTTATCTTATCAAAGATAGATAACATTTTATTGCTGGTAAACTTCTGTATGCAAAAAAAAATTGTCAGAAACTAAAATTTATATAACGGACACTAAAAACTTGTATGTTAGAAACTAAATGTATACGTCAGAAAACAAAACCTTGTATAACATAAACTAAAATTTGCATGATGAGGGAAAAAATTAATGAATAATGAACACATTTTTTGTTTGCTCTTACAGGATGATTGGAAATCTCATGAGGTATCGATTCAGGTTGACTGGAAGCCAAGGAGAAGTGCTAAAGGAAGGGAGAATTCTGCAAAGAAGTCACCTTGAGGCTTGTCTTACCGGTCCTCGATGTATAGAGAGAATGCTGAGACATCAGGTGAATGGAGCAGCAGAGACTATGCTTCACCGGGGACCCTTCTCTGTGACCAGCCAAGAAGTTGTTATTTCAAAACGGTGGCGTCACAAAAGAAACCATAACCTGAAGAAACACATTCGTTCAGTGTTTGAATCTGTGATGGCATCTGTTTATGTGGATGAACTTCAGAGCAAAGTTAATGGATTGTGCAATAAAGACTGTTACGGATGTGAAGTCGATCATCCATCTCAAGTCCATCATCCGTGTCTGATGATGGGTGCTGAAGAGAGGGTTGATATTTATCTTGATGATGCACTGTCAACAATGTCTCACAGGCTTATCCTCGAAAAGACAAGAGAGCAAATGGCATCATCATCCAGACTTTTATTTTCACTCCTAAACACCAAATGCTATGAAAACGAACACTACGTTAACACTCATTTCTTTACTTCGAGTAGAAAAGAACGAGTAGAACAGAAGCTGAGAGAGAAAATGAGAGACTTTTAGAATGTGACGATGATTTTATCACATTTACCTCATACTACTGTTTCTGCATCAAGAGACATGATTCTGATTAGCTCATGAGGAAGGGGAATAACTCTGATTGCTTTAATCCTCTCGGAGAAGACAGTGATGTCACACTAAAAAAACAACAATTTTTTATTATCTATTGTAATCCAAAACACAAGTGTCACTAATGTTTATAGTCCAAATTCTCATGGTAATAATTCAAGAAATTGATTCATGATATAATTTTAAAATAAAATCTTTTTGTGTTTTCATTCGTGTATGTCTTTTCTTTGTTGATGTTATCGTGAAAGAAGAAAACAGAATGTTTTTATATTCATCATGAGGGAGTTTGAATAGAATGTAACCAATAGATCAAATTACACTTACATACATACACTTAGTCATCAACCAATGAGATTTTTTAAATTTAAATATTAACATAACCACATCCAATCATCATAGGTGTTATTTTTTTAACACGTGATAAACATAAAATCCTATCAACCAGTGAATTTTAAATACTAAAATAGTGACATGCACAAAATCACGCCTATATCACTCATTTCATCGTCTACCCTCAGAGACAGAAGTTGTGTTCGTAAAAAACAGTGTACCATGTCGGCAAGGTTTGTGCATTTTTTCTTAGTTCACTCAATTAATTTTTAATTAGTAATCACTACAATAGGTATAGCTTTATGATAAGTACTCTTGAGAAGCTGATGCATGCAAGACAATAAGAGAACAAAGAATTTCTTAATGCTGCTGCTGCTCAGCTATAACATGATATTGTCAATTTCTGAACTTCTTCATACTATCTTTTTAACAGAGTGGGAAGAAAAGACAAATCTACTTTCTATTCCTGGAAGCAGGTCATGAAAATGCCGCACATCCTAAACGAGGCAGTCATTCACCAATCTCACGAATGGTTTCCAAATCGTGAAGAATGCGTGAAAAATGCCAAGCGCAAGTTTCGAGACTTTTTCAACGTCACTAAGCGTGTGATTATAAAAAAATCTTGCTGGGCACTCGTTGAAAACTTGTTGACTTTATGCTACTGTCTTCAACTCACCAAGATGATCAAACGACTGTCTCGTGAATTGTGTTTCGGGTGCATGTTTGATGCAGAAGGTGAACGGGACCACACCTGCGACATGTCTGAACAATAACTGGTGGAGAAATACTTTAACATGACATTATACAACGTAGACGATGGAGAGGTGCACGAGAGCTGGATAAAACTGCTGCTAGAAGACCCAAGTTTTCGAGATGTGAGGGACTTGGTCCCGTATAGATGCAAGGACTATCGTGACTCTCAATTTAAAACGTCTCAATGGAAGGAGGGATTGAAAGAACGCGTCGAGAAAATGTTAAAGTTAGACGAAAGAATGTGAAATGTTTTTTTCTTGGGACTAATTGAATGAATGTTTTGATTGTTTATTTTAATCATGATATTGATAATAAAAATCAATGTTGAAAATTTGTATTTTGTTTGTATTTCATCTTCAGTCACACATAATGAGTGAGTGAGTGAGTGAGTTAGGGTTTAATGCCGTTTTCAACAATTGTTTTCCGTTATACCATGGCGGCAGGGTTTATAGCTGCAGGAGGAAAAGCCTGCATCACCAATGTGGTTATGTGATGCAGTGACACCTGCGAGCTTCGGCTTGGTACCTGCGAACAGACACACACAGACTTACAACAACAATGATATAAAACGAAACATCATCCATTATATTCTATCATTACACGATGAGCTCTCGAGAGATAACTTCTGACAAAGTACTGGAAGATTATTATTTCACTCCCAGAAATCCGGGCGCGTTTTTGGGTCCGAGTAAACACAAAAAGGTGTTAAAACGTCAATTGAAAGTTCCAGCGAGCAGTGTCAGACGGTTTGTCAACAATCAAGATGCTTACAGTTTCAAACAAATGAAAGTCAGAGTGAATTCTATCGACGAAATGTTCGACGTGGATTTGGCCGACCTGTCTAGGTTTACGAAGTGGAACGATGGTGTGAGATACTTGCTGGTGGCCATCGACATATTGAGCCGCTTTGCATTCGCCCTTCCGTTAGACAATAAGAAACCTGAAACCGTCTTGAAAGCTTTCAAACACATCCTCGAACAGCGACGTCCCGGGAAGGTGAGAGTAGATGGCGGAAGCGAATTTAAGGGGGCGTTCAAGACGTTTTTAGAAAAACAAAAGATAAAACTCACCATAGCTCGCAATGAAAACATCAAAAGTAATTACGTTGAACGTTTTAACAGAACACTGAAATCACTGATCACCAGATACATGACCCACAATAACACCAAACGTTATCTGGACGTTCTGGCGGATTTAGTATCCAATTATAATCACACCCTTCATTCGTCTCTGCCTCATCTCTCTCCTGCAGACGTCGACAAAACCAACGAAGTGAAAGTGTGGGATCACCTCTATCTGGAACCTCTGAGAAAAGTCAAACCCAACATCAAGAAATACTTATTTAAATTGGGCGACCTGGTTCGCATCTCATACCTCAGGAAACCTTTCACCAAGGAACTCGATCTCAAGTGGACGGAAGAACTGTTTAAAGTGGCTCGACGTTACAAGAAGCAAACGTTCCCTCAGTACAAGCTGAAAGATTTCCACTACGAACTCTTGATAGGTAGCTTTTACGCGAACGAACTACAGAAGGTCGAGAAAGAGTGTGATGTGCTGTGGCAAGTCGACAAAATTCTGAAAAGAAAAAAGGTGAAAGGCAAGACCCATGTTCTAGTGCGTTGGCTAGGGTGGCCCAGTTCCTTTGATTCCTACGTAGAAGAGAGCGAACTGAAAGACCTCTGATGATGGAAAAGTATGTTTTTCTCAAAAGCTCAGACTCCAAAACAACCTCCTTTCCTGAGAATTCACCCTATCATTTTCGAGGCAAATTAAATCAAAGGTTAGTCTTTGACGGATTCTGGGTGGTGTCTTTAGTCAAGCTCAATTTTGGAAAGCTGGATGCGAAAAAAATCCCCAGTGGTGACCCCTACGTGGACGTGTTATGTAACTTATGTGACAGCTCGTTGGTAGGGGAAACTCAACTGGCCTTATTGAGACGCATCGATCTGAGACAGGGGCCTACCTATACGTTTGGTAGTGAATTTACCATTTGTGTCAAATTAAAAGAAACCGACAATATTGAGCTGTATTTAAAGTCGGGGAGTACCTCTACACCGTCATTCTTAACGGAAGAGACCTACGCCACACTTCACTTAAGACATTATCCTTTTGTGGAGTAAACATGGATGCTTCGGGCCCATTGTATTTCCCCGACTACGCCAAGTTTAAACATTACTTTGACAAACACGCGACAAGGTCATCCTCCAGACTGGTTAATGGGAAGATGCAAAGGATGGTGATTCCAGTTCATCCACAGGCAACACAACAACAAAAGGCAGATCCTCCAACTAAGGTCACTCTCCAAATGACATCCGAATCCCAAAGCGAAGTAGAGAGAGCAGAAGCACATGGCAAAAGAGAAAAGGCTTTAAAACGCAAGGCGGGGGCTAAGTGCGTCACAACCAAGAAGATACGTCGAACTGACAACATCAACGCACCTTCCAAGACTGCTAAAGTGCTCAAGTGTACCCCAGTGAAAGAAAACGACATCTTTAGTTAAATCATGGCCCTGTTGAACGACAAAGAATTCGAGGAACTGGTTCCTGAATCGTTAAATCTCTTCACTCTGCCTCCCTATCAAACCAGCGTTCAGAAACATTACTTCGTCAACGTGCGTCCTCTGAGCCAAATCAACGATTCCACGCCTTTGGAATTTCACGTGTCCAATTCCGGAGGCGACTACGTCATTCTGAAGCGCACCCGTCTGCACCTCAATGTCAAAGTCACTCAAACGGACGGTACAGCATTAGCAGAAGATGAAAACGTGGCCCCCGTGAACCTGTTTTTGCAGTCGCTCTTTTCTCAAGTCACGGTCTACCTGCAGAATCAGCTCGTGTCTTCCACCAACAACCATTAAGCTTACAAAAGTATGATGAAGACCCTGTTGGAGTACGGAGCCGAGGCAAAGACCACTCAGTTGACAGCTCAGCTGTTCTACAAGGACGTAGCCGAACAAAACTCCGACCTGGAGAGCAGCGACGTCACTGGATCTCTCAACGGCGGAATGTCATCGAGAGCCTCCTACATAGCGGACACCAAAGTACTGACCATGTCGGGACCCATCTACGAAGATATCTTCGACATGAACCGGTACCTGCTGAACGAGGTGGACCTGACATTGAAGATGTACAGATCGAATCCTGAATTCTGCTTGATGAGCAGCGTGACCGAGCACGAATTCAAAGTTCAGATCTTGGATGCCTACCTGCAGGTGTGCAAAGTCAAAGTCAACCCCGCCCTGATCTTGGCTCACAACACGCTGTTCGAAAGGACGAACGCTCTCTACCCGTATACAAAAAATGAGGTCAAGGTCACCAGCATCCCCACCACGCAGCAGACTCACTGCATAGACAACGTCTCTAACCCCGTGGCCAACAGATACGTCGTCGGATTGGTGGACAGTTCGAGTCTAAATGGCAGCTATACAGGCAACCCGTTTAATTTTAAGTTGTCCATGCTTAAAAATATGACGTTGTACATCGATGGGGTCAGTGTTCTGGGTCAACCCACCGAAGCAGATGATGTCGCCTGTTACGTTAACATGCTAGACGGCATGGGTCTGTGGAAGGAAAACAAGGGAAACGCTATCACCAGAAGTGAATTTCTCTTGGGGAATGACTTGTTCGTCTTCGACATTGATAAAATGTGTGCAGATTCGGAGTACCTGAACCTGGTGAAATCTGGAAGTGTGAGGCTCGAACTTGAATTCAAATGGCCACTCATCACAACGCTGAGTTGCGTCGTCTTGACTCAGAGGAATTCCATCATCGAAATCGACCAGGCTCGCAACGTGTTTGTCAAGTAACTTTCAATTCATCCAAAAGAAAAAAGCAGAGACAATATGAAAGCCTCTCAGCTTTGGTGCGCCATATGGTGTGACCCGAGTTTACAATCTCATGTCATAGGTGTTTTTGCCAAAGATACTTTGCCCACTCTGACACCTGGCCAGCGTGCCAAAGGTGTGGGACTCATTGTCAACACAGAGACTAGCACACGAGAAGGTCGTCACTGGATTGCCATGTATTTCAAAGAGAATAAAGCAGAAATGTTTGATTCTTTATCAGAACGACCCGTGGATAAAGTATTCGATCACTATTTGAAGTCTGAGAATAGCTCCTCTTACACTCGCAATAGAAAGCAATTACAATCTTCAAACTCTGATACATGCGGATTTTTTACATTGTATTATCTGTTATGTAAATTCAAATCCAATTTACGCATGGATGATATTGTACAGCAGTTCGATACAAATGATCATTTAATCAACGATGAATACGTTTCCGCATTTGTTTGTCGGTATTTTAAATATTGTACAGATTCCTGTTCACGCCATATTCATGAGTCATGTACGAGATAATCATAATACATTGGCATGTAGTTAGTGAAATGCTTTGTTTCATGTCTATATGCTGTGGTAGAAGTCAATAAAACATCAGTTTTAGTCCTCATTGTGTCATGTTGTGTATACATACCTATGTGAGTAGTCTATCAAAAACAGATCTATGGTAAAGAGTGACCAAGACACATCATCACCATGGAAGAAGAATTGAAATGTCTGTTGCCTTTTCAAACCCCTACTACCATATCAGTGGTGGGCGGGTCATCGAGCGGTAAAACATTTTGGGTTGCACAACTGCTAAAAGAAGTCAATACCATGTTCGACCCAGCACCAAACCTCATTATTTACTGTTACGCTGTTTGGCAAGATGTGTACAGTGACATAGAGAGATCTGTCAACAACAACATTCGATTTCGGGATTCTCTACCAACAGAAGATGAACTAAAATCGTATTCTTTGGAGACTGACAAGAACTGTTTGCTGGTCGTCGATGATTATATGGAGCAAGTGTGTAAAAATCAGTTATTCTTACGTCTCTACAGTACTTTATCACATCACCTCGGGATTTTCGTCATAAACATACAGCAATCGGCCTAAGCCAAAGGAGAGTGTAACAGAACCATGTCTTTAAACACTCATTACTTCGTGCTGTTGTCCAACCCACGTTCGGCACACGAATACAAAATTTTAGCATCACAAATATTTCCGGGTCAAGCAAAATATTTTTCAGATTCCTTCCAGGATGCTGTGAGTAGGAAAAAATACGGGTATCTCGTTATGGATGTGTCGCCCTATGCAGAAGAGGAATACGGACGTTTGCGTACGGGGATATTTCCAGGTGACGTGTGCACGGTGTACTTACCACAGTAAGGAAAAAACAACAACAACAGAAAACAAACCATTGCGCATGACATTGTTGATGTGTGACTAAGAAGTACAGATGTGCTATACCCTTTTGGTTCATTTCGCTTTCACCCCACAAACAGAACAGAACTAAGGCTCGAAACACGATGGATGTATGTGGGAGGTTTGATGTCGATTCAGTTACAGACTGCGCAGAAATAATAGAGCGCAGTACAGATGTGTACGGAGAAAAGTTTAGCGACAGACTGAAATCCTTCGCTATCTGGCCTCTTCAGATGAAGCAGTCTCCAAAATCCATGGCAGAGGCTGGATTTATATACACAGGACAAAACGACAGAGTCTACTGTTTCAAATGCAAAATTCGCGTACACCGATGGATACCAGAAGATGACCCGATGACGGAACACTTCAGACTGTCCCCTCGCTGTACCTATATCCACATGGTGTGCGAAGAACCCAAGGTCAACAAGGAAGGGTAGAAAAAAGAAATCTCTGTTGTTGTTTTTTGTTTTTGGGGGGGAGGATGCAATAAAACACTATTGGCAAGCATACACCTGTTCATTTGAGAGTGAGACAATCAAACAGTAAACACCATTATGAGTGAACTACTGGAGAAACATTTAACTTTTCTACTGATGCTGGAACAAGCTAACACCAAGCAAAGAAAAGCTTTGCTGACGCATGCATCGCGTGAACAGTTTATGGGTGTTATCACTCTGTTATTCAACATTTTAAGAGGGAATATACACTTATCGGATGAGGATAAAATTCGACTGTCGCGTCACAAGAAATGCATTCGATCCTTGGCCAGCAAGACAGTAAGTCGACGTGAAAAACGTGAGTTGATACTCGCACATCATTCTGTTCTCCCAGTTTGCATCAGAGCCTATCGAGCATACCTCTCGTCGTCAGCAGTCGGAAGATAACGTTCATCATGAGCAAACCTTTGGTTCTACTGACGAGGGAGACATATCAAAGATTGATGACCAACCGAGAAGAACAGAATCCACAGACGACAGTGAATCAGACAGCGGAGGATCCTCAGACAGCGATTTCTAATAGACTTGACAATGATACATCACTGCCTGTTACAGAGGGACAAACTGAAAGGAAGCTCATGCTTCAAGTTCCTGACCAGTTAATCAGAGACATTTCCTCTACGAAGACAATAGGGAGGTTAATGGCTTTGTGGTTGTTCGTCAAAGAAAACATTCTGAGTGGGCAATTGAGTTTGAATAAACATTTACAAGTTGTGATGAGCAATGGAGATGTATTGCATAATTCAAACATTGTGGACTTGATTCGCTATGTTATCACGTCACCCCGTGTTCAAAGCAGACGGCATCCGGAGGGTTACCAGGAATTTCGTAAACTTTTAAGACAATTAAACGTTCCAAAGCATTTCGTGAAAAGCAGACAAAAGGAAGACAAAAAAGAAAAGCGTGTAAAAGCCTTAGTTATCAAGCGTAAAGCAGTTGATGGTGTGCCCGGGAACGCTAAATCGAGAAAGTTAGAAGCTTTTTAATGCACATGAACATGTATATCCTTATAGATGATGTACAAGTTGTCGATACAAATTATGCATAACATGAAATACATTGTTTGTGATAGTTGATGACAAACTAATGTTTACTTTTGATCAACATTGTTAACCTCTTGATGCTTTTCGTCAATTTTGAAAAAGGTTAGACTCTTTGTTTCTCATTGTATAATTTCATTGTGTTAAATAAAATGTAGATCTCATTTTTCTTTTTACCGGTGTTGTTTTTAAAAATCCCCTTTCCTTGAGAACACTCCGTTACACAACGTTTGCAGTCTATTTCCAAATATGGGGACTGAAACAGGAGAAGAAGTTTACATTTGCTTCCACATGACTTAATTGCAGTTGCAAACTTCAATCCCAAGGTCTTTTGGTTCTACAGTAAAACTCAAATCCCAAGGCATGTTTGTTCTGCAGTAAAACAATGCAGTAAACATCCCATCACTTTGTATCAATGATATGTTACTGAGGGGTTAGATGCTTTACCATCATACTACATTGTCTTTGATTAAGATGGTTCCCGATGTCAATTTGCGTGTTAAATGTATGCAGTCTTCTATTTTCCAAGGATTGACAGTGATATACAAGGAGAAGTTTAAGTCTACATTGTTTATTCACTGATGACGTCGCAAGATGCGGTAAAGTAACTTTAGAAAGAAAAGAAATATGGACTCTTTGTAGAAAATGTTCAGCGATATAAAATCATTGTTTACCATCCGTGTTGAATAAACTGTACTTGATGAAAGTTATTTTATTAAACCTACATTCATACATATGGACATTGAGCCGTAGGCATCAAGCCCTGGAGTCTGGATCCCGTCTTGTATTAACAGCAGCAAGTGTTGCGGCTATTGTATGCCCCCACGAATGTCAACAGCAGGGTTGCATACCTATTATGCTTAAACCACATCCAAACAACCACATCGTGCTTGTCCCTCCACCAAAAAAAACCCAACAAAACAAAAACGTGTCTGACAGGTTCCCATGTGTCACATTTTTTTCACACAGCACTTTCATAAATATGTACTCAGCACTCCCTATATCGGTGTTGTGTTATTTGAAAACAACAACAACAAAAAGATTAAATAACCACAGCAAGAAACACCCCAGTTGGACTTGAAGTGAAGCTATATAAATGAAATTTCAATTTTTAAAATTTCATCAGATTGCTAGATTTTATCAGACGATGGGTTTCACTTTAATTTTCAACGTGTCCACAACTAGTTTCCAGTTCAGAATCGGGGAAGATTCGTCTTCTGATCAAGTATTGGTCATGTCTCAGAACAACTTAAAAACATCTTAATTTACTTTTTGACCGAACTTGATCTCTACGAGAACAGAACTTTCAACCTGTCGTACTGTGCCCAACTCACCTTAACAGTTGGCGGAATATTATTTAGTTTCGATAGAGAACAACGATCTCTATCGATTCAAAATAGGGACTGTTCAGTTATTTCAATTTTGAAAGTTGCCGAAATTAAGGAGGCCATAGAGCTCATTATTTCAGGTGAAGCTACCATCCGGTGTGTTGAATTCCGGAAGCAATTTCAACATTTGTGCTAATGTAAGTATTACATGTTAGCATATTTCTTGATATAATCTGTTAATTATAAAACTCGAAGTTTTCAACCGTCAAAGAACTTGTCATTTTCAATTCTGTGCACAATTGACATTAACTATCAGTGGAACCCTTTTCATTTGCGATAGACAGTTGAAAACTCCATCAATACAAAAAAGGGAACTGTGGGCAAATTAAAGAATCCATTTTGTTTATCTGGTTGACTTAAAAACATCATTAGCCATGCGATCTTGGTGTTGACATATGAGCGTACACATCCTCGATATTATGTGAAAGTCCGCAATACTTGTTGATATGAGGATGTAAAATTTCACAAAAAATAGACATCAAATAATCCTTATTAAGTTCATATTGTGCTGTTCTGTTTACATACACAAAAATAAGGGCGATGATATGTCACTTATTGCTGTCAGATCTCTTTACATCGACTCAGGATGTCATTAAGCCAGCAGTCAAAATAATGTATGGCATTGTTCTCTTGGGGAAATTCGTATGTGAGCAGAATAGTTCCTCCAATAAATGTCGATAAGTTAAACACAAGATGTAAGCATTCATGATTGTTTAAGCGCTCTTCTCTGGGATTCATACAACCCATATCATAAGTTATGATTTAAACATATTTTATTCAGTAAATATTTAGTTAAGTCTCAAATCTGACAGTCTGATCTTAACTGATTTCACGACCGGTCAGTTAAATTAAACTGTCAACAACTCGATTGCCTAGCAATATATTTACTTATCAAACGTAGTCATACACGAAAATGCTCACAATTAATCTCCAGTAATTATCAAATTGACTTCCAAGTTATCAGGCAACGACCATTCCGTTAGCTAGCTATCGCGGTATTATAATATGTATCTAGCAAACAATGGTTCAGTTTGAAGTTAAAACTATCATGAACTATTACACAATGATTTTGCAAATTCGTACTTTGCAGAGTTAAAGGATATGGTTGTAAATTTCACACAGGCGAATCGTTGTTTTTTCATATAATTAGTATTGTTCTATTACAAAATTAGATCCTGATATTCTTAGTATTCATCATGCCATTATTGAATAGTATATGAAAAAATTACACCAGTTTCTTATAAGTGAAAAATATAAGAATGAACACACCCCACGTAGTGTGTTTAGAACCGTATGACTAGACAAATTATTCGTTTAAAATATTTGCGTTATTCAATGTCAGTGAGACAGTTGGGTGTTGGCGTCTAACAGTGTCGGGACAGCAGCTTGGGTTTTCATTGACAAAACGGGAGGGGTGTTTCAATTGTATTGGAATTACCGACCATTATTTATTGGATAAAATTCAATACGCGGTACGTGAATTTTGTCTCTCCATTCACGTGTATCACATGGCATGTGTATAGTAACTCATACCATATGTGAACTTTCTACAACGGAGTGGAGCTGTGGTTAACCAACCCCCTCCATTCATAAGCAGGCTCACGATAAATGGCATGTGGTGACCTCAATTTCAGGAGGCTCAGGAGTATTTCACAAAACAGCTACACTGACAAAACAAGGTGTTATGTGTATTACATATACCAACTCATTCGGAGTGTTGTAAAATAAACCTCACTTGTTACCATATAAGCAATGTGATCTACTGTTAGATGCGTCGACAACTGTGTACATAGTACACTAACTAAATATGGAAATATTACTATGCCCATTGAGCCTTGTAAAGAAAGTGATCATGTGACTCCCCAGCGAATATGTACTTGGTGAAGCTTGCGTTGAATTGATCATTGGGTTATCTTCCTGACCACTGACAGAGGACACAATACACCAAACGATTAATCTTAAGGTTTTAAAAAGCTAATCATGCTGAATTCAGAATATTCTAACTTTATCTCGAGTCATAGAAATTTATCATGACAAGGGTTAACTAACACTATGCTAAGATCACCTTTTTAAAACCTTAAGATTAATCGTAACTGTTTTGTCAAAAGAGATAAAAAAAGACAATAAAAGAATACATTGATCGATGTCTGACTTTATTAAACAGCACATAGGTAAAGGTAACTACATCACTATGTCTCTTCATTAGGATGGTTCTTCAATGGGACGTCATCCTGGAACAAAGGGAACATTGAATTTGTACATGTACTTTTTTTTCCTAAATGAGAATTCGTTGGATTCATGATAAGATGATAAACTCAATCATGGTGTTTTTTTCATACAAATGCATACATCATGCAGAAACAGACTATAACATCTACAGCCAGGAATCGCAATGCTAGTACCCAAAAGTTGTGCGCCGCTCGCAAAGCAAAGTGGACATAAGGATTTGATTGATTAGTAAAATATTTTATAGGTGTTCGGGCAACTAGGCCCATTTACACCTTGCCCATAATAAAGGTTTGCGAAGTACCTGGATATTTTATAAAGTATCAAAACTGCCACACGCTTTAATATAAGCGAGAATGACATTCTGAACATCATGGTGAACAATATTCCTAGAACAGAAAATACCAGACAATGAGAAGTCAATATTGAAAACTGTTAGTGCCTCCACCATGACCTTACGCTGATTAACATACTTTTGGCAATGCAATAAAAAATGAGCTACATTGTCAAGCTGATTACACACTGTACAATGTGCAGAAACGTCTTTATTAATAACATTTAGATAGGCTCCAAGACCACAATGCCCAAGACGAAGTCTGGTTAAGAGAACCTCCTCTCTCCGATTATTTCTAGATATGTGTAATTTAGTGATAACAGGATCGATGCCAAAGAGATGCCGTCCTTTTAAGGATGATGCCCATCTCTGCTGCCATTTTGTTTTAGCATGGGCCATACTGACGGTGCCTAACTCTGCAGGAGAAGGTAAAATTGCGTCATCCAGTTCGGAGTCATCAAAGTCTAGTGCAGCTTTAGCCAATTTATCAGCTTTCTCATTTCCAAATAATCCAATATGAGCGGGGATCCATGAAAATTCAACATCTAACAGATCTTTACTTAAGTCATTATAAAGGACGAGAATAATGTTGATCAAGTCCTGTCTCGCTGAGGAAGCACCTACCCGAATTGCTTGTAATGCACTGACAGAGTCACTGAAAATTACAGCTGAAACAGGCCTTAAAAAAGTAATCCAACGCAATGCTTCAATGATTGCTCCTAGTTCAGCAGAAAATACTGATAAGTGATCAGCCAATCGGACAGAAAGTTCTCTCTTTTCATTAACAATGAATATACCAGCACCAACACGACCAGACACTGGGCACTTAGAGCCATCAGTGTAAATCTGCATAGCATTCAACCATTGTAGACTTCGGATATGTTCCTCAGCTATAGCTTTAACTCGAGGAGCTGGCTCACATTTATTTACCTGCTCCAGGACATCAAAATATACTGATGGTAGTCCAAGCAGCCATGGTGGCTTTTCAGGCAGAACAGTAGGGTCATCTATTGGAACATCACGCACAGTATGATTGAAAGCCGTTCTCTGAGATCGCATCCCATAAGGCCCCATACCATTTTTCCAAGTGTCATGAAAATATTCTATACAATCATTCAACACAGTTGACGTTGAGTGTTTTTTCCCAAAAGATTTCAATTTTAACATATATCTAACGTCTAACATTTCACGCCTGAGATCTAAAGGCATTTCACCAGATTCAACCTGTAAAGCCTCAACAGATGTGGTCCGGAACGCACCAAGACATAATCTTAGAGCTTTCGACTGAACAACATCAAGTCTTGCTTTTTGTGTAGCACATGCAGATCCATATCCCTGGCAACCGAAATCAAGTCGAGATCTAATGAGGGCTCTATATAACATTAACATACACTTCCTGTCTGCCCCCCATTTGGTACTGGAAATGCTTCTCAGAAGGTTCAGGACTTTATTGCATTTCTGAATCAGATAGTCAATATGTGGTTTCCAGGTGAGCCTCTTATCAAACCAGAGACCTAAAAACTTGACTTTGTCGACAAACTCCAATTCAGAACCGCACAAGACTAATTTGGAATCGTGAGGAATCTTTTTACGAGTAAAAATGATAGCAGAAGATTTAGAAGCTGAAATCTTAAAACCCCAATGAACACACCAATTCTGTACAAGATAGAGAGATTGTTGAACGACTTTGAAGACAGTGTCAAAATTACCGGACCTTTTCCACAAAGCTCCATCATCGGCAAACTGTGATGTTTCAACCAGGATATTAATATTCTCAAACAAATCATTTATCATGACGTTAAATAATGTTGGGCTGATCACACTTCCTTGAGGAGTTCCATTCTCTAAAATATAAATATCTGACAGTGACGTTCCAATGCGAACTTGTATAGTTCTACCCGTTAAGAAAGCTTTTATCCAATCAAGCATACGTCCACAAACTCCAAGGTTATACAGTTTAATTACCAAACCTTCCCTCCACAACATGTCATATGCTTTTTCAATGTCCATGAAAACAGCCATTAAATATTCAGTGCTACCTAATGCCTTTTTAATGTCAGTTTCAAGTCGGACTAAATGATCAGCACAAGATCTATTTTTTCTAAATCCTGATTGAACTTCTGAAAACAGATGGTTCTTTTCCATGAAGTACACCAGCCGGTTATTTACCATTCTTTCCATTATTTTACACATGTTAGAGGTAAGAGCAATAGGTCTGTAGGATGTGGCTTCAGTAGGATCTTTACCAGGCTTTGGAATTGGAACTACAATTGCTTTTTTCCAAGAAGAGGGAAGTTTGCCTTCAAACCAAATATTATTAAACAGTAAAAGCATGGTGTCAAGGCTGATACGGGGAAGATGTTTAAACATATCATAGCATAATGAATCATCTCCTGGAGAAGTATTTTTCCGTCCAGAAATAGCATTCTTTAATTCCTGGAAACTAAATAAGGAGTTGTAATCAGCAATATGAAATGTTGGACAATGTAAGATGTCCGAGAATTCAGATTCAAGTGTTTCTTTATAGCGGAGAAAATCGGAGTTAAAGTTATCTGTACTCGATACTTTTTGAAATGACTTAGCCAGTGCATTACTCTTGTCTATATTTGATGTTGCAGGCGTGACTTTACCAATAGACGGAAGAGCACGATGTGAACTTGAACTACCAGAAATCTTTTTCACTTTCCTCCATACTTGGGATAGAGGTGTATTGTTATTTATAGAACTGGTGTAATTGGACCATGACAAACGTTTTGCTTCAATAACAGTTCTTTTCAGTAATGCGGAAGTGTGCCTATACTCAATTAAATCACAAGGCAAAGCCGATCTTTCAACAATTTTCTTTGCCCTCTTCCTGGCATCATGTGCTGATTGACATTTATCAGTCCACCAACAAACAGGCGGTTTAAGCGGACGTGTACCAGAACTTCTGCCTATAAATCTATTGGCAGCATCAATAATGTTAGAGACAAAGCATTTGGAAAACTGCTCCATATCAATTGAGTTTAGAGCAGGCGTGATTGTGTCAGAGCACAAAGCAGTAAACGCAGACCAGTCAGCTTTAGAGAAAAGCCACCGCTGAGGGGTACCACTCAGATCAGCGATTGGGTCAAGTTGAAGGCTGGTAAACACAGGATAATGATCACTACCAAATGAATCCTGCAAATATACTTCCCAATCACAATGTGGAGCCAGTTGTGGACTGACAATGGTCAAATCCAGGGCCGAAAAAGAAGCAGAAGCCAAGTCATACCGGGTCATAGAACCATCATTAAGAAGGAAAAGATTCTTTTCATCAAGTAGTGTCTCAATGGCTTTACCTCCAGCATCTAACTTACTAGCTCCCCACAATGGACTATGACTATTAAAATCACCACACACAACTGTAAGATTGGCTGACACGGTCAAAACAGAAATATAGTCATTATAGGTAGCAAGAGCATTATTATAGACATTAAAAATGGAGACGGATCTTTTGTCCTTCAAATGAATGGTGACTGCATTCGCTTCTAATTGGGATGGTGGCAACGTAAGTTCATTAAATGACAAAGTGTCCTTTATGAGTATAGCACAACCACCTCTTAAACCAACCTGACGATCTTTACGTAGGCAGACATAACCTTCCCAACGGAATTGCTGTTTAGGATTCAGGAACGTCTCCTGAAGACAAATAACATCAGGCATAGGATCAAGACTGTTAATAAAAACCTTGAATCCCGGACCATTAGCATTTACTGATCGAGCATTCCACTGAAGGATCAAGAGAGCCATAAGAAGGATTAAGACTGCCATTGTTGACCCTGAACCATGCTCGTCAAATCATCCGGGGACAAATGTAACCCCAAGAGGGACTGGGCAGCTGACGCTATCATCTGAAGACCATCAGTCTTGAATGCACGAGTAGTGCCAAGATTGGCAACTATACAAATAACAAAGTTGAGAAAATCAACAGGAGATACATTGTTTAAGAGAGGTGTGCAAGACGATTCAGGCAAGATGTCAACAACAGGATCAGTCTGACATTCAACTTCCAGAGACTCAGTCTGAGTACTAGCAGTCACCATGACTGGAGAAGACACAACATCAGAAATTGTAACAACCTGAGACAGTGGTGTAGCTGCAGAAGGTGGTTTAGCTGCAGAAGGTGGTTTAGCTGCAGAAGGTGGTTTAGGGACTGCTGGAACCTGAGCGACATTTAAATCTCCACGCACCTGTCGAACAGCCTGAGAATAAGACAACTTACCCTCCACTCGGACTTTCTGAATCTGGACTGCTTCCTGGTATTTAATGCAACCTTTGTAAGCCGCAGAGTGGGCACCACCACAGTTCTTACATTTAAGGGAACGTTCATTGCACTCCTCGTATTTGTGCTTCCCTCCACATTTAGTGCACACATGATGAGTGCTCCTACACTTAGCAGAGACATGCCCAAAAGACTGACACTTGAAGCATCGCAGAGCAGGAGGAACATACATCCGAATAGGAAATCTCTGGAAGAATATAACAACATGATCTGGTAAAGATTGGCCAGTAAACGTAAGTAGGACAGATTTGGTGGGAACTTTATCAGGCCCACGAGTCAGACGCACAGCAGAGCACAATAATGGTAACACAGGCTTTAACTCATCCTCAAGTTCATTCATCTCAATATCCAGATCAATACCATAGATGACTCCACGTGTTCTCATTAATGAATCAGGTTCATGTACGGTGACAAAATGTTCATCAAGTTCGGTGATCTGCAAAAGTTTTTTGGCAGCCTCAACAGTTTTGGCTGTGACACTAACATCACCCCTGGCCATCCGCTTAACACTGACTATTTCTGTAGTGACCTTAGTCAAGGCTCGAGCCAAAGCACGCTGTGTCATAAGTTGACAGAGGGTCGTTGAACCATCATCATATTCATCTACATCGGCTTTAAAGATGACAGTGGTTGATTTGACCTGCGCTGGATCATCAAATACAAAAGTAAGATCAGACCAAGCAGGAGGAGGTACAGTAGTAGGGGGCTTGGCAACACAGGCCTTTTTAGAAGTACCATCTGGAATACGACCAATTCGCTTCCTCCCTGAAGCCACCACTTTAAATCCGTCCTCACATTCCATTCTGTTGTCAGCCATTGCCGAGGACAATCCCCAACAACTGACTGTAACAAACAGCAAACACCAAATAAAAATGAAAAGTGTGAATGCAGTCCAACACAAGAGAAATCAAAACCAAAAGAACCAAAGAGGAAGGAACATAAACAGTCAAGTGTGGTGTAGAACACTAGACAAGTTGCTGAGAAGCAAAAGACGTCCGAACTCGACGGCTGTCAAGATCGAACCCCTGGACATAAGGAAATTGTCATCACAGATGTAAGTATGCCATGTTTCCGAACAAGTCGTTCCTGTGTGTTAGCAGTTCGCGCACACACTGCTTTACTTCGCGGAAATAGATCTAAAAGGCATGAAAAAAGCATGCATGTGTGCCACGTGTCGACAACCATGTCATTGTAATTCAGTTTGGCATTAGGATTAGGATAGGCAACATCGTTCGAGAGAGTAGTCATTTAGTGATCGGGATAATAATAGAAATTTGAAATTTGAAAGAAACTTTGTAAATGTAAATTGAAGTACAACAGTAATTCTTGTCTGTAATAAAACCATCGTAAATAAATTAGTGTCTTTGCCTGTCTATTGCACTTCTTCTATTTCTGCTGACCAAAAATGGTAGCAGAGCGTGGTTAATTCGTTGTTACTCATGGTTACTGCCTGTTAGTGGATCATGGTGTTATTGGTGCAAGTTAGATTAGTTAGGATGCAGGAATAGTTCCAGTGCGAGACAGGTGAGTTAGTTCTTAGAAACATAATGTGTTTATAAGACTTAGGTTCATACTACTAAACAGGAATAGTGTAAGGAAGAAAATGGCTGTACCTCAAAAAGCAACCTCAGACACTGTGCTTATGTTAAAATCTGAAACTATAATGTCGGACTTTGGTAAAAGTAATGAGTCAAAGCCAGCTGTGGAAGAGGTTTTGTTAAAACTCAAAAAACAAAAAGCCAGTGCAAAGACTGCATTTACGAAGGCGAAAAATAAACTCTACAATATGACAGAAGGTAAGGATGTCCCAACTCGAAGGTCTGTTCGAGATCAGATGGATCAGTTGTGCATTGTCCAAGAACAAGCAATGGAAGTAATGCTGATGTTGTCTGAAGAATACTCCAAAAACAATGATGTAGCAAATTCTAAAAAACTAAGCATTGAAATAACTAGACTTGAAGATGAGACTGAAAGTGCACAGCAACATGCTCAACAGTACTTAGACTGTAGATCAGATGCTAGCTCTGTACTAAGTTTACGAACAGGGATGTCAATGTTGTTCAACCAGAAACAAGAACACAGTAAAAGTCAGAAACAAGAATGTCCCGGAGAACAAGGGAAGGACGTTGAACAGGCTCAGAATGAGTCCATAAAGACTTTTGTAAGAAGTGAACATGAATTAGGTCAACCAAAGGTCATGTTCACGGTTGGTAGGTCACATGTTGAACCCAGTTCTCTTTCGAATAAACCAGACAAAAGCGCGATTGGACATGACATGTGGAAGCAGCTGCAGAGAGTTTCTATTCCAGTGTTTGCAGGTGATGTCAGGTCTTATCAGAGCTGGAAGGCAGCATTCATTGCATGTATTGATAACTCACCAGCAACACCAGAATATAAGCTATTGCAATTGCGGCAGTATTTAGCAGGTGAAGCTCTTAGAGTGATTAGGGATTTGGGGCATAATGCAGTTGCTTATCAAGTAGCTCTTGAGAGATTAGAGAGGAAGTTTGGTGGCATGAGGCGCCAGATTGCTTTACATCTTGAAGAGTTGGACAATTTCAAACCCATTCGCCCAGGTCATGCAAAAGATTTAGATAGATTTGCTGACATGCTGGATGTTGCTGTAGTTAACCTCCGTGAATCTGACAGAGTAGAAGAATTAGGAAATGGTCTTCTTTATATGAAGTTGCTAAAAAAGATGACTGAAGCCATGGTTACAGAGTATCAACGTTGGGTATTTGATAGACAAAGACAAGAGTCAGTTGAAACTCTGAGAGAATGGGTGCTCCAAGAAGCAGAATTTCAAACAATTGCAGCTGAAACCATTCATGGTGTCTGTGATAAGTCAATAAAATCTGAACATAAAAGAACTCCTCGTACATTCCTTGGGTATGACAGTAACCAGAAACCTGGTGGGCATTATGCTGGAGTAAAGAGTTTGTGCATAGTATGCAAAGAACCACATGATGTTTGGAATTGTAGAAAGTTCACAGCTTTAAAAGTGCAGGACAGATGGAACAAAGCAAAGGAGTTAAATCTTTGCTTTCGTTGCTTAGGAAGCAACCATCGTGGTAAACACTGTTGGCGAACAAGATTATGTGGCATGAATGGATGCAGAAGCAACCATAACAGGCTGCTACATGTGGATAGGGACAGGGTTGATTCAACCGCTGATGTTGAAAAAGCTTCAGTTCCATTAAACAAAATAAAACATACAGACAATAGTTCAAAAGAACAAGCAGAACGATCACATGCAACTAACATGGCATCGAACGTTGCTTCAAAATCTTCATTCATTGGGCTAAGGACAGTGCCAGTAATCCTCAAACATGGGAATCGCAGAGTTACTGTTAATGCTTTGCTAGATGACGCCAGCACAAGGTCCTATATTAATGCAGACGTTGCTGCAGAGCTAGGACTGCAAGGTAAAACTAAACAAGTCACTGTGAATGTATTGAATGATGAGAAAGCCACATTTGAAACAATGCCAGTCGAATTTGGACTTGAAAGTAAAGATGGTGAGGTTGACGTTAATATTTCTGCTTTCACAACAACTAAGGTTACAGGTGATTTGCAGGTTGTTGACTGGCAGAAATATGGCAAACTATGGACACATCTGCAAGATATAGACTTTCCTAAAATTGCATCCCCTCCTATTGTCGATGTCCTGATAGGCATGGATAATTCAGATCTTCACTATTCCTACTCAGAGGTACGTGGGAATCCTGGTGAACCTCTTGCACGGTTAACGCCCCTTGGCTGGACTTGTATAGGGAACATTGCAGGGACAGGCTCTGATAATCAGACTCACTTTTCTAGTACATTCTTCTCTCATTCAAATGCTGATGATCAAGATTTGAATATGTTGTTGCATAGGTTTTGGGAAGTTGAGAAATTCCAGTCTAAAGAGACTGAAAACATAAGCCCTGAAAACAAGAATGTATACAACAGGGTGAAAGATGCCTTGACATATGAGGATGGGCACTATCAAATAGGCATACCATGGAAGAAAGAGGTACATGCCTTACCATCGGATAACTATCAGATGGCTCTAAGTCGTCTTGAGAGTACAGAGAAGAAATTACAAAAGGATGAGACTATAGCTGCTGCATATGATACTGTCATTTCACAGTATCACACAAAAGGATATATCAGGAAAGTACCTACTGAAGAAATGACAAATACAGGAAAGTGGTATTTGCCTCATTTCCCGGTTGTACGTTTGGATCGTCTCACAACAAAAGTGAGAATTGTATTTGATGCCTCAGCCAAATACAAGGGTATTTCTTTGAATGAAGTTATCCACCAAGGTCCCAAACTGCAGAGGGAACTTTTTGATGTGTTGTTACGATTTAGACGCAACCCAGTAGCACTGATGAGTGATATTGCCGAGATGTACCTACAGGTCAAAATCTCTCCTGATGATCGGCCCTATCACAGATTCTTATGGAGGTCCATGAAACGAGATGAGCAACCCACAGAGTATGAGTTTAGTCGAGTGGTATTTGGGGTGAATGCATCTCCTTTCTTAGCACAGTTTGTAAGTCAGGAAAATGCCAAGAAGCATCAGGGTGATCTCCCATTAGCAGCAGAAACTGTGCAAAAAGCAACATATATGGATGATAGCATGGACTCTGTGGAGGATGACAATACAGCTATTGAGTTGTATAGACAGTTGGTAGATCTTTGGAGTAGAGCTGGGATGCGCCCTAGAAAGTGGCTTTCAAATTCCCACCAAGTACTCAATCAGATACCTGTTGAAGACAGATTGTCAGAAGTTCAGTTGAACAGTAGCTACTTACCTTCAGCAAAGACGCTCGGTCTCATGTGGATAGCTGAAAGAGATGTCTTTACTTTCACTTCCCACATACCTGAAATGAACTCCACGATATCTAAAAGAGTCTTTCTTCGTCAAATAGCAAAGCTATTTGATCCTTTAGGATTTCTTGCACCCTTTACTGTGAGGGCAAAGATCATTTTGCAAGAAATGTGGACAGCAGGATTAGATTGGGATGAAAAACTAGACAATAATCTGAAAAGGAAAGCTTGTCAGTGGTTCATGGAACTGGAAGATCTTGCACATATCCAGGTACCAAGATGTTTGCGCTGTGGTCACGAGGTCAAAGAAACTACACTCCACAGCTTTGTAGATGCATCTGAGGATGCATATGGTGCTGTAGTGTATGCTGTGAATACTTACCAGAATGATGAAATCTCCAGTGTCATAATTGCTGCAAAAGGACGAGTAGCACCACTGAAAGCCATTAGCATTCCACGCATGGAATTAATGGCAGCTGTTACTGGACTCAGATTATCTGTTGCAATCACAAAGGCATTGGAAGTGTCAATAGACATCGTAACATTTTGGACAGACAGTTCAAATGCGTTGTCATGGATAAAGAACCATAGCCGAACATTCAAACCCTTTGTTGCAAACAGAGTCAGTGAAATTCAAGAGGTTACGAATCCATGTCAATGGCGGTATGTACCAACTGCTAAAAATCCAGCAGATATGTTGACCAGAGGAATAGCTGCATCAAAGTTGATTGATAATCAAAGTTGGTGGTCAGGACCCCCTTTCTTGACTAGAGATGAAGGTGAATGGCCCCAAAGGTTATCTGAAATAGAAAGTAAAAAGACATGTAAGCTAGAAAATGAAACTCTGAAAGAAAACAAGATCATTACAATGGTAGTGAACAAATCATCGTGTGATGAATGGAGACTAAAAGCTACAAGATACTCAAATTGGAAAAGACTGGCAAGAATCCAAGCTTGGGTATACAGATTCTTGAACAACTGTGTTGCACAAAATCATCAAAGGATCTCCGGGGAACTAACAGCAGAAGAAATTGAAACTGCACAGTTCAAAATCATAGCACAAATGCAGAGAGAAGAATTTCCAGCTGAATACTCCTGCCTTGAGAATAGAAAACCATTGCCAACCAACAGTAAACTCTTAGGATTACAACCGAAGTTGGATGAATGTGGAGTGATGAGATCTGATGGACGATTGGCTTATGCTGAGCATCTATCTCCAGAGTCAAGGTTTCCAATCATCTTGCCACGCAGAAACTGGATCACAAGATTGATTGTGAAATCTTATCATGAGGAAGGACAGCATGTTACCGGAACTAATCAGACATTAGCGGCACTCTCAGCGAAGTTTTGGATCCTCTCTGGTAGAGAGGAAATTCGAGAATGGGAGTGGGTATGTTCACAATGTCGTAAACAGAAAGCAAAAGTGGCGCACCAGATCATGGCTCCTCTCCCAGAAATGAGACTAACACCTTCTCTACGTGCTTTCACACAGGCTGGACTTGACTTTGCTGGACCCTTCTTTACAGTACAGGGGAGAGGAAAAGCAAGGCAGAAGCGCTATCTTTGCCTCTTCACGTGTCTAGCTTCAAGAGCTGTGCATCTTGAAATCGCACATGGAATGGACACAAATTCATTTCTTAATGCCTTTTATCGCATGGCCAGTCGCAGAGGACTTCCAGAGGACATTGTGTGTGATAATGGGACAAACTTTGTTGGAGCAGAAAAGGAGCTCAAAGAACTGGTCTCATGTCTGGACAATGATGCTGTTAAACGAACATTAGCGAATCGTGGGACCAAGTGGAAGTTTAATCCTCCCTGTGCGCCCCATTTCGGAGGTGTGTTCGAGACCATGATCAAGGCAGCCAAGAAAGCTATCTCTGCTATATTAGGTCAAAGTGACGTAAATGATGAAGAGCTCATGACAGCGTTTATTGGAGCAGAAGCCTTGATCAATTCACGTCCACTCACCTATCAGACGTCACACCCTCAGGATGATGTACCCCTGACACCGAACCATTTCCTCCATGGACAGGTTGGAGGTTCTTTTGCTCCAGAATCAGTGGATACAACACCCTTTAACCCAAGGAAACGCTGGAGACGGATACAGGATCTAATACGACACTTCTGGAGCCGATGGATGAAGGAGTGGATACCCAGTCTCAACCGAAGAAGGAAGTGGCTCACTCACCAACCGGACATCAACGTGAATGACATCGTTTTGTTAATATCGCCCAACACTCCACGTGGACATTGGCCTATGGGAAAAGTTATCAAGACTCATCCAGGGAAAGATGGCTACACCAGAGTGGTTGATATACAGATTGGTCAATCTGTACTTACTAGACCAGTGACGAAAGTGTGCCCTCTTGAAACAGACAGCACCAGTACTAGTGGATAAAGTACCAGATGTCACTGAACAAGACAATACAGGATTCTATGGATTCTATTGTGACATTCGAAGGATGAAAATGTGTGAAATTGATGGATTTAACATGAGCAACTATCCAATGTGAGATATTCAATTTTGTGACGGAACCAAAAGAGTGTGTAATCTGCACATATTGTGGTGGTGTACTGTGAACTCAAAATGTGAATACTGTTTCATAAAAATGGATATATTGTGACATTGGATGTATTCAGTGCATTACTTGTTGAACTTTTCGATACATTTGTGGATGTGATCGAGGATATTATTTCGATTCTGGAAAGTTGGTTAATATTTTGTGTTGATAGACTCCGTTATATCAAGGAGGGGGAATATGGACATAAGGAAATTGTCATCACAGATGTAAGTATGCCATGTTTCCGAACAAGTCGTTCCTGTGTGTTAGCAGTTCGCGCACACACTGCTTTACTTCGCGGAAATAGATCTAAAAGGCATGAAAAAAGCATGCATGTGTGCCACGTGTCGACAACCATGTCATTGTAATTCAGTTTGGCATTAGGATTAGGATAGGCAACATCATTCGAGAGAGTAGTCATTTAGTGATCGGGATAATAATAGAAATTTGAAATTTGAAAGAAACTTTGTAAATGTAAATTGAAGTACAACAGTAATTCTTGTCTGTAATAAAACCATCGTAAATAAATTAGTGTCTTTGCCTGTCTATTGCACTTCTTCTATTTCTGCTGACCACAAAGTATAGTCTGTATCAGAAATCACTTTGTTACATTTCATAAAAAGTAAATTTTCATGAAATCACTTTGAGTATTCTATTTCTTGCTTTGTAAAATGTTTAACGAGTGATGGTTTATCAACAACAACAACAAAAAGAAGAAGGATTATATCTGATTTCTGTTGGGTATTAAACTCTACAAATGAATTAGTAAAATAAGAATCTGTTTTAAGTTTAACTGTTAAATAATATGAATTATTTAGTTAAAAGCATGATGTACAAATGCATACATAACATTACAAAAATGCTTTACACAAATATGAAAGAAAGAAAAAAGATTTCAATGTAACTAATTACATATCAGTAAATAATTTGTAAAAATATTTAGATTAAAATTATTACTCACCTAAGACTGACTCTGACACAGCAGCACGTCAACTCCATCCTCCTCATTCATTCCGTCTTCAGTACACTTGAAGAATTTTATTCGGTTGAACTTTCGATTGGATTTAGACCGACCTTGTCCCTCGAAGATCAAATGAGTTGAATTTTCGAAGGCTTCCAAGTACTGCATATTCAGAAGGACGTCAAAGTCCATGCTTCCTACTTTCTTCACTGCAGGAGACAGTAGAACTTTCCACAGTTCTTCATCCTTGACACAGATGGATTCGTGAGCGATGATCTCGAGCAAAAGATTCTTTGGTAAATCACTCACGTGACATCTTGTGGCATTTTCGTGTAGGATTCCGTCTGCATTCACCTTTTTCATCAGTTCATGTCGGAAACGATGGTCACTTTGGGTTTGAACATTTTATTCCCCTCCATGTTATCAGCTACTTCTGATGACAAACGCTTGAGAGACTTGGGCATTTTTGGGGGGGTATGCTGTTACCGACTTTGAGAAAAAGCTCTCTGTGATGATACCAATGGTAGATTGGAGACCAACTGTATCGCAAAAAGATTTGGGCTTTCCTTTTTATATGATTTTGCATGGCTATCGTGAGAAGCGGTACATGCCCCTGTTGACACAGGTGTTGGTCAACTGGTTCACAATAGCCATGCAAACCGTTGTTTTTGACACAAGTCCACCCAAGAGGGAAAACCGTCCCTCCTGTTGACACAGCTGTTTCCATTCAACAGAGCTGTTTGGTAAGTAAACAGGCGTGTCCGCTACAACCCAATATTCCTAACACGCCTCTGTTGACACAGCTGTTTCCGTTCAACACAGTTGTTTGCTCAGTCAACAGGCGTGTCCGTTACAACCCAATATTCCTAACACGCCCCTGTTGACACATCTGTTTCCGTTCAACACAGTTGTTTGCTCAGTCAACAGGCGTGTCCACTACAATCGAATATTCCTAACACGCCCCTGTTGACACAGCTGTTTTCGTTCAACACAGTTGTTTGCTCAGTCAACAGGCGTGTCCGCTTCAACCCATTACACCTAACTCCTAACACGCCACCCCTGTTGACACAGCTGTTTTCATTTATGAGATTTGTTTGGTAAGTAAACAGGCGTGCCCGCTTCAGCCAATTACACCTAACTTCTAACGCCACTCCTGTTGACACAGCTGTTTCCATTCAACACAGTTGTTTGCTCAGTCAACAGGCATGTCCGCTACAATCCAATACTCCTAACATGCCCCGTTGAAACAGCTGTTTCTGTGCACCAGATTGTTTAAGAACAAGAGTTTTATGCATTAAAACTGAAACACGCTTGTATTGTTTTTTTCAATGAAATAAACGTGAGACATGATTTTTTTTTTTTTTTCATTGAAAATTGTTGACATGTGAAAGGATATCGTCTAAAATTTCTTGAAACGACGTTATTTCACTCTATTTTTTCTGATGAAAATGATTCTGGGTATGGGTTAAACGAGTATTTTTTCCATTGAAATAGGAAACTGAATCGACATTTTGAACTCAAACATCTTTTAGAATAACAAGAATAGAATTTTACAGTATTAAAACGTCTTAGACCAGACTGGCATACATTACAGTCTTCAACACACGGGTTTCGCGATACCGACTCTATATTTCTCCGAGCTGACCTCTAGCTAGGAGTCAAGACTGTTAACCCTTATTGTTTTATATAGTTGTCATGGAAACTGAATGTTAAAAAGGAACTTATAAAAGGTAACACTAGAAGAGTTAAGAACTGGACATGTGGTTTCTATGGAAATTCAACTCACACCCCTCTTTGCCACATGTGACAGTCATTACTACGCGAAATACATGCATCAATGGCATATGTCTAACAATGACATTCCTTTCCCCGTGAATCACATTTGAACCTCGTAGTAGCCACTTCCATATAGGGACACTCATTACAACGCTTCGTTCTCACTTAATGAAGGACTCATTAACACATTTCCTTCGTGCTTTGGAACAACAGACCTCTCATTAGCCTTTCTGACCATGATTATATTGGACTATGAATGAGTTATTGCAGGTATGGATCAACTTAGCCTGAGATGTGGAATGGGGTCCCATAGAACTGACTTGTAGGTCAGGCGCGAGATACAAACCGAGGACACGTGACGCCCTTGAGCGTTCATGGCAACGTCCACCATCTTGTTTTTAGACACGTGTTGTTCTACGTTTAACGAATGGTCAAGTAATTAATTGCATGATTGCATCAAATCAGTTGACCGTTAATGAACGTAATTGAATATCGGGAGATCTTTCCACATGAACCTGTTCCTGGGCTTTTAAATATTACCACACATAGCCCCGCCACTGAATGTGCACAGAGAAATGTCTTTAATGCAAAAAGGTTCAAATGTTCACCACATGTTCTCGCGCCAAAATGGTCTCACAATGACATTCCATTCCGCGTGAGTCAAGACCCAACCCAACCCCGGTCGTAGTAACATGTCCATATAGGGACATTCATTACTATCCCGTGTTGTACGGTTAACGAATGGTCAAGTCATTAATTGCATGATTGCATCTGGTCAGTTGACCCTTTATTAACCTAATGGACCTATAACGTCATGCATACATTTGCATATTAATGAGTTATTCTGCATATTAATGAGACACTGACAGTCACGTGACCTTGATGACGTGAGAGCACCACCTAAGTGGTGCTCTGGTTATCCAAAGTTATCTACTTTCCAGATTGTATGTTTACAGAGCCCCAGGATAGTGGGAGCATATCATTCTCTTCCAGAAGATCAATTTGAACATAACTTTCAATATCCAGTTTGTCAAGGAAGGTGGAGAAGAATTGATTTCAATCATAAATTAAATACTAAGTGTAAAAGTATATGTCTGTCGTAATCAAAGGCATGTCTGCCACATTCAGAACATTCTCTTGATGTAATGGGCCTGGAAGCTGTCTTAATAGAGTATTGAATGCAATACCTTAGATTGTGATATGATAGTGCTGGTTTCCATAATACATGTAGTTTACGTTTTGACTGAATTGACCTGTATCTGACCAGATCCTCTCTCAGTGACATTCAGAGTTTCCACCGATCTTTCTCATATGAGGATATTGCATCACATACAATATTCCAGTACTGATAAAGTCCAAAATGGCATTTTGAAGGTTATGTTTACAAGCAGTTAATATCATTGTGTCACATATGCTAGTGCTAGTTTGATATTATGAACACTGACTAAGGCTAAGCATGCACATATAATATGTTTCATAGGAGAGTAGCATCAGTTTGTACACCGTCTTCGAAGGAGTATGAGCCCGCCAATGTATCCTGCTAGTGTCCACATTCCAAGATTTGCTATTGTGGATTCAGTTGATGATGTTTGGTCTAGACGTCGATTGACCCGGGCAAAGTGCCGTTGAGTATTCTCAATCTGAATAGTATCTTTACTGCATATGCTGCTCAGCAGCTCACATGCATAGAAGCTGGTAGAGAGAACCATTCGGTGGAAAACTGCAACACATACAATAGGGTGGAGATCATAACTATTTAATCCTACAAACTTGAATGAGCTTACTGTGCGTATCGGTTTTTGCAACATTGCACTATCATAACTGTACATGTAAGTTTAGTGTTTAGAATGACTCCCCCATATGATACACTAATTAAATATTAAATACAGGACAGTTGGGTATACTTTCAGAAGTTATAATATGAATATATTATGAACCAAAACTATGTTTTCGTATTTAATATTTTAAGTAGGTGAGATTAAGTATTCAAACAATTCTTATTTCACTTATTGTTAGTTGGATTCAGGTTTCATTCGATAATAACAATGCATATAGTAGTATAGGTAATGGGGATTCTGGACCACCTCCACTGGCGCCAGAATTATACTCAATACAGCTACTACAGAGGGATTTTTTTTTATGCAAAAATGTTGCGATGCGATTCAACGATCGTCATGAGACTAAACTATATTGTAATGAAAATATTCTCTATTATTTTTTCTCATGCACATACCATTATTTTGAACAAAGTGATATTCAACATTTTTACTAAGTTCTTCATTCATTTTACTAGGAGACCAGACTATATACTCTTTTTTTAAATGACCATATTTGGTTGGTTTGACATTACTGATATTATATATACCCAGTGGTTATTCTCACCATTTTATAATTTTGTCCTGGAGCATAAATGTTGCTGTTGACACTATTATAGACTTATGTAACCATTCATTTAAATGTGATCAAGCAACCTATTTTCAATCTCCAACCAGTTCTTTTGTTTTGGCATGGAATAACTGACGCGCTTGTTGTCTCCCCTGTTCTATGAACTTTTTTTTCTCGTCTTCGCTAATACCACTGGTCTTACGAGAATTTGATCGAATCTCCTGTTTCATTACATTGTATTTGGTAAGTTCTGACAACTACTAAACGAAACTCATCCTCGGATATCTTACAATCAGCCAGTGCTATGGAAATATGATCCTCAACTTGGCTTCCGCGAGTATCTGAATATTATCATGTTTTAATGCTTTCCTTTGCAACTTAAGAGAAATAAATGTTATTGCTATTCCTGCCAGTCCTGAAACGCTGGCTGCTACTTCCATACCAAGTACGGCACTCGTGAAGAGCAACCTCCTCGTGGTGAGTGCTGGGTAGCGCTAATAGCTCTTCCCCCGTGTGGAACCGGGGTAGAATATTTCCACAGCACCCCATTGCTGGTCGTAAGAGGCGACCAAAGTGGGCAGCCCGTTTGCCGTGGGTTGCGTCCCTGTGTCGGCGGAGGACGGGAGTCTGGTAGTTGAGGGCACTGGTTCCAGGAACAGTGTTCCTTTGCCCAACACACTACTTCGACCCTTACTTCGCCTAGACGGGTGGTAAGATGGGCCCGGTCTTATCAATCGGCTGGTCATGCCAGGCCCTGTGCGTAATATTGTATATGCACGCCTGTGTTGTATTTAATGTATATTTTGATCTTGGCCATGCATAACTTGTATGAACTAACAATTTTGGATGGAATAAATTGCCTAGAGTCTTACGCCAGAAGGCGGTGGCTCATGGGCCAATCTGGTGATGTTGACCTCTGTATTCTGTATGTCTCCAGTTTCTTGTCATGGACTGAACCTGCCTGGCACTAAATCTGGTAGATAAATATAGCTATTCAAGTCATATTTGCTGGAGTATAGCATCCCTGTATCCCTGGTGTTTGCATCCTGGATGTCCGGTGCGATATAACACTGTCCTTGTTGACACTCGATGGCGGGTGGGGAACAGGGGTGCTGAATCATATTCTTTCATCATGGCTCAACAGCAATCTGGTTCATCTCGCAATGAAAAAAAGAGACGATTAGAAGACATTGAAATTTCGTCTGGAAGTATTTCTCAAAATATTGATACCTGGGCTAGATTCCTGGTTATTGAGGCTGCTGATAAGCTGCCTATCAAATTAAATCCTTTTGCCATTTCTAAGGCTGTGTCCGGGATTTGTGGTGAGGTCAAGAACGTCACCCGTCTCCGTAGTGGTTCGCTTCTGGTGGAGTGTGCACGGAGACAGCAATCTCTCAATCTGTTGTCTATATCTACATTTGCCAATATTGAGGTTGCTGTGTCTGTGCACAGAACTTTAAACTCTTGTCGAGGCATTGTTCGTGACAGGGCTCGATGTCTGTCTGACATGTCTGAGGATGAAATTGCTACTGAATTGGAAGACCAGGCTGTAACCGCTGTTAAACGTTTCACGATCAAGAAAGACGGTGTCATCACGAACACCAATACCTATCTCATGACGTTTGCCCAAACTTCCCTTCCACAGTCCATAAAAGCAGGTTATATGAACATCGGAGTGGATGTGTATGTCCCCAATCCGCTCCGATGTTACAAGTGCCAACATTTCGGTCATGGCTCAAAATCCTGTCATAACTCTGTGGTATGTCATCGTTGTGGTGACAACCATGAGAGCATTGACTGTGATCATGATCTGAAGTGTGCAAATTGTTCAGGCCCACATGTTGCTTCATCCAAATCTTGCCCTGTGTGGCAAATGGAATCCAAAATAATGAAAATAAAATGTGAAAAAAACATATCCTACCTGGATGCCAAAAAACTATTCAAAATTCAGACCACTACCCCCTCAACTATTTCTTACTCCGCTGCAGTCTCCCGCTCTGTTACAACATCTACTATTTCGTGTCAGACTGACTTGACATGGGTCACGTCAGATCAACCAGTTGATACTGTTCCAATCATTCAGGATATACATACCATCAGTCTTTCCAGTTCAGGTTCTCAGACTGAGATTCAGTCTCAGAAACCATCACATACGTCAGTCAAACAACCAGTCGTTGTTCATTTGTCGAATAAAGAAAAAAAGAAATTGAAGAAAAAACAACTGCCAATCGTCCCTTCACCTTCAGAGGTTCCTTTACAGAACTCCTTTGGGCCTCTGGACATGGAGGTTACTCTGTCCTCACAGGACAGGCGGGGGAGTAGTTCCTCCTCACATTCACGCGAGCGATCTCCAATTGAGCCACCATGACTCAATTGTCTAATATAATGCAATGGAATTGCAGAGGACTTAGGCATAATTTTAATGAACTGCAGTTATTAACAAGTGATTTAAATACATCAGCAATTTGTTTACAAGAGACGTACCTTAAAAATACAGATAAGTTTGATTTAAAGCAGTATAGTTCATATCATTACTTCTCTCCTCCGGGAGTCCCCATGAACCCTAGCATGGTGATCTCCCTTCAGTTGCTGGCGATCTCTAGCCCATTTTTATATTGTGTTCTCTGATCTTTATGACTTTTATATATTCTCAACTAGTTTTAAATATATTCTGTGATATTCTAGTTATTGTACTGTCCTTCGTTGACAGCTTTTTATATTGTATAAATATATGTATTATTAATGTACTTCTCGTCACGATATGGCTGAAATATTGCCGATGTGACGTTAAATATTAACTCACTCACTCACTCTCTCCTCCGGGAGATAAAGCTACTGGAGGTGCTTCTATTTTAGTGCGGCGGGGCGTTGTTCACAGTCCTGTTCCGCTTGACTCGACTCTGCAAGCAGTTGCAGTTGGACTTACACTGCATATTGCCTTCACACTTTGCTCCTTATACATTCCTCCTTCTTCAAATCTTCAGCGTAATGATCTCCAAAAACTATACGACCAGCTCCCAAAGCCCTGTGTCATCATGGGTGATCTAAACGGGCATAATACTCTATGGGGAAGTTCAACCATTAATCAAAAGGGAAAAGTGATCGAGGATTTTGTTTTCGACAACGATCTTTGCATTTTTAATGACGACTCCGACACTTACTTACACCCTGCTACTGGTACCTATTCATCTTTAGATCTGTCTTTGACGGATTCAGTTTTGTTAAATGAATTCTCATGGTCCGTCCATGATGACCTATGTGGGAGTGACCATTTCCCCACGGTGCTTAAGCCCATTAATCCCGCTGATGATCCACTTTCACCTCGATGGAATTTTGTGAAGGCTGATTGGCCTTTATTTCAATCTTTATGCAAAGATAAATTAAAACCTACGTCTTTTCAGAATGTTACTGACCCGATTCAGTTGTTTTCAGATCAACTGAATGAAATTGCTAATGAATCAATACCTAAGTCCTCTGTCAACCCACGTGTTCGTAAACCATGGTTTGATGCTAATTGCAAACAAGCTAGGAAATGTCGTAAGAAGGCGGAGAAGTACTTCCGTAAACATCCCACTGTCCATAATTTAAATAATGTTAAAATTTCAAATGCCAAGGCAAGACGTCTATTTAAGCAAAATAAACGTCAATCCTGGCAGACTTATGTCTCAAAAATTAACTCTCGTACCCCTATGTCCAAGGTATGGAACATGATCAAAAAGATCAAAGGCAAGGGATCAAATTCTACAGTTAACCATCTGAAGGATGGCGATACTTTGTTAACTGATAAATCTGCTATTGCCAATAGCATTGGTGAAACTTTATCTCATCATTCTTCTTCATCTAATTACGCTCCTGAATTTCAAAAATATCAGCTCCAACAGGAAAAGAAAAAAGTAAATTTTACATCTGATAATGGTGAAGATTATAATGAGGTATTTTCACTACATGAGCTATATACTGCCTTAGGGCAAGCTCATGATACAGCAGCAGGCGCTGATAATATTCATTATCAGCTGCTGAAACACTTGCCCGAATCATGCCTTGAAACTATGTTAAATATATTCGATGATATTTGGACATCTGGAATGTTTCCAGCTTCGTGGCATAATGCCATTGTTATCCCCATTCCCAAACCTGGGCGGGATCATTCTGATCCATCAAATTACCGACCTATATCTCTCACTAGCTGCGTTTGTAAAACTATGGAACGCATGGTAAATAATCGATTAGTGTGGTACTTGGAAACGAATAATCTTCTTACCAATATACAATGTGGTTTCCGGAAGAACAGAAGTACTATCGATCACTTAGTGCGTTTAGAATCATTCGTTAAAAATTCCATTGTAAATAGACAACATGCTGTATCGATCTTTTTCGATTTAGAAAAAGCTTACGATACAACATGGAAACATGGTATTTTAAAAGATCTTCATGATTTTGGATTAAGAGGCCGTTTGCCTCATTTCATATCACAGTTTTTAACAGACAGGCAATTTCAAGTCCGAGTGGGTACAACCCTGTCTGATCATTATAATCAGGATCAGGGTGTCCCACAAGGCAGTATTTTGTCTGTCACTTTATTCAGTATCAAAATTAACAGTTTGTCAAAAGTTTTAAATGATTCAGTTGATGGATCACTTTTTGTGGATGATTTTAATCTATCTTGTCGTGGTAAAAATATGCGCACAATTGAAAGGCAATTACAATTATGTCTAAATAAAATTAACAAGTGGTGTCTAGAAAACGGGTTTAAATTTTCCAAATCAAAAACTAATTGCATACATTTCTGCCGAAAATATAAACCGCATAAGGACCCTGAACTATTTCTGAATGGCACCCCTATCAAAGTTGTTAAGGAGGCCAAGTTCTTGGGACTTATTTTTGATAACCATTTAACTTTTTTACCACACATTAAATACCTTAAAGCTAAATGCCTGAAGGCACTTGATTTGTTGAAAGTCGTTTCTAATTCAAAGTGGGGAGGGGATCAGACAACACTATTGCACTTGTACAGGTCCCTGATCCGTTCAAAACTTGATTATGGCTCCATCGTGTATGGTGGAGCCTGCAAAAGTAATTTACAAAAACTAGATACGATACATCATCAGGGTCTGAGGCTTTGCCTTGGAGCCTTCAGAACGTCTCCCATTCACAGTCTCTATATAGAAGCAGATGAGCCTTCTCTTAAACAACGCCGACTAAAATTATCTCTACAATACATCACTAAATTATATTCTAATCCGTCAAATCCAGCTTTTGAATGTATATTCCATCCTCTCTACGAAGATCTTTACAATAAGAAATCAGCACTCAATCCCCCACTCGGAATTAGAATAAAATCTGCAATATCAGCTTCGAATATTAAACTCCAAGATATAGCTCCTACTCAACTTTTCTCATCTCCTCCTTGGCAAATGGTAAAGCCAGAGGTAGACCTGACATTAACCAAACTTAAGAAATCCGATACTAACCAATTGATATACCAACAAGAATACCATCAACTAAGAAACAATTATGACACTTATAAATCTATATTTACAGATGGATCCAAGGATGGTGGCGCAGTTGCTAGTGCCACTATCATTGGATCCAGAACAATCTCTTCACGTTTACCTGATAACAGTTCAATATTCACTGCAGAAGCAAACGCCATTTTTACAGCACTTAAATATATCGGTAATCAATCTAAACATAACCAATTCATACTGTTTTCAGATTCTCTTTCATGCCTTCAGGCGATTAAAAATATGTCTTCAAAACATCCACTTTTAATCCAAATTCTTGAGTTATTTAATGATCTTGCTACTGGCCAATATGACATCGTCTTTTGTTGGTTACCAAGCCATGTTGGTATCAAAGGTAACACAATGGCCGATACTGCTGCTAAAGCAGCCCTCAACAAATCTGTGACACCACTTCTGATCCCATACACTGATTTTAAACCCATGATTCGATCCTACATCCGAGATCTTATGCAACAGAAGTGGGACGCCCAAGTAGGTATCAATAAATTACATGAAATTAAACCAAATATCGGATATACCTTCTTGGGCTGTCAGTCCAGATTTGAAGAGGTCATTATGCGACGATGTCGTATTGGCCACAGCAGATATACTCATGAATATTTACTAAAAGGTGAGGATCCTCCGTTTTGTATCCCTTGTGATGAGAGAATCACAGTCAAGCATGTCCTGCTTGACTGTGTTGATTTTTCCATCACAAGGGATAAATATTTCAATGTAAAAACAATTAAGGACCTTTTTAATGATGTTAATTCTCGTTTAATATTATGTTTTTTAAAAGAAATAGAACTTGTCCATAAATTTTGATGTGCTTAATGTATTATTTTATTAATTGGTAGTGCTAATTAATAACTTAGATTGTGAGTGGCTGTACCCTCGAGGGGGGTTGAAGCAGCGTAAAATTATTGTCCCCCTAAGAGGGTATGTAAGTCCCCAACCATTCGTAGTATTTGTATGCATACCAGACTTTTAAATCGTAGTATATTTGTTAGTTTTATTCAATGGCTAAACTTGCATATAATCGCCAGCGACTGAAGGGATGGTATAAATCCTACCGGGGTCCATGCAGGAAGCAAAGGCACTGTAAGTCCCCATGGTCCCTGGTGTGGTGATCTCCCTTTAGTTACTGACGATCTCTAGCCCATTTTTATATTGTGTTGTTCCTTACTACTTAATGCTTTTAACTGTTCTGCAACTAGTTTTAAATCTTATCTGTGATATTCTAGTTCTCATACTGTCCTTTGATGACAGCTTTTTATAAAGTTTAAATATTTGTATATTTCATATCTAATTTCTCGTCACGATATGGCTGAAATATTGCCGATGTGACGTAAAGCAGTACCTCACTCACTCACTCACCATACCAAGTACGATTGGCGCGGCGATTATTGTTGATAATAAACCAACACTGGCTACACCGAGTCCCATGCCAGTAGTTACAAGCACAGTTTCAACTCTGTCAAGAGCATCCACGGCTCTGCGATACTTTTTACACAATCCAAGTCTCAACTCCCTCTCCTTCTCCTTTCGATGTTTTATGTCGCTTATTTGATGTAATCGATATCCATCAACAGTATCCATCTTTTCAGATGCTTCATCGAGCACTGAATATAAACCCATAATGTATATTATTATATCATATAATAGTCTTTAATTGGTCTTGATTAAATGCTTTGAGAGTATACATAAACCTTATTAAATGTATATTATACGGCATAAATATCTTAGTAAGAGAAATGCTTTCACCTTTATTAACTTGGACCCCTCAAGCGTTGCAACGGGTGATACTCCCATATAAATAATACTGCAACGTTGACGCTCGTGTTTCTTAAGTCATTTAATTGATATACCTTGTAATATTTCGAAGGCATCTTCTGGTGCATCTCCAAACAAGACTTCAACAATAATTGTAGAAAGATCAGGTAAGTTCTGTTTTATATCATTGAATTTGTAACCAAATCTAAACTAACATGTTTTAATGATGGACGATTCAATAACATACGACCTGGGTTTTCTGACAGTGGAGCGACTTACATACTTTTTCGCTTTGAGGGGATATAAGCCCCGAGTACGATCCTACTATGTATTATCTTAGTTAATTGATGTCCCTTACCCATCATCATGGGGTAATGATGATATTCAGTAGCCACTCGATTTTTGCTTTGATCATAGTCCATTCATTATCATCGTTGCGAGTAAGATTGTATGAAGTGTTTTTATTGAGTCTACTAACGTGGACATCACTTAAATCTCCTAGATTAGCTGTAAATACAACTTCTTTACAGTTGTATACATTATCTTGTAAGTGTGAAGCGTATAACCTACCATCGGTACCGGGTTTACCAAATCCTTCTGTGTCTCCAAGATCAGAAAGTGCAATTGTATTACATTGTCTAAGGTTATGCATTCCAGGGCCTGATGAATCAACCATTATTTATAATATGGAGCGTTACACTCAAGTATTCTAAGTGTACAGGTTGATGTTTTACATCTAATACAGAAATTTTGAGGTCTGAAATAATACCCCTCTTTAACTTTTTATATTGTAATGATGAGAAAGATTGATCTTTGACTGGAATAGCTTTTAGCAGAGTTGAAGGACTTTCGAGTTGAATATTATCAATACTGATCTGATCAAGATGGATGCACAACTCTTCATAGGGAACTAAATCGGGTAATATAAATCCATTAAATGTTTCGTCGGATAATATATATTCTCTCCGTAATCCAAGTGCATTTATTCCTAAGTTCTTGTAAAGATTTACATCCTTTTCTCCAGCGTATTCCAGGAATGAATTTCTTAATGATAAAACAGAAAACAATTATACTAACCCAGGAGTTGTAAGAGTTAATGAATCAATATGAGCTTATGTATGGGAAATTCTTTGTGAAAAATCGCAATCATGAGCGGGAATAATTGGTACTGGGACGGGTCTCGATAATCAAAAACAATTTGTCGCAAATGTAGAGGATGCTACTAATTCACGAGTTGATAGCATCTTCTATAAAACGTTATCAAGATGAATTACAGTACGCTCAATCCAAAGTAGACTACATTAATGGGGCAGGACTATACCTGTCTCCAAGTTGTATGGAACTTAAGATCGGTCAAGTGGTCAGCTATAATAATAAAATTGTGGTTGCTTGATCAATAAAAACCAGGTATAAATTTAGATATTAACACAGAATTAATAACGCAAACACACACATGCGGAACGGGAAGCCACAGATATCTTCAAAACCACAGCCATCTACTGACGCACAACCACAAGTGCCACCACATATTGCCGTTCAAAATCAACAACAGTTCAAAATCAACAACATGTCGATGAAAAACCAGGGCTTATAGTAGGTGGAGTCGCGGCTGGTTTACTCATGATTTGGATAAATAGTCTTTAATGGATAAGTACAAGAGCCCGCCAATTGCTACGATCAGTGCCAACAAGTTTTGACTAAGCCAAAGGGCGGTCTTAGCAAATACATTCAAGAGCCAGAAAACAATACTCCCTATTATACCAGGAAGTGCAGATGCGGCTTTACAGCAAGCTTTCCCAGTGCTTCTCCTAACGCTAAATTGTTTGATAGGCATTACTTAGAAGTTGACGGATGACAAGATAGACACAATTTTAATGGATAAGAACTTCTTTAATACTGTAAAAGGCGACGTTTCAGTTTAGATCCTTATACCGTTGTCAAGCAAGACTGAATGAGGGACATAGTGCAGAATATATATAGCAAGTGGAGGATTAACAGTAGAGGATTAACAGTAACAACAAGGGCATACATGAGTGGGGTAACATAGGTAGGTGTGACAACAAAGGGATTATGCTATCACAACAGGATGGACAGAAAACACATAGCTAGAAGCCAATGGGGGCATGAAGCCAATAAACAGGTGATTATTGTTTGATGAGTTCATAGTAGGCGGATGGGATGAAATAGCCTTGATCTGTGTTGATTGATGGCTTGTGGCGGCGAATGTGGACTGCTTCTGTTAGTTTTCTTTTGGTGAAATCATGGAGGTTGTTGGCGAGGATTTGGACGTTGTCCCAGTTGATGATGTGATTGGGACAGTTGATGATATGGTCCGAGATGGCTGATTTGCTGTCGGATTTGATGGTGGTGGTTTTATGCTCTTTGATTCTGGTGTTGATTGGGCAGGATGTTTCACCTACGTAAGATTGCCCACAGTTGCAGTCAACTTTGTAGACTACACCTTTAGCCTCTTGGGGTTTAGATGTGTCAATCACATCATCAACTGGGACAACGTCCAAATCCTCGCCAACAACCTCCATGATTTCACCAAAAGAAAACTAACAGAAGCAGTCCACATTCGCCGCCACAAGCCATCAATCAACAGAGATCAAGGCTATTTCATCCCATCCGCCTACTATGAACTCATCAAACAATAATCACCTGTTTATTGGCTTCATGCCCCCATTGGCTTCTAGCTATGTGTTTTCTGTCCATCCTGTTGTGATAGCATAATCCCTTTGTTGTCACACCTACCTATGTTACCCCACTCATGTATGCCCTTGTTGTTACTGTTAATCCTCCACTTGCTATATATATTCTGCACTATGTCCCTCATTCAGTCTTGCTTGACAACGGTATAAGGATCTATACCGAAACGTCGCCTTTTACACTATTAAAGAAGTTGTTATCCATTAAAATTGTGTCTATCTTGTTCTCCTAATGCCTTTAAATGTTTTGTAATCCACTCTTTTATACCATTTGTATCATTAGGCGGTGTGTGTGGTGTGGGTGGTCCACCTCCACCGGTTAATGCGAGAGTCAAAGTCGATATAATAAATCCCAATGCGGTTAAAACACTGGCAATGGTTATCCACTGTTCTCTGAATAATGTTTTAATCTTATCAGCCAGTGTACGGTCATAGTTGAGGACTTGATGGATAGTTTCTCGAATTCAAGTGATTTGTGAATGAAGTGCCTTTCTATTACTCGAAGCAGCTTCGAGGCGGCCAATCTTTCGTCGTCTATCAAATCAATTATCAAATATCTTGCTTCTGTTAAAAGCCAGACTGGCTATGTTTCCAGAGTCTTTCTTCCTCATTAGACCTGACTAATTTAACATCAACACGCTTCCTTAGATTCTCCATAGTTTTACCAAATACTGAGTTATTCATGAGCTTATATAGGTTCTTTTCGAAATCACTGGTAGCCATCTTTCTTAAATCTGTGTGCAGTCTTATATAGGGCTCAAGCCAAGGGCTTTGATCAAACTTAAGAACTCTGTGTATTTTCTTTAGTTTCATGCCTAACGATAGATATAACTGGAGATTTCTCAACAACAAACATTTCCAAACAAGAAAAGTGTGGTTTTCAATATTGTAGTACATGTATGGAATCAAGTCCCAAAAACGCAACTGCTGCAGAAAAGCATGCATTCCATGCAAAAGTTTACTTTTATGCAAGCCCCATGCATTTCACTACCCAAGAATGGGTATAAAAACATGTGTGTTAACGGGATTCCATATGCATTGTTTAGCATCGTGCTGACAACAGCCACTCAGAAAAACAACAAAATTACGCAATTATTCAACATTAGGAAATGCCACGCCTGTCTGAAAATAAGCGTCTGCAAGTCATTGTATGCTTGTAGCAGGATCGAGTCAATGTGATGTTGCAAGACAATTTAACTTCCACAGAAACACCATTTGGTGTTTATGGCAACGTTGGCAACAGATGAATGCAGTCAGAGCCCATCCTCGGAGTGGCAGGTCACCCGTAACCAATAATCGAAAGGACAACTGGAGACATCCAATCTTTATTAACCATTAATCTTTCGGGAGGTAGCAGATAACTGTTATGGTCTTTGTGTAACTCTGTTGGATATTCAAGTCAACTCCTAGTATGTACCCTTTATTCGCATCAGAATCCGTGGGGATCGATATCACATCCATATCATTCAAATCAACCCACTCAAAACCACCTGTAGGTTAAGGTTGACTCATAGCCCACCTGTACAAATTGTTGGCGTCGAGATATGATATGTTCGTATCGGGTTTACTCGAATCATATCCTTCCACTAATTTATTATTAGCCTTAGAATACCTTTTCGCCGTTATCAATATACCACCTCTTAACCCTTTCTCAACAAACAAGTGCTTATCATAATCGGTGAGTAATTTTAGTTCTACACCGGTCTTCTTCAACAATGCATCCAACGACAGTCGGGGACTAGAATAGTACCATGCAGGGTCCAAGCCATATTGTTTTAAACATGTCTTTCTAAATATCTCTAATATATCTGCGAGTTGTAGCACGGGTTGCGCGCGGTACCTTTGATCTTACCCGTGCTGTATCATGGTAGTAAGAGCACAGTTTGTTAAAGATCATTACCACTGGCTGATGCCAAGATCAGCAAGCCCGCCTACTAGCTTGAGAAATTTCAAACTTACAACAATGTTTCAACAATAGAAATGTTTATAACTTTATTAAGAGATTACAATGTAACTGTCAACTGGACACAGAACGCATTTTGCTAAGGTTACACTTGATTAGATTAAAAGTTAAAAACACAGTTATGGTAATAAATTGGTTGATTTTCTTTCTCACTGTTCACAACTGCGTGTGGCTTGGAATCCAATCTAGGATGACTTGGCGTGATCACCTCCGAGTCTTGGGCAAGTTTGATTTTCTTGGGTGGATCCAATACGTTTTCAATAGATGACAGCATTTCCTGCGACAGTCTTTTGTACTTTCTCACTGCCTTTGTGCTTCTATGGCCAGTTATACGCATGATTTCCTGCTCTTTGATGCCCTCTTCATACAAATGCGTTGCACAAGCACGTTTCTCGGAGTGGTTCGTGAAATATCCTTCTATTCCAGCACTTTCACACATTTTCTTCATTAAAGTTTTAAGTTTGTTCACACCGATCACTGTAGCGTAGGTTGTTGTTGTCTTTCTCTGGCAGTGGTCGCCTGTAAAATGGTCCAGTGTTACCAATTTTAGACAGGAAAGTATTGTACAATCTCGGCAGATCACCGGTTGTATGATGACGAATGTTCTTGTGCTCCACTGAACGGGGATAAAGACCGCCGTTGTAATTCTTCGCCGTCGTCACTCTGAATTCAATATAATCTCCGATTTGATCTTTATCCACGATTATCTGTTCAACTTGTAAACGTCTGTGCTCAAAGAGCCAAAGAGCTTGCAGTTATATTGAAGAAAGTGTTGAGTAGGCTCTGTGAGGTACTGTCTCCAAACATGTTCATCTCCCAAAGTGTGTTTTCGGATTCTTCAGTGATTGGTTCGGCTTGTTTGGTTTTGGTTCCAAGACCTTTTGCAGTCAGTCTTTTCATTTCAGCATTCAACACTTGTATAAAACGCAAACATTCCAATTGTTTTATATCCAAGAAAATCACTTGAATATTTCCTTCTTCTCGCATGTTACATAACAGTCCTGTTACAATTTGAAACAATGTTTTTGGAGGATATTCATCTCCGTTTTGTTTTCTTGCTTCGAGAACAAATCTTGACATGTAGGTGTTTACATCATCAGCAGTAAAATCCTTCAACACGGGCACTTTCATTTGTCGAGACCGAATATCTTTCCATTCATTGAAAACTCGTAGAGCCCAATTCGTGTTGCTGCGCGTGTTCTTACTTTCACTGTCTTTCAATAAAGATGCTATGTGTTGTTCAGAAACAGACTTAGGGAAGCGTTTTGAATCATTTTCGTCCTCATCAAACGGGTCGTAGTCGATCTCAAAGTTGCTGCTATCAAGATCAATATCCATGTCTTCGCTTTTAATGTCAAATACATTCAAAGCCTGCGATAACGTTAGTTGATCTAGTGCAAAGTTCATTTCCATCACGTCTGCAGCTTGAGACAAAGTAATATCATCAATTTCATCAGTCCACATGGTTACACTTCGAACGATTGCTTCAAAATGACGCAGTATTTTCGGAACGGTTCGAAGTTAGAAAGCATGTGATGTCATATTCAACGTCACTAAATTTTACACAAACTCGCGCAATTTTGGAATGACCGTCGCAACCCGTGCTTCAAGTCACTTACAACACACCCACCTACTCATTGTTTGGGCAGTAAGAGCACGGATTGGCTTGGCATTTGATTGACAGACAAAAGGATCACCTCGGGGCTCTGCCCCCCGGTCCTTTTGTCTGTCAATCAAATGCCAAGCCAAACCGTGCTCTTACTGCCCAAACAACTCGTCTTGGTGTGTTGTAACTATAACTAAAAGTACATCGGTACATAAGTACAGATTGTGATAATCGTCTAAATTATTACAACCTAATTTATCCCACAGTCAGAGCATGTTCATAATCGGCATCGGTTATTTTAGATTTTGTTAAGTTACTATAGAATGATTCAAGGGGATGTAATTTACTTTGATCGAATATAGACCAATCATCCATATATTCGTAAATATATACACCTTTTCTCATCAACAAATGCTGTGTTATCCGATCTGTATATTGATTTGTTATTGCAAAGTCATCGGCATTGTTCGCATTAGATAATTGTCCAGGGAAGATAACAGAAACTGTATCAAGTCTAAGAATCTAAGCCCATTACTTTGCTTTATTCTAGCTTTCCCATCCTTGTGCATATAATGTATAGTTTTAGTCAACGTGAATGATATATATTTTTCAATATTACTAGGAATACACGTTAAGCCACCATCTGTCTTTGAGATAGCTTGCATAATGAGATGAGAATTATTTCCTCTAAGGTTATGAAATACAAGGGGGATGGGTATTGTTTGAGAATTCATTTTTAGTTTCAAGTTACACTCGTTATGTGCGGCTCCCCGATAAATACCTGTGACGCGACAATGATCTCTTACGGAATCCCCATTGAGTGGTTTATTACAAACATGGCAACTCATTGACTTCTTATAGGCCATCCAATCATCCCTCATCATCATATGGGTTTCTTACGCGATAAATTTTTCCTGATTACTTTCACTTTGTTTTGTAGGTATTCTAGGAACTTTCCCGTGCATTGGGACCTCTGTAAATCACAGAGGGGGGTGGGGGGGTGGGGGGGTGGGGTGGATGATGGTGGTGTTTTCCCATCATAACTTACTACTATATATCCAAACCCACAAGGAACATGTTCTTGAGTTTTGTACGTAAAACTACATTCAGTATTGTGTTCGGTATTTTCTATCGGTTTGATAAGTGCTTCAAAGTCAGCGTAAATTATGTATGGTACTGGCATTTGATTACAATAATGCTCAAACTTTAATTTATTTTTTCCCTCTTTAGGCATATAGATCCTGCTAGCAGTCTTCTTTATGTGCTTCTAATAGATCTTTTCTGCTGTACCCATGCAGGCATCATTCGCAGAAATATTTCTCTGCCCAGCCTAACATGAGCAGTCAGACAGTCAGGGTTTTTTAATAGCTGATAAGACTCAGCCTGACATAGTGTGTTGACAGGTCATAGTTGATACGTAATAGATCATAGCTTATGCGTAATTGTGTAGCTGGAAATCGCAAATACCGACAACCCCAAAACTATAAACGCTATCTCTCCATCTTTCGGAGCCTCTGACGGTGTATTAAACTGTGTTGACCTTGGTATTGGGTCAAGTTTCTTTCCATAAACAAGGAAGTATTCGTGCATGGCAGATTCAAAATCCTTGAACATTTGAATTGAATGTCCTTGTTTATGCAGTTCATCATTAATAAAATCTAATCTCAACATCCTCTGTCTGGCCCATTGTGACTGGGCTGTTTCAAGTTGTTCTAATGCATTAATGTCGTTTACGCTCCTCTTCAATTTCTTTAGCGTTTGATTACCTCATAGTAGAAAATAAATAATTACTCCCAAAAGAAGCTAGAGCATTAAGAATAGCTCCACCAACCATCATCGCAACTGATGTCATACTATATGTTTATAAAATATTCAAATGTTTAATTACTTCATTATGTCTTTTGGGATAAGCACGTTTGATTAGCATATCTTTTGTGGCCATTGCTAGGCCTACACGTAGAACCATCATACCGATATCATAACCTTTAAAATCTAGTTTGGGTGGTGTGGCTTTAATAATCATTTTAGCTATACGAGCATAGCCAAAGGCCAAGCCGCTGACCACCGCTGAATGATTTTACCGTCTGTAACTGGAGTAGTCATGCTTTAATAACATTACATGAGGGCTTAACTCTTGTGCAATCGGGGATTGTGTTTTCTCTTGTCCGGTCTGAAAAAACAACCATACCACCACTATAATGCCTATAGCATAGGGGGTTTTAATAGGGCTATCTTCAGTGTTTGAATTGTGTATTAGTTTTGCCTTCCTTGCTAGCTCACCCTTTCTAACAGTTGTGACTTTTCCAGGATTCTTAGTCACTCTGACTTGTGATGCAATCGCTTGTGGAGATAGCGCAATCGGTGTTTGTGGTGCAATCGGTGTTTCGTCATTCACTTGTGGTGTCACTTGCGGTATTTCCGTCTCCATTATTAGTAAGTGGGCATGTATGTTTAAATTGACAATACCTAGCCATTATTAAAGCGGTGGTAAGTGGCGCTAAGAACATTCCTTATCTATAAAACTCACAGCTTACTGTGCTTAAAGCGTGTTCGATGAATGGGTCTTTCTTGAGAGATTTGCATAAATACATGCGATTTTCTGCCGGGATAGGAAGAAACGTACTAGCTATAACTGTGTATAGTTGTAACATAGTCGAACCTATTGTTTTATTCATAGTAGCTCCCAGTGTAGACTTACAGTACAGTTTATTTAATTTCTTCGTCGGTCATCTTAGCAATTTTTTCTGTGGTATGATTTTCCCCCAAATATTGGGAACATTTTCAACCAGCTACCAAAGCCACGAGTCTTTCTCTATGTTTATCTAAAGATTTATCTACCGTAGGTTCTGGCTCATCTTGGAGCAGTTGTTCATATAAGTTCATCACATTCCATAATGTAATACCTAAGGAGATATCTAAGTCTAACATAACAAAATATTGCACATCCAGTTCAGCCTGAAATAATAAACTGTTGCGAAAGAATGAGTATTTCAAACCACATTATTACATAATCACTGCTAATGTTCAGTTTATCATATTTTTGCTATATTTGCTATAATGTTGCTATATTTGCTTTATTTTTGCTATATTTTTGCTATATTTTGCTAAGCAGTTGCTATGCTGTTGCTAAAATTTGCTCAACAGTTGCTAAAGTTTGCTTAGCAGCTGCTATATTTTTGCTTAGCAATTGCATAAGAAGGTGGTTGATCAGTTCTTAATACGAGTTCACAGTTTCAGCTAACAGTTTTCTGGCTTTATCTCGTTCGGGGTTGATAGAAATAACATCATTTTCACGTAGACATTCCTTAAATAAATCTTGGTCTTTGGAATGAAACAGGGCTACCCATTTGGTCTGCTCTCGGAGATCTTTTAGGACAGAGTGGTATTTTTGAGTAAGTATCCAAACACCATGCTCCATATTTCCCCGGAGAATGTTAAATATGAAAGCATTCTTTACCCAATCTCTCGATAGGTATGTGTTGTTAACGTTTATAGTGAGGCACAGAATAATAATATGGGCGAAAACATCCCGAAAATGACTTTGTGAGTGAGTGAGTGAGTGAGTGAGTGAGTGAGTGAGCTAATATTTAAAGTCACTTCGGCACTATTTCGGCCATATCGTGACTTGAACAAGTTAAACATTTATATTACATATAAAAAACCTGTTGCCGAAGGACAGTACAACAACTAGCAATATATCACAGATTATTATTTTAAAAACTAGTTTTAGAGCAATAAAATGATCAAATTATATCAGACGACACAGTATAAAAACGGGCTGTAGATCGCCAGCAACCAAAGTTAGGCCACCATACTAGGGACCATGGGGACTTACGATACTTCTGCTACCTACTTGGTCCCCAGCAGGATTCACACCATCCCTCGGGCTACTGGCGATGATCAGAAAGATTAGCCAAACAGTTAAAATCAACAAAAATGCTACGATTAAAATCACAGCGAAATGAAACGATACTTTGAATGATACCGGACTTACGTACCTTCCCAGGTGGACAATTGTTTTAAGATACTTCAACCCCCTGTGAAGATACAGCCACTAACAATCTAAGTTATGAATTCATTTTACCAAATTAAAATCACTTTCTATATACTATACATATTATAATCAAAATTTATCTGTTAATTCTATTTCTTTTAAAAAACGGATGAGTAAATGAGCACTGATACTAAAAACATCCTTGATGGACGAAACTTTGAAATACTTATCCCTTGTGGAAAAATCAATACAGTCAAGCAGTACATGCTTGACTGTGATTCTCTCATCACAAGGAGGATCCTCACATTTTAATAGATATTCATGTGTGTATTTTGAATGGCCAATACCACATCGTAATAAAATGACCTCTTCAAATATGGATTGACAACCCAAGTAGGTGTAACCGATAGTTGGCTTAATTTGATATAATTTATTGATACCTACTTGGGTGTCCCACTTCATTTGCATAAGATCCCTGATGTAACATCTGACCACAGGTTTATAATCACTGTATGGAATTAGAAGTGGTGTCACAGATTTGTTGAGTGCTGCTTTAGCTGCAGCATCAGCCATTGTGTTGCCTTTTATGCCAACATGACTGGGCAACCAACAAAAGACGATGTCATATTGGCCAGTTGAAAGATCATTATAAAGTTCTAAAATGTTTAAAATGATTGGATGACTAGAAGAGACTTTTTTTAGTGCCTGAAGACAAGATAAAGAATCAGAAAAGATTATAAATCGTTTATATGCAGACTGTTTTTAAATGTATCCCAAGGCTGTAAGGATAGCATTGGCCTAGGCAGTGAATATAGAGCTATTATCTGGTATTCTGGAGGATAAATGTTTTGATCCAATGACGGTGGCAGATGCTACTTTGCAACCATCCTTGAATCCATCAGTAAAGATTGAACGGTGAGTGTCGTATGTATTTCTTAACTGTAAATATGCTTGTTGATATACGAGTGGATTGGTCTCAGATTTTATAAAACGTGAGGGAAATGTCTACTTCTGGCCTCACCAACTGCCGGGGAGGAGAAGACAAAAGGCGGTAAGGAGAGATGAGATCTAAATCTATATTGGCAGCAAGAACATTTGATTTAATCCGAATTCCAAGTGGGGGAACCAGCTTTGGTTTTCACTGGAACAGTTCTTCATATTGGGGATGAAAAACGGAGTGATAGGCAGGAATTGAAGGGTTAGAGTGCAATTTAGTGATATATTGAAGAGATAATTTAATACGGCGTAGTTTCAAAGAGGGCTCATCGGCCTTGACATAGAGACTGTCAATAGAAGTTCTAAAATCACCAAGGCACAGTCTAAGTCTTTGATGGTGGATTGAATCTAGCGTTTTTAAATTACTCTTGCAAGCTCCAGCATACACAATGGAGCCATAGTCTAATTTAGAGCGGATTAATGATCTATAAAAGTGAAGGAGGGTTGTCTGATCCCCTCCCTACTTAGAATTCGAGACGACTTTCAACAAATCGAGGGCCTTCAGGCATTTAGTCTTTAAATATTTAATATGTGGCAAAAACGTCAAATGGTGGTCGAAAATCAATCCCAAAAATTTGGCCTCTTTTACCTTAATTGGAGTACCATCTAAAGAGAGCTTGTCATGTAAATCTTTTAAAATACCATGCTTCCAAGTGGTATCGTAAGCTTTTTCAAGATCGAAAAAGATAGATACAGCATGTTGTTTGTTTATAAAAGCATTTTTAATAAATGATTCTAAACGAACCAAATGGTCAATTGTACTTCGTTTTTTACGGGAAACCCCATTGGATATTACTAATCAGATTATTGATTTCTAAAAACCAAACTAATCGATTATTGACCATGCGCTCCATGGTTTTACAAACACAGCTAGTTAACGAAATAGGTCTATAATTGGATGGACCTGTATGATCCCTGCCAGGCTTTGGTATGGGTACAACTATGGCATTTCTCCACGAAGGAGGAAAATGTCCTGTTGTCCAAATATCATCGAAAAATATTCAATAGTGTTGTGAGACAAGATTCAGGCAAGTGTTTTAGAAGCTGATAATGGATATCATCAGCACCAGTTGCAGTATCATGAGCTTGTGCTAAAGCAGTGTGTAGCTCATGTAGAGAAAATTCTTCATTATAATCTTTGCCATTGACAGATATAAAATTGATTTTTTTCCTTTCTTGCTGTTGTTGATACTTCTGAAACTATGGATCATAATTTGACGAAGAAGAATGTTTGGCTAAAGTTTCGCCCAGTTTGTTTGCAATATCTGATTTTTCTGTCAATAAATTATTGTCATCTTTGAGATGATGAATACTTGATTTGGAACCTTTGCCTTTGATTTTTTGGATCATGTTCCACACCTTTGACATAGGTGTGCGAGAATTCATTTTGGAAACAATCCTTCCAGGTGTGTCGTTTATTGAGTTTAAAAGTTTGTCGAGCTTTGGCATAATTAATTTTCACATTATTCAAATTATGGACAGTAGGATGGCGTCGAAAGTATTTCTCAGCCTTCTTCCTACACTTCCTAGCTTGTTTGCATTCATAAGTAAACCATGGTTTTCGAATATGTGGGTTCACAGAGGACTTAGGAATAGTTTCATCAGCTATACCTTTCAGTTGATCGAAAAACAACTGAATCGGGTCAGGAACATCCATAAAAAGTTCATGTTGCAATTTGTCAGTACATATGTTCTGAAATAACGGCCAATTTGCCTTAGAAAAATTCCATCTTGTTATAGGTGGATCATCAGTGGGGTTTATAGCTGTAAGTACTGTCGGAAAATGATCACTTCCACAAAGGTCATCATGGACTGACCATTCAAATTCATTATATAAGTTAGAATCTTCTGATTGACAGATCTAATGCAGTCTACGTACCTGTTGCAGGATGTAAATATGTGTTCGAGCCGTCGTTGAAGATGCATAGATTATTGTTAGCAACAAAATCTTCAAGGATTTTCCCTTTATTATTTGTATTTGAACTTGCCAATAGAGGGTTATGCCCATTAAGATCACCCATGATGATACACCCTGAAGGTCAGACTGCTGCAAATTTGAGGATGGAGAAATATATAGGGAACAAAGTGTGAAAGTTATTTGTAGAGTAAGACGGACAGCAACAGCCTGAAGGTTACAGTGGAGATGAACAGGACTGTGGATGATGCCCTGCCTCACCAAAATGGAAGCACCGCCAGTGTCTTTATCACCTGGAGGTGAAAAAGAATGATAGGAATTGTACCGACGCAATTCAAATTTATCAGTATGCTTAAGATAAGTCTCTTGTAAACTAAAAGCTGATGGTTTATAGTCTTGTGCTAATAATTGGACTTCATTAAAATTATTCCTAAGTCCTCTACAATTCCACTGAATTATGTTAGGAGATTGAGTCATGGTGGCTCAAGAATAAAAGCTGTTTTTCCGCAACCGCTGCAACCACTGTTGATATGCTCGCATACCTTGACTATGTAGTTGATTAGGCACACCCTCGATAGTCAATTCTACTTTTGTAATCTTTGGGTTGAAGAACTTCTCGATATCTCTTGCAAATGATTCAGAGGGGTCCTCGAACAACATTAAAATACCCTTGAAAGATCTAGCGGGGACATTTAGATTGATGTTCCACATCGTATCTCTTTTGTTCCTGGTGATCTCTCAGTATCGAAGCACGCGATCGTACAAAATGGCTAAACTTCCAGTATGCTGGTTACAAATTTGTCTGGCTAATTCAGGATCTGTTATCATACTCCAGTGAGATATTGTTAATGGAATAGCTAGCATCTTCAACAGCTCTGATTACTCTACCATAGTCATTAAAAGTGAGTTCATATTCTAACCTATCACCTAGGGATGCTTGATAAAAGGGCATGTTACTATCTAGTAATTCAAAGTGGAGCAGAATATAGAATCTGTTACCTAATGCATTAGCACCAGCCTTATCTTCTACGATGGAATTATCGCCAATAGAAGCACCCACACGCAGTCTCAATATGTTCTGATTACAAATACCTTGTGTACTGTAAGTTTTCCTGTTCTTTAGCCGTTCTCCAGAGATCCATGTAACAGAAATATACATCGCTATCGTCAATACTCAAAACTTCATTACTGGTAGTTATAATTGTGATTTTCTTAACAATTGCACAACCTATGTTCTGAACGAGCTCCCTGGCAGTGTCAGTAGAAGTCAAACTAATTGTAAATGATAGTCGAACAGTTCCTGGAACTAACACATCGTGAGCTCCGAAATTAGGAAAGCGAACCAGAAGTGTTTGATTCTGATCAATGGTACTCGGGTTATTAGTTATAGTTACGAATTGCTTTGACCCCTAATGGATCCCGAAGTCTACGTTGTGGATTTAACTTGCGTCTGTATTGCGAAGACATTGATATATTGAAATTATGTAACCTTATGTTTATGTTGCGCGGCTCTCCGGACATTGATCTTATGCATTCTCCTACTTGTAAGCCCCAAGCTTTGTCTACGATAGCTGGAAATCGTGGTGGTGTCAACATCATTTGTAATGAATTATGTCTTGTAGACTACTTGCAAGCAAAACCTCCGACGAAGACTGCTAAGGTTCTTCAGACAGTGCGCACTGAACTCGGTGCCATGGATTAAGATAATTTGGAAGAAAGCGCGAAGCAGCCTTGGACTCGGAGAAATCTTGTACGTTGTACGTTGGCATGAGTATTCTTGACTTGTCAAAACACTTAATGTATGACTTTTATTACAACAAACTTAAGAAGCAGTATGGCGATAGATGTGAGGTGTTATTTTCCGATACTGATTCTTTGTTGATGGAAATACAAACCAAGGATGTGTATAAAGATATGGCAGAAAAAATAGATATGTACGACACAAGCGATTACCCAAAAGATAATCCACTGCATAGCATGGTAAATAAAAAGGTGTTAGGTAAAATGAAAGATGAATGTGCTGGGACCCCTATTGCTGAGTATGTCGGATTAAGACCTAAGATGTATTCTATAAAGAAGTCCGATAATGGGGAGATAAGAAAAGCTAAGGGCGTTAAGAAGTATGTGGTAAAAAAGCATATCAAACAGTATAAAGAAGAATTATTCAGTGGTAGAAGATTCAAACACGAGATGAACACTTTAAGAAGTGACAACCACAGGATATATGGATTAAGAATGAACAAGACATCATTATCCCCCTTAGATACAAAGAGATGGACTGATAAGGATGGTGTTAGTACCTATGCTTATGGTTATGGTGGTAATACTGTATCGCTGGGAACTATGAGCAACTCTTCTCAAACAAATGCCCTGCCCCGACCAGGATCTACCTGAAATAACTTGGGCCATTTTAGTGGTTCACATTTATATATGCAGCTCAGTGCATTAGATTCTTCTGTTGAATCTTTCGAGGTTAATGGCTCAGCGTCACTGTAGCGACTAGCCACATCCACTACGGTTAAAGCGTATTTTTATGTTTTGCGTCTTACCTTATCATGGGGAAGAAACAAGAGGTCAGCACTTCATTCGTTGTAAAATTATCAAACTTCTTCCTCGGTATGTAACGCGGTGCCGGTAAGTATATTTGCCACATCGCTTGTTTCTTTAACCAATCCTTGGCCACATCTTTAGATACATTAGCCGCATTTGCTAATTTTTGTATTGCTCCTATACCTATCCAATATCCTCGTGAGCTATAGTAAATTTTATCAATTATTAATTAATATTGATGTTTCTTTTAATACGAATCATGACGATCGTTGAATCGCATCATCTTTTTGGCATAAAAATTTCCCTCTGTAGCAGCGGTATAGGTATATAAATCTGGCTCCAGTGGAAGTGGTCCAGAATTCTCCATTACCTATACTACTCCTATCTCGTGACTTGTCCTGAAATTGAGAACTATTAATATCAAAAATAAAATTTACCAAAATATGCACCCTGTGTCACGTTAACGTTTGATACAAAATAGGAAACATTTGATTGGATATAACTAGGTCACTCTCTACTGAGCGAAAATAAATCTACGAGCTACATTTGGGTTATAATGCTCAGTGAGGAATACTGCAAACAAATCGCCTCACTCGGTAATATCCCCTATGTGGCAGTTACATATTTTGAAAATTGCTTGTATTTACCTTTTAAGTATAATTCATGTACATTATTAAATGCAGTTGTAGTCATTTTATTTTATTGCTCAGCCTACTTTGAACACTAAACTATCAGTCACAGCACTCTTACTGAGCATGCTTACTGCAAGGTTTGTTTGTGAATGTCACATCCCATGAACTAATACAATAGCCCCAGCCCTCTCCCTACTCAAGCCTTTTGCCTATATGGCCAGCTTGGGTACTCAGCCATGCTGTATGCTGGACGCCTAAGGTTGTTTGGTTTGTTTGTTGTTTAACGCCACACACAGCAATATTCCAGCTATATGACGGCGGTCTGTAAATAATCGAGTCTGGACCAGACAATCCAGTGATTAATATCTTGAGCATCGATCCACACAATTGGGATGGATGACCTGCATCAACCAATTCAGCGAGCCTGACCACCCGATCCCGTTAGTCGCCTTTTACAACAAGCATGGGTTGCTGAAGACCTATTCTTCCCCGGAATCTTCACGGGTCTGGACACCTAAGGACTGTGGTTACTCCATATACCTCTTCAAGGATAAAGATATATATTCACAGGTTTTTCACAAGGATCGTTTCCCAAGGTTACTATTTTATTATTGAATGGAGGATTTTATTCATTAAATTGTATTTGCAATATTGTAGATATTATTTGTATTTGGATATGTGTGTTTAGACATGAATACACAGAATGTAGATTCTTAATTATTATTGAGTTTAACAACCAAATAAGTATCCTACATTCAATAAAACATGTACAAGCATTAAACTAAAAAGTAAGATTAGTAGTTTTAGAAATGATAGAGTTTATGTGTGACATAAGAGGTAAGGCTAAGCAAGCATGCATGTGATGAATGAATGTAGGTAAGCTTAAAAGAATAATTGAAAGTAAGCATAAACGAATGAAAGTAAACATAAACGAAAGAATGCATGAACGTATGTGGCATTTTATTGTGTTACTCTTTCATGTTCAGCTACATGTATATATATATAGTATTCGTTCTTATTGGCATGTCGGCATGTACTGTATATATATATTAGTACATACAGTACATGCAGACATGCCAATAAGAACGAATAATATATATATATATATATATATTATTATTATTATTATTATTATTATTACACTACTGTGCAGAAACATAGCGCGCCATCATCCCCAGTTGTGTGGGCCTGGGTTGATATCACACCTGGGGATGATGGTTTACATGATGTCGTTTATATGTCGTTATCTAGTGTATGCATTTGATCATATATCAAGACAGAATATGTTCTAATTAACATGTACATATATATTCTACCCAGTGCATTTACAACAATACTAGGTACTGTATCTCATCATACTAGTATGCATATGAATTGTATGTATATATCTGTGTTTATGATATATTGTTTTATATGTGCTATATTGTATACCTGATTGTTTCAGGGCGGTTTTCTTTTAAATCACATTCACAATTTCTGCAAATAAATATTGGCCACCGTAGTGTCTGTGGTCCTAGTCTGGACCAGATGCTTCAGTGATTGATATTATTTACAACGCCCTATACAGTCGGGGTACATTGACACGCCATCAGCCAAGTCATCGATTCTTACAACCTATCCCATATAGTCGCCGCGTTCGACCAGGGTAGGTTGCTGTGGACCATTTTTATACCCAAGAGGTACCACTTTATATCAATGACAGTTTGCACAATATATACTACTCAAAAGAAATTAAAAAACACCTGATTCTTTCATAATACTGTAGTTATTCTGTTATGCCATGACAGATTAACTATTGCATAATGTCAAAGTAAATGTTTCCATCGTACATATTTTCTCTCGAGAATAGGTCCGGCATTACAACTGTCGGCGGCCCAAGGTTTTATCGAGGAAGAGGACATGAACACGACGACAAGTAAACACGGATTACACAATCAGTGTGCGCTGTAACACTTATCTCCTGTCACGATAAGCACCGACTGTCACGACCTCAAAGCTCTCGGCTTTGTCAAACTGTTCCTAACACTACACTTACGTTGATTTGCATTTGTACTCCGCTGTGGGGAGTTGTATGTCTGAATTCTCCTTACGCATGCGTGTTTTGATGTAGAAATTGTCTTAGACATTCCTAACGACGTATCTTTTATTAATGTGGCCTTACATTGACGAGTTGTTAGGAATAATGCTGGCAAATTCTGACTGGAATTTCGGAAACCAAAGAATTCTTGAATTTAATGTTGGTTCCGATAAAATTTAAGTAAAGATCACTGACACTGAAATACAATCCATGAATAAGCAGATAATAAACTAAAGAAGTACATATCCAACATATATGACTATATTACTCTTTAAAGGAAAGCATTTGAGATAATGACAAGAGATTGCCAGAAGTCAAAGTGAATGCATGGCTAAATATAGAGAGCTTCTGTTACACTCGCTTCGCTTAGCTAGGATGCTTCTTCCAAAATATCTAATTTGGGACCTAAGTGATCGAAATTTGAGGTTAAAAACTGATTTCTGTTTATTGAAAAGTCAAAGCGTATTTCCATGAGGATATATCGAGTTACTGACTCTTTTTGAATAAAATGATTGTCCATCAATAGCTCCATTCGCTGAGTCTTCACTACACGTCTAACATCCTGGATCTCAACTGTTGGAAGTGGTAGGGAAATAGTATGTGGTCACTGTCATGGCGGATTAGGTGTTTATTATGTCAGCTGTTACATCGTTGAAAAGAAAATGTTGAATACACAAGGAATATGACGGTCAGAAATCAAACTAAGTTATTTCCCATATTTACAAAGATATATGAAAGTTATCATTACCGTCGAATATACTGTCCATATTTCATTCACACTATACGAATGTTAGCCTTGTACAAGTGTTTCGAATAATCTTCGAATTGTCTGAAATGCTAATTGTCATGGACGTCTTTTTGATTGAAAGAGATGTGTTATCGGACATAAGTATATTTATGGCCCGTAATTAGCTGTAACTTGTTATTTGATATGTTTGTTGAGGTTTAAAGAAACGCCGATTCGGCCAATATAAATTAGAAAGACACCTTCCTACTCAAGCTACTGTCAAAATGACGAAATTTGAAATCTGTTGTCACACAGAAGTAAGTGTAACGAAGCTGTACATCCGATATACACCCGACATACACCCGATACTGACCAAACTCTGTAAACTTTGGCCAAACATAAATTTCACCTGGCAGTGGAAGCCATGTACCAGCACTGCTCTACTGTTGTGTGTAGTTGTGAATGTACAGACACTGCTTTACTGTTGTGTGTAGCTGTGAATGTATCAACACTGCTTTACTGTTGTGTGTAGCTGTGAATGTACCGACACTGCTTTACTGTTGTGTGTAGCTGTGAATGTATTGACACTGCTCTACTGTTGTGTTTAGCTGTGAATGTACAGACACTGCTTTACTGTTGTGTGTAGCTGTGAATGTATCAACACTGCTTTACTGTTGTGTGTAGCTGTGAATGTACCGACACTGCTCTACTGTTGTGTGTAGCTGTGAATGTACCGACACTGCTTTATTGTTGTGTGTAGCTGTGAATGTACCGACACTGCTTTACTGTTGTGTGTAGCTGTGAATGTACCGACACTGCTTTACTGTTGTGTGTAGCTGTGAATGTACCGACACTGCTCTACTGTTGTGTGTAGCTGTGAATGTATCAACACTGCTTTACTGTTGTGTGTAGCTGTGAATGTATCAACACTGCTCTACTGTTGTGTGTAGCTGTGAATGTATCAACACTGCTCTACTGTTGTGTGTAGCTGTGAATGTACCTACACTGCTTTACTGTTGTGTGTAGCTGTGAATGTACCAACACTGCTCTACTGGTGTGTGTAGCTGTGAATGTATCAACACTGCTCTACTGGTGTGTGTAACTGTGAATGTACCAACACTGCTCTACTGTTGTGTGTAGCTGTGAATGTACCAACACTACTCTGCTGTTGTGTGTCAAGCTGTGTGAATGTTTCGACACTACTCTAATGTTGTGTGTAGCTGTGAATGTTTCGATATGCTCTACTGTTGTGTGTAGCTGTGAATGTATCGACACTGCTCTACTGTTGTGTGTAGCTGTGAATGTATCAACACTGCTTTACTGTTGTGTGTAGCTGTGAATGTATCAACACTGCTTTACTTTTGTGTGTAGCTGTGTATGTATCGACACTGCTCTACTCTTGTGTGTAGCTCTGCCTATCCTTCTACTGGACACAGAGCTATTTTCTGACCTGTTAGACCCTGATCTGCTTTGCAGATATCCTTTTACAGATTCAAGAGCTAAGTTGTTTTCCTCCTCCAAACTATCTTTTTCTTGATCCAACTTTTTAACATTGTCACATTCTTCCAGTTTAACATGAACCCTTGAAAGTTCTATCATAACATCCATTGTTTTCACAAAATGAGCATTCAATACCTTACCTTTTTCCGTGATGGTTGATCCTGACTTTCTATCAAAGTAGTAATCTTATTCCTAGCTTTTGTACAACTAGATTTGGCAGCTGCCTTTTGTTGTTTCAACACACGAACTCGTTCCGCCGTCTCCGAGAGAGATCCGGTTTCCGACATAGCTGCTCTACACTGGCTATCTATTCCAGTTACCGACATAGTTGTTCTAAGTTGTCTAATATCTAAATATAATTCTACTAAAGCTTTTGGGTCGAATGGAAATGAAACCGGAAACCACGCTCTGCTACCATTGTTGCACAGTGGAATATAAACTATTAACAAAAATGCGAATTCTCTTACTGTTGTATGCGGGGAACTAAGCGTGACTTTCTTGATAGGATGAAATAATTCAGATAATAAATTCGGGGAAATAAACGTGAATCTCTTCTTAAAAAGATAAAGAAATGTAAAGGTGCTATTAAACCAAACTGAACTTAACTCATGTAAGTCATGTCATACTTTTGTTTTCTCAGCGAAGTAAGATGTGTTCCAGCTATCTGTTCCAGCTTAACATGTCTTCAAACCATACCCTCTTCCATCATTGACTTCTGTCAATCATAGATTGTAAACTATCAATCGGAAAGCTAATCAAGACCATTTGTTATCCCACCGGCATATAATGCGAGGGATATAGCGATCAGCCAGTCTGCCTGTCCGTCTGTCTGTCCTTCCGTAATCATTTCCTTTTCCGGGGCAGAATTCGAAAACCATTCAGTGTATTTGATGGAAACTTGGCAAATCTATCAGACACATACTGAAGTGGTGCCTTTTGATATTTTGGGATTTTCCTAATTTTTATTTTTTTGAAGTTTTATGGAATGAAGTTGGACATAGACTCAATTGGGGATGGGGTTCGTTTCTGGGTCAGAATTCGAAAACCATTCAGTGCATTTGATTGGAACTTGGCAAATCTATCAGGCACATACTGAAGTGGTGCCTTTTGATATTTTGGGATTTTCCTAATTTTTTTTGTTTTGAAGTTTTATGGAATGAAGTTGGACATAGACTCAATTGGGAATGGGGTTCGTTTCCGGGGCAGAATTCGAAAACCATTCAGTGCATTTGATCGGAACTTGGCAAATCTATCAGGCACATACTGAAGTGGTGCCTTTTGATATTTTGGGATTTTTCGAATTTTTATTTTTTAAATTTTTTGGAATGAAGTTGGACATAGACTCAATTGGGGATGGGGTTCGTTTCCGGGGCAGAATTCGAAAACCATTCAGTGCATTTGATCGAAACTTGGCAAATCTATCAGGCACATACTAAAGTGGTGCCAGTTGATATTTTGGGATTTTTCTAATTTTTATTTTTTTAAATTTTTATGGAATGAAGTTGGACATAGACTCTATTGGGGATGGGGTTCATTTCCGAGGCAGAATTCGAAAACCATTCAGTGTATTTGATCGAAACTTGGCAAAGCTATCAGGCACATACTGAAGTGGTGCCTTTTGATATTTTTTTTTTTACGAATTTAAATTTTTTACAAATTTTATGGAAAGAAGTTGGACCTAAACTCCATTGGGGAACGGGTTCATTTCTGGGCCAGAATTTGAAAACCATTCAGTGGCTAAACAATGTATGCTTCTTAAAAAACATTCAACTGTTGACTCATTACATACAGAATTGCACATTTACTAGTGGTTACTTTACAGACAGCTGCCGGGGGGATATGTCATCTTTCTGATGACTCTTGTTTCACTCAAAGAAGTCCATACCAGTGGACATACTTTGCTTGCTAGTCTTTCACTACTGACTGTCTTGTCTTATTATCAACAACACGAACATGGCCATCTTTTCCTGGATGGACCTTCAGTATTCTGCAAAGTTGCCAGTTTCCACGGGGCGTGACGGGAGATATTACTAAAACAACATCCACAACTTGTAAATCCCTCTGAGGAGTGTGCCATTTTCTTCTGGTGTTGAGGCTTGGTAACCATTCTCTCATCCACCAGCGCCAAAAGTGACATACCCACTCTTGAATTCTTCTCCACCGTTTGCGTTGATTGAGTTCTGTTGTGTCAACTGTGTCAGGTATGAACACGCCACCAATCTGGCCATGTAAGAAGTGATTTGGCGTGAGAGGTGTACTGTCTTGTAGATGAGCAGATTGATACGTCAACTGACGAGAGTTGATAAGAGCCTCTGCTCCAGTGAAAGCTGTCATCAGCTCTTCATCCGTGACATCACCGGCACTAATGATTGCAAAAATGGCACGCCTAGCAGCTTTTATCATGGATTCAAACATCGCTCCAAAATGTGATGCATGGGAGAGATTGAAACGCCATTTGATCCCTTTATTTGCAAGTGAACGTCTCACTGCATCCTCATCAAGGAGCAGGAACAACTCCTTCAATTCCTTGACCGAACTAACGAAGTTCGTACCATTATCAGATACTACCAACTCAGGGAGACCTCATCTGTTAACCATCTGATAAAAGGCATTTAGAAAAGAGTCCGTATCCAAATGAAGGCTCTGGTCGAAAAGCATGTAAACAGACTGAGGTAACGCTTCTGTCGATGTTTACCTCGACCCTGAATGGTCATGAATGGCCCAGTATAATCTACCCCAGTTTGTGTAAAGGCTCAACGTGAAACTCCCATTCTTATTTTGGGCAAAGGAGCCATAGCTGGTTGAACTGGCTTTGCCTTATTCAATAGGCACCGTGATCATTTCATTGCCCATGACTGAACAGCTTCTCTACCAGAGCAAATCCAGAACCTAGTTGAAAGTGAAGCTAAAGTTTGGTTCGTTCCAGCAACATGCTTACCTTCTTTATGATAATGCTTGACAGTAAGTGTCAACCAGCTGTTTTGGGGCCGAATGATTGGGAATTTTGTATCTAGAGGTAAGCATTCAGCATACTCCAATCGTCCCTTCAACCTCATGAGCCCATTGTCATCAAGCTCCATCACCTCTATTTGCTCATCTACCTTGATAGATTTCAGCTTAGTTTCTGGCCATTCAGTTTCATCTCTTACTAAACAAGAGGGACCTGACCACCACAATGAACTAGCTACCAACTGTTGAACTGTTGCTCCTCAACTAATCAAGTCAGCAGGATTTGCTTCTGTAGTCTCCACTGTGAAGGACTTGTAACATCCTGGATTTCACCTGCCCTGTTGGCCAAGAATGGAGAGGATGTAACTCCAAACACAACTCGACTGAATTCATACACGTCAGGACTTCTAGTCATAGCCATTGACCTCCACAGGAATCTATGATAAGGTCGATCACCTGGTGATAACCTGATCTGAAGAAACACTTCAGCTATGTCACAGATAAGTGCCACTGGATGTCTTCAGAAGCGGAGCAAGGCATCAAACAACTCACCCTGCAACTCTGGTCCTGCTTGTATTGCATCAGCTAAAGACAAGTCATCATGCCCTGCTGATGCCTCAGACACAATACGAACCTTTGTGGTACTCCTATCAGGACGCAAAAATGGGAAAGTGAGGAAGATACCATCTTGTTTCACTAAATGACTCATCTTTTGGAACTTTGCAAACTTTGTCCTTTTGACAAGTACTCAGAGATAATATCCTCATAAGCCTTGGTTATTTCTGGATGTTTAGTCAACTTCCTTTCAGTACTGTTAAGACATTTAACAGCCATGTGATAGTTGTCAGTCAATGAATGAGCATATTCATTCCAAGGAATACCTATTTCATATCGGTCATCCTTATGAGTGAGTGTTTCATGAGCATACATTAAAACCATTTCATCACCAGGCTTCATTTGTGATATTGGGTTTCCTCGATCTATTTCCCCAAACTTGTGCAGTAACTCAGTCAGCTCATCATCGTTGCTGTCTGTGAAGAATGAACTAACAAAGTTACTTTGTTCAAACTTACCTTGATCAGATAAGCTACCTATGCATGTCCATCCAAGTGGGGTAAGTCTTGCAACTGGATCACCAGGATGCCCAGTCACCTCTCTAAACGACTGTTGCAAATCCACATGATCGACACCGATAAGTAATTCAACCCTCCAAGGCTTTGATACTTTTGGGAATTTTATATTTTGCAAATGTGTCCATTGCCCGTCAATCGCTTGCAAATTGCCAGTCACAGCATCAGTTGTCATTGCAGACATCTCAATACTAAGATCACCACTGATACTTTCAAGCTTAAATTCTACTTGTTTTGTCTCAAATGATTCTGTGTGACCATTTAAAACATTTACAAAGATTTTCTGAGGTTCACCCTGTAAATCCAACTTGTGCTCACATCATCCAACAAAGCGTTTACTGTAATGCTCCTAGTCCCATTTTTCAGTACCACTGGAACAGTGTGAAGAGCTATCGAAGAGTTTGACATTGGTTGATTTTTCAGTTTGATCAGGGTTTTGAGACTTTGATTTTTCTGCATCGTGACCCAAATTTACCATTCTTTCCAGAGTTTCCATTATGTAATAGTCTGTTGTGAAATACCACACAACCTATTCTGACGACAGTTGTTACCAAGATGATTGCCCCTAAGACAACGAAAACAAAGCTTCAATCTTTTGGTTTCGTTCCATCTATCAGAAACAAGCATGCCTTTGAAAACTTTGCAGTTCCAAATTTCATGCTCTTCAGAAACTAACACATGTGCTAGACATTTTCTGTTTTGGCTGTGATCTCTTACCTGTTGTAGTCAATCCATGTACCGATTCCTTTGCAACAATCTGAAATTCTGATTCTAACATTATCCATTCTCTGAGAGTCTCTACTGACTCCTGTCTGTCCCTTTCATACACCCACCTGTGATATTGAGCAACCATAAGTTCAGTAATCTTTTTCAACAAAGTGGCATAAAGCAGGCCATTACCTAACTCCTCTACCCTGTCAGATTCTGTGATGTTTGCAACTGCAACATCCAAAATGTCAGCGAATTTCTCTAGATCCTGAACATGGCCTTCGCGAATTGGCTTGAAATGACTAATTTCCTCATTTTGGATTGCGATCTGCCTCCTCTTCCCACCAAACTTTCTTTGAAGATGTTCTAGTGCAACATCATAAGCTACTGAGCTGTGGCCTAAAGACTTAACTGATTTCAACCCCTCGCCCGAGAGATTTTGGCGTAATTGCAACAACTTGTACTCCGGTGTGGCTCGGGACTTATCAATGCAAGTCATAAAGGCAGCCTTCCAACTTTGATATGTTTTTATATCACCTGAGAATACAGGTATCAACACACGTTTCAACTGTTTCCACATGTCGTTCCCTATGGCCTTACTATCAGACTTACCTGGGCATTTTGTTCTACCAACATGCAATGCTAGCTCATCCTTCTGACCATGATTGTGTCTTTGAGACACCAAATGTTCACGGTCGGCTACTTCAGATTGTTGCTGAGATACATCTCATGAGATTGCTGCAGAGATACAACACTTTGTGGTATAATAGCCTGCCTAACCTTCTACTGGACACAGAGCTATTTCCTATCTGTTAGACCCTGATCTGCTTTGCAGATATCCTTTTACAGATTCAAGAGCTAAGTTGTTTTCCTCCTCCAAACTATCTATTTCTTGAGCCAACTTTTTAACATTGTCACATTCTTCCAGTTTAACATGAACCCTTGAAAGCTCTATCATAACATCCATTGCTTTCACAAAATGATCATTCAATTGATCGACACCATCCCTTACCTCTTTCCGTGATGGTTGTACCTGACTTTCTATCAAAGTAGTAATCTTATTCCTAGCTTTTGTACAACTAGATTTGGCAGCTGCCTTTTGTTGTTTCAACACGAACTCGTTCCGCCGTCTCCGAGAGAGATCCGGTTTCTGACATAGCTGCTCTACACTGGCTATCTATTCCAGTTACCGACATAGTTGTTCTAAGTTGTCTAATATCTAAATATAATTCTACTAAAGCTCTTTGGTCAAATGGAAATGAAACCGGAAACCACGCTCTGCTACCATTGTTGCACAGTGGAATATAAACTATTAACAAAAATGCGAATTCCCTTACTGTTGTATGCGGGGAACTAAGCATGACTATATTTTGATAGGATGAAATAATTCAGATAATAAATTCGGGGAACTAAACGTGAATCTCCTCTTAAAAAGATGAAGAAATGTAAAGATGACAAAATTAACTAAATATGATTCTCAAATCTATTGCAATCAACCTATCAGTCTAGCCCAATTTTGGCTAGCATTGTTGCGTCCTATTGCAACAGCCTATCTTAACTAACCTGTTCTGCAACGTCCTACCTTCACGAGCTATAACGAAATTGTTGAATGTACATTCTATCACGACGGCATATCATGCCTATCTGACAAATGTATGTCCTATCGATTCGAACGATTAAACCAAACTGAACGTAACTCAAGTAAGTCTGATTTTTCTCGTATTGCATGTGCACGGACAGCACGTGCCATGTCATACTTTTGTTTTCTCCGCAAGGCAAGATGCGTTCCAGCTTAACATGTCTTCAAACCAGCTCTGTATGTGTATCGATACTGCTCTACTGTTGTGTGTAGCTGTGAATGTACCGACACTGCTCTACTGTTGTGTGTAGCTGTGAATGTATTGACACTGCTCTACTGTTGTGTGTAACTGTGAATGTACCAACACTGCTCTACTCTTGTGTGTAGCTGTGAATGTACCAACACTGCTCTACTGTTGTGTGTAGCTGTGAATGTACCAACACTGCTCTACTCTTGTGTGTAGCTGTGAATGTACCGACACTGCTCTACTGTTGTGTGTAGCTGTGAATGTACCAACACTGCTCTACTGTTGTGTGTTTACCAATCATGGTGAGAAATTCCACATAAACGTGCTATGATCTTAGCTAGAAACAAACTCATTTTTGAAGGTATTTGCCAAGTTTATAACGAAACACATCGTCAAAACTGATCTTTGAAAACACCCAGTATGCCAACACATAAGAATTGATATAGTGATGCGTATCTCTGAAAGAAAGAACCCCAATTTTCCGACATACTGGCTTGACTGGTAATACAGGGCACCCTTCTTCACTTCAGTTGTATTGTTCTTTGCATTTTAGATTTGACAAGAGCACCGCTGTGACAATGTCTGGAGATGCTCAGCTTCTAGTCTCAGACAGACCAGTGTCGCCACAGACATCTTCCCCTGCCTCCAAGCTTCCAGCTGCTGCAGCACTGACGCAGCGAGAACCATGTGTTGGACAGGAAGCCAACTACAGACAGCCATCCTCTGTGTCCAGTAGTCAGTCTGGTAGCCAAGGTCCTACTACACCTGGTACAAGTGACACAGAGTGGGGCACCCGACCCCCGCCGCAAGGTGCCCCTTCACAGCTGGTGGATCAGACAAGTGCCATGGCAGCTGTTGTCGTGGGCAGTATGGCAGCTGCAGCTGTAGGACTTGGGACAGGCACAAAATCTGGGGATTCCCCCAGAGTGGCCAGTGGCCAGGCAGGGCAAGCTCCGGCAGGGCAGAGGTCGCAGGGGTCAAACAGTGTTAGTGTCACTCGCTCTGTTTCACTCACAGGAGCTATTAATGGACTCGATGGAACAGTTCCTGATGAAAAACAGTAGGTTTTATTACAATTAGTTTAAGTTATGTTTGTAGTATTCTTCATGTTAAGTCATTTGGTGTCATAAAGAAAACCTGCAAATAGTTTCCGAGCAACAGCCATGTGACTCTTTATAGATACTCCAAACATAAAAATTGGAACAAAAATAATCTGAAATAATGTCTCCAGGGTTGTTCATGAACTCCTTGAATTTTAGTGTCAGCTTCCCACCCTGGAATACCTTTAGAAAATAGAAAAAGTCAGTGGACAATAATATCTTGTGTTTTTTCTGGTGATAAAAAAATACGCATAATCAACTTTTAAACTATGAGACTGACATGCCCAACTTAATAGCTCTCACTCACTTAACGACCCGTGAAGATCTGGGGTAGAATAGGTCATCAGCAACCCATGCTTGCTGTAAAAGGCGATTTTTCTTTGCGTAAGAGGCGACTAATAGAATCTGGTTGTCAGGCTCGCTGACTTGGTTGATGCATGTCATCGATCCCAATTTCATGGATCGATGCTCATGATATCAGTCACTGGATTGTCTGGTCCAGACTCGATTATTTACAGACCATTGTCATATTTCTGGAATATTGCTGAGTGTGGCGTAAACCAACCAACCAACCATTCACAAACAACAAACAGTCCGGCCTGGCAGGGTATAATATGGCAATGTGTGTGTTGTAGGAAAGGGACTATAGATGAGTCTGAATGTCCAGTTGTTGAGCTGCGTCGACATCCAGCCCGTTCCCACCTGCGCCACGCCCACTCTGAAGCAGAGACAACCGACTTGCAAATATCTCGGCGGAGAAGTCAGACAATGGCCGAGATGAAGGAGCATGCGTATCACAGACTGCAGGAAGAACTCCAGAAAGCTCAAACGGTATGTCACAAGTTCAGTCCTGATCTTAAGAGATAAGATGTGGTACATGTTTCAAACTTCATCAGTTGGTGTTACCTGGACTCATTTTCTGGTTACAGGACCGCAGGCCTCAAAACTGCGATTAAAACAGTAGTCAATGCGACCTACATTTCAGTTCGTCTACTGTCTAAAATTCAGAGGTAGCCAAATGACTACCTAGAAAAATATCTTGTGGCAACTAAATTCTATCGCTACACATCTGTAGGCATAAAAATAAATAAGAGCTGATATTGGAAAACACGTCTGCTAACAACTGGAGTCTGTTGTAGGAAATGTATACAAGATCTTTACACTTGAGAGAGATAGTGTACATGTATTACCGAACTGCCCAAACTCTGGCACTTTCATACGAACAAGTCCGTGGTATGATAAATAAAACAAAGGAGGTAGGGGTTGTCTGAAAAACAATACCAGGACATAAAAGGATATTAGACAGCTTTGATAAAGGGATGATTAAGCATACAGTGTACAAGCTTTAGGAGCAGAGCGTATCCCTGATTTGTAGTAGAATTCGGGATGAAATTAAGAACACAATTAATATTTCCCGGACTACATTAATTATTTCTCTCCATGAGGTTGGATTTTGATGCACTGCACATGGTGGTGACTGAGCAGTTTTCAGGGAAATGTATTCCATCCTGTCTGAGGTCACATTGTCTCCTCACCATTCATAACTATCACAGGCAGGGCTTCTAGATCATTTACCCGGATGGAACCTTGGTGAATAAGAATCATTCCACTGACTACATGTGGCTACCATGAGATGAACGAAAAGCACCCATGGTAAGGGGAATCGTGTCATTGTTTTGCACGCCAAAGCTCTTGATCTAGAGCTTATTGATGGATGTGGGCTAGTTTTCGAAGAGGAAAAGAAAACTGGTGATTGTCATAAGGAAATGAACAATGTGTTCATCATCAGCTACTGCCCAGTCGAAACAACCCCAGTGTCACTGTCATGGGTACCGCCAGTTATCATAACGCCATGAACCACGTACTGTCACACAACCATGAATAGTCTAAAGGCCACCATGCAGGAATATCTCTCGTCTGTCAGACATTGTGACCTCTCAGCCTATCTGGGCTAACTGGAAAGTTGAAAGACATATTTCATTAAGCCAACATTCCAGCTCACACAGACAAAGGGAGGATCCACGCAGGTTTGGCTACATTCACCGCAGAGGTATGGCTAATATGACATTCTTGGAATAGGTCAGTACCACCAACGTGACCATGTAGATAGCAGCCTTGTTGCACCAGTTCTCCTACCTTTCGGTGATAGGACAGATTCAGATATGTCATCAGTAGAGTCACATGCTGGCTAAAGAAACCATCAAATACTTCTTGATTCTAAAAACCCACCCCTCCAATACTCATCCCGTTTCATATCTTTTAACTATTCCATCATTTTCTTAGTAAATACAATTCAGTACATATCTTAATTGTTATCCCTGCCAACTCATATCTTTATGAAGTACAGTAACAGCAATATTTCGAGATCACCCCCAAATCAGGTGACATTTGCCCCTGTGAGAATGCATGGCTGGTGTGAAGTCATCACCTCAACAGGTGTCAAGTAATTACCTCAGGTTATAGGCAGCTTCATACATGCATGACAACTCACATATTTTCTAAATTTCTTAACTTATCCTGCATTAGTCCGTATTGCATTTACTGCATTTACTCTGTCTTTGACAGAGAGACGAACTGTGTGAGATCCAGCTGCTGAAGAAAATTGTTTCCATCTGTCCAGGAAGCAGTGCCCCCTCCCACACAGTCGGCACGTGACCCGGAAGACATGACGTCATGTCAAAACATATAACTGCTTTGTCAACCACATGGAATCGGAAGTATACTGTATCCCTCGTGGAATTATTAAAGCTTTATCGGATCGTGACTTTCTGTTGTTTACTACGACAAAAGTCTGCTGTGTTGTTTCATGTGTATGGTTTGTTACCTTAGACTTCATTCTATTGTTAATTGCTAACATTTCTCGCTCATGTTGTGGCTCTCGTCATGGTATTTCCGAGCATATTGTTGTTTTGGTTTTCCCGCCATTTTTCCCCGCCCTTTTGCCATTCACAGCGTGTCCACGTATTTTCGTGTTTTGTGTTTTGAATTTACATTAAATTTAATCTTTGTATTTGGCGTGTTTGAAGCGTAATTGTTTGTTCTTATAAATTTTGTTACAAGAATAAGTTATGTTGAGTTACATTATGTTTCACGTTGTGTGTTTATACATTGTTATGCTTTTGCTTCAATTCCACTATGTCTCGCTGCTCTAACTGCCATGGAAATAAATCTGGACGGGACCCCCACCCCTGCTGCCTGGACTGTACAACCCCGTGTACCCTCACAGAACAGTGCAGATACTGTAGTCCCCTGTCGCCAGTCTCCTTCACGGCCTAACTATGAGTGTCTCGGAAACACTCCAACATGCCATCCAACGTAGAATCTGCCTCCCATGGCACGACATACGACCGTTCACGGTCTCCTACACCACCACTCGGATCTATTCGGCACCTCCGGTGCCTGTGATGACTCTGGTGCCTCCGGCGCCTCCGATGTATCTGGCGCCTTTGACTTGTGAGGTGCCACCTACGTATTGACATGCCATCCCGTCATCATTTATGGATCCATCTTGGATGCAAGCTTGGATGCAGTCATTGTTTGCGCAAGCTACTCCCACTGCCACTGACGGCCCCGACTACAGATACTTCGATTCCTGCGGCCCCCTCTTCTTCCGGTGCTCATCGGTCTCGATCGTCGTACACCTCGTCGCCTCCGACTGCTTCTTGGCACTCGTCCAAGTCAGCTCGATCCTGTCGTCACTCTCGTAGTCGCTCACCCGTACATAGACGTCGACGTCGTTCCTCCTCATCGGAAGGATCATTTCGACCCGATTATAACTCTCCATCTCCCGAGATTGATACACACTTTGGCCTATCACAGTTTGCTGATTGGCTAGCGGACCGTTTGACCTCCGTCGCTCCCTCCCCGGGCTCAACAAAAAATCGACGATTTGGTCTTACCCGACTTCGCTACCACCAGACCCAATGGTGGCAGACCTTGTTACGGCATTGGACGAGGACTTCGCTAAGTTGTCTCTTACGTCGTCATTCAAGGCTCCTCGTTTCCGGCATGATGATTTCCCTGTCCACTCCGACGTGGCCGACGGTATGCACATCCTTGACAAGGACTTAAATCAAATGACCGGGTCTTCCCAGTCCGCCACCATACGTATGCCGGACTCCCGACTCGCTTTCGTGGAAACAAAACAGTGGCGTTCTTTGAAGCCACTGTCTTCACTGCCTTTTCTGCCAGAGCCATTGACCAGGATCTCTCAGAGTCCAATCCTAACAGGATCGACCACCTACGCACTGTTATGACTTTCCAACTTCGCCAGATCGATCATTTGCGTAATCATCTGAGAGCCGCTCTTGCAGAGATCACCACTACTAGACGGTTGGATTACTTGACTTCCACGGACTGGGATTCCGAATTCAAGCGTTCCTTACTACGACAACCTTGGTCAGGTCCTACCCTTTTTAATGGAGCCATCTCTGCTAGCGCAAGAGATGAAACAGCTCTCAGAGCCTTAGAGCATGTCACGCACCAATCAGCGGTCAAGTCCTCCAAAGGCAACTACAAACCGCGCCGTTCCTCTCTCAAGGTCATCTCCAAACATACCTCGCCCTTTCGTGGCCAGACAGGGCGTGGTCGTGGTAAATCCTGTGGCACCTACCAGCCCCGAAGGGACCGTCGCCCCGGCAAGGGTACCGATTTCACCTCGAAGCGTTGACCGGCGGAACCTCAACGACTGGGACCTCCCACCCCCAGCCGTTCCGGTCATGGACACACCTGTGGGTGGGAGACTAGGCAGGTTTTGGAGAAACTGGTCTATACTTGAGAACCCATTCATCACAAATGTCCTCTCCGACAACAGATGCTTATTCGCCACACCAACATCGGCCTTCTTCAAGACAGCATCGACTCCCTACTGCGGAAGGAGGCCATTGAATCGTGCACAACCTAGCTTGAAACCCAGGATTTTACTCCCCGGTGTTTCTGGTTCCCTAGAAGGGAACCATCAGCTGGCGCACCATCTCCCCACTTTCAACCCGCGCTACCTGGAATGTCCTCCCTACTTCCGAATGACGACGTTGCGACTGCTCAGGACGAGAATCACAGCAGGTGATTCCCTGATCAGTCTCGATATCCAGGACGCCTATCTTCATGTACTCATCCACCCCAACGACCAGCGCTTCCTCAGGTTCATTTTCAATGGTACCCATTACCAGTGGGTGGTCCTACCATTTGGAATTTCCACGGCCCCGTGGCTTTTCACACGGATCACCAAGCCGGTCGCCACCTACCTACACCTGAGGAACATCAGCTTCGATCCATACATCGACGATTGTCTCCTCAACAATCGGGACTCAACGTTGCTACTGCGCCACAGGGATTTTACCATGCGGCCCTTCAAACAGTTGGGATGGATCGTCAATCAGACGAAGTCGGAGCTGACCCCATCGTTCCGTCTTCAGTTTATCGGGGGCCTGTTTCTCACGGATCAGGACCTCCTTCAAGTCCCCAGGGACAGGTGGTTGAAAGTCCTCGCTCACCTCAACTCTCCGCCAATGGCAGGTTCCCATCGGCTCAAGATCTGACTCCCAGAGGTCGCCTCCAACTCCGTCCAATTCAACGGTTTCTCGCTCCCTTCATCCGGCAGCAGGATCCGTAGTCCCTCATCGACCTCCCGGTTCACCTCCACCTCTTCCTCGGATGGTGGATGGTGGAATCGAACGTCTGCAGCGGCGTCTCCTTGACCGCGCTACAGCCCTCCCTACACCTGTCCGTTGATGCATCCAAACAGGGTTGAAGCTCTCATCCTGGCCGTCTCCCACTGGCAGAGCATTCTCCGTCACACCCAGTTGACCATCTCCACGGACAACATCACCGTGCTATCTGAGGAATCAGGGTACTCTCCACTCTCAGTCCCTGCTCAACCAGACCTTCCGATTCTTCGACCTGGTGGACCACTTAGACCTGCAATTCCTTGTTCAGCACATTCCAGGTTACAAGAATTTTCTGGCAGACACTCTGTCCGGGCCGGACACGGTCGCTCCCACTGCATGGCGACTCCACCCAGAGATCTTCACCGTCCTTTGTCAAATGATCGACACTCCAAACATCGATCTGTTCGCCACGTCTCGGAATTGCCAGCTGCCGACTTACATCTTGCCGCTCCCGGATCCGGCCACTGTAGCAGTCGACGCCTACTGTGTTCCCTGGGATTAAGTGCGTACGCTTTTCTGCCTCCACTTCTCCTTAGCCCATCATCCATCTACACGGGGACTATATGATGATAAATGGTGCTCTGACAAGCACCAGGATCCGATGACAGTGTCACCGCAGTTCCTGGCTGAGTTTCTTCTGTACTTGCGCAGCACACGTCGATTAAAAGGCTCTACTATCTCCACGTACTTGGTCGCCATTAACGTACTTGGTCGCCATCCCAGAAGACCGGAGAATGACAAAAATTCCCGAACTTCAGGCATTGCAGCGCTTGTTTCGTCTCGAAGACCAGAAAACCAAGTTCAGACCGCCTGCATGGGATCTGAATGTGGTCTTAAAGGCTCTTCGAGCGTCTCCCTTCGAACCACTCCACACGTCTTCCTTTCCGACTAAACAAAGAAGACAGTGTTTCCACTGGCCTTGGCTACTGCCGCCCGGGTTAGTGTCCGGTTCGAGCGCGGGACTCATGGCGCAGTTCATCTTGGGCTGTGCTGGGACTTCATCGCAAAGATTCCACTCCCAGGACAGCCTGATAGATCCTTCACCATCCCTCCACTTTCGTTGATTGTGGGTGCAGATTGTGGAGGCGCTTTTATTATGCCCTGTTAGGGCCCTGAAGGTCTAAAGCCTGCCGCAAGTCTAGGAAACACCTTTCCCTACCGCTCTCCCCTTCGTCGCAGGGCTCCAGGTGGTCATCCTCCAAGCTTATAAAGTGACCGGATTGGATCCCCCAAGGCTAACAACCCACACAAGATTCGGGCGGTCACGTCTACCATGGCTCTTCACAGTAACTGTTCCCTCAAATCAATCATGGAAGGCTGTTTTGGGCGATCTGACAACGTTTTCGCCAGCCACTACATTCGTGACCTAGCCTTGGAAGATGCCGCCGGCATTCATAGCTTTGGTATTCTGGTGGTAGCTCAACAGATCACCAACCCCAGACGCCACTGATTCTCCGTTACCCTGAGCGGGGCCTGTTGAACTCTCTGGTGTTTTTCACCCGATTAGAGGGCTCTTCTGCGTTCCGCATTCACTCTTAGGTCACTTCTAGTTTTGGCTTTCCCACCTCATACTATTTCTGTCACCTATTTCGGGTTCCCCCTTTTCCATCGACTCTAAAAAAATCTAAATATTTTTTACATTTGTATACTTATCCTGCATTACGAAGTCTAAGTGCCCCCCCTGCGCTCCGCTACCTCCCCACGAAGTTTCCGATGTTATGTTAAAGCAGTTATGCGTTTTAACATGACATCATGTCTTCCGGGTCACGTGACGACTGTGTGTGAGGGGGCGCAGCTTCCTGGACAGATGGGAACAACTTTCTTCAGCAGCTGGATCTCACACAGTTTGTCCCTCTGTCAAAGACAGCAGTGAATGCAATACAGGATAATGCAGGATAAGTATACAAATGTAAAAAATATTTAGATGTTACTAAGTTTATCTTCATTTTACCTGTAAAAGTACCTTTTCAGGCAAATCAGAGTGTCAGTTAGGATAGGCTAGATTAGGTAGATTTATGTTATTTTGATCTATGGTATTTTCATAGCCCTATAATTCCTATATTAAATGAAGCCATAAGATCATTTTTCTAGCATTTCTGACATGGTGTCACTCTGATGCCTGCGTAGATTTGCTTCCTGGATGCTGCCTTCATTTTGTTCTGGTTCAAAGGAAGTCTGTAGTTTGGAAAGTATTGTACTTGATGAACGCTGACTGTTCAGGGAGTATGCTACATTCCTTGTAGTTAGGCTCACAAGTTGTCATGTGTTGCAGGACCTGCGTCTGAGAGATGAGGAGTGTGAGAAGCTGTCCAAGGTCCGGGACCAGATGGAGGAGGAACTGGATGATCTGACAGCATCGTTGTTTGAGGTGGGTTCACGATGATGTTGTCCCTGCAGCGTGATAACTCCAGACCTCAGTATGCATAACTTCAGTATCCATTACACATGTAGTAACTGGAGATGTGATATATCAGTTTATTACCCACAAGGTGAAGATACAGGTGGTAAGATACTAAATCCGTATGTCATACGTGTGTTGTACAAGGTTGACCTTGTTTTAGTCGTTTTGATTGGATAACCGCGACCTCTGTCAAAATCATGAGACGTCATTCATTTTGCAACTACATGGCAGAACTGATGCAATCTCATGTGAGCGAGAGATATTAACAAACACTTTATTATACCAAACAAGATTGTCACACACATCAAATTCGGTTTGAATCCGACATAAGTTATGCATTGAGCTTCCACAGACATTATATAATCGAGCTATATCCATTTACAATGTACAACTGTTCAATACTGTTCAAATGATCAAGAGTCCCAATGAGCGTGACGCACCCGACTACTTTCGCAACTTCCAATTTGATTTAACGTAAAAGGATAAGCGTGGTGAAATGCAGTCAGTTTAAACTATCTGGACAGATATCTAGACTTACTTGGGATGATCCGGTTGTGCCATCAGTATCCTCTTCGAAGTGTATTTTGTGGCACTGTTTCGGGAGTTGTTTGTTCATGACTGCACAACCAGATCACTCAAAGTGAACATTTCCGATACAAATCATTCGAAAACTCCGTAGAAATGTGTCTGATTTCTGGTTATGTGGCCCAGAATATCCCAAAGATGAACAATTATGTCCCCTTTCTCTATCTTGGGCGTGTTGATTCTCACATCTTCAGTAAAGGGTGGTACAGTAAACATGACTGTCTTTGGCGAACACTCTGATTTCCCTCTTCCAAAATGGTACGGACATGATATAAGTTCAGCTGACAGATCAAGGAAACTGAACCATTTTGAATGCACAGATGGGACCCTGGCAGTGCGAGTGACCGACTGTAAGTCCGATATTCAAAGCGCGGCGCTAATGTGACTTTTCAAATTTTGTATAGGTGTCCTGCGTGCTAACAACATGGCGCTTGAAGTCTCTTAAGTTGAAGAAATTCTTCCAAAAGGATCTTGAGCGTCGGTGCTGTTTTGTTTTCAAACACAACTGCAGGCGCATGTTGTTAATACGTATGCTGACCGTATGCTGTTATCTGACCTTGGTTTTGCTCGGTCAGACACCATAGAAAGTCCACTCGCTTTGGAAAAATGGCATCTAACGAGAATGAGTGTAGTATTCTCTATTAATTACCCACATGGTGAAGCACTACTTTTTTCATTCATAAAAAAATCACAAGACTTCATTCACTTTAACCACTACAAGGCAGAACTGAAGGAATCTCATGAAAGCGAGAGATATTGGCACACACTTTATTAAACCAAACAAGGTGGTCACCCGCAACAAATTCACTTTGCATTCTATATTAGTTATGCATAGAGCTACTACAGACATTTTATAATTGAGCTGTATCCATATGCAATGTACGACTACTGATAGATCTTCTGTCGAGGGTCCCTATGAGCGTGATGCACCCGACCACACTCTCGACTTTCAATTTGATTTAACGTGAAAGGTTAAGCGTGGTACAATTAAGTCAATTTGAACTATCTGGACAGATATCTAGACTTACGCTGGATGCTCCGATTGTGCCATCAGTGTCCCCATTCGACGTATTTTGTAAAATTGCTTCCAAAGGTGTTTGTTCATGAATGAACATACACGACTGCACGACGAGGGGGTTACATGATTTCACTTCTGTTAACCAGCTCTCGGGGGTCCCCATGATCAATCTCCTCTCCCAGTGATTATGATATCGTTGATCCGACGGACATGTTTCGGGATTGCAGATCAACTTGGCCTCTCCTGTAGCTCCTAAATCTTTGGATAGCGGCGTCCGCATAATCGATCCCATACATTCTTCACATTTTCATATTGTGGTGGATAAATAAGCACAAATTGACCAGACCATCCATCTCACACTTCCCCTACTATCAACTATCCTCTCAATACCGCCTCCGTGGTCTAGTGATAGGGTGTCCGCTAGGAGAGAGGAAGGTCTGGGGTTCGATCCCTGGCTTCGTCATACCATGAAGAAGTTAAGGATGGTACTGGTTGTTACCCTGTCTGGCATTCGGCATTAAGTGGCTAAAACAAGGACTGGTTGGAGTCAGTGTGGGGTATAAAATGGAAGCTGTCGCCATGTCCATTGTGCATGCCACGCGTGCCAAGTTGTTGGAAGAGGCCATATTCGTGTGGCCTTGGCTGTAATGGATCTCTTGTCACACTGTCTGGGTTCCCTCACTACTTGTGTTCAGCACGTCTCCAGAGTTCCTTTCGTAGCCAAGGGTTATTCTCGACAGTGGCGAGTACTATTACTTTGGTGCATCGCACATCTAGTAAGCTTTGTCCGACCACAAGTGGGAGGCGTTTGAAAGTTATTGCTCAGCTAGGGATCTTTCTCTCCCACTACTACGTTACCTCGAATATTGCTGACTTCCTTCAACATCTCCGCTCACAATGAATACTTGTGCCTTTTGCTAGTTTGAAGTTTCTGAATTTTTTAATTTTTGCCGTTTCCATGGAAACATTAGGAAACTTAAACTTTTAGGGTGGGTGTTTTGTACGGCCTATATCTTTTTAACTATGCACCCTAGCTTCACCAAACTTTCTACACACATTAACCACAATGAGTACTTGTGCCTTTTGCTAGTTTGAAGATTCTTAATTTTTTTATTTTTGCCATTTCCATAGAATCATGGTGAAAAAAAAATTTTGGGTAGAGTTTTTGTACGATCCATGTTTACAATATTATGTATCCTAGCTTCAGCAAACTTGCTACATTAACCACTATGATTATTTTTTATCTTTTATAAGATTCTGAAAGCTTTCTCTTTTGGTGTTTTCATGGAAACATGTCGGTTGACATGGTTGAGTCGGGTTCCAGCGTCTTCAACAAGGTAAGTATTCTTGGACTTTATTGCCAAGATTCAGTTCCCAGGACAATTGGATTGTCCATTCACCCTCCACCCCTCTCAGGGATATTGGAAGCTGATGACAAGGAAAACCTCTCACTTTGCCCAGTCCGAGCCTTGACAGTCTACTTGAAGGCATCTCAGGCCTCCTGTACTCTCGCAAGCATCTTTCATCCCCCTTATCGACTGCTGCACCTTCAGAGATTGAACCACAATCTACTTTGGCTGCATTCTATCATCACAGGGCCTATACCTTTGAGGGAATACCACCCCAGTTGATTACAATCTTCATGAGACAAGGGCAGTGGCTTCCACCTTGGTGTTGCTTAGTAATTGCACACTCTCAGCGGTCATGGAGGGATGTTTCTGGCTTATACGGTCTTTGCCTCCCACAGCTTTCGCGGCGTCCAAAGTCTTCATCACTTTGGTCCTCTTGTCTTGGTCCAACACCTCTCAGCAGCCAGACAGCGCAGATGAGGATGCCCAGTAGTCTACAAGTTCTGCGTCTGGTATACTGTAGGTATCCTCCCATTAGTTAGACAGCTTATAACAACACTTTAAATGGTTGAGTGCACACTAATCCTTATGCTTGTTACCTCAGACTTTAAAATGGAATAGTCCAGATAAGATCTGACAAAGCAAAGCAGCTTTAAATAGATACTTTAATATTATACTTAACATTTAATGACACTTTACATTTGATAAATTTTATACAGTTTGTAACAACACTTTGTGACAGTTTTTAGTAATGTTCACTTTACATTTATAACTTTTACAGTTTATTTATCCCAGACGAAGCAAGTGTCCACAAGCATCTAAATACTCAATAGCAGACTTGTCACCCTGCTGCAACTGATCTTTGAGGCGTACCAGTCGGTTCTCTGTCTCTCTGTAGATTCTCTTGCGGCAGCGTGGTGCCGCACCAAAGTTCAGTTGCATCACCTTAGTCCTTTCACTCAACTCGACTTTCTGGATGACTTCAATGAATCTGAAGATGTTAGGGTGAACTTGTGGCAGATGCCTGAAAAAGAGCAAAGGAACAGTTACACATATGTTACATGAAATATTGATTATGATTTCATTAACTTGCAACGGTTAAGATCGAAACAAGTTATGTGGGACATAAAAAAAAGAAGTTAATTCTAACCAAGTCAAAAAATACGGGATGATATTTACCAGTAAAGTGTGCTTTTCACGCTCTGAAATGATGGCATCTCTGGGATGTTGGCTTCATCTACTTGAGTGACTTGCTCCTCGTACAATGCCTGCATCTGTGTGGTTTCTTCTCGCGCTCTTTTACGAAGATTACTGACAAAGTTCACTCTGGATCCATCTTCAGGCGTATGGTTATGTTCCGAGTGATTGAGAAGAAAGTCACCGACACTCGTACGTTTCCCATTGCACGTCTTGACGACACATCGCTACTTTCCTTAAACCAGCCATAACGATACTGATAATGATACGTACCCCAAGATCATTTTCATTTGTTTGATAAGTAGATAATCTAAACTCAACTCCTTCAACTGATCATACAGTAAGACAATTATGCTACTCGATAGTTTACATAGTTAATCTCATGCCTATTGAATCTGTGCTATAGTTAAGGTAATTTAGGTTAATTAAACGAAATTGTAACATATATACTCCCTAAACTGTGAGTGCCCTATCCCTACTCATTACTTTAATCTAATTAGGACTGATCCATTACACCTGTAGGTATATTTCCTCTTTGCCTAAATAAAAATGTCTAACTAATGGGACATCTAACTAATGGGATATAACCATGCTGTATATACTGCAATAATTGTCTTTATCGCTAATGTTTAATCAGGTTTCCCAGACAAGTTCCCAGAGGCAGGGTATATGTGCTTGACTGTTGGGACTTCGGTCTTCGTCAATAGAAGGGGCCATTTGTTTAAATGGTGTCCCAATCTTCTACCTGTTCACCTCTGTCTTGTGCATGTGATGTCTCAGTAGTTGATTGAAGACCTGTGTGAAAAAAGGGTTGTGTCGATCGTTTCCACTTCTCGTTCTTACCTTATTCAATCTCTACGTGAACTTGATTGGTTTGCCAAAACAAAAAAAGAGATGCCAAGCTGGTCTGCCTTGTGTGAGGTCTGTCTTGTAGAACTTACTTGGGGGGGGACGGGGTGTTTGTAACAGAACGCCTCCTCTTATCCGGGGTGAGGTTAAAGTCGAAGTGGTGACTGGGTTGGTTTCGCCTGGCTCATAGTTACATGGTTGTCCTTTGGAACGGCGTCCTGTGTGAAACCACGGCACATACACTTGATAGCCTGATGTCATGCTGTATCTCTCTTGGTAGAGGGTTTTTGAAGCAACCCTTACACGAGTTTTATCACCAGTCCTTGTAAAATCCTTTGAATTTTCGTGATGAGTGTTCCTTGTGTACGTCTCACGGCTGAGGTCCCTTCAGGCTATTGTATCTGCGGCCCACCATCCAACCGTGGGATAAATGCATAGTCTGAGATAGGATAAGTTCAAAAATTGGTTAGTGTATATTTATTTAATTATCCTATCTTGCAAGCTTATGCCCACCCAACCATCCCCGCAGCAGTGACACCAGCCTGTACGCTCTAGATTGAGAATGAGGGTGCTGGATATTTCATGTGATCAGATTGTAGGGGTCATGTCGCAGTTGTGTGTGACCCATGATCACGGTGATAAATTGGTGATGTATGGAATGTTCTAGGACATTTCCACACCAGGATCGTACAATAAGAGAAATGCATAGTTTGAGATAGGATATGTATACAAATATACATTTTTTTTAGAAAATTAAGAATATTTAGGTAATGTGATAAACCTAAATTTCATATGCATTAACAGTAGGATTAGACCTTTCAAATGGTGTATGACATGTACTTGCAAAGATGTTTCACAAGCTGATAATTTCCTGATAATTGTAGGCTTCATCTATCACAACCACCACCGAATCAGTGGCAGTTAAAGCTTCTGGTTGGCTGGTTGTGTTTTGTAATTTATATTGCAAGAGTATGTCTCCCTGCTTCAGCTAAGATGTTTTGGCCTACAGTTTTTCCACTGGACCTACAGTTTTTTAAATATGCTGGCAGTAAAGGCTCTCAGTTTACTCTGCTGAGTTTCAGACACTGCTTGATTTTTTTTATTTTGACGTCTTCAGTATAGTGTCGTACAGTTAACATGAATGTCTTGTTGAACACTATGATTACCCTCTAGACCGCCTCCGTTGTCTAGTGGTAGAGCTTCCATCCGGAGAGCGGAAGGTCCGAGGTTTCGATCCCCAGCCGCGTCATACCAAAAGACATTAAAAGATGGTACTTGTTGTAACTCTGTCTGGCGCTCTGCATTAAGGGGCTAAAACAAGGACTGGTCGGCTTGCAGTCAGTATACTGTGTCTGAGTGGGGTATTCATGTTAAACTGCGGCATGGTATCTCAGTGTGCCAGCACTATAAATCGGCATCAGTCCAGACTAGTTTAAGCAGCCACACACACAGGTGCATGCACGTCACTATATAAGTGCAATAATCTTGGAGGCCACGTTAAGCCCCATTTCATCTCACCTCATTACCCTCCTCAAAAATGGATACGGACATGATATAATTTCAGCTGACTTTACAAGGAAATCCAACCATTTCGATTGCACAGCTGGGACCACGGCGGTTTGAGTGACCGACTGTTCGTCAAATATTCAAAGTGTTGTGCTAATTGACTTATTAATGTGATGTGGGTAATAAATAAAATACTACTCTCATTCTTGTTAGATACTATTTTTATGAAACTCGTTTTGTATGATGGTATCTAACGAGAATGAGTGTAGTATTCTCTAATATACATCACACATGAAGTAGGTGGAGATGTGATATATCAGTATACATCACACTTGTAATGGCTGGAGATGTGATATATCAGTATACATCACATATGTAATGGCTAGAGATGTGATAAATCAGTATACATTACACTTGTAATGGCTAGAGATGTGATAAATCTGTATACATTACACTTGTAATGGCTAGAGATGTGATATATCAGTATGCATCACACTTGTAATGGCTGGAGATGTGATATGTCTGTATACATCACACATGTAATGGCTAGAGATGTGATAAATCTGTATACATTACACTTGTAATGGCTAGAGATGTGATATATCAGTATATATCACACTTTTAATGGCTGGAGATGTGATATATCAGTATACATCACACTTGTAATGGCTAGAGATGTGATATGTCTGTATACATCACACATGTAATGGCTAGAGATGTGATAAATCTGTATACATTACACTTGCAATGGCTAGAGATGTGATATATCAGTATACATCACGCTTTTAATGGCTGGAGATGTGATATATCAGTATACATCACACTTGTAATGGCTAGAAATGTGATATGTCTATATACATCACACATGTAATGGCTAGAGATGTGATATATCAGTTATGGCTAGAGATGTGATATATCAGTAATGGCTAGAGATGTGATATATCAGTATTCATCACACTTGTAATGGCTGGAGATGTGATATATCAGAAATGGCTAGAGATGTGATAAGTCAGTATACATCACGCTTATAATGGCTAGAGATGTGATATATCAGAAATGGCTAGAGATGTGATAAATCTGTATACATCACACTTGTAATGGCTAGAGATGTGATATATCTGTATACATCACGCTTGTAATGGCTAGAGATGTGATATATCAGTAATGGCTAGAGATGTGATATATCAGTATACATCACACTTGTAATGGCTGGAGATGTGATATTTCAGAAATGGCTAGAGATGTGATAAGTCAGTATACATCACGCTTATAATGGCTAGAGATGTGATATATCAGAAATGGCTAGAGATGTGATAAATCTGTATACATCACACTTGTAATGGCTAGAGATGTGATATATCTGTATACATCACACTTGTAATGGCTAGAGATGTGATATATCAGTATACATCACACTTGTAATGGCTAGAGATGTGATATATCTGTATACATCACACTTGTAATAGCTAGAGATGTGATATATCAGTAATGGCTAGAGATGTGATTTATCAGCATACATCACACTTGTAATGGCTAGAGATTTGATTTATTAGTATAAATCACACATGTAATGGCTAGAGATGTGATATATAGAGATGTTGTTATATCTCAGATATATTTATGCTTCTGTCCATGACCAGGAAGCCAACAAGATGGTCCAGGAGGCCAACGTGAAGAGGATGCACACTGAGAAGCTGCTAGCCGAGTCAAATCAAAAGGTTTGTGTGGAACAAGGAATGTAACATATTACCAATCAGAAGACTATCTCAAGTGAATCCCTCTAGAGTTCACATCAGGGAGTTTATTAAGAAATGTTGTATGAGGCCATTATGGAAAATCTGAGATCTAGGTTGGAAGTGTTGTGTTTTTGATTGAAGTACGGCAGTGCTGTGTTTAAGATTAAAGTCAGGCAGTTTTTAGTTATTGATGGAAGTATGGCAGTGTCGTGTCCAAGATTGAAGTAAGGCAGCATTGTATTTAAGATTGAAGTATATGGCAGTGTCGTGTTCAAGATTGAAGTAAGGCAGCATTGTATTTAAGATTGAAGTATGGCAGTGTTGTATTTAAGATTGAAGTATGGCAGTGTTGTATTTAAGATTGCAGTAAGGCAGCATTGTATTTAAGATTGCAGTAAGGCAGCATTGTATTTAAGATTGAAGTATGGCAATGTTGAGTTTTTAAATGAAGTATGGCAGTGTTGTGTTTAATATTGAAGTACAGCAGTGTTGAGTTTTTGATTGAAGTATGGCAGTGTTGTGTTAAATATTGAAGTATGGCACCGTTGTATTTAAGATTGAAGTATGGCAATGTTGAGTTTTTGAATGAAGTATGGCAGTGTTGTGTTTAATATTGAAGTACAGCAGTGTTGAGTTTTTGATTGAAGTATGGCAGTGTTGTGTTTAATATTGAAGTATGGCATCGTTGTATTTAAGATTAATGTACGGCAGTGTAGTGTTTAATATTGAAGTACAGCAGTGTTGAGTTTTTGATGGAAGTATGGCAGTGTTGTGTTTAATATTGAAGTATGGCAGCAGGGGTCCGGAAACATGTCCGATTGGGTATCTCAAATGTCCGGTTTAAAATATTGCTTACTCGACATTAAAATTTTTCTGTCCGGACATTTTAAAAAATATTGTCCGGACATACTTAAATTTTGACTGGACATTATCAACAGTTAGGACTGAGCAGTTTCTGTCTTCAGTTGTAACACAATGAAGATTATCTACACTGACAAGCTTTGTTTGTTTTGATTGCTGTAAATACATCGTACCTACATGATAGTCCAAGCTGTCAGTCACTGTAATAGGCAATAAACTGAGTTGACACTGATTGGAAACACTGAGTCGAGGATTAATAACTGACAACATCTTGTTAATTTGAGTGAAAGGTGTTTACAACTGTATAATTACATTGCATCATAGATGTACCTAAAAACACAATAACCTACCAAATCAAAATCACATAAACAAACAAACATCCACCATACCCAGCTCCCTTAGTTCTACTCCCCAACCCCATCGGCATCTATTCCAAATCTCAAAATTCCCAAATTCTATATAAGCAACCCCTAAAGCCCTCTCTTGGGTTGCACACACCACTTTCGCCCCTTTCGGAAACACATTAAATGGCCTGGTCGGGCCCGTGTGCGAAGTACGCATCAGTCGGAAAGCGCACGTTAAATCTCCAAAGTAAGTAAGTTAGTAAGTAAGTAAGTAAGATGTACCTCATTATCCTCACAATGCTAGGATACGTAAGCTCAGAGAGGAAGCGAAAGCGTGACGACAGCCAGTCGACCGGATCTGCCAAACCCTCAAAGTCTGGACGATCATTTTGTCAACCTTGGTTGACATACAATAAGGATTTGCAGATTTTATTGTTTTCAGTAGCTAGTTGTATATTGAATCTTGATTGACCGCCATTTTGTTTTCTGTGACGATCAATATAATTTTTTTATGGTCAATAAGTAAGTACAGATGAAAAAAGTATTCAAATAACTATTGCTATCAACGATATTTTAGTATTTGTGATTATATTATCTGTCTTGTTTTTTAAAAAATGTTTAGTTTAAAAAAAAATCTTTTCCCTTGTGGTCATGTGATAACCAAATATGGGATATAGTCTCGATCCAAATGTTACAACGCATACACTTGAGCAGATACAACTCATGAATATTAATCATGTTAATTAGACTGTTCACTACATTAACAGATCGTTATTATAACAGAAATAAACGTATGTTTTCCATGGAATTCTAAAATGATGTTATTTGTTATTAATTGTCCCGTGAATTATACAATTTAAATTTAAACAATTCATAATTCATCATATTATGAATAAGTAGCAACTTGTAATGTGTGTGTAAAGTTGTACTAAAATACGCTACCCTGGTATTTGAAGGGGGCGTGGCCTAAATGCAAATACCGATTGGGATTTTAAATTTTCCGGACCTCAGTATGGCAGTGTTGAGTTTTTGATTGAAGTATAGCAGTGTTGTATTTAAGATTGAAGTATGGCAGTGCTGTGTTTAATATTGAAGAATGGCAGTGTTGTTTTTAAGATTGAAGTATGGTGGTGCTGTGTTTAATATTGAAGTATGGCAGTGTTGTGTTTTTGATGGAAGTATGTCAGTGTTGTATTTAATATTGAAGTATGGCAGTGTTGTGTTTAATGTTGAAGTATGGCAGTGTTGTGTTTAATGTTGTAGTATGGCTATGTTGTGTTTAATGTTAAAGTTTGGCAGTTTTGAGTTTTTGATGGAAGTAAGGCAGTGTTGAGTTTTTGATGAAAGTAAGGCAGTGTCGTGTGTTTGATTGAACTATGGCAGTGTTGTGTTTAAGATTGATGTATGGCAGTGTTGTGTTTAAGATTAAAATATGGCAGTGTTGTGTTTAAGATTGAAGTACTGCAGGCTGAAGTAGTGGCCTTGAAACAACTGGTTCTGACATCGACGCCCAGCTCCCCCAACAAACACCTGCATCCCCAGATTGCGGAGGCCAAGGAGAAGAAGGTCAGCAAGCCATTCTGGAAGACACACAGACGGTCCACCAGTCACCATGAGTTTACCAAGGAGTCTCGACAGGCCGCGGAGGCACAGCAGAACCACGGCGCCATACACTGTAAAGATGTGAGTCTAATGGATACCATGTAAACAGCAAACAATAGTTTTCACTGTTGATAATTCAAAGACTTCTCCCTCTAGAGGGTGTAATTACTCCTGATGGAATTGAGGTAGCATTCTTTGAATTATTAACAATGATAACTATTGTTTGATAATTCTTATGAATACTCTACCTCTTTTACATCGTAGCCAGAAACACAGAGGGAATAGGTGTGCTCTGGCTTCTAGCAATCCCTGGATAGTCTGCTGCACTTACAGGGAAACCAAGCCCAAATACCTAGCTCAATCAGTTGGATGTTCTCTCCTAAATCCAGCTTCTAAGGTGTGCCTAGGTGTTGCCCTTAAATAAGCTTCTCTATCCCTTTGGACCAATATAGGGACCGAAATCACCTCAATAGGTCCGAAAGTGGAATCATGCCAAGAACCTTAGCACATACTTGATGTACTTCCATGGAACTACTGTTATATTTATGTCCTTACAGCCTAGCCATCTGATGTCTTCTTTCCTCACAAGGCCTAGATCTCTCTGATCCCTCCAGTTTGAGCCTCTATGACGTTATTTCTGGCTTGATGACGTCAATTAATGTTTCTACGACATCACTTCCAATAAGATGTCACTTTCAGTGCTAATGATGTCACCTCCATCCTGGCATGATTCACGTGACATTGCATAGTGATTTCCTGCCTATAACCACTGTCCTGTCTAAACCCAGTTTATAGTGTGCTGACAGGCAAAATTAAAGATTTATGGCTAAGGTGAAATAGAGGGAGTGTATTTGCAAAAATTATATAGGTTGTGACTGATAGATCCAATAATATTCAGGTTAAAGTGGTTAAAGCGTTCATGCGTCATGCTGAAGACCTGGGTTTGATTCCCAACTTGGGCACAACGTGTGAGGCCAATTTCTGGTGTCCCCCGCTGCGATATTGCTGGATTATTGCTAAAAGCAGCATAAAACCATACTCACTCACTATCTCCAATGTATTCCCTGTAGGATATGTATACTCAGAGATAGTACTTTGTATCTATGTTGGTTAGGCGAAGATACAGTGTGTGCGTGCTCATGTGTGTATCTGTGTGTGGCTGCTTGTACTAGTCCAGATTATGCCGCCTTTTATGGTGCTAGCCCACTGAGATACAGTATCATGCCTCAGTTAAACATGGATACCCAGCTCACACACAATATACAGACTCCGAGCTGTTTTATCCCCTTAATGCCGAACGCAAAGCAGGGTAACATGTACCATCTTGTCAAGTGAAATGAGCTTCAAATATTGTACCCATGTCGGGAATTGAACCCGGGTCCGGGTCGAGAAGAGCGAACGCTTTAACCGCTAGGTTACCCGACCTCCTCGGGCTAATATGAAGTAATTTGATTTGTATGTTTCAGTTTGACACAGCGTGTTATGACCAGTTCCTGGGCTGGCGACAGGATCCGGTGATGGAGTGCACGAGCCCCTTCCTGGCCAGGATGATGATGGAGGACATCATTCCCTGCCTCAACTTCTCCAACAAGAAGGTTGGTGGATTGTAGGATTGTAGGGGTCTCTTTGTATTACTTTGAAGGAGCACTGTCTCCAGGAACACCGTGTTAGATCCTTGTTCTTCCATCAGAAGCAGGGTCTCCTTGTGAGATCCTTGAACTTTCGACTGCCTCCGTGGTCTAGTGGTAGAGCGTCCGCCCGGAGAGAGGAAGGTCCGAGGTTTTGATCCCCAGCCGCGTCATACCAAAAGACATTAAAAGATGGTACTTGTTGTAACTCTGTCTGGCGCTCCGCATTAAGGGGCTAAAACAAGGACTGGTCGGCTTGCAGTCAGTATACTGTGTCTGAGTGGGGTATTCATGTTAAACTGCAGCATGGTATCTCAGTGTGCCATCACTATAAATCGACATCAGTCCAGACTAGTACAAGCAGCCACACAAACACACACATACATGCACGTCGCTATATAAGTGCAATAATCTTGGAGGCCACGTTAAACCCCATTTCACCTCACCTCACCTCACCTCGTTAGATCTTTGTCCTTCCATAATGGAACGGGGTCTTCTTGTTAGATCTTTGTCCTTCCATAATGGAAGAGGGTGTCTTTGTTAGATCTTAGAACTTCTTTCAGGAACATGATCTCCTTGTAAGATCTTTGTCCTTCCATAATGGAACAGAGTGTCTTTACTAGATCTTTGTCCTTCCATAAAGAAACAGGGTCTCCTTGTTAGATCGTTGTCCTCCCATAATGAAACAGAGCAGGGTGTCTTTGTTAGATGTTTGTCCTTCCATAGTTCAACAGGGTGGCTTTTTTTAGATCTTTGTTCTTCCATAAAGGAGCAGGGTGTCTTTGTTAGATCTTTGAATTTCCTCCAGGAATAGGGTCTCCTTGTTACATCTTTGTCCTTCCAAAATAGAACAGGGTCTCCTTGTTAGATCTTTGTCCTTCCATAATGGAACAGGATCCCCTTGTTAGATGTTTGTCCTTCCACAATGAAACAGGGTCTACTTGTTCGATCCTAGTCTTTCCATCAGGAAGAGCTTGACCTTGTTAGATCTTTGTTCTTCCATAATGGAACAGGTTGTCTTTGTTAGATCTTTGTCCTTCCATAGTTGAGCAGGGTGTCTTTGTTAGATCTTTAAACCTCCTTTAGGAATAGGGTCTCCTTGTAAGATCTTTGTTCTTCCATAATGGAACAGGGTGCCTTTGTTAGATCTTTGTTCTTCCATAAAGGATCAGGTTGTCTTTGTTAGATCTTTGTCCTTCCATAATGGAACAGGATCCCCTTGAAAGATCTTTGTCCTTCCACAATGAAACAGGGTCTCCTTGTTACATCCTAGTCTTTCCACCAGGAGCAGCTTGGCCTTGTTAGATTGCCGTCCTTCCATGATGGAACAGGTTGTCTTTGTTAGATTTTAAATTCCCTTCAGGAACAGGGTCTCCTTGTTATATCTTTATCTTTCCATAATGGAACAGGATCCCCTTGTTAGATCTTTATCTTTCCATAATGGAACAGGGTCTCCTTGTTAGATCCTAGTCTTTCCATCAGGAGGAGCTTGACCTTGTTAGATCTTTGTCCTCACATAATGGAACAGGTTGTCTTTGTTAGATCTTTGTCCTTCCATAGTTGAGCAGGGTGTCTTTGTTAGATCTTTGAACTTCCCTTAGGAATAGCTTCTCCTTGTAAGATCTTTGTTCTTCCATAATGGAACAGGGTGCCTTTGTTAGATCTTTGTTCTTCCATAAAGGATCAGGTTGTCTTTGTTAGATCTTTGTCCTTCCATAATGGAACATGATCCCCTTGAAAGATATTTATCTTTCCATAATGGAACAGGGTCTCCTTGTTAGATCCTAGTCTTTCCATCAGGAAGAGCTTGACCTTGTTACATCTTTGTCCTTACATAATGGAACAGGTTGTCTTTGTTAGATCTTTGAACTTCCCTTAGATATAGCTTCTCCTTGTAAGATCTTTGTTCTTCCATAATGGAACAGGGTGCCTTTGTTAGATCCTAGTCTCTCCATCAGGAAGAGCTTGACCTTGTTAGATTGCCGTCCTTCCATAATGGAACAGGTTGTCTTTGTTAGATCGTTGTCCTTCCATAATGAAACAGTGTCTCCTTGTTAGATCCTTGTCCTTACATAATGGAACAGAGTCTCCTTGTTAGATCTTTGTCCTTTCATAATGGAACAGGGTCTCTGTGTTAGATCTTTGTCCTTCCAAAATGGAACAGGGTGTCCTTGTTAGATCTTTGTTCTTCCTTAAAGAAACATGGTCTCTTTGGTAGATCTTTGTGCTCCCATAATGAAACAGGGTATCCTTGTTAGATCCTTGTCGTTCCATAAGGAGTAGCTTGACCTTGTCAGATTCTTGTCCTTCCATAATGGAACAGGGTCTCATTGTTCTATCTTTCCCTCTCATAATGGAAAAGGATCTCCTTGTTAAATCTTTGTCCTTCCATATTGGAACAGGGTCTCCTCCTTGTTAGATCTTTGTCCTTCCAAAATGGAACAGGGTGTCTTTGTTAGATCGTTGTCCTCCGATAATGGAACAGGGTCTCCTTGTTAGATCCTTGTTCTTCCATAAGGAGCAGCTTGACCTTGTTAGATTGTTGTCCTTCCATTATGGAACAGGTTGTCTTTGTTAGATCTTTGTCCTTCCATAATGGAACAGGGTTGCCTTGTTCTATCTTTCCCTCTCATAATGGTACAGGGTCTCCTTGTTAGATTTTTGTTCTTCCATAATGGAACAGATTGACCTTGTTAGATCTTTGTTCTTCCTTAAAGAAACATGGTCTCTTTGGTAGATCTTTGTCCACCCATAATGAAACAGGGTATCCTTGTTTGATCCTTGTCGTTCCATAAGGAGCAGCTTGACCTTGTCAGATTCTTGTCCTTCCATAATGGAACAGGGTGTCTTTGTTAGATCTTTGAACTTCCTTCAGGACCTAGGTCTCCTAGTTAGATCTTTGTCCTTCTATAATGGAACAGGGTCTCCTTGTTCTATCTTTCCCTCTCATAATGGAACAGGATGTCCTTGTAAGATATTTATCCTTTCATAATGGAACAGGGTGTCCTTGTTAGATCTTTGAATTTCCTTCAGGACCAAGGTCTCCTTGTTAGATCTTTGTCCTTCCAAAATGGAACAGGGTCTCCTTGTTCTATTTTTCCGTCTCATTATGGAACAGGATCTCCTTGTTAGATCTTTTTCCTTCCATATTGGAACAGGGTCTCCTTGATCTATCTTTCCCTCTCATAATGGAACAGGGTGTCTTTGTTAGATCTTTGAACTGCCGACGACGTTACCGAAACGAGAATGTGCAACGGGAGGTAGGGACCTGCCCCGACAGCCGTCCCGCAAGAGAGATTCGGACAGGAAAGGTCACCAGGTCTCCTTTTCCAAGTATCCCAGACGCCATCGCTGTGGTTAGAGTCTTCCCCGGTGACACTACCTTTAGACGAGCTACCGGTAGGGGGGAGACTTCATCAATATGCCCACAAGTTGGCTTTCCTCAACGACCCTTCTGTCCAGAACATTTTGACAACAGGCTACTCCCCACGCCTGAGATCAACGCCACCACTGACTTCATCCCCGACATTCCACACTCCACCGACTCGACTGACAGAGGCCATCGATTTGTTGGTGGAAAAGGCAGCCGTACTTCACCTAGGGACATAGGCACCATCGTCGGGGTACTAACCGCCCATCTTTCTAGTACCCAAGAAACACTCCACAAAGATGTGGCTTATTTTCAATCTCAAAAAGTTCAACGCAACATACCTCCAACAACCCGACACATTCACCATGATATCCCTCAGCTCTCTGCGTCGGATGATATACCGAACGACTTCCTCGTCTCGATAGACTTTCAGGACACGTATCTACATGTACCAATAGCTTCCGAGGTCCAGAAGTACCTCCGATTCGAATACCAAGGTATTCATTACCAGTGGGCGGCCCTCTCGTTTGGAATTTCTACGGCCCCGTGCATTTTCACACAGATCATGAAGACGGTCGTAGAATGGCTCCATAGGCAGGCGATCAGGTTGCCTTCTACCTAGACGATGGGCTCCAAGCTCACCAGTTCACAGAAGCCCTTCAAGAAGAGTTGGCGACCACCCTGAGTCTACTATGGTACCTCGGGTGGATCGCCAACCTTGAAAAGTCGGACTTGGTACCATCTCAGGATCTACAGTACATTGGGATACGCTTCCAGAAGGGAGTCAATCTGGTCAAGGTACCTCAAGACCGTTGGGACAAGATTGTCAGCAGCGTTCCGAGACTTCTATATGCCCCGGCGTCGGTGCACACATGGCAGGAAGTCAGGGTCCAAGACGTGACTCGCCGAGGTCATCTTCAACTTCATCTGCTGCAGAGATTGCTGTACCCTCACCTGGAGTTTCCCAACCTCCTGGTTCCACTTCCGGCGCAGCTACGTGGTCATCTGGTGGTGGCTCCAGCCACCATGTTTGCAAAGGCGTCTTTATGAACGAGCCTACGTTCATACTACACCTATTCGTAGACGCGTTGGAAGGCTGGGGAGCGCACTTCGGGGACGGCCAAGCGGCTGGGCTGTGGTTGCCAGAAGATAAGGTCCTCCACATCAACTGCCTCGAGATGGAAGCAGTGATTCGGGCAGTCGAGTTTTTCGAGTTTCCGTCGGAGACAGCTGATGATACAGTTGGACAAATCCACAGTCGTCAACAAAAGGCAACGACTCGGTCGGACCGAACATTCAGGTTCTTCGCCCTCGTCGACTACTTGGACATGGGCGTACGCGCCCGTCACATCCCGGGGGCCAAGAATGTGATAGCTGACGCCTGTCGAGGCCATCGAGGCCATCTCCCACGGTGTGGATGATCCATCCGACAGTCTTTCATCTGCTGACAGATCGACTCTGGTTGCCCCAAGTAGCTCTCTTCGCAACCCGGTACAACAACCGCCTCCCTCGATTCGTGTCGCCGGTTCCAGACCCATATTTTGGGAGGGTCTAGATGCTTACGCGTTTCCACCAACGGTGCTGTTACCATCGATACTGGAGAAAGTTCGTCAAACGGCAAACCTACGTCTGCTTTTGGTCGCGCCTTATTGGCCGGCCAGAACATGGTTCCCAGAACTTCATATCATCGATCAGTCACCGTTCCCGTTGCCAGATCAAGACGACCCTATTGTTGCTAGGTGTGGTCCACCCTATTGCAACAGCCTCCCTAAGTGAATGTGTTTACCTACGTTCTACCTATGTTCTATCTTTATAAGCTTTAAAACGAATCTGTTGAATCTACATCCTATCACGACGACATATGCCAATCTGTCCTTAACTCAAGTGAGTCCAATTTGCCTTGTTTTGCACATGCTCTGAAAGCATGTGCTATGTTATTTACTTTTTTTTCAGCGGAGCAAGTTGCATGTCAAACCTGTCATTAATTTCATCTGCATTAAAGGTATGATATCTATATGTATTATATGTTTCAGTTGGCAGAGAGAGTACAGCACTGTGTCGAACATAACACCCTAACAATAGAGCCCATTCCAGGGGACAACTCTTACCCCAGGTACAGTACCACTGCTTTATCTGTGGACCCGTGAACATCCGGGGTAGAATAGGTTCTCACCAACCCATGCTTGTCCACACCCGTGAAGTTCCAGGGTAGAATATGTCTTAACCAACACATGATTGTCCACACCCGTGAACATCCGGGGAAGAATAGGTCTTCACCAACTCGTGCTTGTCTACACCCGTGAACATCTGGGGTAGAATAGGTTCTCACCAACCCATGCTTGTCTACACCCAGGAAGTTCCGGGGTACAATAGGTCCTCACCAACCCATGCTTGTCTGCACCCATGAAGTTCCGGGGTACAATTGGTCCTCACCAACCCATTCTTGTCTACACCTGTGAACACCCTCTGTGGAATAGGTCCTCACCAACCCATACTTGTTTACACCCGTGAACATCCTCCGTAGAATAGGTCCTCACCAACCCATGCTTGTCTGCACCCATGAAGCTCCGGGGTACCATTGGTCTTCACCAACCCATGTTTGTCTACACCCTTGAACATCCTACGTAGGAAAGGTCCTCACCAACCCATGCTTGTCTGCACCCACAAAGTAAATCGCGGGTATATACCGTTCTGTTCGTCCGTCCTTCCCCGTTTACGAAGTAAATCAGGGGTATGTAGCGTTCCCTTCGTCCGTCCTTCTGTCCAAGCTTTTGTACGGTCTATTACTTTTTAACCACGCACACTAGCTTCACCAAACTTGCTACACACATTTCCCACAATGAGTACTTGTGCCCTTTGCTAGTTTGAAGATTCTGAACTTTTTAATTTTTGCCGTTTCCATGGAACCATTTAGAAACTTAAATTTTTAGGGTGGGTGTTTTGTACGGCCCATAACTTTTTAACCATGCACACAGATAAGTATCTGTGCTTTGTGTTAGTTTGAATTTATGAATTCTTTACCATATCTATTAAGGCTAAATGGAAATTATTAATTTATTGATTTTCTTATATGATAGTGTTCCATTTTTTATGTGTTTTTATATCAGCAATTTTGGGTCCTTTTGATAATTTCAGCTTCACCGGTTATCACATGTTAGGTCACATGTGCAATATGCAAATTACCAGTACTTCCGGCTCTCTACTCACAGATGTTGATTGTTTTACCGTGTCAGGTGGTTTGACAATCTGCATCGAGGCGAGGGTCATTTCAACTTTATTTGCAGAAATTATTAAACTTTATTCAAGGAAAAGAGATACAAATCATGTTTATGTATGGAAATAGTTATTGAAACAGTTATTTAGGACGAAATGCGAAGTTTTATTGTCAAATGCTTTTGCTGGCTATCGGACGCCGGTTGACATCGCCAGTGGAAAAAAATGTGAGATCTTCGACTCCGTGTATAAGACGACCCCCCTTCTTAGCCCCCTCATTTTAGGTACGAAAAACTCGCCTTATACACAGCGATATACGGTATGTAACTCCTCAATGAAATCAATTGTCACTGGAACTCAGTCTTAGTTTTTAAAACATTGAAGTTAAAATCAGTTAGAAATATGTAATATTTCATTTATTAGCAAACTATTTACTATTTCTTATTGACCAGCGGGGATAACCGTGGGATGTGAGCCCTGCTCACTTCTTTCTTGTTTTTTTTATATTTTTTTGTATTTTCTTTTTTCATTTTTGATAAAATTTAAATACACGACTTCACTACTAAAGTTTACCATTACCACGAAGAGTGTGTGGTTTTAATAGCGATGTCCACTGTGTACCTCCTTGCCAGAAATTGGATCTCAGCTAAGTGTTTGACAAAGGCGACTGTTCATCAGTTTAATGTTTTCGTGCATGTTGTTTTTTCCTCCAATTTGAAACCCAAACAATTGTGTTATCCCCCGTGGCTGTACCTTTGTTTTCTTGCTTAACCAGATATTAGTCTATTAGGCGATGGTTACATCGCTGTACGTTGAGGAGGATCACTTTCCGTCTGGTTTGACTACTGCGATTCACGCCTCTGTGCGGACCATGCCCCTGTGCACGTGCCTGCTCCCTGGCTTCTACAGTCGTCTCGCTTTTAAATGGCCAGTGTACAGTTCTTTCGTCTGTATCCCTTCACCTAGATTAACTTTTAGTCTATGAAATCTTATTAAACAAATAATTTCCCTATGCCGATACATCTGTGAAATAAAGCTAGCTAGAACAGGCTAAATATGCCTTTGTATACACATCTAGTTTGTTGTTTTGTTTGTTATTGTTGTGACAGCCTCTATGGTCTAGTGGTAGAGTGTCCCCCCGGAGAGCAGAAAGTCCGGGGTTCGATCCCCAGCCACGTCGTACCAAAAGACATTAAAAGATAGTACTTGTTGTTACCCTGTCTGGCGCTCGGCATTAAGACATAAAACAAGGACTGGTTGGCTTGGAGTCAGTATACTGTGTCTGAGTGGGGAATTCATGTTAAACTGCGGCATGGTATCTCAGTGAGCTAGCACTATAAAACGGCATCAGTCCGGACTAGCACAAGCAGCCACACACACACGTACATGCACGTCGCTATATAAGTGCAAGAATCTTGGACGCAACATTAAACCCCATTTCACCACACCTCACCTTGTTAGTGTCGTTTTTTCTCACATAAAATAACAATATTCCACAGTCATTGACCCTACGGCCCTTTACTCAGCTTGGGAAGTCAAACCGTCAACTGAGGGTTGCCTCCTCCCCCACCACGCTTGTTACTCGGGTCATCACTTCTGAAGCGCTCTGAGGATACACCTACACCTCTCCGGCTTTCCAATGGCGACAACCCTTCTGTCCGAAAAACACTACAATCGTCGTCGAGGAAGTGATAGCCGACTGAAGACTGATATTCACTCACAGGATCGTCACCCTTGCTGGATCATAACAACCAAGTGATCAAGGGATCGACATATCGCCTTAATTCACCATTATCGACAAGACACTGTTCTTGGATGGACATTTTGACAAATCATACCTCGGTGGATCCACTCGACGTTACACATCGATGCATCGACACATGGACTACCATGTTGACAGTTCACCAGATCGTATCTCGGATGATCGACAGGATCGACATCCTTCATTGGATCATAGATGACCGAGGGATCGACAGATCGACATACTTCACCATCATCGACATGCTTCACCAATATTGACAAGACGCTGTTATTGGACGGACAGTTCATCAGATCGTTCCTCGGAGGATCGACAGGATCGTCATCCTTCGTTCGATCAAAGACGACCAAGGGATCGACAGATCAACATACTTCAACATTATCAACATACTTCACCATTATCGACAAGATGCTGATATTGGATGGACAGTTCGTCAGATCGTACCCCGGAGGATCGACAGTTCCGCCTCTCCTACAGATTGATACCAAGGGATCTCCACTCTACGATATACATTGATACGTCGACACATGGATAAATCGATACATCAACACATCGTCCCATCAAGAACTCGTCCGCTAGTATGACTTTACCTCCAGGAAGCCTCAGTGGCTCAGTGGGTTAGATCGCTGACTTTGTGTGTTGGCGATTAGGTCCCTTACTCCGGCACTGTTGGGATGGGAATCAACCAATAAAGTACGAGCATCTACTTTACTGAGAAGATATTATCCCAGATATAACTTTTGTTATATAAAACAGACGAACAACGAACTTGACCAACTGGTCTCGTTGGTCTCTAACAGGCATAGTCATCTCATATGGCGAGCTTGAGATACCGCGAGCTTGAGATACTGATGTCTCTTCTCTACCGGGATCTTCATGGATCCGGCCCACTTGCCTGCCAGCCATGAATCATCTTACGATACTCTCCAATAACAATTCACCATCACAGGTTATGATGCTCGAGACAACGCGCTCCCCCTATTCAGATTTGAATCGTCGAACAGATAACATTCATTTGTCAACTTTGTTTCCTAATTGATATGTTGAATCGCATTTAGTCATTCAGTGAATGTCAATGTGACAATTAAAGAGTTTGACAGTTTGTATAGTCAAATACTAGTCATTCAATCACATTCATTCACATTGGTGACTTGACCAGATACATGAAGTGAAATTTTGTATTAACATGTTTTTGAGAGGTCAATTTGAACTTGTTTTCTTCTCATTTCTTGTTTTCTTTACAAATAGTATCAGAAAGTTATAATTATTTTGATGGTGTCAGTCAAAATGCTGAAATATATGCTGCTAAAGCCTGCTATAATTGCAAGTGAAAACTATCGCAATAGTAGGGCCAATATCGCAATGGTATCGCAATAGTTGTTTTAACAATCGCAATAGTATCGCAATAGTCAAAATTGCCTCAATAGTCACCCCTAGTTCCTAATGTTCCCCACATCCATTCAAGGCATGAATACTGCCGCTCTTCCATGTGGTCCCGATTACCCTGCTTCGTACAATCAGCCAACCGGTAAACTACATCTTCAACCTCGTTTTTTTCTACTAGAATCTAGATCACACGCACGACCGTCAAGATTTTCCATAGCTTTGGAACACAAATTTTGGAACTGGAAGGAGAACCACTCTCTTGTCACTGGCGGTACACTACCCTTTGGAATTGCTTCGACCCATGGCTATGTACACGAGTGACTAAGCCTGTTCATACATTTTACCTGGACAAAGGGATTCTAGCCCAATTACTCAGACTACAATTTTTACCCGGAAATCATTAACTCAACTACGTCTGATTTACAACCATTCAAGGATCTCCATTCCTTGGGATCAAGTCTAATGAGCCAGACTTACATCCTAAAGTACTCATGGAAATGAAAAAAAACTGTTTTGCTGGATTTAATAATCAACACAAAGCATTACGTAGATGTAAATACAAAATAACAAAACAACTGGAATAGTACTAGTCTGGATTTGCTAGTTTTATCTCAGTGCTCAATACAAAATATATCAGTATCAGTAATTCTATCTGGGTATTCAAATTTCTGTTACCCATTAGTTTTTACACATGTGGGTATTTAAGTTAAATATTTAAAAACACTATTCATCTAGTCCCTGCAAACTGGTGTCGTGTGGTTTCGAGAGCTTCATAGGACTAAAAAATACCACGATACTTCCACAAGAAAGTGTAATGGCAAATGATCGTGATGTAACTGTCATCGTGGAGTTTGACAAGGTTGACGGAATGCCCCTTTATAATTTCAAAACAAGTTACTGATTTGCTAATCAGTAATCAGTAATACGCAGGGTTACTTCACAATATTTTGATGATACACACAAGTTTTATTTTTGTAGCTTATCTGTAATGTTCATTGCGTAGTTGATACGCTTGGAATTTATTTGTGTATGCGTATTTCTGCATTTCTGATGCGTATTTTACGCAGATACGCAGCTTATCTGGAGCTCTGCACAATGGAATCAGAGACCCTCCTGCAGTTGACTTTTTTCACCTTTGAAAGACAAGCTCAACTTACCAACAGAGGCAAGACATATACCGGGAGTGGCAAATTGATTAGCAGACACCTTATCCAGACCAAGCAGACTATCACCAACAGAAAGGAAGCTATGGCCGAAGCATTCCAACTGGCAATAAAAGAAAAGGTTGTCTACTAATAACTTATATGCATCAGATAACATTATGTTACCAGCGCCGGACCCACTAGCCTGATCAGTCGATGCTCTGACAATATCATGGGAGGACCTAAACGTGTATGCGTTTCCCCCACCAGCCTTGATACCACGGATACTACAAAGATTCTACACACGAACTACCTACAACTGCTGTTGGTAGCACCTTCTGACTGACAAGATCTTGGGTTCCAGAGTTTGTCAAACTGGCAGAGATTCAACTACTAAGACATCCAAACTGGGCACATCTACTGCTGCATCATCCCTCCAATCAGGTCCATCCAAGACCAGTATTATACTAACTTCAGGTAAGGTGTATATCAAGAGCAGTCTCGTAAGAGGATTTTCCATTAGAGCAGCTAAGGCAGCCTCCTTAGCACTTCGTCAATCAATGAGAATCTCTGTGATAAATGGAAAAGTTTTTTCCAGTTTGCAAGATCCAGGGTTTTCTGCAGCCAAGCTACTATGGATGCAGTACACTATGGAAGAAGAAGCTGACAGACAACTACCATTCCTAGATGTAAGAGTACAGAAAGACCCCGATAACAAACTCCACACCTGTGTCTACCGTAAACCAACCCATACGGATCAGTATCTGCACAATTCCTCTAACCATCGACCACAAATCAAGAGAGGAAATATCGCCACCTTAGCCCGACGTGCTGTCAACATCTTTTCTACGACACAACAGCTACAAACTGAACTCAACCACCTCCGCCATGTCTTCACTAACTTCAATAATTATCCTACCAGCCTAGTTGAACAAACAGTCAACAGCATCCTCAGCTCCAGAGAGCGGCCTCCATGACAACAGACAGCCCCGTTTGTCATCAGCGCCTACATAGGAACAGCCAGCCACCAGATCCGCAGACTGCTCAAACGCCACTCCAACATTGATACAGTATTCCAGAGAGGCAGGACAATCCAGAACATCCTCAGTGCCAATGGCAGGCCCCCTACATCAAAGAAAAAAGACCCAGCTGGTGCCGTATATCACATACAATGTGACTGTGGCGACTCCTATGTAGGGGAAACATCCATGTCCATCCAATTAATCCACTGGCTTCCAATCATCTCTATCAGTCTGCTTGCTGACTCTGTGTCCATGAGTCATCTACTGGCTGTATTTTTCTGTCACTTCTCCTGGCTGACTAGGAACCACTTGTGGATAAAACCTCAAACTTTACATTCATGACGATCTTTCTGCTTGCACTGGCTCCTGTAGCTCGTGTTAGATGGACTCTTGCTTAGACGTCGGTTGAGTCCGGTTCCAACCTCTTCAACAAGATAAGCATTCAAGGACAACCGGATTGTCTTTTCGGCCTCCACCACTCACATTGATTGAGAGCTGATGTCATGGAAGAGCCTACCAGATCTACTTGAAGGCATCTCAGACTGTTTTTCATCCACTTGTCGACAGCTGCAACTTCTGATTATCTCAAAACCACCATCTCCACTGGCTGCGTTTTATCATCCTTAGGGTCTTCACCTTTGAGGGACTACCACCCCTGCTGCTTCCAATCCTCATGAGACGAGAGCAGTGACCTCCACCTTGGCGTTGCATAGTATTGCACACTCTCAGCCATCATCGAGGGATGTTATGGCGTTCTGATATGGTCTTTACCTCCTACTCCTTTCGGAATCTCAATCGCCGACATCCAAGGTCACAGCAACACAGAGCGCAGATGAGGAAGCCCAGCGGACTACAATCCCAAGGATATTATATAAAATCCCAGGGACATTACAACGTCCCTGTTTATGAGATTTAACCCGACTGGAAAGTAAAACCTCACAATAGGTTTTAATGCCTATAGAAAGAAGTCTCTTACTTAATAGCGATCCCAATGAATAGGTTTATAAGTGTATCTCTTTGTAGCACAATGAGGTTTTTTTTAAGCAACCCTTACACAAGTTTATCACTAATCCTTGTAAAATCCTTTTAATTCCTGATTAGTTCCAGCTTCCTCGTGTACGTCCCACGGTTGAGGTCCTTAGAGGCTAGGGTATCTGTGCCCCACCGTCCAACTGTGGGAACCCATGCTTGTGGGTTTCATCAAAGTTGTATCCCAGTTATGTAGATCATTGCTTATGATATCAATCACTGAATTGCTGAGTGTGACGCTAAACAACAAACAAACATACAAACAAAGCTATATCTGTCATTTGACTGTTGTGAGAATGACATACCTGTTTCAGGAAGTGTTCCCTGACTGAGACGAACAAGTTGTGCAACTACAAGATCAAACTGGAGGAGGACCAGGAGTGGTACTCAATATCACAGATGTGTCGCAACAGGGTAGGTAGATCACTATCACAGATGTGTCACAACGGGATAGATAGATCACTATCACAAATGTGTCACAACAGGATAGATAGATCACTATCACAGATGTGTCACAACATGGCTGCAATATCACTATCACAAATGTGTCACAACATTGCTGCTAGATCATTATCACAGATGTGTCGCAACAGGGTAGGTGGATCACTATCACAAATGTGTCACAACATGGCTGCTAGATCATAAACACAGATGTGTCACAACAGTGTAGGTAGATCACTATCACAGATGTGTCACAACAGAGTAGGTAGATCACTATCACAGATGTGTCACAACAGGATAGGTAGATCACTATCACAGATGTGTCACAACATGATAGGTAGATCACTATCACAGATGTGTCACAACATGGCTGCTATATCATTATCACAGATGTGTCACAACAGGATAGATAGATCACTATCACAGATGTGTAACAACACGATAGGTAGATCACTATCACAGATGTGTCGTAACATGGCTGCTAAATCATTATCACACATGTGTCACAACATGGCTGCTAAATCATTATCACAGATGTGTCGCAACAGAGTAGGTAGATCACTATCACAGATGTGTCACAACAGGGTAAGTAGATCATTATCACAGATGTGTCACAACAGGGTAGGTATATCACTATCACAGATGTGTCACAACAGGGTAGGTAGATATCTGTCACAGATGTATCACAACAGGGTAGGTAGATCACTATCACAGATGTGTCGCAACAGGATAGATAGATCATAATCACATGTATGTCACAACAGGGTAGATAGATCACTATCACAGATGTGTCACAATATGGCTGCTAAATCACAGATGTGTTGCAACAGGGTAGGAAGATCAATACCACAGATGTGTCACAACATGGCTGCTAGATCATTATCACAGATGTGTCACAACATGGCTGCTAGATCATAAACACAGATGCGTCACAGCAGGGTAGGAAGATCAATATCACAGATGTGTCACAACATGGCTGCTAGATCATTATCACAGATGTGTCACAACATGGCTGCTAGATCATTAACACAAATGCGTCACAACAGGGTAGGAAGATCAATATCACAGATGTGTCACAACAGGATGGGTAGATCAATACCACAGGTGTGTCACAACAGGGTAGATAGATCACTATCACAGCTGTGTCACAACATGGCTGCTAAATCACAGATGTGTTGCAACAGGGTAGGAAGATCAATACCACAGATGTGTCACAACAGGGTGGGTAGATCAATACCACAGGTGTGTCACAACATGGCTGCTAAATCACAGATGTGTTGCAACAGGGTAGGAAGATCAATACCACAGGTGTGTCACAACAGGGTAGGAAGATCACTGTCACAGGTGTGTCACAAAAGTGTTAGGTTGGTAGTAAAACTGTTGCATTTGTCAAACAGACATGAATATTATTTTTATGTTATGTTCAAATGGTGATTTCACTTTTCTTTCCACATGAAATACATTCCTAGTATACACATGAAATACATTCCTAGTATACACATGAAATACATTCCTAGTATACACATGAACCAATCCCAGTAACCAGAAACACGTGATGTTTTTCTCAGGATGTATTACTGGGTGCCCTGACAATGTTGCACTATGTGTTGTGTGGTTGTTGCTTGCAGATCGCCTCAGTGTGTGACTTCTACACCTACATCAGGTATATACACCAAGGGCTGGTCAGGCAGGAAGGTAGGAGAAACATTATGTTAGTCGGGAGTGAGTGAGTATGGTGTGACGCCGCTTTTAGCAATATCATGACGGGGGACACCACAAATGTGCTTCACACATTGTACCCATGTGGAAAATTGAACCCGGGTCTTCAGCATGACAAGCGGACGCTTTATCCACGAGGCTACCCCACCGCCCTGTAGTCTTCCCAGAAACTATTGCTTGTCTTTAGGCTAACTATACTCAACAACAAAAGTTCCTTTGACACCGATATTTTAGTGTATTTTTCAAACAAGTAAAGTTTGGTTTTCAATATTGTAGTACATGTATGGAATCAAGTCACAAAAACGCAACTCCTATAGAAAAGCATGCATTCCATGCAAAAGTTTACTTTTATGCAAGCCCCATGCATTTCACTACCCAAGAATGGGTATAAAAACGTGTGTTAACAGGATTCCATATGCATTGTTTAGCATCGTGCTGACAACAACTACTCAGAAAAACAACAAAATTCAGCAATTATTCAACATTACGAAATGACACGCCTGTCCGAAAATAAACGTCTGCGAGCCATTGGTAGGTTTGAAGCAGGATCGAGTCAATGTGATGTTACAAGACAATTTAACGTCCACAGAAACACCATTTGGTGTTTATGGCAACGTTGGCAACAGACGAATGCAGTCAGAGACCATCCTCGGAGTGGCAGGCCATGAGTAACCAATAATAAACAAGACAACTGGATTAGAACAACACACCTATGAAATCGATTCCAGCCAGCAACAGTGACTGAAAGAAGCATCCCTGGGCTTCGACGAATATCTTCACAAACCGTACGTCGCCGTCACAGATGTGCAGGGATTGTCGCCAGAAGACCCTCCAGACGTCCCATTTTGACAGGAAACCATTGTCAAGGACGTCTACAGTGGTGCAGACAGTGTCTATGCTTGACGACCATGCAATGGGGACAAGTTCTATTCACTGACAAGTCTTGTTTTCACCTCACCCACAGCGATGGACGGATTCGAGTGTACCGACGTCGAGGTGAACGTTGCATCAGTCATTGAGTCATGGAAGAAGATTGGTTCAGGGGCGGCAGCATTATGGTATCGGGTGGGATTACAGCAAGACGGAAGACCCGTTCATTACTGGGTGAGGGAAATCTCAATGGACAGTGCTACCGCGGCGAGATCATCGACTCTGCTGTTCTACCATTTTTGCGTCGTCATGGTGGAGGCATTACCTTTCAACATGACAATGCCCGACCTCATATTGCTCGACTTGTACAGGATCCTCTTCAACAAAACAATGTAAATGTCATTCCCTGGCCAGCTCACTCCCCGGATCTCTCACCAATCGAGCACATGTAGGATGAGATGGATCAGCGCCTTCAACATCAACCACGTGTTCCACAGACACTCCAGGAACTTCTAAACATGCTCCAGCAGATATGGACAGACATCCAAAAGACTTTGTGCGACGCCTGGTCCATTCCATGAGACGAAGATGTATTGCTTGCATTGCAAACCAGAGGTGGACACACACACTATTGATTTGTAAATTGACATTTTGGCATGTTCATGTTTTTTGTGAAATCACACATTTTCTGCAGTCAGTATGGCAAATTAAACCATGTGAAAACTAACAGGAGTCTTTTATCTGTTGCGAACCGAAATTGTTTCTGATTTGGTAAAAAACATAACTTTGCATTAAATCTTATTCAATATCACAGGAACTTTTGTTGTTCAGTATATATTGAGTCATGTGGGCAGATTCAGTGACTGATTGCATGACACTGGGATCCTTATTGCATCCTCAGTCAGGCCTCGTCTAGACACACAGACTGTCATCTGTAGCTGGAATATTGCTGACTGTGTCACAACATGGGGACAAATGAACACTCCACTCTCAGAATGTCTGCTTGCAATGCATGTTCTAATAATGTTTGAGGGTTAAAATCTTTATCAGTAGGTGAAAATTTGTTGAGTATTCCCAGTTAAACCAGTTTAAACCAGTTTGTTAAACATAATCTAATTATCGCATAAGGTGGGATTAAAAAAAGTTAGCACTAAGCTTTTATCTTCCGTTAATGATTAATTACTCTTCACAGCCCTGCATGTAACTTATGTGGAGTTGTAACTTGTGCCGACATTACTTTGCTTTGTTTCAGATAAAGATACATTCTTGGAAATCACTCGATTACGACGCCAGATGGCGTTATCTCGGCTAGGTTTACTATGAGACTCGGACATGACTCTCCACCGAACTGTCTTTCCACAACCAGCGGTCTCATATGTATGTTTATAGTTTCTCTCTGATGCGAGCCATGAACTTTCCAAAAACTGGGATCCTGGAGTACACGTAGATCAGGGACATCACCGCAGTAAATGGCTGCACAGAATGTTACCGATCTTAGTAAAATCAGATCTTAGTTCTCGCTTCCGCTAAACAAAGGTCATCCCATTACCGGTCATGTCAGAACGACCTTTCATCCAACCAATCAGAACGTCGCTTACCAGATCATGAAAGTGACAGTCAGAATATGATTTTCTAATCATGCAACCATGAAAGCGTTAACACAGGGTATTCCGAACAAAAGTGACGGGCTTTATGACTGAATCCATGCAATCCATCTTTTAGCAATTCAAGAATGTTCGTTTGTTCAATTTTCAAAGTTTTAATTAGGAATTTGTCAAAATATGTTTCAAAGCGTTGTAGCCAGTTTGAAACTAGTGCCATAATGCCATATTGAGAAAGCTGTCTTCTGATTGGCTAATGTCGGCTTCTTGTCATTCATTCCAGTGTTTGGTCAAAGTTCGCGAAAGGTCGGTCTGATGTGACCCATAATAAGATGTCCTCAGATCTTTGTTTAGTGGGAGTGAGGACTAAGATCTGATATTGATGAGATTGAGAATGTTCCCCTTGTGTCGTCCTGAAGATGATCTGTGTCACCGAGAGATGCTACACCTTGTTTGACCCTTCCCATCATCCCGGACTCCCCTCCTGTTGACTTGTGTCAGTCAGATTGCAGCACTTTATGGTCCTAGTTCTGTGAAGAAAACCCCACTGGTACAATCTGGTCATATTGTAAATAGTGAACATTTTTATGACTCATGTATATGTTGCAAGGAACAAACATTCCTATTCAGTTGCTTTTATCTAGTTTTTACAGTGTACTATTTTAAGTGTAAGGCAAGCTGTGAGGATGAGTGCAGGTTCACTGGTGTGAGGACGTTATTCACCTTTGTTGACCATGTTGACACTTATCAAGATTGACCTCTCCTGGTCAAGATTAACCTCTCAAAAAGATTGAAATCTCTTAGTCCATATTGACCAAAGGAGGTTATGCTGGGGTAGAACATGTTTGTCTATGGTAGAGTGGGATTTGTCTGACCCTGTTTAGTATTCACTTAAATAGGATAAATGGTTTTGATTGATATCTAGAAATATTGTCCATCTTTCAACTTGACATGAAGGATTATTTGAATGATAGATGAGATGAATGAATGATGGATGACAGCAAGTTTGTAATCAAGATTCAGCAAAAAACAAAAACTTAAATATAAGTATGAGTATGGTTGTAGTGTGTGGATACCTTGTTGAATCTCTGTATCAGATCTGTCTCGCAGTCTATAGCAAGGGATCATGTGATTCCCATTTTACATGAAGAAGAACTTGAACATGAGAATGTGATTCCCGTTTTACATGAAGAAGAACTTGAACATGAGAATGTCATTCCCATTTTACATGAAGAAGAATTTAAACATGAGAAAGTGATTCCCATTTTACATGAAAGAAAGATAGATGCACAAACTCAACATGTAACCCGAGGTCTTCATTGCACCTCTGTTCTCTGTGTCATCTTGTGGTCATCATGGTGACAAGTGGTTCATGTGTAGAGGACTTTATAAGAGCCGAGTGGAACACCCTTCCAGACGTCTGTGATGATTTTTTTCAAGTCAACCTGTTGGCATTGATTTGATTGTGATGGTCTGTATATATATGTTTGGGTTATGAGGGAAATGCATTCCTGATATTATTTAACCACACTAACATTGAAGTTTGTGAACAGTGCCAAACACATACTTGACAGGGGCACTGTACTTAATTCCCGATCTGAATTAACAGATCTGTCTGTGGATTACAGGATGCTTCTGTTGGTGTTCGTGAAATGTCTGATGAAGATGTAAACTGTTAGCAAAATGAAGGTAAAGTAATACATTTACTCTATCTGTTGCTCAATATTCAGTGAGATTATTTCAACCATTATCTGATTAAGACTGTTATGTTTAGTGTAGATTATATTCATTGTCTCTAATGACCAGTAATGTCTTGACACATTTTGTTGACTGTATTTAGTTAACACTCATGGATACACCTGCCCTTTTGTCCATATTCTCCTCCTTCCATCAAATCTAAATCTCACCAAACAGCCTGGGTATTGTGCAGGGATCAGATTGGAGTCTGGTGCTATGTCAGTTCAGGGTAGACATTGACGGTGAGGGTTCCGCCACAACCCACCCTGAACCAATTCCAGCTCCTGAAAATGCTTCCATGGAGGTCAGCAGAACATAGCAACCCAGATTGTCCGCATCCATCATGGCATACATTCCTTGCTGGGAGCTCAGAATGACTGTGATGTACACATATTGAGATATAAGCTACTAAACTTTTTACGGTATTATTGTAGGTTCCAGAAGAGGGATAAATCCATGTCCAGCCAAAGCTGCATCCTATTCGTACAACATCTCCAAACAGATTTATCCCCCATGACTCTCAGAATGTCTCTGTTTAATGTTTTACTGGAAGTGGAGAATCATAGGCTGGGATATGGTGTGTTGATATGAGAGGTAGGGATGATTTACATGCAGGCTCAAATATTTCTGAAAGATTCAGAAAGAGCCACAATGTCTCATTGCCATAGTGTGAAGATGTTTTACTGTAAAACATGAGAAGAATTACTCTTTCTATTTGGAGGTTAGTGATGAGATGAGATGGTGTGAAGCATCACTATTGTGATGCATAGAGAACTTCTATTTTTGTACCCCAATCAAGGTCAGCATTGCATCAGGGTAAAAGCAAGGAACTGTGCTCAAGTTACACGTGGTGTTACAGAGAGGATACATTCTAATTTGAAGCTTTTCTGTCCAATTGTTCTGTGTTTTCATGCTGTGTTGTTTGGATGTAATTCATGAAGACTCATAATGTCATGACAGTGTGTGTGTGTGTGTGTGTGTGTGTGTGTGTGTGTGTGTGTGTGTGTGAGAGTGTGTCTGTCTGTCTGTCTGGGTGTGGGTGTGGGTGTGGGTGTGTGTATCTCTATGTCAAGACATGTTATTAGATATGCAATGTTACCACAACAAAGTTTTTTATCCAAAACATAGACTTGATTTTATAAATATTAAAAAAATTTGCTATTTCTATAAAAATGTACAGGAAGTTGTGCTTAACTTTTGTGTGTGAGTATACCTGCTAGAGTTGATGCAGCCCTCTGTCAGTTTGTGTGTTTGTGTGTGTGTGTGTGTGTGTGTGTGCGTGCGTGCATGCGTGCGTGCGTGCGTGCCTGCGTGCGTGCCTGCGTGCGTGCGTGCGTGCGTGCATGCGTGCGTCCACTTGAGAGTTGAGATGCAGCCCTCTCAGTCTGTGTGTTTGTGTGTCCGTATGTGCGTGCGTGTGTGCGTGCGTGTGTGCGTGCGCGTGTGCGTGCGCGTGTGTGCGTCCACTTCAGAGTTGTTGCGCCCCTCTCTTTAAAACCCCTGTCAGTATTGCTCTTGTTTAAACTTGTTAAACGATTTATTGAATCAAAAACAAACACATATTAACAGTGATACCATTCAGTGTCAGCAATTACTTGTGTGTTTCTCTGTTACTGATGAAGGGTTATTTGCAGGCATTATTCATAATAAACGTGATTATTGAAACATCAGATTTGAAATACAAGATGAAATAGGGCTTTCATGTGTTTCTTGTGTGAGTGAAAAACACAGTGGTGGGTCACATGATCATTGGAAATACTCTTCAGTAGTGTGTAGCCATGTATGTAGTTTGTTTAATTGTCTAGGTAGCAATATAAATATGTGTAGATGTACATATAACAATGTTCATATTCAGATGCTATTTTGTATGTGTCACCAGGACCTCAAGGTGACTTTGTGAGGTGACTAGGACCCTGTTTTACATGTCCTCCATGTTGTGTACTTTGTGTTGGATGCTTGCTTCCCTGGCTTTTGAAGGATGGTGCCATTTGAGGCATGGGAACAAGTGTACAATTGGCTATTTTTATACAGTATTCATGTTTTGTACATCTTTATACCTGTGATTTTAAAAAACCTCCAGATGCCCTGAAACGTAGATTGAGGGTGGTTCTGTGGTGTTGCAGCTGCAGGATCTGCTAGTAGTGAGTTGCAATCCAAATTTCACACTGATTATCATCCCTTTTAGGCCAGGATGCTCTTTGGTTTTATCTGAATGGTAAATGTGACTGGCATCACTTTTTCCTCCCACATGAGCAGACACTCCATAATATACCGGGTATATGAAATGTACACAAAGTCAAACAAAATCAACTCACCTTCATGGTACTATATCACCCCATCAACAGATGTTATTGGAAATGTCTTAGGCAGTGAGATAAACCATCAGATCTGCTCACTTTTTTAAAACTATTTTCAGATATGAATTCGAACATGTTATGACAAACATTAGCAGAGTTTTATCTGAAGTTATGAGGTTGTTGTTGATATCATTTCTTGACTTTTGTCTGTTTTGAATAGGGTTTTATCAGCATAGGTTTTTGTTATTGAATAGGGTTTTATCACCAACATATTTTAATCTTGTTAAATTAGGTTTTTGTTTGATCTGTTATAATTGTGTGAAACTCATGTTCTTTTTAGCACAAGTATGATACACGTATTGTGAAGTAGTAAACAGACTACGATGGAAATAGTGCTTCAGATTCTGTATTGCCATGGTAACTTTCAGCAGGTAGGCATTAGGCTTCACATCCAGGACCAATGAATAGTTGGATGTCTTCTTTCCAATTTATCTAGCTTGAAACAATAATTTTGCACCTAGCTGTTAACGTTCACTCGGAAATACGTCAATCATAGTTCATGCAGAGCTGAATAGGACATTGAACAAACTGAGAAGTAGTTTGGCAGTCACTCATTGGATTTGAGCCTTGATCTACACCATCCAGCAGATACTCTTTGTCCTGGAACAGCAGAATATTGACTGAAAGGAATTGGAGTTTCAAGGATTGTGTGAGAATTGAAGGGAGGTTGTGAGATCTTCATCAAGGTTATGATATTTTACAGAAAACAGACATTACTCATATTGGCATATTGTATGTATATGTCTGGCCATTTTATGACAACTATGATAAATTGTGCACATGACTGTGATGAGAAAATTTGGAAACATTGGTGATTGTTGGGAATTGATAAGGAAAGCAAACATTCAATTAAGTATGTATGTGTGTTGTGGCATCCTGAACCCTTCTGACTGTCCCAGATATCCCCAGATTTAGGGACCTACTGTGCATGTACCCCGGAAGGCGTCAGGTGCCTGGTAGGACTGTATGTAGGTGCCACTGTGCATGCTACTTAACACTGGCAATCAGTGTTACAATCTTATGTTATTTCTACTGAGGGAATGGAGTGATATTTAGTCAACATATGCATGAATATAAACTGAACATTTTGAATAATTTTTTTACATCTAATTTATTTGAATAAAGAACTATGTCCAATAATTTGTTTTTCACAGGTGTTTTGTTTGTGGAATAATTAGACTTTATGTAGAGATGACATGCAAACAGAGTCACCACTGCAAACATTTTGTTCCTTTCATCTACAAAGCACCTTGTTCCTCCTTTCTTCAAAACATATATTTCCTTTCATCTGCAAAAAAAACATCTTGTTCCCCCTTTTTCAAAACAAGTCGTTCCTTTCATCTACAAAACACATTGTTCCTCCATTCTTAAAAATGTTTTTTTTTTTTACATCTGCAAAGCACCTCGTTCCTCCATTCTTCAAAACATCTTTTTCTTTTCATCTGCAAAGCAGCCTGTTCCTCCATTCTCCAAAACATGTTTTTCTTTTCGTCTGCAAAGCACCGTGTTCCTCCATTCTTCAAAACGTGTTTTTCTTTTCATCTGCAAAGCACCGTGTTCCTCCATTCTTTAAAACATCTTTTTCTTTTCATCTGCAAGACATACTGTACCTGCCTACCACTAAACACCACTTTCCTTCCCAATGCAAAACATCTTTATCCTTACTACCACAAAACATATTGTTCCTTCCCACTTCAAGACATATTTTCCTTTATACTTCAACACATCTTGTTCCTCTGTTTTCCAAAATGTCCTGCTGTTGCCTTCTGCAAAACGTTTTCTTTCATCTTGTGTGCACATTGCCAGGAGGTACATTGGTGCACATAAACCAGAAGGAACACTGAGGCACATAAGCCAGAAGGAACACTGGTGCACATAACCCAGAAGGAACATAATGTGCACATAACCCAGAAGGAACATAATGTTCACAGGACCCAGAAGGAACATTGGTGCACATAACCCAGAAGGTACATTCGTACACATCACCAAGAAGGTACATTGTGGGCACATAACCAAGAAAGAACAGTGTGCACACAACCCAGAAGTAACAGAACATTGGTGCACATAACAGATCATCAAACTTCGACCTCCGTACTGGTCATGTTCAGCAATTGTACTGTTGGCGTATCGTTCATTACGGTTTCTCCACACATGCCCTACCATCGTTGAAGTCAAGGCAGAATCTTGACTCGTCCGTGAAGAGAACGTTATGCCAGCGATTGACCCTCCAGTTACGGTGTTGATTGGCCCAAGCAAGGCCCTGTTGTCGATGGTGTTCAGACAGTGGGATACGTCATACTGGTCGTCTGGATCTCAGATCCTGAGCGTGAAGTCTTTTTCTTACAGCCTGTGTTGAGACTCTGTTTCCTGCAACTCTCTGAAGGTCATTCTGGAGAGATCTGGTCGTAGTAAACCTGTTTCTCAGGGCTAGGGTGGCTAAATACCGGTCCTCACGAGGAGTTGTCACCCTTGGACGACCTGTTTGTGGTCTCTCTGTCTTCAGTCCAGTTTGATGGTATCGAGCTATCGCTCTTGAGATGACACTGCGGTGAACATTAAAATGATTGGCAACAGCAGTTTGGGTGAGACCCCACTGTACCATTCCTATAATCTGAGCAACCTCAGTTGGCGTTAAAGTGTCGCCTAGCCATGTCTAAAGTGTTAATGTCGACAAATTGCCCTTGCTGGCAGTTTTTAAGCAATCAGGGTGCATGGGTGATGTGTGTAAAACATGCATGTCGTGCATTTTGCATGTGTGTTTTGAGGGTGGTTGTGTTCAGGCGATGTTATCAGTGTTATCAAGAAAATCTACATGGAAAAGGCTTTAACTCGAGTATCCGTAGGTAATTCTCCTGCCTGAATTTGTTCTCATTGGATGGCATTCAACACCTATGAGAATGTTGCACGGAAAATAATACTTGTTGCTTAACTTTTTGTGAGGAGTATAGTAGCTGATGCTCCCTCATACCCCACTCTCCGCTGCAGGTAATATAAAGTAGTAGCTGAAACTCCCTCACACCCCACTCTCCACTGCAGGTGATATCAAGTAGTAGCTGATGCTCCCTAACACCCCTATCTCCGCTGCAGGTGATATCAAGTAGTAGCTGATGCTCCCTCACACCCCTATCTCCTCTGCAGATGATATCAAGTAGTAGCTGATGTTCCCTCATACCCACTCTCCTCTGTAGGTGATATCAAATAGTAGCTGATGCTACCTCACACCCAACTCTCCACTGCAGGTGATATCAAGTAGTAGCTTATCCTCCCTCACGCCCAACTCTCCACTGCAGGTGATATCAAGTAGTAACTATTTCTCCCTCACACCCCACTCTCCACTGCAGGTGATATCAAGTAGTAACTGATGCTCCCTCATACCCCACTCTCCGCTGCAGGTGATATCAAGTAGTATTTGATGCTCCCTCACACCCCACTCTCCGCTGCAGGTGATCTCAAGCAGTTATTGATGCTCCCTCACACCCTACTCTCGGCTGCAGGTGATATTAAGTAGAAGCTGATGCTACCTTATACCACACTCTCCGCTGCAGGTGATATCAAGTAGTAGCTGATGCTTCCTCACACCCCTATCTCCTCTGCAGGTGATATCAAGTAGTAGCTGATGTTCCCTCACACCCCTATCTCCTCTGCAGATGATATCAAGTAGTACCTGATGTTCCCTCATACCCACTCTCCTCTGTAGTTGATATCAAATAGTAGTTGATCCTCCTTCACACCCCACTCTCCACTGCAGGTGATATCAAGTAGTAGCTTATCCTCCCTCACACCCCACTCTCCACTGCAGGTGATATCAAGTAGTAACTATTGCTCCCTCACACCCCACTCTCCACTGCAGGTGATATCAAGTAGTAACTGATGCTCCCTCACACCCCTATCTCCGCTGCAGGTGATATCAAGTAGTAGCTGATCCTCGCTCATACCCCACTCTCCGCTGCAGGTAATATAAAGTAGTAGCTGATCCTTCCTCACACTCGACTCTCCACTGCAGGTGATATCAAGTAGTAGCTGATGCTTCCTCACACCCCTATCTCCTCTGCAGGTGATATCATGTAGTAACTATTGCTCCCTGACACCCCACTCTCCACTGCAGGTGATATCAAGTAGTAGCTGATGCTTACTCATACCCCACTCTCCGCTGCTGGTGATCTAAAGCAGTTATTGATGCTCCCTCACACCCCACTCTCGGCTACATGTGATATTAAGTAGTAGCTGATCCTCGCTCATACCCCACTCTCCGCTGCAGGTAATATAAAGTAGTAGCTGATACTCTACACCCCACTCTCCGCTCGGGTGATATTAAGTAGTAGCTGATGCTACCTTACACCCCACTCTCCGCTGCAGGTGATATCAAATAGTAGCTAATACACCTTCACACCCCACTCTCCGCTGTAGGTGATATCAAGTAGTAACTTATCCTTCCTCACACCCCTTTCTCCACTACAGGTGATATGAAGTAGTAGCTGATACTCCCTCATACCCACTCTCCGCTGTAGGTGATATCAAGTAGTAGCTGATGCTCCCTTATACCCCACTCTCCGCTGCAGGTGATATCAAGTAGTATTTGATGCTCCCTGACACCCCACTCTCCGCTGCAGGTGATCTAAAGCAGTTATTGATGCTCTCTAACACCCCACTCTCCGCTGCAGGTGATATCAAGTAGTAGCTGATGCTACCTCACACCCCACTCTCCACTGCAGGTGATATCAAGTAGTAGCTGATGTTCCCTCATACCCTCTCTTCGCTGTAGGTGATATCAAGTAGTAGCTGATGCTTACTCATACCCCACTCTCCTCTGCAGGTGATATCAAGTAATAGCTGATGTTCCCTCATACCCACTCTCCGCTCTAGGTGATATCAAGTAGTAGCTGATGCTCCCTTATACCCACTCTCCGCTGCAGGTGATATCAAGTAGTAACTGATGCTCCCTCACACCCCACTCTCCACTACAGGTGATATCAAGTAGTAGCTGATGTTCCCTCACACCCCACTCTCCACTACAGGTGATATTAAGTAGTAGCTGATGTTCCCTCATACCCACTCTCCGCTGCAGGTGATATCAAGTAGTAGCTGATGCTCCCTCACACCCCACTCTCCACTGCAGGTTATATCAAGTAGTAGCTGATGCTCCCTCACACCCCACTCTCCACTACAGGTGATATTAAGTAGTAGCTGATGTTCCCTCACACCCCACTCTCCACTACAGGTGATATTAAGTAGTAGCTGATGCTCCCTTATACCCACTCTCCACTGCAGGTGATATCAAGTAGTAGCTGATGCTCCCTCACACCCCACTCTCCACTGCAGGTTATATCAAGTAGTAGCTGATGCTCCCTCACACCCACTCTCCACTACAGGTGATATCAAGTAGTAGCTGATGTTCCCTCACACCCACTCTCCACTGCAGGTTATATCAAGTAGTAGCTGATGCTCCCTCACACCCACTCTCCACTGCAGGTTATATCAAGTAGTAGCTGATGCTCCCTCACACCCCACTCTCCACTACAGGTGATATTAAGTAGTAGCTGATGTTCCCTCATACCCACTCTCCGCTGTAGGTGATATCAAATAGTAGCTGATGCTACCTTATACCCACTCTCCGCTGTAGGTGATATCAAGTAGTAGCTGATGCTTCCTCATACCCCACTCAACAGGTCACGCCACCTATGATTAGGGCTAATTCCACTTCCTTTTTAATTTCGCTTTTATTTACTTTTAGTATTGAACATTGAATAGCCTGACGGAGCGACATATGATACGGCACTCGTGCCATGGTGTTTGTGTGAGCATGTGGTAAGTAATGATACATTGGCGCGTTCTGCCCACAACGAACTGATCAAAAGCATATTCACTTCCATTGGTTGCATGGATCTGTGTGACTTGCCCCGCCCTAGTCTGGCTGAGTGTGACATGTCCCCGCCCTAGTCTGGCTGAGTGTGATATGTCCCCGCCCTAGTCTGGCTGAGTGTGATATGACCCCACCCTAGTCTGGCTGAGTGTGACATGTCCCCGCCCTAGTCTGGCTGAGTGTGATATGTCCCCGCCCTGGTCTGGCTGAGTGTGACATGCCCCCGCCCTGGTCTGGATGAGTGTCACATGCCCCCACCCTAGTCTGGCTGAGTGTGAAATGTCCCCGCCCTGGTCTGGCTGAGTGTGACATGCCCCCGCCCTGGTCTGGATGAGTGTCACATGCCCCCACCCTAGTCTGGCTGAGTGTGACATGCCCCCGCCCTAGTCTGGCTGAGTGTGACATGCCCCCGCCCTAGTCTGGCTGAGTGTGACATGTCCCCGCCCTGGTCTGGCTGAGTGTGACATGCCCCCGCCCTAGTCTGGCTGAGTGTGACATGCCCCCGCCCTGGTCTGGATGAGTGTCACATGCCCCCACCCTAGTCTGGCTGAGTGTGACATGCCCCCGCCCTAGTCTGGCTGAGTGTGACATGCCCCCGCCCTGGTCTGGATGAGTGTCACATGCCCCCACCCTAGTCTGGCTGAGTGTGACATGCCCCCGCCCTAGTCTGGCTGAGTGTGACATGCCCCCGCCCTAGTCTGGCTGAGTGTGACATGTCCCCGCCCTGGTCTGGCTGAGTGTGACATGCCCCCGCCCTAGTCTGGCTGAGTGTGACATGTCCCCGCCCTGGTCTGGCTGAGTGTCACATGCCCCCACCCTAGTCTGGCTGAGTGTGATATGTCCCCGCCCTGGTCTGGCTGAGTGTCACATGCCCCCACCCTAGTCTGGCTGAGTGTGACATGTCCCCGCCCTGGTCTGGCTGAGTGTCACATGCCCCCACCCTAGTCTGGCTGAGTGTGATATGTCCCCAGAGACAATAGGCGCTGACATTTCAGCTGAATAGACCACAATAATATGCAAGCATCTGGTGAGATAAGACACACCAACATTTGATCTGGAGTGATAAGGAAAGGTGGCAATTACAGGGTACGGTGCAAGTTTAAATGGTTCTCTTCCCATTGTGTCATGTGGCATGTGAATGATTCTTCTGAACAAGGGCATACCATGTCATTACTGTCACGTTATCCTCTCATCTCTTCGTTTCAATGACAAGACAGGGCTGCTCATTATTTAGATGCCTGACATGAGCTGGTTTTATGTCCAGATCTGAATTAAATTCATACACATATCTTTATTGAATCTGCACTCACTATTCTCAGATCGAGATTACAATAAGAATACTGACCCCACAATTCTATGGTGACGCTGATCCCATAATTCTATCGTGACACTGACCCCATAATTCTATGGTGACGCTAACCCCATAATTCTATGGTGACGCTGACCCCATAATACTATGGTGACCCTGACCCCATAATACTATGGTGACACTGACCCCACAATCAATTCTATGGTGACACTGACCCCATAATACTATGGTGACACTGACCCCACAATTCTATGGTGACGCTGATCCCATAATTCTATGGTGACGCTGACCCCATAATTCTATGGTGACACTGACCCCACAATTCTATGGTGACGCTGATCCCATAATTCTATCGTGACACTGACCCCATAATTCTATGGTGACGCTGACCCCATAATTCTATGGTGACACTGACCCCATAATTCTATGGTGACGCTGACCCCATAATATTATGGTGACGCTGACCCCATAATTCTATGGTGACACTGACCCCACTGACTAGGAACGAGTCACTTTGAACTTGCACTTGAGACGTTACTCTTTAGACTGTTTCGTTTGTAAGCTTTTCAACATAAGCATTCGATAATTACCACGATGTACACGGATATCGGGGTATACGTGAAACCAGAATGTGATGGAATATATGCGGCAGCAGTATATGTGATAGAAATATAGCGGGATGCATGTGGCAGAAATATAGGTGACATGAATATAACCGAATATATGTGGCAAGAATATAACGGAATATATGTGACAGGAATATAACGGAATATAGGTGACAGGAATATAACGGAATATATGTGACAGGAATATAACGGAATATAGGTGACAGGAATATAACGGAATATAGGTGACAGGAATATAACCGAATATAGGTGACAGGAATATAACGGAATATATGTGACAGGAATATAACGGAATATAGGTGACAGGAATATAACGGAATATATGTGACAGGAATATAACGGAATATATAGGATGGGGATGTGCTTGAGAAGAAAATGTATGACGTAAATAAGTACGGAATAAATATAACGGACTATGGACGGCGGAGATGTGCCGAAAATGTGCATGATGGGAAATGTAATACAGAATATGTGACGAGAATGTGTATGATGGGAAATGTAATACAGAATATGTGACGAGAATGTGCGTGACGGGATATGTAATATAGAATATGTGACGAGAATGTGCGTGACGGGATATGTAATAAAGAATATGTGACGAGAATGTGCGTGACGGGATATGTAATACAGAATATATTTGACGAGAATGTGCGTGACTGGATATGTAATATAGAATATGTGACGAGAATGTGCGTGACGGGATATGTTATACAGAATATGTGACGAGAATGTGCGTGACGGGATCTGTTATACAGAATATATGTGACGAGAATGTGCGTGACGGGCTTTGTTATACAGAATATGTGACGAGAATGTGCGTGACGAGATATGTTATACATAATATGTGACGAGAATGTGCGTGACGGGATATGTTATACAGAATATATGTGACGAGAATGTGTGAGAGGAAAACATCTGTGACTAGAATATGTGACTAGGATATACACCCTTACCTGACACCGTGAAACAAATGTACCAGACTCCACACTGTAGATGGATTGTATCATTTAACCCTTTCAGCACTGGAGTCATGCTTGGGAGTAGCTTCCATAGAAAATGACGCTGAATGCCGTCGAATATTATAAAATTCAATAAATGCTCATATGATGTATCCCCTAAAAGGTATCAAAAAGGAATTTAAAACAAAACAAAAATTAGTTGAATAGCCTTAGTTAGAATAACAATAGTTGAATAGCCTTTTTAAAACACTCCGCCGAGCCACTGGAACCGTCGAGCAGGCAACACACGTGTATAGCTGACTTCCACAGCAGTCGGTCTTCCCACGTGGCACCAAACACACACACACACACACACACACACACACACACACACACACACACACACACACACACACACACACACCACCTCTTGACTCGCCACTGTGGCCACCTCTCTACTGTTGATAACACATAATAGGAGTTATGCATTGCATTAGTATTATCAATAATGCCTCAACTATTCTGTGTTATGCGTCGTGAGCTTGGCAAGACTCATGAATAACACGTTCCGTGACATAAAACACTATGTAGGTGCAGGCGTGCACGACTGAACATGTCTCAGCGATGGCTGAACAAAGAAAAGTAACTTCTTTCAAGATATTAAAGTGCATTCATCGTGTGGTATCTCCTCTCGTGACATGGATCCCGAACTCCCGAACAGCTGTACAGTATATCACGGAGCAGGACGTATCGCATGACTTCTCTCCGCGCCACCCCTTGGCTTATGTATTCTCCGTGTGACAAAAGCCTTTCTGCAGTGTTCACCACTTCCTGGTCGTGAGTCTGCGAGAGGGTAAGAAGAGACACACCCTGAATCAGTGCTGGCACAATGGCGGCCCGAGGTGTGTTGTGGTGGACGTTGTTGGCTTGTGGCTGTGCCGGATTCTTCCGCCTTACAGGTAAGTTGAAGGGTGCCTCGACACAGGTAAGTTGACGGGTCCCTCGACACAGGTACCTTGACGCCGAGCAGTACAAACCACATGTACATAGTGTGCCCACAGACCCGAACATCACATACTCTGTGTGTAGCGTAATGGGTGTCAGTTTGACAGGTGGGTGTGTGGTGTTTACTGGAACCCCCTTGTAAACACAAACAGTGGACGTGTGCATGTCCCCACTCCGACAGGCACCACGTCGACACTGAGACAGACACTACAGACATCGTGTTCCACATTGTCATAGAACGGATTTTTAGGCCATAACATATTATATGTTCATATGAAGGTTTCACCATTTGACGTATGTAAGTAGGGCACATCATGTAACCAGTCGGGCTGTTATTGTACTCGGGGTTTATTCGATATCCTGGGAGTCGGTAAGGTATATTTATACAGAACAAAGGCATGACGTGACTATGACGCAGCCCTTTCAACATACGTTAAACTGATCCACCCATACTGTCTACCAGGCGAGCAACAACGCCGACAGCCGGGACAACAGCTGTCACATGGGTGTGATCAAATGTCACATTCCTACAACTGGTTTGGTCTGTTGTCTCCACATGAGTGATGGGCCCCGTCGCGCCTCTTGGGAAACCCACGACCACTCATGAACTGAGCTGAACACTCCGAGACAGTATCTCAATGAACAGACAAAATAGCGAATTGGGGATATGATAGATGGACAATTGCACTACGTAATAGATTCAAATCTACTCCTGTTATCAAAAGAGAATTCAGTACAATAACAGGAAGGTGAATTTCAACATCTACCGTTAAAAAAACGACTCTTTGCAGCCCGCCGGAAAGCAGGGTGTCCTGTGAAGGGTGTGGCCCTAAAAGCTTACCAAAGGCGGGCAGGATTGGGGTGACTGTGCGATAATGGCGTTATGCCATGTTTACAGACGAATCAAGGTTTTGACTCCGATTCGCAACCGATTGTCTCCAACGAGAAGGCAAACTGACATTGGACAGGTGAGCTGACATGTCTGTGGGGCGGAGGGTGTTCGCCAGTGGCCCAGCACCCACCAACGCGGACATGCTCGGGGTAGCTCTCCAAGCTGAATGGCGTCCATTACCATGTGCAACCATACACACGTTAATACAGCATGCCATCAAGGTGTCGTGCATGTATCACCCAAAATGGTGGACTCGACACCCCAGATATTGATTTACTCGCCCGAAATTGCAAATAATTATCGTCATAACACCTTCACAGTCATTTCATAAGTATAGTATACATACATATTTATATATTTATATGTATATACTTTTGCAAGTTTTGCAGCAGCCTTATAAAACGGTTTTCCCCCTTTTTTAAGTGTACCCATACCCCCCCCTCTCCCCCCCCCCCCCCCAACACCCACACCCACAAACACACATACACCCCCACACACATATCCACACGTCACTACAGTCTAGTCTCGTCACGCTGTGTGTCTTCACATCGCGAGGATGCGAGATAATGACGTCAGTTGACACGGGCTCAATAGAGCAAATCTAACGTCGTAATACTACTGTATTGAAAGACGTACATACTACTGTATCTCGACGGGTGATGTTCACCATGGGCGCGTAATGGTTCACGTGTACATATAGGGTTTCCAGTAGCACATACGAAGTATAATATTGACTTCAGTGTAATATCATGTACCTTTACAGTTCTTGGTTCAACACGTAGTATAACATTGACTTCAGTGTAGTATCATGTACCTTTACAGTTATTGGTTCAACACGTAGTATAACATTGACTTCAGTGTAATATCATGTACCTTTACAGTTCTTGGTTCAACACGTAGTATAATATTGACTTCAGTGTAGTATCATGCACCTTTACAGTTCTTGGTTCAACAAGTAGTATAACATTGACTTCAGTGTAATATCATGTACCTTTACAGTTCTTGGTTCAACACGTAGTATAATATTGACTTCAGTGTAGTATCATGCACCTTTACAGTTCTTGGTTCAACACGTAGTATAATATTGACTTCAGTGTAATATCATGCACCTTTACAGTTCTTGGTTCAACAAGTAGTATAACATTGACTTCAGTGTAATATCATGTACCTTTACAGTTCTTGGTTCAACACGTAGTATGACATTGACTTCAGTGTAATATCATGCACCTTTACAGTTCTTGGTTCAACACGTAGTATAATATTGACTTCAGTGTTATATCATGCACCTTTACAGTTTTTGGTTCAACACATAGTATAATATTGACTTCAGTGTAATATCATGCACCTTAACAGTTCTTGGTTCAACACGTAGTATAATATTGACTTCAGTGTAATATCATGCACCTTTACAGTTCTTGGTTCAACACATAGTATAATATTGACTTCAGTGTAGTATCATGCACCTTTACAGTTCTTGGTTCAATACCTAGTATAATATTGACTTCAGTGTAATATCATGTACCTTTACAGTTTTTGGTTCAACACGTAGTATAATATTGACTTCCGCCAATGTACTGTGTACATTGTAACACCATGTACCTTTGCAGTTGTTGCTCAAGACAAGGTGTCTCTTGGATGTTTTGGGTCTGCTGGAACGTGTCTGAATCACAACCTGACATGCCCAGACACGGCCAGGGTGGCGATACAGGAGGCCCTCTACGGCCACAAGACGTGGGTGAACTGCACCACCGGTGTAATCAGCTGCAACGACACCTGCTGCTCCTACCTCCGCAAAAAGGACTGCTTCCACACCTTCATCGCTGGCGACATCAGCGACATCTACCGGAACTGCTCCTCCCACTTCTGTGACTTCCGCACACCGCGGCTCAATCAACCGTGCTCCGGGTTTCAGGCGATCTCCAGCTACTCAGTGGTGGAGTATGAATGCGTCGAAGGTAGGAGACAATAATGTTTAAGCGAATGAGTAATGAGACAGTGCGTCGACGGTTCTGTGTGTTTTCAAGTCATGCATGAAATAATTTCCGAATGTGACTCGGAAACGTTGTGTTCCTCATAATAAAGAAGTTTGCATCCTTAAATCCTCTTCCTTTACACTTCTTTATACGTTTCAAAGACTAGTTTATCAGTATTATCGACCTTCTTAATGCTCTTATATCAACAATTCCTAGAGAAACGTGTAGATGACTTGAGATGTGAGAAACGACCCACTTAATGTCAACACAACAATTCCTAAAATGTACTTGGTTCGCAGATTCAACATTTAAAAGGAAAAGTGGTGTATGTAAATATTTTCTTGCTATGTGGTTAATGTTTCGATGTTTGTTTCAGTAGTAATTAAACTTCAGATCGCACCCCTTGTCTCAATGCTCATGATACTTGTGTTAGATAGTATTCGTGAGTCCGAGGTGAGCAATGTGACTCAGAGTGAAACATTAGACATCGTGATTCAATGGAGGAAGGGGTTGGCACCCTCATTAACAACACTATATTATAATAAATACGCGAAGACAATTATATAGAATACGCTTTATTATTTAGGTATCTTTCTCCCGGCCCCCTCTGGCGTTGCCCGGACGCTCCCGGAGGCCCCCGGGGGTTAATTTGTAGGACCGGTTACATGTCTGATTCCATTCGTGACCTACTCATTCCATTCGTCGACAAGCCGATAGTAGACTCGTGCCCCTCTCGAAGGTTTCTATATTGGCGTATAAACACGAGAACTGCTTCAAACAAGAACGATAACACTTATTCTACCCGCGTCTAAAAGTACATTTAATGTAGGTGTTCCAGCAGCGCTCGCTTATTCCTGTTGTAAAAGTATTGAACCTCTCTCATACTATGTGAGGTCTGTGTAGATGTAGATGTAGACATAACGTGATGACAGGGAAGGGTGCGAGGTCTGTGTAGATGTCAACATATCGTAATGACAGGGTAGGGTGCGAGGTCTGTGTAGATGTAGACATAACCTGATGACACAGGGAAGGGTGCAAGGTCTGTGTAGATGTCAACATATCGTAATGACAGGGTAGGGTGCGAGGTCTGTGTAGATGTAGACATAACGTGATGACACAGGGTAGGGTGCGAGGACTGTGTAGATGTAGACATGGCATGATGACACAGGCTAGGGTGCGAGGTCCTTGTAGATGTAGACATAACGTGATGACACAGGGAAGGGTGCGAGGTCTGTGTAGATGTCAACATATCGTAATGACAGGCTAGGGTGCGAGGTCTGTGCAGATGTAGACATAACGTGATGACACAGGCTAGGGGGCAAGGTCTGTGTAGATGTAGACATATCGGCAGGACAGGGTAGGTTGCGAGGTATGTGTAGATGTAGCCATAACGTGATGACACAGGCTAGGGTGTGAGGTCTGTGTAGATGTAGACATATCGGCAGGACAGGGAAGGGTGCGAGGTCTGTGTAGATGTAGCCATAACGTGATGACACAGGCTAGGGTGTGAGGTCTGTGTAGATGTAGACATATCGTGATGACAGAGTAGGGTGCAAGGTCTGTGTAGATGTAGACATAACGTGATGACACAGGCTAGGGGGCAAGGTCTGTGTAGATGTCAACATATCGTGATGACAGGGTAGGGTGCGAGGTCTGTGTAGATGTAGACATAACATGATCACACAGGCTAGGGTGTGAGGTCTGTGTAGATGTAGACATAACTTGATGACAAAAGCTAGGGTGTGAGGTCTGTGTAGATGTAGACATATCGTGATGACACAGGGTAGGTTGCAAGGTATGTGTAGATGTAGACATAACGTGATGACAGGGTAGGGTGCGAGGCCTGTGTAGATGTAGACATAACATGATCACACAGGCTAGGGTGCGAGTTCTGTGTAGATGTAGACATAACATGATGACACAGGCTAGGGTGTGAGGTCTGTGTAGATGTAGACATAACGTAATGACAGGGTAGGGTGCGACATCTGTGTAGATGTAGACATAACTTTATGACACAGGCTAGGGTGTGAGGTCTGTGAAGATTTAGACATAAAGTGATGACACAGGCTAGGTTGTTAGGTCTGTGTAGATGTAAATATAACATGATGACACAGGCTAGGGTGTGAGGTCTGTGTAGATGTAGACATAACGTGATGACACAGGCTAGGGTGCGAGGTCTGTGTAGATGTAGACATAACGTGATGACACAAAGTAGGGTGTGAGGTCTGTGTAGATGTAAACATAATATGATAAAACAGGCTAGGGTGCGAGGTCTGTGTAGATGTAGACATAACATGATGACACAGGTCAGGATGCAAGGTCTGTGTAGATGTAAAGATAACATGATCACACAGGCTAGGGTGTGAGGTCTGTGTAGATGTAGACATAACTTGATAACAAAGGCTAAGGTGTGAGGTCTGTGTAGATGTAGACATATCGTGATGACACAGGGTAGGTTGCGAGGTATGTGTAGATGTAGACATAACGTGATGACAGGGTAGGGTGCGAGGCCTGTGTAGATGTAGACATAACATGATCACACAGGCTTGGGTGCGAGGTCTGTGTAGATGTAGACATAACATGATGACACAGGCTAGGGTGTGAGGTCTGTGTAGATGTAGACATAACGTGATGACATGTTAGGGGGCGAGGTCTGTGTAGATGTAGTCATAATATGATCACACAGGCTAGGGTGCAAAGTCTGTGTAGATGTAGACATAACATGATGACACAGGGTAGGGTGTGAGGTCTGTGTAGATGTAGACATAACGTGATGCCACAGGGTAGGCTGCAAGGTCTGTGTAGATGTAGACCTAACGTGATGACACAGGCTAGGGTGCGAGGTCTGTGTAGATGTAGACATAACCTGATGACACAGGGAAGGGTGCGAGGTCTGTGTAGATGTCAACATATCGTAATGACAGGGTAGGGTGCGAGGTCTGTGTAGATGTAGACATAACGTGATGACACAGGGTAGGGTGCGAGGACTGTGTAGATGTAGACATGGCATGATGACACAGGCTAGGGTGCGAGGTCTGTGTAGATGTAGACATAACGTGATGACACAGGCTAGGGTGTGAGGTCTGTGTACATGTAGCCATAACGTGATGACACAGGCTAGGGTGCGAGGTCTGTGTAGATGTACACATATCGTGATGACAGAGTAGGGTGCGAGGTCTGTGTAGATGTAGACATAACTTGATGACACAGGCTAGGGTGTGAGGTCTGTGTAGATGTAGACATATCGTGATGACACAGGGTAGGTTGCGAGGTCTGTGTAGATGTAGACAAAACGTGATGACAGAGTAGGGTGCGAGGTCTGTGTAGATGTAGACATAACTTTATGACACAGGGTAGGGTGTGAGGTCTGTGAAGATTTAGATATAAAGTGATGACACAGGCTAGGTTGTTAGGTCTGTGTAGATGTAGATATAACATAATGACACAGGCTAGGGTGTGAGGTCTGTGTAGATGTAGACATAACGTGATGACACAGGCTAGGATGCGAGGTCTGTGTAGATGTAGACATAACGTGATGACACAAAGTAGGGTGTGAGGTCTGTGTAGATGTAAACATTATATGATAAAACAGACTAGGGTGCAAGGTCTGTGTAGATGTAGACATAACGTGATGACACAGAGTAGGGTGTGAGGACTGTGTAGATGTAGACATGGCATGATGACACAGGCTAGGGTGCAAGGTCTGTGTAGATAAACACATATCGTGATGACAGGGTAGGGTGCGAGGTCTGTGTAGATGTAGACATAACGTGATGACACAGGTCAGGATGCAAGGTCTGTGTACATGTAGACATAACATGATCACACAGGCTAGGGTGTGAGGTCTGTGTAGATGTAGACATAACTTGATGACACAGGCTAGGGTGTGAGGTCTGTGTAGATGTAGACATATCGTGATGACACAGGGTAGGTTGCGAGGTCTGTGTAGATGTAGACATAACGTGATGACAGGGTAGGGTGCGAGGCCTGTGTAGATGTAGACATAACGTGATCACACAGGCTAGGGTGTGAGGTCTGTGTAGATGTAGACATAACGTGATGACACAGGGTAGGCTGCAAGGTCTGTGTAGATGTAGACATAACGTGATGACACAGGGAAGGGTGCGAGGTCTGTGTAGATGTAGACATAACGTGATGACACAGGCTAGGGTGCGAGGTCTGTGTAGATGTAGACATAACGTGATGACACAGGGAAGGGTGCGAGGTCTGTGTAGATGTCAACATATCGTAATGACTGGGTAGGGTGCGAGGTCTGTGTAGATGTAGTCATAATATGATCACACAGGCTAGGGTGCGAAGTCTGTGTAGATGTAGACATAACATGATGACACAGGGTAGGGTGTGAGGTCTGTGTAGATGTAGACATAACGTGATGCCACAGGGTAGGCTACACGGTCTGTGTAGATGTAGACATAACGTGATGACACAGGGAAGGGTGGGAGGTCTGTGTAGATGTAGACCTAACGTGATGACACAGGCTAGGGTGCGAGGTCTGTGTAGATGTAGACATAACGTGATGACACAGGGAAGGGTGCGAGGTCTGTGTAGATGTCAACATATCGTAATGACAGGGTAGGGTGCGAGGTCTGTGTAGATGTAGACATAACGTGATGACATGTTAGGGGCGAGGTCTGTGTAGATGTAGTCATAATATGATCACACAGGCTAGGGTGCGAAGTCTGTGTAGATGTAGACATAACATGATGACACAGGGTAGGGTGTGAGGTCTGTGTAGATGTAGACATAACGTGATGACACAGGGTAGGCTGCAAGGTCTGTGTAGATGTAGACATAACGTGATGACACAAAGTAGGGTGTGAGGTCTGTGTAGATGTAAACATAATATGATAAAACAGGCTAGGGTGCGAGGTCTGTGTAGATGTAGACATAACGTGATGACACAGGTCAGGATGCAAGGTCTGTGTAGATGTAAAGATAACATGATCACACAGGCTAGGGTGTGAGGTCTGTGTAGATGTAGACATAACTTGATATTAAACGCTAAGGTGTGAGGTCTGTGTAGATGTAGACATATCGTGATGACACAGGGTAGGTTGCGAGGTATGTGTAGATGTAGACATAACGTGATGACAGGGTAGGGTGCGAGGTCTGTGTAGATGTAGACATAACGTGATGACATGTTAGGGGGCGAGGTCTGTGTAGATGTAGTCATAATATGATCACACAGGCTAGGGTGCGAAGTCTGTGTAGATGTAGACATAACATGATGACACAGGGTAGGGTGTGAGGTCTGTGTAGATGTAGACATAACGTGATGCCACAGGGTAGGCTGCAAGGTCTGTGTAGATGTAGACATAACGTGATGACACAAAGTAGGGTGTGAGGTCTGTGTAGATGTAAACATAATATGAAAAAACTGGCTAGGGTGCGAGGTCTGTGTAGATGTAGACATAACGTGATGACACAGGTCAGGATGCAAGGTCTGTGTAGATGTAAAGATAACATGATCACACAGGCTAGGGTGTGAGGTCTGTGTAGATGTAGACATAACTTGATAACAAAGGCTAAGGTGTGAGGTCTGTGTAGATGTAGACATATCGTGATGACACAGGGTAGGTTGCGAGGTATGTGTAGATGTAGACATAACGTGATGACAGGGTAGGGTGCGAGGCCTGTGTAGATGTAAACATAACATGATCACACAGGCTAGGGTGCGAGGTCTGTGTAGATGTAGACATAACATGATGACACAGGCTAGGGTGTGAGGTCTGTGTAGATGTAGACATAATATGATCACACAGGCTAGGGTGCAAGGTCTGTGTAGATGTAGACATAACATGATGACACAGGGTAGGGTGTGAGGTCTGTGTAGATGTAGACATAACGTGATGCCACAGGGTAGGCTGCAAGGTCTGTGTAGATGTAGACCTAACGTGATGACACAGGCTAGGGTGCGAGGTCTGTGTAGATGTAGACATAACCTGATGACACAGGGAAGGGTGCGAGGTCTGTGTAGATGTCAACATATTGTAATGACAGGGTAGGGTGCGAGGTCTGTGTAGATGTAGACATAACGTGATGACACAGGGTAGGGTGCGAGGACTGTGTAGATGTAGACATGGCATGATGACACAGGCTAGGGTGCGAGGTCTGTGTAGATGTAGACATAACGTGATGACACAGGCTAGGGTGTGAGGTCTGTGTACATGTAGCCATAACGTGATGACACAGGCTAGGGTGCGAGGTCTGTGTAGATGTAGACATATCGTGATGACAGAGTAGGGTGCGAGGTCTGTGTAGATGTAGACATAACTTTATGACACAGGCTAGGGTGTGAGGTCTGTGAAGATTTAGATATAAAGTGATGACACAGGCTAGGTTGTTAGGTCTGTGTAGATGTAGATATAACATAATGACACAGGCTAGGGTGTGAGGTCTGTGTAGATGTAGACATAACGTGATGACACAGGCTAGGATGCGAGGTCTGTGTAGAGGTAGACATAACGTGATGACACAAAGTAGGGTGTGAGGTCTGTGTAGATGTAAACATAATATGATAAAACAGGCTAGGGTGCAAGGTCTGTGTAGATGTAGACATAACCTGATGACACAGGGAAGGGTGCGAGGTCTGTGTAGATGTCAACATATCGTAATGACAGGGTAGGGTGCGAGGTCTGTGTAGATGTAGACCTAACGTGATGACACAGGCTAGGGTGCGAGGTCTGTGTAGATGTAGACATAACCTGATGACACAGGGAAGGGTGCGAGGTCTGTGTAGATGTCAACATATCGTAATGACAGGGTAGGGTGCGAGGTCTGTGTAGATGTAGACATAACGTGATGACACAGGGTAGGGTGCGAGGACTGTGTAGATGTAGACATGGCATGATGACACAGGCTAGGGTGCGAGGTCTGTGTAGATGTAGACATAACGTGATGACACAGGCTAGGGTGTGAGGTCTGTGTACATGTAGCCATAACGTGATGACACAGGCTAGGGTGCGAGGTCTGTGTAGATGTAGACATATCGTGATGACAGAGTAGGGTGCGAGGTCTGTGTAGATGTAGAGATAACTTTATGACACAGGCTAGGATGTGAGGTCTGTGAAGATTTAGATATAAAGTGATGACACAGGCTAGGTTGTTAGGTCTGTGTAGATGTAGATATAACATAATGACACAGGCTAGGGTGTGAGGTCTGTGTAGATGTAGACATAACGTGATGACACAGGCTAGGATGCGAGGTCTGTGTAGAGGTAGACATAACGTGATGACACAAAGTAGGGTGTGAGGTCTGTGTAGATGTAAACATAATATGATAAAACAGGCTAGGGTGCAAGGTCTGTGTAGATGTAGACATAACGTGATGACACAGAGTAGGGTGTGAGGACTGTGTAGATGTAGACATGGCATGATGACACAGGCTAGGGTGCAAGGTCTGTGTAGATGTAGACATATCGTGATGACAGGGTAGGGTGCGAGGTCTGTGTAGATGTAGACATAACGTGATGACACAGGTCAGGATGCAAGGTCTGTGTACATGTAGACATAACATGATCACACAGGCTAGGGTGTGAGGTCTGTGTAGATGTAGACATAACTTGATGACACAGGCTAGGGTGTGAGGTCTGTGTAGATGTAGACATATCGTGATGACACAGGGTAGGTTGCGAGGTCTGTGTAGATGTAGACATAACGTGATGACAGGGTAGGGTGCGAGGCCTGTGTAGATGTAGACATAACATGATCACACAGGCTAGGGTGTGAGGTCTGTGTAGATGTAGACATAACGTGATGACACAGGGTAGGCTGCAAGGTCTGTGTAGATGTAGACATAACGTGATGACACAGGGAAGGGTGCGAGGTCTGTGTAGATGTAGACATAACGTGATGACACAGGCTAGGGTGCGAGGTCTGTGTAGATGTAGACATAACGTGATGACACAGGGAAGGGTGCGAGGTCTTTGTAGATGTCAACATATCTTAATGACAGGGTAGGGTGCGAGGTCTGTGTAGATGTAGACATAACGTGATGACATGTTAGGGGGCGAGGTCTGTGTAGATGTAGTCATAATATGATCACACAGGCTAGGGTGCGAAGTCTGTGTAGATGTAGACATAACATGATGACACAGGGTAGGGTGTGAGGTCTGTGTAGATGTAGACATAACGTGATGCCACAGGGTAGGCTGCAAGGTCTGTGTAGATGTAGACATAACGTGATGACACAAAGTAGGGTGTGAGGTCTGTGTAGATGTAAACATAATATGATAAAACAGGCTAGGGTGCGAGGTCTGTGTAGATGTAGACATAACGTGATGACACAGGGTAGGGTGTGAGGTCTGTGTAGATGTAGACATAACGTGATGCCACAGGCTAGGGTGTGAGGTCTGTGTAGATGTAGACATAACTTGATATTAAAGGCTAAGGTGTGAGGTCTGTGTAGATGTAGACATATCGTGATGACACAGGGTAGGTTGCGAGGTATGTGTAGATGTAGACATAACGTGATGACAGGGTAGGGTGCGAGGCCTGTGTAGATGTAAACATAACATGATCACACAGGCTAGGGTGCGAGGTCTGTGTAGATGTAGACATAACATGATGACACAGGCTAGGGTGTGAGGTCTGTGTAGATGTAGACATAACGTGATGACATGTTAGGGGGCGAGGTCTGTGTAGATGTAGTCATAATATGATCACACAGGCTAGGGTGCAAAGTCTGTGTAGATGTAGACATAACATGATGACACAGGGTAGGGTGTGAGGTCTGTGTAGATGTAGACATAACGTGATGCCACAGGGTAGGCTGCAAGGTCTGTGTAGATGTAGACCTAACGTGATGACACAGGCTAGGGTGCGAGGTCTGTGTAGATGTAGACATAACCTGATGACACAGGGAAGGGTGCGAGGTCTGTGTAGATGTCAACATATCGTAATGACAGGGTAGGGTGCGAGGTCTGTGTAGATGTAGACATAACGTGATGACACAGGGTAGGGTGCGAGGACTGTGTAGATGTAGACATGGCATGATGACACAGGCTAGGGTGCGAGGTCTGTGTAGATGTAGACATAACGTGATGACACAGGCTAGGGTGTGAGGTCTGTGTACATGTAGCCATAACGTGATGACACAGGCTAGGGTGCGAGGTCTGTGTAGATGTAGACATATCGTGATGACAGAGTAGGGTGCGAGGTCTGTGTAGATGTAGACATAACTTTATGACACAGGCTAGGGTGTGAGGTCTGTGAAGATTTAGATATAAAGTGATGACACAGGCTAGGTTGTTAGGTCTGTGTAGATGTAGATATAACATAATGACACAGGCTAGGGTGTGAGGTCTGTGTAGATGTAGACATAACGTGATGACACAGGCTAGGATGCGAGGTCTGTGTAGATGTAGACATAACGTGATGACACAAAGTAGGGTGTGAGGTCTGTGTAGATGTAAACATAATATGATAAAACAGGCTAGGGTGCAAGGTCTGTGTAGATGTAGACATAACGTGATGACACAGAGTAGGGTGTGAGGACTGTGTAGATGTAGACATGGCATGATGACACAGGCTAGGGTGCAAGGTCTGTGTAGATGTAGACATATCGTGATGACAGGGTAGGGTGCGAGGTCTGTGTAGATGTAGACATAACGTGATGACACAGGTCAGGATGCAAGGTCTGTGTACATGTAGACATATCATGATCACACAGGCTAGGTTGTGAGGTATGTGTAGATGTAGACATAACTTCATGACACAGGCTAGGGTGTGAGGTCTGTGTAGATGTAGACATATCGTGATGACACAGGGTAGGTTGCGAGGTCTGTGTAGATGTAGACATAACGTGATGACAGGGTAGGGTGCGAGGCCTGTGTAGATGTAGACATAACATGATCACACAGGCTAGGGTGTGAGGTCTGTGTAGATGTAGACATAACATGATGACACAGGGTAGGGTGCGAGGTCTGTGTAGACGTAGACATAACATGATGACACAGGCTAGGGTGCGAGGTCTTTGTAGATGTAGACATAACATGATGACACAGGCTAGGGTGCGAGGTCTGTGTAGATGTAGACATAACGTGATGACACAGGCTAGGGTGTGAAGTCTGTGTAGTGGTCACCTCTGATGACAAACCGACACCCTGCAACGATGAATGCAGTAATAATCATACAATTGTACATTTCATGTATTAATCAGCTGTGAACATAGAACACAGAACACTTGATAATACAACACTTAAGTCCTGGATGAAACAACACTTACGTACTGGATAATACAACACTTAAGTACTGGATAATACAACAAGTAAGTACTGGATAATGCAACACGTAAGTACTGGATAATGCAACACGTAAGTGCTGGATAATACAACACGTAAGTACTGGATAATGCAACACGTAAGTACTGGATAATGCAACACGTAATTGCTGGATAATACAACACGTAAGTACTGGATAATGCAACGGGATAATGCAACACGTAAGTACTGGATATTACAAGAAGTAGGTACTCGATAATACAACAAGTAAGTACTGGAAAATACAACACTTAAGTACTGGATAATACAACAAGTAAGTACTGGATAATGCAACACGTAAGTACTGGATAATGCAACACGTAAGTGCTGGATAATACAACACGTAAGTACTGGATAATGCAACACGTAAGTACTGGATAATGCAACACGTAATTGCTGGATAATACAACACGTAAGTACTGGATAATGCAACGGGATAATGCAACACGTAAGTACTGGATATTACAAGAAGTAGGTACTCGATAATACAACAAGTAAGTACTGGAAAATGCAACAAGTAAGTACTGGATAATACAACAAGTAAGTACTTGATAATGCAACAAGTAAGTACTGGACAATACAACACGTAAGTGCTGGATAAAACAAAACGTAAGTACTGAATAATACAACACGTAAGTACTTCATATTACAAGAAGTAGGTACTCGATTTTACAACACGTAAGTACTGTATATTACAACAAGTAATCACTCGATAATACAACAAGTCTTTCAGCTGCGATCTGTCTGAGTTAAATTGTCCTCCCACCCGATATTAGGGATCTATCCGACACTTCTCTGACAGACCCGGTAACCTGCATACAAGCATGTGAGTTGAATGTGCAGTGAAGCCGTACAGATATGGGGGTTAACATTTAGGTTGTGGGTCATGCTGAAACGAGATCTACTAGATTGTCATTCCTCAATGGCGGCCATATTGGATTTGTTGGTTGAATGTATCTCTCTGGTCCTGACAGAGTCGTCCATCATCCCGATGTGTGGCGCTGCGAATTACACCGTAGGCCAGTCTGTCTCCATCCTGTACGACCCGACCCACCAGTACATGCTCCCCACTGACGTGTGTTATTGCACCATGTACCAACCCACCACAAACCCAGTCGTCATTGAAGGCATCGACATCCGCCTGGCTGGACCGAACGGCGGCTGCGGAACCCTGGGTATCTACAACAGCACTTCCGCCTTCCCGCAGCGCAACTGCCGCTCTCCGTCAACATGGCCGTCACTGAGTCTCGCGCAGACGTCAGATCGCTACTTCTACTTGACGCTGACCAATCTGGCAGAATTTGTATGGATAAGATTCAAAGGTAATCCCACCCTCAAGCTTAAAAAAGAAATATTGCTAGAGAAAAAGAATTAGAAACTAAACTGTATGATCTGGAAACAAAAATAGATAATGTGGAATTAGAATTGGAAAAGACCAAAATATTGAGCACCATAGATGAACTAAAAGCAGAAAGGGTGGATATATATAAACTTAAGACACAGGGATTATTCGTCAGGTCAAAAGCAAAATGGATAGAGTATTGGGAAAAACCTAGTAAATATTTTCTGCATTTAGAATATAGAATTTTTTTAAATAAATCTATTAGTGAATTGATAAAAAGTGACGGAACAGTAATTAAAAAACAAAATGAGATATTGGAAGAAACAAAATTATTTTATCAAAATTATATTCCAGTGAAGAATGTACACAAATTATTTTAGAAGAGCTTTTCATTGAGATAAATATTCCAAGACTAGACACAAATATTTCGTTAGATTTAGAAGGTGAAATATCTTATGAGGAAGCTCTTGTAGCATTAAAAAATATGAAAAATGATAAAAGTCCTGGACCTGATGGCTTTACATCAGAATTTTTAAAATTCTTTTGGAATGACATTGGTAAATATCTAATAAATTCTCTTAGTTATGCATACATAAATGAATCTTTATCAATAACACAAAAACAAGGATTGATTACATGTTTGCCTAAAGAAAACAAATCTAAATTATTTCTAAAAAACTGGAGACCAATATCACTTTTGAATACCTCATATAAATTAGCATCAGCAATAATTGCAAACAGACTTAAAAAAGTACTACCCCAAGTTATATATGAAGACCAAAAAGGTTTTGTTCCTGGAAGATATATTGGAGAAGTGACGAGGCTTATATATGATTTGATGGATTATGCTGATACATACCAAATACCTGGTCTATTATTACTCATAGACTTTGAAAAAGCTTTCGATTCAGTGGATAGAAAATTTATTTTAGATGTTTTAGAATTTTTTAAATTTGGACCAAGTATACAACAGTGGGTAAAAACATTTTTTAATGGTATGGAATCAAGTGTTCTAGTAAATGGTTTTGCAAGTTCTTTCATTAAACTGACTAGAGGTTGTCGTCAGGGCGATCCATTATCACTATATTTATTTATTATGCGTGCTGAAATACAAGAAAGTATAACATATTTTCAACAGTTACTTCTAGATAAACTTGATAACAATATTGAGGGGGCAATTGATGACTTTGTTGAAATTATGCTAACTGCAGCAGCTTGTATGAGAAAAGAATTAAAACTGAACATGGATAAAACTAAAACTTTTAATACTGGATGTAGAATTGCAAGGCGTAACGCCCGCAAAGCGCTGCGAAAATTTAGAACAACCCGTACTAGTCTTGACAGAAAACAATATTGCGAAAGTAGGAATAAATATAAAAGTTGCTGTCGGAAATACAAATTCGATATGCGTAGACATAGACAAGACAAACTGAAAAAGTCCATTAACAACCCTTCTGCGTTCTGAAAACAAGTACGATCTCTGAAGAATAGATCTTCTGCTACAGATAACATAACAAAGTCGCAGTGGCTTAGTCATTTTAAGAAGGTTTTTTCAAATGATGCAATATTCACTATGGTAACTGATGATATGCAAAATTATTTTAGTGAATGCTACACGGATGTTGATGAAGTTCTGCTAGATTCACCCATTGTTGAAAACGAAATATAAGATGCGATAAATCACCTCAAGAAGGGAAAAGCAGCTGGTCCTGATGATGTAGTTATCGAAATGTTGAAGTGTTCTAAGTTTGAAGTTATGCCTTTTCTTTGCAAATGTTTTAACAAGCTATTTGAAAATGGAGTTTTCCCAAGCAATTGGTCATGTTCTATAATAATCCCCCTGCATAAAAAAGGAGACAGGAGTGACCCAGATAACTATAGTGGTATTTCATTAATGAGCATTTTAGGAAAAGTATTTACTACAATACTAAACAATAGAATTTCAAAATTGGGCGAATTTCAAGCTGGCTTCAGAAAAAGTTATTCCACCGTAGATCATGTATTTACACTTATTCATAAAAACCTTGTCACGGCGTAAGCATAAACTGTATGTAGCATTTGTAGATTTTAAAAAGGCCTTTGATTCTGTCAATCGCTTTAAGCTATGGACATGTCTACGAAAAGCTGGCTTACGTGGGAAAATGTTTACTATTCTAAAGTCAATGTATTCTAATGTGAGATCATGTGTTCGTTGTGGGGATAGTTTAACAGATTTCTTTGATTGTCCTTTGGGCCTAAGACAAGGCTGTATTTTGAGTCCGATCTTATTTTCATTTTTCATTAATGAATTATATTACGAAATAGCTGCCAGTGGTAAACATGGTATCCAAATGTTCCCAGATTGGATAGAAATATTAATGCTACTTTTCGCAGATGATGTCATTCTAGTGTCAGATACTGTTGTTGGTCTTCAAAGGCAATTAAATATTTTAAGTACGTACACCAAAGAATGGAAATTATCAGTAAACTTGGAAAAAACTAAAATTGTGATCTTTAGAAAAGGTGGTCCAATAGCGTCGAAAGAGAGATGGTCATTCGATGGCCAGTTAGTCAATATAGTAGATCACTACTCATATTTAGGAATCTGGTTCTCAAACACAATGAATTGGAAAAAATGTGCCCTTGACTTGTCCTTGCGTGCAAAGAAAGCTTTAATAAGTGTAATGTCTATTTCTCATAAAGTGGGATCGATGTCACCTAATATCTTCTTTAAGCTTTTTGATTCCCAGTTACAACCAATTTTATTGTATGGTTCTGAAGTATGGGGATTTCAACGTTATGACTGTTTAGAGAAGGTTCATTTATTAGCATGTAAAAAGTTTCTTTGTGTCGGATCCAAATTGCATGGTTTATGGTGAATGTGGTAGATACCCATTATATATTAATTCTCAGATCAGATGTTTAAAATACTGGTTTAAAATTCTTCATATGCATGAACAACGTCTCCCCAAATTAGCTTATAACATGCTTCTACATTTAGATAACATGGGAAAGAATACTTGGACATCGCATATAAGAAATCTTTTATTTTCGCATGGTTTTGGTTTTATATGGCTATGTCAGTCAGTTGGAAATGTAAATATGTTTCTTAATGAATTTCGGAATCGGTCTATAAATATGTTCTACCAAGAATGGCACTCCACTTTAGAGCAGAGTTCACGTTATGAATATTACAAAACTTTCAAGACTTTACTTCAACCAGAAATATATTTATCAGTACTCACTACGGAAAACTTAAGAAAACAGTTAATTAAATATCGACTTGGTTTGCTAGACCTATTTGTAAATGAAGGAAGAAAACTGTCCATTGAAAAAATGAAAAGAATTTGTCCATTGTGTAATCTAGAGATAGAAAATGAAATTCATTTTGTGTTTGTCTGTCCATTTTACAATGATCTCCGAAAGAAATATATAAAAGATTATTTAATAGCAATGTCACCGATAAAAGCCTTTGTAGTTATGCTGACGACAAAGGACGAATCAAATATATTAAATCTCTCTCTTTATATTAAGCATGCATTAGCCAAAAGAAATGAATTAATCAAACAACGTGTATATCCTAATGTGTAACATATATAATTGTATCTCCATGCGTAACTCTTTCTTGTATATGGGCCGGTGGCCTTTTGTACAATAAACTTCTTTGACTTGACTACTGGCAATTATGATTAGGAGCAACAAAAAGATTAAGGGAATTCAAATGGGAAATGTAGAACATATCTTAGCTCAATTTGCTGATGATACTACTCTAAGTTTAGATGGTACAGAAAATAGTCTCTATGCAGTAATGAATACATTACAGTTTTTTGCTAGATTTTCAGGATTAAAGGTAAATACAGATAAGACCAAAATAATATGGATTGGATCCAAAAAGAGATCACGGTATAAACTATGTAAAGAATGGAAGTTAGATTGGACAAGTACAAAATTTAAATTGTTAGGAACAAATTTTGATGTGGACCTTGCAAAATTAGTGGAGATTAATTATGAGGGAAAACTGGAAAAAAATTGAAAAGGAAATGAATCAATGGTCAGCAAGAAGTTTGACACCAATAGGCAGAAATGTAGTCTTAAAATCCCTTCTATTGTCAAAACTAAACCATTTATTCACTGCAATACCAAATCCTTCTATCGAAACTATTGAAAATTTTCAAAAAAAAGTTTTAGATTTGTATGGAAGGGTAAACCAGACAAAATCAAGAGAAGCAATATTTCATTACCTAAAAAATATGGAGGAATTAAAGTACCCATTATAAAAGATGTTATAGCAGCACAAAAAATAGTATGGGTGAAGAGATTACTGTATAGTCAGTCCAAGTGGTCAACTCTAGTTTCTTATTGTATAACGAATAGAAACAGATTACTATGGATGGCAGATGCTATGTACATTGATACTTACACCATCCCAAATGTTGTAAATTTATTTTGGAAAGAGGTTTTGGAGGCATGGTCGCGATACCTGGGAATGAATAAAATAAAGACTAAAATTGAATTTATAAGCCAATCTCTATGGTATAATAACAATAATATGATTGGGGGAAAACCGGTATTTTATGGAAATTGGTTCTGTAAAGGTTTAATGTTTATTTGTGATTTATTGAAGGATAGCGGGGAAATATATACATATGAAGAATTTGTGGAAGCATACAAAATCTAAACTGATTTTCTTACATTTCAAGGTTGATTAAGTGCTGTCCACCAATATTGTAAAACCAACAATTTAGATAATTATACGGGAATATATTTACGACCAATATTACCGTTTAATGTATCACTTATAATTAATTGTAAAGGCGGAAGTAAAGACTTTTATAACACTCTTCTACAACCAAATTTCGTAAAAACCCATGGTATGCTTAAGTGGGAAAATGTTTTACAAAAAGATTTTAGTAATGAGGAGTGGGAAATATATAATTTGATGGTTTATAGATGTACACAAAGTGTAAGCCTAATTTGGTTTCACCTTAAGATACTACACTATATTCTTGCAACAAATAGTTATTTATTTAAGATTGGTTATGGAGATACCCCACATGTACCCTTTGTAAAACTTGCCCAGAAACCATGATGTTTTGTGAATGTCAATATACAATTCATATTTGGGAGGACTTGAAAGATTGGTTAGGGACAACAGTGGAAGGAAGTATTGATTGTAGTAACCAAAATCTTATATTTGGATTTAAAGGAAAAAACAATCACCCAGTAAATATTATATTTTTAATTGCAAAATTTGTAATTTATAAACAAATGAGAAAGAAATCAATTCCACACTTTAAACAAGTAAAGTGGGAAATAATTAAATATTATGAAGCTACAAGATCTATTGCTTTCTCAAATTGTAAACAAGCTAAATTTTTCTCTTTTTGGTCTTCATTCCACACATTATTCAAGAATACCAAAATATGATTTAATACTACAATTTGTCTGTTATTCTGTATAGAAACCTTATATATAGATCTACCAGATGTACCAGAGAAACAAACCACTGACTTTACAACAAGGCGATTTGAATATATACCATGCTAATCTTAGTGTAATATGTTCCATGTATACTTTGTATTTTAAATGATGGGGAAAAAAAAAAAAAAAAAAAAAAAAAAAAAGATTCAAAGGTAATCGCACCCTCAAGCTTAAAACGTATGCTAATATTAAGAGTACAAAGTAACAGTCAGGACATAGTTGTAGGGACCGTGATCACCACGAAGCCCAGAGACCCTATCTCCTGACTGAAGATCTCGAACCCATACCACTATCCCATGACTGTAGAGATTGTAATAATTTTTCCCCGCCACGATGTGGGGCGGAGATATAGGCACGGAATTCGTCCGTACGTCCGCCCGTCCGTGCGCTTCTAAAAGGGGACCAATATTTCTGAAAAAACTATTTAAGTCAGAGAAATTAAATTTTAAACATTGACTTTACTGGTCATGATCTCAAATGGGTTCCAAATTTGGTGTCGTAAATTCATGGTATGACCCTTGATCTGTGCTTTTCAACTTAGTACATAATGTATGAAATGGGGACAAGTTTCCTCAGAAATAACTCAAGGTACATGAATGAAAGTTTGCATGCTTACCTAAGAGATAAGAGAGTTAAACCTTTGTTCCGTGCTTTTCAACTTCGTGCATACTGTGTGAAATGGGAACACGTTTCCTCAGAAACTACTGACGTTACTTGAATATAAGTTTGCATGCTTATCTAAGATATATTTGTCAAGACTGAGTTTTGTTATATTCACAAACATATTTCTAATGTGCCCAACGGCAGGAGATACTGATAACGCTGTTTTTTTTGTTAAAATTATCTTCATTCTTTCTTAATTACACTCATTTGAAACCGTTCTGCTGACTGCAGACATCATGCGTAAGTTTGCAAAGTAAGAGATACAACTGCCATTGCAGTGTCGTGTCTTATGCCCGTGTCCCGTGCGCTGGTGTTATAGTAATGACAACACAGACGGAATAATTATTTAAAATTGTTTCACACTGACCAGGCAATACATTAATTGTGTATATCGCTTGACATAAATATAAAGCATATTTCCTACCTTTTCAGCCACAAATTCGTTGACAGTTGCTTGTAGCCTGAACGCCGTGCACACCACAACACGTAAGTACTTTAACATACAACACGTAAGTACTCGAACATACAACACGTACGTACAGGAATATACAAGACGTAAGTACTTTAACATACAGCACGTAAGTACTCGAACATACAACACGTAAGAATGGATCATTCAACACGTAAGTACAGGAACATACAACACGTAAGTATTGGAACAAACATCATCTACGAATTGGTCATACAACACCTAAGTACTGGAACATACAACACGTAAATACTGGAACATACAACACGTAAATACTGGAACATACACCACGTAAGTACTGGAACATGCAACACGTAAATACTGGAACATACAACACGTGAATACTGGAACATACACCAGGTAAGTACTGGATCATGCAACACGAAAATACTAGAATATACAACACGTAAATACTAGAACATACACCGCGTAAGTACTGGAACATACACCACGTAAGTACTGGAACATACAACACGTGAATACTGGAAAATACAACACGTAAGAATGGAACATACAACACGTAAATACTGGAACATAAAACACGTAAATACTGGAAAATACAACACGTAAATACTGGAACATACAAGAAGTAAATACTGGAATATACAACACGTAAATACTCGAACATACAACACGTAAATACTGGAACATACAACATGTAAATACTGGAACATACAACATGTAAGTACTGAAACATACAACACGTAAGTACTGGAACATGCAACACGTAAATTCTGGAACATACAACACGTAAATACTGGAACATACAACACGTAAATACTGGAACATACAACATGTAAATACTGGAACATACAACATGTAAGTACTGAAACATACAACACGTAAGTACTGGAACATGCAACACGTAAATTCTGGAACATACAACACGTAAATACTGGAACATACAACACGTAAGTACTGGAATATTCTGTTATTATGTATGTACTAACGGAAGAAAGAAACATTGGTTATAAAGTGGTGTAAATGTCATGTTTTGAAAATAACAATATAATATTGGCCATTCGTCTTATAAATGTTTTATCACAACTAATTCATTGACTAAACTCCTAGCCAGTAACAGGAGACAGAGCGACACGCCCTAAAAGAGGGGTGGTGTAACAACTCAACTTGCAATGTCAATATTGGGTGTGACCACCATTTGTAATGATACAGGCAAGGTAGCGGCCACCCATTGAAGTCTCCAGATGGTAGAAAACAGACTGGGAGATGTTGTTCAAAATATCAACCGAACATTGATCCTGAGCTGGCGTTACCGGCTGGTTCTGGTCCTGTCGTAGGGGTTGGTGTATTTCATCCCAGGTTTTTTTATATGGGGAAGTGATCTGGAGAAACAACCGGCCGTGGCAGTACAAGAATGTTATACTGCCTCAAAAAGTATTTCACAACATGTGGGTGGGCATTATCCTGCTGTGTCCTGGTAGCGACAACATTCAAATTATGATTTGTGTTCGCCCATGAGTTGTGGTGCCACTCCATACCATTGTACTCCCACACCCAATCTGACGACGTTGAGTAACGTCAACTCATCTGTCAACAGTATACTGTCCCAATCGTGTCTTCTGAACCTCAGATGCTGTCTACACCAAGCTAGGATGACGGTGACGTGGCAGCAAAATTGAGCGCATCGCTGAACGTCGTAGGGTTGTGCTCCCTGAACCGGTTGCGTAGGGTTCTGTCACTCATTGGTCTCAAGCTGGGACTTGTTCAAGATGTTAATGTGGTAGTTTGGTGTCGATTCCGTAAACGCACAACCGAATATGGTTATCTTGTTGACGCGACGTCCCACGTGGACGACCGGTCCGTCGCAAGTCAAGGAGAATATGTTTTCGATGCAGCATACCCACAGCACGTAGACGTTGATTTTCAGCAAGCCGTGGCATCACGTAAGCGTTATTCCTGTTAAAACAAAATGTTTCTTGGAACACGGGACAGCTGACAGTCATTGTGCGCTGTTTACATTAAACAACTACCTGTAACATCCAAACTGCATGTGCACCGTACATTAACATGCACGTAGAGTTGTTAATCACGACCATAAAGTTGCATTCATAAATATGTATTGAAAGAAGCATTTTTAATTCAGAATACATTAATGCACATTTGAAGCACATTTATTTTTTTCCGTTAGTATGTATGAACGTGGCATAATTGTGTCATTCCAGCTGCCCCTACTACAACGACGTCAACGACAACTTCTACAACAACTACTACCATTACGTACCCCACGGCCCCACCAGCGACCACAAGGCCACCACCGACTCGTTTCTCTTCGTCAACACCTCAAACTGCTACAACATCAACTACCACATCCACAACCACATCAACTACCACGAGAGGACCATCTGCAACGCCTACGCCTACGACAACGCCTGTATCACCGATGACAACAACTGCAGTGTTGCCTACAACCACCACCTCGTCAGCGTCATCAACAAGTCCAGGGACAACGACTGCCAGCAACAGTGTGTCGACAGAGAGGCAGGCCACTTCAACTGGTACGTAGTTTCACAACCTGTTTAGTATGACCCAACCGGTTCCGGCGTGAACTGATCTCATCTGTGTGTCAGGCAGACCGTACTGTGCAGTGTGTGTCAGTGCTGGTCTCTGTGTCAGGCAGACCGTATTGTGCAGTGTGTGTCAGTACTGATCTGTGTGTCAGGCAGACCTTACTGTGCAGTGTGTGTCAGTACTGATCTGTGTGTCAGGCAGACCGTACTGTGCAGTGTGTGTCAGTACTGATCTGTGTGTCAGGCAGAACGCACTGTGCAGTGTGTGTCAGTACTGATCTGTGTGTCAGGCAGACCTTACTGTGCAGTGTGTGTCGGTACTGATCTGTGTGTCAGGCAGACCGTACTGTGCAGTGTGTGTCAGTACTGATCTGTGTGTCAGGCAGACCGTATTGTGCAGTGTGTGTCAGTACTGATCTGTGTGTCAGGCAGACCGGTTTTTTTTGCAGTTTGTATCAGTACTGATCTGTGTGTCAGGCAGACCTTACTGTGCAGTGTCTGTCAGAACTGGTCTGTGTGTCAGGCAGACCTTACTCTGCAGTGTGTGTCAGTACTGATCTGAGTGTCAGGCAGACCTTACTGTGCAGTGTGTGTCAGTACTGATCTGTGTGTCAGGCAGGCCGCACTGTGCAGTGTGTGTCAGTACTGATCTGTGTGTCAGGCAGACCGTACTGTGCAGTATGTGTCAGTACTGATGAGTGTGCCAGGCAGACTGTACTGTGCAGTGTGTGTCAGTACTGATCTGTGTGTCAGGCAGACTGTACTGTGCAGTGTGTGTCAGTACTGATCTGTGTGTCAGGCAGGCCGCACCGTGCAGTGTGTGTCAGTGTGGGTCTGTGTGTCAGGCAGACCGTACTGTGCAGTGTGTGTCAGTACTGATCTGTGTGTCAGGCAGACCTTACTGTGCAGTGTGTGTCGGTACTGATCTGTGTGTCAGGCAGACCGTACTGTGCAGTGTGTGTCAGTACTGATCTGTGTGTCAGGCAGACCGTATTGTGCAGTGTGTGTCAGTACAGATCTGTGTGTCAGGCAGACCGGTTTTTTTTGCAGTTTGTATCAGTACTGATCTGTGTGTCAGGCAGACCTTACTGTGCAGTGTCTGTCAGAACTGGTCTGTGTGTCAGGCAGACCTTACTCTGCAGAGTGTGTCAGTACTGATCTGTGTGTCAGGCAGACTGTACTGTGCAGTGTGTGTCAGTACTGATCAGTGTGTCAGGCAGACCGTACTGTGCAGAGTGTGTCAGTACAGATCTGTGTGTCAGGCAGACCGTACTGTGCAGAGTGTGTCAGTACTGATCTGTGTGTCAGGCAGACTGTACTGTGCAGTGTGTGTCAGTACTGATGAGTGTGTCAGGCAGACCGTACTGTGCAGAGTGTGTCAGTACTGATCTGTGTGTCAGGCAGACCGTACTGTGCAGTGTGTGTCAGTACTGATCTGTGTGTCAGGCAGGCCGCACCGTGCAGTGTGTGTCAGTGTGGGTCTGTGTGTCAGGCAGACCTTACTGTGCAGTGTGTGTCAGAACTGGTCTGTGTGTCAGGGGGATCGTACTGTGCAGTGTGTGTCAGAACTGGTCTATGTGTCAGGGGGATCGTACTGTGCAGTGTGTGTCAGTACTGATCTGTGCGTCAAGCAGTCCTTACTGTGCAGTGTGTGTCAGTACTGATCTGTGTGTCAGGCAGACCTTACTCTGCAGTGTGTGTCAGTACTGATCTGTGCGTCAGGCAGACTTTACTGTGCAGTGTGTGTCAGTACTGATGAGTGTGTCAGGCAGACCTTACTGTGCAGTGTGTGTCAGTACTGATCTGTGTGTCAGGCAGACCGTACTGTGCAGTGTGTGTCAGTACTGATGAGTGTGTCAGGCAGACCTTACTGTGCAGTGTGTGTCAGTACTGATCTGTGTGTCAGGCAGACCGTACTGTGCATTGTGTGTCAGTACTGATCTGTGTGTCAGGGGGATCGTACTGTGCAGTGTGTGTCAGAACTGGTCTGTGTGTCAGGGGGATCGTACTGTGCAGTGTGTGTCAGAACTGGTCTGTGTGTCAGGGGGATCGTACTGTGCAGTTTGTGTCAGTACTGATCTGTGCGTCAGGCAGACCTTACTGTGCAGTGTGTGTCAGTACTGATCTGTGTGTCAGGCAGACCTTACTCTGCAGTGTGTGTCAGTACTGATCTGTGCGTCAGGCAGACTTTACTGTGCAGTGTGTGTCAGTACTGATCTGTGCGTCAGGCAGACCTTACTGTGCAGTGTGTGTCAGTACTGATCTGTGTGTCAGGCAGACCTTACTGTGCAGTGTGTGTCAGTACTGATCTGTGTGTCAGGCAGACCGTACTGTGCAGTGTGTGTCAGTACTGATCTGTGTGTCAGGCAGACCTTACTCTGCAGTGTGTGTCAGTACTGATCTGTGCGTCAGGCAGACTTTACTGTGCAGTGTGTGTCAGTACTGATCTGTGCGTCAGGCAGACTTTACTGTGCAGTGTGTGTCAGTACTGATCTGTGCGTCAGGCAGACCTTACTGTGCAGTGTGTGTCAATACTGATGAGTGTGTCAGGCAGACCGTACTGTGCAGTGTGTGTCAGTACTGATCTGTGTGTCAGGCAGACCGTACTGTGCAGTGTGTGTCAGTACTGATCTGTGTGTCAGGCAGGCCGCACCGTGCAGTGTGTGTCAGTGTGGGTCTGTGTGTCAGGCAGACCTTACTGTGCAGTGTGTGTCAGAACTGGTCTGTGTGTCAGGGGGATCGTACTGTGCAGTGTGTGTCAGAACTGGTCTGTGTGTCAGGGGAATCGTACTGTGCAGTTTGTGTCAGTACTGATCTGTGCGTCAGGCAGACCTTACTGTGCAGTGTGTGTCAGTACTGATCTGTGCGTCAGGCAGACCTTACTCTGCAGTGTGTGTCAGTACTGATCTGTGCGTCAGGCAGACTTTACTGTGCAGTGTGTGTCAGTACTGATCTGTGCGTCAGGCAGACCTTACTGTGCATTGTGTGTCAGTACTGATCTGTGTGTCAGGCAGACCTTACTGTGCAGTGTGTGTCAGTACTGATCTGTGCGTCAGGCAGACCTTACTGTGCAGTGTGTGTCAGTACTGATCTGTGTGTCAGGCAGACTTTACTGTGCAGTGTGTGTCAGTACTGGTCTGTGTGTCAGGCAGACTTTACTGTGCAGTGTGTGTCAGTACTGATCTGTGCGTCAGGCAGACCTTACTGTGCAGTGTGTGTCGGTACTGATGAGTGTGTGAGGCAGACTGTACTGTGCACTGTGTGTCAGTGTGGGTCTGTGTGTCAGGCAGACCGCACCGTGCAGTGTGTGTCAGTGTGGGTCTGTGTGTCAGGCAGACCGCACCGTGCAGTTTGTGTCAGTGTGGGTCTGTGTGTCAGGCAGACCGCACCGTGCAGTGTGTGTCAGTTTTGGTCTGGTTGTCAGGCAGACCTTACTGTGCAGCGTGTGTCAGAACTGGTCTGTGTGTCAGGGGGACCGTACTGTGCAGTGTGTTTCAATACTGATGAGTGTGTGAGGCAGACCGAACTGTGCAGTGTCTGTCAGTACTGATGAGTGTGTGAGGCAGACCGTACTGTGCAGTGTGTGCCAATACTGATGAGTGTGTCAGGCAGACCGTACTGTGCACTGTGTGTTAGTGTGGGTATGTGTGTCAGGCAGACCGCACCGTGCAGTGTGTGTCAGTTTGGGTCTGTGTGTCAGGGGGACCGTACTGTGCAGTGTGTGTCAATACTGATGAGTGTGTGAGGCAGACCGAACTGTGCAGTGTGTGTCAGTACTGATCTGTGGGTCTGTGTGGGTTAAGCCGTCACTACTCACTTCAGCGTAATTTTACAATAGTGAACTATGTTGTACTTTATCCTATTATTCTGTACCCTACTGAACTATACTACACTGTACTTAACTATACTATACTGTACAATACTGAACTATACTGTACTATATCATACTATACTGTACCCTACTAAAGTATACTGCACTGTGCTGAACTATACTATACTGTACAATACTGAACTATGCTGTATTATATCATACTACACTGTACAATACTGAACTTTACTATACCATACTGAACTATACTGTATTATACTGAACAATACTCTACCATAATGTACCATACTGTACTATACTACACCGTAAAGAGCAGAACTACTCACCCCATATGAGCTTTATCGTCAGAAAAAAATCCCAGATTTCCAACACCCATCTCACATATTTCACGTAAGAAGTGTGGTGCAGAAATTTTGTTATTCGACGTAGTTTTGTTTTAATATCAGTAATTGTAATATGCAACGATATTATTGTTTTAAAGACACCACGTTCAAGACTTTATCAATCAAATTATTTTAGGAAGAAAGCTCGCAAGGGAGGTCCCTGATTTACAAATAGTTATACTATACTATATTGTACAATACTGAATACTATGCTTTGCCATGCTATGCCATGCCATGCTATGCTATATTGTACAATACTGAACTATACAGCTTAATACTATACTATACTATACTATACTATACTATACTATACTATACTATACTATACTATACTATACTATACTATACTATACTATACTATACTATACTATACTATACTGACCTTTACTATACTATACCATACCATACTGTACAATACTGAGCTATACTCTACTATACTGTTCTGTACAATACTGAACTATGCTATACTATACCATACTATACTGTACAATACTGAACTATGCTATACTATACCATACTATACTGTACAATACTGAACGATGCTATACTATACAATATTATACTGTACAATACTGAGCTATACTCTACTATACTGTTCTGTACAATACTGAACTATGCTACACTATGCCATACTATACTGTACACTACTGAACTATGCTATACTATACCATACTATACTGTACAATACTGAGTTATACTCTACTATACTGTTCTGTACAATACTGAACTATGCTATACTATACCATACTATACTGTACAATACTGAACTATGCTATACTATACCATACTATACTGTACAATACTGAACTATGCTATACTATACCATACTATACTGTACAATACTGAACGATGCTATACTATACAATATTATACTGTACAATACTGAGCTATACTCTACTATACTGTTCTGTACAATACTGAACTATGCTACACTATACCATACTATACTGTACACTACTGAACTATGCTATACTATACCATACTATACTGTACAATACTGAGTTATACTCTACTATACTGTTCTGTACAATACTGAACCATGCTATACTATACCATACTATACTTTACAATACTGAAATATACTATACTATACTATACCATACTATACTGTACAATACTGACCTATGCTATACTATACTGTACAATACTGAGCTATACTCTACTATGCTGTTCTGTACAATACTGAACTATGCTATACTTTACCATACTATACTGTACAATACTGAACTATGCTATACTTTACCATACTATACTGTACAATACTGAACTATGCTATACTGTACCACTTTCGCGACTTTATTGACTTTATACTGTTCTGTACATTACTGATTTCAAACTACGCTCTACTATACCATACTATACTGTACAATACTGAGCTATACTCTACTATACTGTTCTGTACAATACTGAACTATGCTATACTATACCATACTATACTGTACAATACTGAACCATTCTATACTGTACCACTTTCGCGACTTTATTGATCGAAATTATTGAGGAAAAAAGCTCGCAACGTAGGTCCCTGATTTACAAATAGCAACGTCATAGAAAATAATTTAGGGTGCTGTATACGGTGACATTAGATTAGCAATATTTCTTTCTGTTGTACTGTACTTTACCATACTATACCGTGCTATACCGTACTATACTGAAATATACTGTACTATATCGTGCTATACTGTACTATGCTGTACTATACCGTACTATACTGTACTATACCGTACTATACTGTTCTATACCGTACTATACTGTGATTTACCATACTATACCGTGGTATACTGTACTATACCGTACTATACTGTACTATACCGTACTATACTGTGATTTACCATACTATACTGTGATTTACCATACTATACCGTGGTATACTGTACTATACCGTACTATACTGTACTATACCGCACTATACTGTACTCTACCCTACTATACTGTACTATACTGTACTATACCGTACTATACTGTACTATACCGCACTATACTGTACTCTACCCTACTATACTGTATTTTACTGTACAATACTATAGTATACCGTACTTTACTGTACAATACCGCACTATACCTTACTATGCTGTAGTATACCATACTATACTGTACTATACCACACTATACCGTGCTATACCGTACTATACTCTACTATTCTGTACTATACCGCACTATACCGTACTATACTGTACTATATCGTGCTATACTTTACTATACCGTACCGTACTGTACTGTACTATACTGTACTTAAACGTACTATACTGTGTTATACTGTACTATACCGTTCTCTACCGTACTATACTGAACTATACTGTACTATACAGTATTATACCGTACTATACTGCACCATACCGTACTATACCTAACTATATCGTACTATACCATTCTTTACTGTACTATACCGTAATATACCGTACTATACAGTACTATACTTTACTATACCGTTACTATACTGTAGGGGGCACGGGTGGCCCAGTCGTCTAAGGCGCCGCGATTCGCTGTGCAGAGTTGCGTCCCTTGGGCATGCAGAAACCTATGATTGTGGGTTCGAATCCCGGTTCGCCCCGATTATGTTTCTAGGTTTGTCAGCACCATACCCGTGCTCGTGGGTTTCACCGAAGTGGTAAACGTCCAAGACCTGCATCACTTCGGGCTTTCCTCCCACATTAAGCTGACACGCCGTGATATAACTGGAATAATGTTAAAAGTGGCGTTAAACCCAACTCACTCACTCACTCACTACTATACTGTACTATACCGTACTATACTGTACTATTCTGTACCATACTGTACTATACCGTACCATACTGTACTATGCTGTACTATACTGAACTATACCGTACTTTATCGTACTATACTGCACTATACTGTAATTTAACAACAAGTCATGTGGATATCTTTATCATCCGTTGTATTTAACAACAAGTCATATGGATATCTTTGTAATACGTTGTATTTAACAACAAGTCGCATGGATATCTTTATCATGCATTGTATTTAACAACAAGTCATATGGATATTTTTGTTAGCTGTTGTATTGAACAACAAGTCATATGGATATCTTTATCATCCGTTGTATTAACAACAAGTCATATGGATATCTTTGTTATCCGTTGTATTTAACAACAAGTCATATGGATATCCTTGTTATCCGTTGTATTTAACAAGAAGCTATACAGGTTACTTTGTAATCCGCGGAGTCTAAGAACAATATATGTGAGTTGTTTTGTTATCAAAGGTTGTGTTTGTATAAACGAGTATACTAGGTAAACAAGCTCAATATACGATGCTCCCCAGGGCCAGCTGACAATGTCGGCACCATCATCGGCGCAGTAGTCGGAGGAGTAGCCTTCCTGATCGTCGTCATTGTCGTCATCACCTGGTGCCGGAAGTAAGTAACTTGTTTGAAACCAATTCACCCTCCATCAGTGCGCATCCCTGCAGAGACAGCACATGCGGTATATCTGAAGCCCGATGTAGACACACATTGTCGCACTGCACAGAGACAATACACAGGGTATATTTGAAGCCGAATGTAGACACACAATGTCGCACTGCACAGAGACAACACACGGGGTATATTTGAAGCCGAATGTAGACACACAATGTCGCACTGCACAGAGACAACACACGGGGTATATCTGAAGCCGAATGTAGACACACAAAGTCGAACTGCACAGAGAGAACACACGGGGTATATCTGAAGCCGGATGTAGACACACAATGTCACACTGCACAGAGACAATACACAGGGTATATCTGAAGCTGGATGTAGACACACAATGTCACACTGCACAGAGACAATACACAGGGTATATCTGAAGCTGGATGTAGACACACAATGTCACACTGCACAGAGACAATACACAGGGTATATCTGAAGCTGGATGTAGACACACAATGTCACACTGCACAGAGACAATACACAGGGTATATCTGAAGCCGAATGTAGACACACAATGTCACACTGCACAGAGACAATACACAGGGTATATCTGAAGCCCGATGTAGACACACATTGTCACACTGCACAGAGACAATACACAGGGTATATTTGAAGCCGAATGTAGACACACAATGTCGCACTGTACAGAGACAATACACAGGGTATATTTGAAGCCGGATGTAGACACACAATGTCGAACTGCACAGAGACAACACACGGGGTATATCTGAAGCCCGATGTAGACACACAATGTCGCACTGCACAGAGACAATAATCAGGGTATATCTGAAGCCGGATGTAGACACACAATGTCGAACTGCACAGAGACAACACACAGGGTATATCTGAAGCCGGATGTAGACACACAATGTCGCACTGCACAGAGATAACACACGGGGTATATCTGAAGCCGGATGTAGACACACAATGTCACACTGCACAGAGACAACACACGGGGTATATCTGAAGCCGGATGTAGACACACAATGTCACACTGCACAGAGACAACACACGGGGTATATCTGAAGCCGGATGTAGACACAAAATGTCGCACTGCACAGAGACAATACACGGGGTATATCTGAAGCTGGATGTAGACACACAATGTCACACTGCACAGAGACAACACACGGGGTATATCTGAAGCCGGATGTAGACACATAATGTCACACTGCACAGTGAAAACACCATAGAAATACTTAACCACCATTCCTTTTGAAAGAAAAACACAAATCCTTAAATATCAAATCGTTATTCCTTAGTTCTGAAAATCTTCACAAGGGCCAATGTGTGTGTACTTGCACATAACAAGTCGTCAAAACGTTGTTGAAATGATATTTTCCTTTTCACAAATATCGCCATGTTGTCATCTCTTTTACAGAAAACACAAAACAGCCAAGCAATCCGATCCCTCCGGACATCTCGTGTCTCGTGACACGGAGAAAGGACGACAGTCTGCCGTATATGACAACATCGTAACTTCCGGAGTCCCAAACTCCAATCCTGTGTATGAAACTATAAAACCTCCAGAAAGTAAACCTGTAGGCCCACCTAAACCTGTAGACCAACCTCAACATGTAGGCCCTGCTCAAACTGTAGGCCCACCTCAACATGTAGGCCCTGCTCAAACTGTAGGCCCACCTCAAACTGTAAGCCCACCTCAAACTGTAGGCCCACCTCAAACTGTAGGCCAACCTCAACCTGTGGGCCCACCTCAACCTGTGGAGGCATCACAGAAAAAGGAAGCTGCTAAACTCTATAGCAAGTTGACCAACAACAACAACACGAAAAGCAATGAACACACTTACACGACTATTGTTCCTTCTGAAGCAGTGAAGGAGAACAACATTATATCCATACGGCTGTGATCCCGGGACACACACAAACTGTACGATACCGACATATAATGCATAGCTCCAAGTACACCAGCTTAATGTCCAACATATTCAAATGACCTTTCTTGACATTTATGACCGAATGATCCATTATATGGACATACGATGAAATCTACAGATCATGGTGCAGATGGTATTTATATTGCTGTGAGGGAGGCTGGTGACATCAAATGCTCACCAGCTCACCGCTGTGCCTGCTGCTGCACACACACTGGGTGGACATGTGACGCATTAGTCATGGATAAGAGTTATCGATGATACACTATGGTGGTCTAAGGCCGCACAATTCACAGTGCAGAGTTGTGTCCCTGTGTTTGTGACATGGCCGGCCATCCCAGATCACAGGTTCTGTAATATAATATGTTATTTTGTGTCATCGTCATGGGCATGACGAGCAGCCAGATCAATACGCTAAATGACAATAATGATATATACGCATATATTTCACTCAGATGATAAAACAATATACACCACAAATACATGTCGTTGTTATGCCTGTCTGTCTGCCTGTCTTGCCTCTCTTCAGTATCAACTCGAGTATGTTTAACATCTTTAAGTTGTAGCAGTTTGAAGCGTTCTTTAATGATAGCACCACTTGAAGCACGGGACAGAACATCAATAATTGACTGAAGCCGAGCAATGGTAGCATGTTTAATGTGGACTAATAAAAATTAAAATCATGCTTAACTACGTTGTGAGGTTGCTGCACATGCTGCTTCGGGGCAGTGTTATTGGTCACGGTCCACATGCTTCAAGGCAGTGTTATTGGTCACGATCCACATGCTTCAAGGCAGTGTTATTGTCCATGGTCCACATGTTTCAAGTCATTGTTATTGTTCACGGTCCCCACGCTTCAAGGCAGTGTTATTGTTCACGGTCCACATGCTTCAAGGCAGTGTTATTGTCCACGGTCCACAAGCTTCGAGGCAGTGTTATTGTCCACGGTCATCATGCTTCAAGGCAGTGTTATTGTCCACGGTCCACATGCTTCAAGGCAGTGTTATTGTCCACGGTCTACATGCTTCAAGGCAGTGTTATTGTCCACGGTCCACATGTTTCAAGGCAGTGTTATTGTTCACGATCCACATGCTTCAAGGCAGTGTTATTGTTCACGATCCACATGCTTCAAGGCAGTGTTATTGTTCACGATCCACATGCTTCAAGGGGCGGTCGGGTAGCCTCGTGGTTAAAGCGTTAGCTCTTCACGCCGAAGACCCGGGTTCGATGCCCGACATGGGTACAATGTGTGAAGCCCATTTCTGGTGTTCCCCGCCGTGATATTGCTGGAATATTGCTAAAAGCAGCGTAAAACCATACTCACTCACATGCTTCAAGGCAGTGTTATTGTTCACGGTCCACATGCTTCAAGGCAGTGTTAATGTTCACGGTCCACATGCTTCAAGGCAGTGTTATTGTCCACGGTCCACAAGCTTCAAGGCAGTGTTATTGTCCACGGTCATCATGCTTCAAGGCAGTGTTATTGTCCACGGTCTACATGCTTCAAGGCAGTGTTATTGTCCACGGTCCACATGTTTCAAGGCAGTGTTATTGTTCACGATCCACATGCTTCAAGGCAGTGTTATTGTCCACGGTCCACATGTTTAAAGGCAGTGTTATTGGTCACGGTCCACATGCTTCAAGGCAGTGTTATAGGTCACGGTCCACATGCTTCAAGGCAGTGTTATTGTCCACGGTCCACATGCTTCAAGGCAGTGTTATTGTTCACGGTCCACATGCTTCAAGGCAGTGTAATTGTTCACGATCCACATGCTAAATATATTCGTTCTAAATAAATTGAAAGAAAGTTGTATTTTAAGTGAGACATTGATTTACGTATTTATGTGCCATTAATTTCTCATTTGTTCTTCATGTGATATCCTCTCAATTATCCAGCAATATTCGCAGGTCGTGCAGGTGTCTATGTATTTGTAACACATAACTGGTGTGCACGCAATAGGTATTTATGGTAAGTGATATGTACACGTGTCCATCCTCTGCTTATCATGCCACCACTAGTATAGGAAACAAGACTCGTATCTCCTTTAATGTCTGAGATAGAAGAAATTGCAAGAAAAAGCTGAATTAACACAGTACAGATGTTGCACTGCATGCGTATGGATGTATGCATAACGGTTACTATATGTAGGAAGTAATGCGGTACTTGTGCGAGTACTTTTGTTTACAGAGCGTTATCTGATAACCACTGACACTCACAACAGAATGCTTCCTCGAGGCAGTCACGTGTAATCGGAACTGCTTCCTCATTTACACCACAGTCACCTGTCAGAGAGGAACATTTGTGACACGGCCTTGTAACACAACAGTCACCTGTCAGAGACGAACATTTGTGACTCGGCCTTGTAACACAACAGCTCCATGTCAGAGACGAACATTTGTGACACGGCCTTGTAACACAACAGTCACCTGTCAGAGACGAACATTTGTGACACGGCCTTGTAAGACAACAGTTACCTGTCAGAGACGAACTTTTGTAGAACGGCCCTGTAACACAACAGCTCATTGTCAGAGACGAACATTTGTGACACGGCCTTGTAACACAACAGTCACCTGTCAGAGACGAACATTTGTGGCACGGCCTTGTAACACAACAGCTCCTTGTCAGAGACAAACATTTGTGACACGGCCTTGTACGACAACAGTCACCTGTCAGAGACAAACATTTGTGACACGGCCCTGTAACACAACAGTTACCTGTCAGAGTGGAACATTTGTTACACGGCCTTGTAACACAACAGTTACCTGTCAGAGTGGAACATTTGTTATACGGCCTTGTAACACAACAGTTACCTGTCAGAGTGGAACATTTGTAGAACGGCCCTGTAACACAACAGTTACCTGTCAGAGTGGAACATTTGTTACACGGCCTTGTAACACAACAGTTACCTGTCAGAGACGAACATTTGTGACACGGCCTTGTAACACAACAGTTACCTGTCAGAGTGGAACATTTGTAGAACGGCCCTGTAACACAACAGTTACCTGTCAGAGTGGAACATTTGTTACACGGCCTTGTAACACAACAGTTACCTGTAAGAGAGGAACATTTGTGACACGGCCTTGTAACACAACAGTCACCTGTCAGAGTGGAACATTTGTTACACGGCCTTGTAACACAACAGTTACCTGTCAGAGACGAACATTTGTGACATGGCCCTGTACCACAACAGCTCCTTGTCAGAGACGAACATTTGTGACACGGCCCTGTAACACAACAGCTCCTTGTCAGAGACGAACATTTGTGACACGGCCTTGTAACATAACAGTTACCTGTCCGAGAGGAACATTTGTGACACGGCCTTGTAACATAAAAGTCACTTGTCAGAGACGAACATTTGTGACACGGCCTTGCGAGGACTGGGGCGGCACACAGGGCCTCTCATTACTGGACGTGTTCCTTGAACAGGATCAGTTATATACTGCTGCTGTGTTCGGGCCTGCCATTGATCTGCGTGGTCTTGGATGGTGTACATGAAAGGTGTCATGAACAAATTGATGCTCACATTGTGTCTTAGCCCTGTTTCGTCGAAGAATGCAGCAGGTAATTATTCATCCTCTCATTTAAATCAGATCTCAGTACAGTTTAATGAGATTGATGTTCACATGAACACATTTGCATGATTAATAATTTATGTTTATAAGCTATATTTTCCCCCTGGTTTTATATTAATCCTAAGTGTACTGAACAATCTTCATGAAAATATAAAAATTATAGTTTGTATTTTAAAATAGTGGGCAAACAGCTGACATTGGTTAAATAAAGGTACACGTAGTATACACAAAGTGGATGCTGCCAATACTGCTGCACATGCTCAGATGAGGGTGGGTGTATACGTCATGACGCTAACACCTGAGGTCATATTTGAGGATGCTGTTTTGTCATTATGCGAACACCTGAGGCCATATTTGAGGGTGCTTGTATAAGGCATCATGCAAACACCTGGTGCCATATTTGAGGGTGCTTGTATAAGGCATCATGCAAACACCTGGTGTTATGTTTGAGTGTGCTTGATTTCTAAACACATATTAAACATTCATGGCAAATATACCCCAATGCCAAGCCTGTGGCTGTGTGAATTGGAATATTTTCAACAGCACGCACTGCCACTGTATAGATCCACACTGGACTTCATGTGAGAGTCCCAAGATGGTCTAAAAGCACCATGTTGTTGACAAGTATTCCTATTTCAGCAAATATCAAGTGTGCATGGTGTATTCTGATGGTCACAGACATCATTTCCAGAACCAGTGCTTAAGATAGCCTGTGTATAGAACTTTAATGTGTTTACAACTGAATATACAACACGATTTTATTTTTCATGGGCAATGTATTGCTTGACCACAAAATACTCAAAAGAAATCTGAAGATCTGTCACAGCCCATGTTGCTCTTGAGGTGCAGTTTTGCTTGACGTCAATGGTAATTCTGATTAGGAAATCTTTCTTCCCTCAAACTTGGAAATCTGGTCCAACGGCAAAGGATGAATATCACTTATGACGATATACTTCTAAAATACCAACAGTTCCTTACAATGCTTACATCAAATATAATTGATAAATTAAGCATGTAGATTTTACCTTTAACTGATATTGCTTAACAAATGCTAAATGGGGTTTTAATTATCAAGTTTATTCATATCAAACAGAATATAGAATAAATTTAAGTAGGGTCACTTTTCAGAGCTCTTAAAAACAATCATTGCAAGAATTTAATTGTCATCATTTACAATTTAAATTAAAAGAATTTGTGTGTGTAGATAAAACCTGATTTTTGTATTAACACAGACACCCCAATAAAAGTCTTTGTGCAGCATAATTACTTAGAGAGATGACAAATCACGACAATTTACATTGCCAACATGGCTACAATAAGCCCATTTAAGAATATATTTTGTGTCACCTCCCCTGGACATGATTCTGCGACGTTCCTTATCAGAGCTGAACACTACAATGTATTGGAAAAGGCCCAGGACAGATGTAATGGAAATTTGACATAACATTGTATGATGCATAAACGGTGAGCATAAGTTAGTTAACAGTTACAAATTCCTTCCTTCTCTCATTTTGACAATAGAAAACAAATTAAATCAAACGCCATCATCAATGTACATGTGATGATTAACCGAGCAGTACTGACTCATCAACATTGGAAATTGTACCAGTCTATCAGACAAGTGGGCGAAAAGTGAAAACTTACCTCGATTTATGACTGGGTATGATGAGCCGGGTTCTGTCCGACGTCACACTTCTAGTCATTGCCGTGAAACGTTCTTTTATCACCGGAAGTACTAAAACAACGTAAGGTCTCTCGTAGTCCCGTGACCTAATTCATTTCAATTCTTACCGGCCCTATAATCTTGAAAGCGACATTAAACCCTATTTCACCTCATCTCTCAACCTCACTCAGTTGCCTCTCAAAGATGTTATGTACATCAATATTGAAATGACATATGACACTACTACCGCTGACTTTTACAAAATGGCGTGCTCACTGACAGCACTACGCGGAATTTTCAGAGGAGGACTTTCGTTGATTCAGTGATCTTACACACGTAAATGTGTCCTGTCAGTAATCAGAACCAATCTAACAATCTGTGCATTGTTATTTATTTCCATGTTTTCCATTGTAACCAGGAGAATGAATTAGTCAGAAAATATATATTGCTGTCATTGTGCGTGATTTTGCGTTAGTCGTGGTGTCATGATGGACGGAAATTTTAACAATAGTCAAATTCTGATGAATATGCCAAATCATTGTAATATATCTAGTATTAATTCCCTAATTCCTTACACGCATATTCCCTAAAAATGAGCCAATATATGATTAAGCAGATGGATCTCTCAAACTAGAAGAAATTAACTGCTGCACAGTGTAAAATCTGAATTTTGTTTTGTTTTTTCAAACAACAAACGAAACCACCCTTGATACCCCATTCACGTACACGGATTTTTCTTACGAGTCCTTACGGATCGCCAACTCGTAGTCAATAGCAAGCTTCAATAAATAACTCTACTCACAACAACTCGCAGACACTCTTCGTGGAAGGAGAGACACATTTTTTTACATGTCAAAAATCATCGGATTGTCCACGGATATTTTTTTTTCGTAAATAACTAGTAACAGTCCGTAGGTATCGTAAACCGCTTGCAACAACACGTAACTATCCGTAAACTGCTCGCAAGAATCCGTAAATGACTTGTTACAATTTTTTTACGATTTGTTACGATTAGTTTAGGATTTGTTTACGGATTATTTACGGATTATTACGAGTGCTAATGTGTTGTTTACGATTTCATTCGATGGCTTTACGGATTGTTACGAGTTATTACGAGCTATTTATGTGTAGTTACAAGTTCTTTACGAATAGATACATATACTTTACATAGTCTTACGTATTGTTTATGATTTGCGAAAAGGTATAAAAGCTGCAAAATCGAACACTTCATTTTCACTTAAAGCTTGTTTTTAAGAAGTCATAGAAGTCACATTTCTGCATATCTACTCTACAATATTGAAATTGTGCGATCAGTAAGGATTCATAAGAAAAATCTGTGTATGTGAAGGGGGCATAAAATACATGATCCAATGTTTAGGCTGAGTGTTTGGAGCACCAGTAACGACCTCGTTGATAAAAATGGTCCTGACAACATTATTACAATAAATGCAACCTGATTCAAATGTATCTACAACCAATATAACAAGTAAACCCACTCACTGACATAGCCAGAAACATCTGTAACCATAGACGTGGTTGTAAATTAAGTATGTTGGTCAAAGTGCTTAAACTGGTATAAACCATACAACATAACTTAATATCAAAATAACATTAACATACGGCACATTAACAAAATCTTAATGGAAGTGACTGCTAAATTTCAATAGAAATGTCTTTTTATACGTAACTTTACCTTATACTGAAATGTACACAACACCTATAATTACCAACTATGGACTGAACCACAGGGTCTCACGAGCAAGTATCGACTGGTCACCCACTGCCAGTACATGAAAGCTACAGTATGATAAATACACCAGTTAATACAATAATCAACTGTACAGACAGAACTGCCAAACGTTACTTGCCACCAACAGTTATTCTGTTCACAACTACACACTTGAAATGTTCAAGTAATGTTAGTACTAAATTGCATTGAGAATTAGACTACCATTACATAGTGTGAACTACTACAAACATTTTTATTAATATTTCATACTCTTTTCATAATGTTTTCTTAAACAAAGTCAGCTAACCTGAATCGTTGTTTTCCCATATTTCAAGCATGGCAAAGGTGTTCCCTCTCCTGATGTCACTATCATGGGCATTAAATATGTACATAAGTTTTGTAATGATGCTATATATAAAAAAAAAAAAACTGTTAAAAAACCTTCAAAGGTAGTTATTCATAAAATATACTTTAATACATAATATATCAAAATATAATATCATTGCACTGTTCTAAATCACCTAAATATCAAACTATAAATACTCTGTCACGTAAACCAAAACATTAAATAATTATCTCTATTAAAATAATGTTAATCTAAATGCCATGTAAGCTATGACTTAATGTGGGTGTCTAAGTATCAATGTAAACAAACCTTAATCCTCATTATCCAACTAAATAAACATAACCCTAAAATAACATTGTTTCCACCACTTAATTACCTCTGTATTCAATAAGTCTAGACAGTACCCTAATGACCTAGAGCTAAACATCTAAAACAATAGATGTCACCTGCCAACTAGTTAGTGTCAAAGGACACATCTTAAGGTTCCAAATAGTTCCAAACCTTATAAAAACATTCACATAAATATAAATCCTTAATATGGTTAGTCAACACAACCTAACTTTGTTGGGATTGGTCAACTTACCAAAACCCATGGTATACCAGTTAGTATAAATCTTGGTCCGGAAGAAGTGTCTCGCCTTCCTAGGAACATGTTCGGTACCTGGGAAGTCTATGTATGCTCATCATTGTTGTATATATTTGCTAGCTACTTATATATATATATGATGTTCATGGAAATATATCTGTGTATATTGTATTATTCGTTCTATTGTTCTACCTGGCTAAGGTACCCCTTTAAGTCAGAACATGATAGTAGGCGGAGAATCCTTACGATTTCGACCAAGAGACCTAGTGCATCATAGCTTTACTATGTGAACACATCAGTTTACTGATGTTATGGTGAACCAGCATCAAAACCAAGACTGAACTGTGGAAAGAGACAGCGTCCTCCAGGAGATTCAGGTTCATCAAAGATTGTAAGTATTGCTTACATTGTTGATATACTTTTGGTTATTTCATAGTATATTGCAACATCTTGAATATGGCTAAACAGAAGGTAAGGTTTGCTTTGGATAGTAACTCCAAACAGAGTGAAATGCTCAGTGTCTCTTTCATTGCACCTTTGACTAAAAACCTTGTCAAGGCCAACATGAGTACAGATATATCATACAAATTGTTTGGATGATACAGGTGCATCAACCACATGTGTTTCACAAAAGATTGTTAAACTAGCCTACCCTAACCATGAATATGAGAGTTCAAACATCTATAATGTGACAGGAGTAGGGGATGAGATCAACTCAGTTCTAGGGTGTCTTGTGTTACCGTTTTCCGTTGAAGGTAAGGATTTCTCACAACAGTTCATGTCAAAATGTCTCTGGTTTAGTATGTACAACTGACAAAGTTATTGTTCCTGCCAACAGTGAGATGCACGTTCCAATCATCCTTCCCCATGTCAGAAATGGCTCCTTGATCCTTATCAAACCGATAGTTTCTTTAACCCAAAACAATGAAGTAGCAGGAGGTAGAACCCTATATGCATAGCAAAAAACACCCACCGTATCTTTAGACTTATTAATCCCTCACACGTGGAAAAAGTCATCACCAAAAACACAGTTGTTGGTAAGTATAGTTACATTGACTCTCACTGTGTTTATGATATTAATCCTATGGAAAATGCAACTGTAAACACAGATGACACAGATGACACAACTGATTATGTCAGGATTGACCTGGACCTTGGTATTGACCTATCCCAAGCAGATCTCACACCAGACCAAAAACAAAGATTGTTGCAGTTCCTTGGTCAACACTGTGATGTATTTGCCAAAGATATGACAGAACTAGTTTAAGTTAAGACAAATCTTCATTATCATCACATTGAAATAGCTGATGCACCACCAGTCAAATGTCGGCCATATCGTCAGTCACATCTTATTAGAAAAGCACCCAAACAGTTAATTCAAGAGTTTTTAGACAATGATTTGATCAAAGAATCCAATTCTCAGTATGCTGCACCAATTATTCTCGTTAAGAAACGTGATGGCTCTTTCAGGTTTGTTTGTGATTATCGCAAACTAAATTCTGTCACGGTCCCAATGGCATGGCCTCTACCAGTTCTTGAAGATGTAATAGACAGTAAAGCTGATGCCAAGGCAAACATCTTTACTACCTTAGATTAAGCAAATGGTTTTTTTTCCAAATTCCTTTAAATGACGATTCTAAGTACAAGACTGCTTTCACCACTCACCTAGGATTGTACCAGTTCAAACGATTACCACAGGCTTTTATCGAACTCACCAATGTGTTTTCAGCAACAAATGACACAAGTCCTTCACAAAATAATCTGGAAAACAATCCTAGTTTACATTGATGATATTATCTTGTTTAGCAAATGTTTTGATGAACACCTTGCACATCTACAGCAATTCTTCCATCTTCTACGAGGAGCCAGTCTTACTCTAAAACAATCAAAATGCATCTTCGCTACCAAAAAGGTACTCTATTTAAGTCATGTTCTCACCGAGAATGGTGTGCAAGTAAACAACTGTAAGATAGAGGCAGTAAAATGCTTTCCAGTACGTAAATCACAAAAAGATGTACATTCCTTTCTCAGCCTATGCAATTTCGATCGCAGGTATGTCAAATTTTATGCCATATTATCCCTGCCCCTTAACTCACTTCTACAAAGTGGTGCAAATCCAGAGGGTTCATCCAAGTTCATCTAAGGCCAAAATTCACTGGACTGCAGAGTGTGACAAGTACTCCCGTACTTGCTTATCCGAATTTTTGTGTCAACAGATGCTTCAGATTCATCTATTGGTTTTGTCCTTTCTCAGAGAGATAAAAACGATAACAATAATCCAGTAACATATATGGCAGAGCTCTACAGGGAAATGCAAAGAACTGGAGTATTACAGAAAAAGAAGGTTTAGCATTACTTGAGGCTATTAGAACATTCCAACCTTACCTTGCTAATTCAAAATTTACTGTTTTCACAGATCATCTAGCATTGAAACGGATTAAATCAATCAAAAATGCCACAGGCAGATTAGGTAGATGGTCTCTTGAACTCTCAACCTACAATTTTGATAACATATACAAGAGTGGCAAGTCCCATGGTAATGCAGATGCCTTGTCATGTTGCCAGTATGAAGTCAACATCAACTATTGCAGTCAGACAAATCCTGATACAGAACAAACAATCTACACACTCTCAGGTGGTACCCAAACTAATACAAAGCATACCAACAGCTTGTCAACTTACAAACACAATTTACCCCAAGGTACAGACACATCTATCCTCACAGTACAACCAGAGGAACAAAACCAAGCATTTTGATTATGAAGAAGATTACCATCCATTTCAACCAATAAATGTTGTTGTTTCTTTACATGCTTCTGATGCCAATGTTACAAGTGATGCTCTTATTGAAGCTAATCTTCAATCACACCCAATTTGCGTCACTTACAAAGAGTTTGTCCTGACTATAGCTACACTACTGCCTAGAAGTTCATTCCCCTTACACGCATGGGCAACGCGTTACGCAACCAGTGTTTTATATCAACATAAAGGAACAATATCCGTTGCGTATGCAGCTGTACAAAAATACTTATTCGATGTCAAATGTCTATGTGAGAATCAAATACTTTAATAATAATTATTTGGAAACAATATTTGGAATATATATGAATATATTAAAATGTTCAAATATATCGTTTGTAAACGTTATTTAAATGTATCGAATATTATAACCCGTGTTTGTTTCTTAACTGATCACTTAGTTTGTTTCAATTGTATCACATAGGTGCCAAGTTAGCTGAGAAAGCCCACGTGACAACTATTTTTATAATGTCCACGGTTCTTAAAAACATACATTGTGTTAGATAACAATGAACAACCAGTCAGTGTATTATCGGTTACCCTTTGAACAAAGTATGTTGTTTTTACATCTGTATTTCACGCCATGATATGAGTGTATTGCCTATGTTTAGTAAACCTACCTTCACATGTAAACACTTACTTTTGACATATCCACTGTGCAAGATAACAGTAATTAATCAATCAACGTATTTCCTGTTGATCCTTTGATGTCTGGGAATGATCAGTTGATTTGCCAAAAAGTAAAGCAACTGATCATACATCTCTTGCTGGGCTGCCTCGTGCATATCACATAACTCACATTCAACCTCAATTCAAACCTGGATTTAGATTGAATAATTACCCCAGGTACAAGAAAGACCAAATTTGAACCTTTATTGGGTAATCTGAGTGGTGCTACAACTAAGTATACATGTTATAAATTCATTAAATGAGCAGTAAGTGAATTACGACAAATACACAAGTGTAGGGTTATACCAGAAAATGTGGATGACAACAAGGGAGTAGTAATTGTATCATCCATGCAATCCGAAATCCGCAAATGATTTCACTCAGGGATACTTTTTCATTATTAAACTGTAACCATCAGGGGTATTTCCAAATTTCGCCGTTATTTGTCTGCTTGTTTAGGCTGAAGAAATTAATTACCATGCGCACTTTGTCGAAATCTTCGTAGATCACGGGTAACCAATCAGTTTTCAAAAATGCATAAGTTTATTTAGCTGACCTTGCAGATTGGTAGCCCAGTCTCTTTTCACGCTCGGTTGTGTTAACGAGCAAATTGACTCACGGCAGCTAGTAAGCCCAAGCGGAAATCCGAAGGTCGCATTACCTGAAGAATCAACCTTCATTTGAGAAATATCTACTGCTCTCAAAATCAATATTTCTCCCAATACTAAAAGTCAGAACTTTCTAACCAAGGATTATCAGTTGAAACTGGTCGATGGCTGAACATTCCCAGGGAAGACAGCCAGTGTCCACTCTGTGATTCTATGGCTGTGGGAGATGAATTGCATTATTTATTCCGATGTGAAGCTTTTCACCAACGGCGATATGAACTCTTAAATAAGCAATATCTTAAGTTTCCAAACATTTAAGAAAATTATGACCACTAACAGTGTAAGAAATCTAAAAGGCCTATCTAAATAGGTAAATTGTATTAGTATCCACGTATCCTATTTTTATTATTTTTGTTAAATTGTACAAAATCAAAATTGTAGACAATTGTATGTCATGTTATTCTAAGAATAAATGAGTTTGAGTTTGAGTCTGACACCCGTGAAAAAGCCAAAGATTAGTGCCCATTTTTGAATAGTTTACAATCATGTGTTTTAGGGTTAGCTGTGTTGGCTTAAACGTATTTTTATTTCAAAAGAAATCTGGAAACAAGCAAAACTTGCTTATGTAATACCTCTCCAGGTAACAACTTAACAACAGCTGGATATATATAAGAGAGTGATGAACATAAACATACAAAATGCACACATGAAATACACGAAGCCAATACACTGAAGCAAGTAGTGTTTGTGAAATAAGGTAATGCAGTTTTCCTTTACTACATGCATAAAATTAAGCTACTCAAACTTTTTGCTTTTGACAATGATGTCGCGAACTGATTTAAGAAGAGTCATGTTTGTAGAACTGCTTAACTATTGCCATGTAATATCATTTTTAGATCATACCCATGTGTGTAGAAATACACAGTATTTCTGATATTATCGTAATTTTTGACAGTTACAGAAAAAGTGAATTGCATCTTCAAGGTGATATCCACAAGTACAGTCTGGTATGTCTGATACATGTCGTCTAAACTTATCAGCGTTTAAGTCACTGCAGCCGAGCCAAAGGCAACAGTGGACAATTTGGCATGATCTATGAAAATATTTGAAGTCAAAATTATTAATAATTGCATCAGAACGATTAATTAAGGATTTGATTTCTTTTAATGAACGAGCATTAGTTACTTCATCGGATAGAGGGTTCCGCAGGTTGATCATATCCAGAAGAAATGATTAAGCATAGGTCTGTGTTCTACATTTGATTGTTTGCATGTTGAATCTATTTCTAAGGTTATATTTGCTGTTATCAGAGAATTGAATATACACTTTTCAAATAGTTTGGCTGGGCTAACTTGTGAGTGCTACAGGTCTATAATTTGAGCATTCATGTTCATCGCTGACACTGACACCGCATCAGCCCGGCAGTGGACTTGACACAGTTATTTGCGCACTGATTATTTAACTCCTACAGACAGGGTGGGGTGGTCTGTTATCAAATAAATGCTGTGCAGCGCCTTTGATCTTGCCTCCAACCATACACCTTATAGTAGTAAACGACAATCAGGATGGCCTGGAAGTAAACACAATTCTGTCTGCCCAGTGTATCCACAATTAACTAGAGTGCTTCATATCCACAAATATATATAGAAAATATATATTTGCCCACAGCAAATATTCATTTGCTTAATTGCATCAGTGTGGTTTATCAAAACATGTACAATACTTTCTTACGCTTGGTGAGGCAGACTGAAATTGAACATTAGGATAACGTCAGCAGGGATAAAAGAGGTCATACCAAAGAACTTTATTAACTAGTGGAAAAATCAGACATTCCGATCAACCACTACAAGGCCCGGCCGGATCTCAAGGTTGACCAGATCAACACCCCAAAGGAACATCTCTACGCGAAACAAGGAGTCCCTTTCGTCATGGTGCATAGGAAAGGGGGGACAGGACATCGAGTACGACATCACAAACTACACAGACTTGTACCACTTCTTCCAGAGTAGTGGCGTACCGACCTCAAACCACTTCGTCGCCATTACCGCCGCCCTCCTTACCAAGAGTCTCTACCAGAATCCTGACCCACAGGATGAGAAGCTGACCAAGAGACTACTACAAGGATACCACCGCTAGACTTCTAGCCACACAGGCTCGCCAGCCGACGCCGTGCGTTCCCACGCTTGCCCACCGCTTAAGGTGAGTTTATTTTTAAACTGTCAAAAGCGAATGTCCCTTCAATACTAGTATATGTATGGAAGCTGTCTCTCGGACTGTATAACTGAGGAATGTTCAAATTAGTTACTGTCATTTAATCCAACGTTCTCACTGTCAACTGTCTCAACAGCATCATGGGTTTGGTTATATATCTCCTCCCTGTCTCTATGTCTTAAGTTGTTAATCGGTAACTGCGGTCCAAATATATCAACTTATTCATCTATTGTTGCAAACTTGACTGATTTAAACATATCTTATTGATCATGAACTACTCAGTCAGTCAAGCACCTGTATCAGAAATGTAAAACCAGCCATGTTTCATGTAGTCACAATATCACTGAAAAATGCCGATGTAACGTGACATATAAATTTACTCACAGACAATATTTTTTTCGTGAGAGTGAAGCACAATTTTATTAAAGTTTTATTAACAATTTCATAAACTATAATAATATTAATATTAAAATTCATCATCACTTGCCAAGTTTATGAAAATGTCCCCATTTGGGAGATGTCACATATAAACAAGGATTTGAACTAAGTTTGATCGTCTTTGACACAGAGGTTTATCCCCACTTTGCCAGCAAACTGCAGAAGATTAACAGTGAGTGAGTGAGCATCGTTTCTATGTTTATACAAGAAAAGATGTCATGCCAAAAACGCTCACAGTAGTTAGTGAGTAAACTCACGACCTGTCATGACCTGGTTGAGTGACTTCCTCCAATCAACGTGAAAGGATTACCCACAGAGAAAGAAAGGATTAAAGTCACCCATAGATCTACTTCTAATGTAGTACTCCAACTTCTAAATGCCTCTCAAAGAAGGATTAAAATCCTAAAGATATCCTATCTACGTGGTATAGGTACTCACAACCTCTAATAATATACTGTTACGTTTGGTATCCCCAGCAATACTCACTATGGTCATTGTGCAAATGTAAAAATCACAAACCCCAACGAGATTCTGTCTACATGGTCACACCCGGTGATTGTGAAGATCTCAAATTCTATCAACAGTCAGACAGCATGGCTGTTCATATTCATTTACAACATCCTCTTATAATTAATATAAAAGTGTCCCACACAAAACCTTCTTTTTTTATTCTTTCAAAATACAAAACAGAAAGTGGGGTGTGGGGAAATGGGACATATTCCTATGTGAAATAATGAGACATTAGTAGTGGTGACGGCTATATCATAATTGTACTGTTTAAAGCATAACTTTGGCGAACGAAAAACGTTATATTTGCAATCAAATGGAATGACTCGTGTGGGCAAATGAATATGTTCGCAATCCACAAACAATCATTTTATTAATGGCGAACATTTACCAACCCGCGACAATCGTCTCAACACGGCGGTTCCCCTAGCAATAAACTCGCATCTAAATTCACTACTATTCTACTGTCGGCTAGCCACAATGGCTAGACTGGACCCTAGTGGAATGGTTCATGCCATAAAAGTCTAGCAACAGAACACTAATTAAGACGGGCCGACCATGTATTTACGGTCTGGTGAACACAGCTCAATGGCCGCTCATTAACTCAAATTTCACATCTCACTGTTTTGTTTTATCTCACTATTCATTTGATAAATTTGTCAAATTCAACTGGAACCCGGTCCCGTGTTACACGCGTGGCACACGCGTGTGCAACGGGTTGCACACGTGATGCACACCCGCTGCACACCCGTGTCCAACGGGTGCTCATCCCGTGTGCAACCCGTTGAGCACCCATGTCACATGTGTGTTACACGCGTTCTCAACGCGTGTTAGGGGAATGAACTTTTAGGCAGTAGTGTAAATATTTGATTATAAGGAAGATAGCATTCTTCCAGATAACGAAAAGCAAAGGTGCCAGGTAATATCAGAATCTAGCCTTTTTGAAATAGATAATGGAATACTATATAGGTTTGTCCCACAGCGACACAAAAGTCACTCCCAGAAATTTCTGAAGCAACAAGCTGTTCCAGGTACACTACGCAACGACCAATGTACTTTTTGCCCAGCATGTATTCAGATGTTGCAACATATGTGCAGACCTGTGAAGTATGTCAACAGACAAAGCGAGACTATCATGGTAAGAAAGCTCCACTACGATCATTGCCATTTGAAGAAGTTTTCACAAGATGGCATGTGGACATTTTGGGCCCCCTCCCCACTACTCCAGACAAGTTTAAATAAATCTTAGTTTGTACAGATGCTCCATCCAGATGGTGTGAGGCTTTTCCCCTCAAAACTCAGGAAACCAGTGAAGTAGCAGATGTCATGGTGAAGGAAATATTCTGCCATTTTGGGAGTCCACGTACCTTGATTTCAGATAGAGGTCAAAATTTTATGTCTAACCTACTTAAAGCCATTTGTGAATTATTCAGAATCAAGCAGGTCCACACATCTTCATATCATACTCAAATGAACAGCTGCGTCGCGAGGATGAATTCATACATCGACCAGTTCCTGCAAGCCTACTGTGACAAGTCACAGACAAATTGGCCCAAGTTCCTCCCAGGTATCATGATGGCTTATAGAATGGCTCCAAATTCTTCGACTAAAAAAATCTCCTTATCTTATGTTGTTTGGCAGGGAAATGAGAGCACCACAAGATGTTGCCTTAGTTCCAAAGGAAAATTTAGGAAAGAACCATAAGAGCTATTTGTCTGACTTGTTGCAGGATTGAGTAGTAACCAGAGCAGTTGCAGCAGAAAATACCATTAGAGCCAAAGCAGTATACTCAGAGCAGTATAATCGTAAAGCTAATATAAAGAACCAGATGTTTCTCTAGGCCACTGCGTTTGGCTTTACTGTCTTTCCAACAAGTTAACTAAGAAATGGTATGGCCCTTACTACATTGTATATCGAGGATCTAGCTATACTTATCAGTTATGAAGATGTTCAGATGATAAGTGACACAGGGCCTTAGTCCATGCAAACAGGATGAAACACTACTTTGACCTGCTGACTGTCCAGCCTATCCACGTGAGCCTCTCATCAATAATGATCAAGACATTGACCATGAAGAAATTGATGAGGATCCTGACCTTCAGACAGGTCCCCTTCCTAGTCCTACAAGTCAACCACTGTCACCACCAGATCTTACAGGTAATGACAAGAACAAGGGTAAGAACAAGGATAAGAAAGGAAAAAGTCCTACCAGTCAACAAGAAACTCCGAAGTCCCCCACACCAACAACAACAAACAAACAAATGGCTATAAACACCCCAAAACAACACGCTAAGGCAAACAAAGCACCAAAAGTATCACAGCTCTCAGGAGCTCCAAATACACCAAAGACGAGCTCATCACAAACATCCACCAACCACACACACCCACATGTTTTCAGTGCAGAAGACATAGACAAAATTGTCACTTCAAAGCAAAGCAATAGTAAGTTATCTTACAGAGTAAAATGGAAGGATCTCACCAAGGGCATTACATGGGAGTATGATGTGAGCATACCAGAAAGTCTAAGAAGGGATTTTCACATTAAAAAGAGCATGTCAGGTAAACGTAGGAAAAAGCCCCTCCATAAGCATAAGTTTTTCAATCAGCCATATTAAGATTCCAATGCTAATTCCATTCAACTCGGCTCACAAACACCCCGTTTCCAACCATACCTTAAACATTTAAGACAAATATATCATGATGTGGAAGAAGTAATAGGAATCGAAATGACCACTGATAATGACTGCTATGTAAAAGTACGTTTTTCGGATCCCACATATGCACCTTCTAGAGTTTACTTTGAATCTGTCTGCCGATGACGCATGACGATAGGAGCCCATTCGCACCTGATCGTTTTGATTACACAGATCATGTTTCAACAAGACAGGTAGGTGACTTCCTGAGAAGAATACAAGCAATGAATGAAGAGATGTATTTATAAGAGCCAATTCTTTAATTATATTTACTGATTTACGAAATTGTCCTCACAGGAAACTATGTCACATGCACCCTATCATTGACAAATGGGACGGGGGACTGATGAATCAATGTCTATACCATGCATTTAGGAGCACATACTAATTCTAACTAAACTGCTGCGAAAAGCACTTGCACAAGTCATACTCACAAAGCAAACTTTGCACTTGCACAATGATTCAAAATCACAATGATAATGTAACAAAAATGTACACCTTTTTTCCAATTATCCAGGTTGTATGCAGCTACCCTGTCCATGTACAGTGCTAAGTCCATACCCTTCGCCCTGACCCCCTTCACACACTGACAAGAGGGACGGACACTCCTTGCAGACCAACACCCAAGTAGAATGGACAAGAAAACCCATTCTTCCCATTGGAAACCAACAACAATCCATTCCCAGAGTGTCAGCTTGCAGTTGTGACTTCTCTTTAAAGACTCGGTTTATGGACTCAAATCATGCTATGCTGCATACCATCAAATGATCTGTATCAATTGTACCATTATGTACAAGTATATTTGATGATAAATATTTGATGATTGTACATCCATAAATTCAATTTTAATACTATTGTAAACTTTTTTTTTCAGTTTGGAGACTGAAGGGTGATATCATGGGCATTAAATATGTACATAAGTTTTGTAATGATGCTATATACACAAAAAAACTGTTAGAAAACCTTTAATGGTAGTTATTCATAAAATATACTTTAATACATAAAATATCAAAATATAATATCATTGCAATGTTATAAAGCACCTATTTATTAAACCATAAATACTCTGTCATGTAAACCAAAACATTCAATAATTATCTCTATTGAAATAATGTTAATGTAAATGCCATGTAAGCTATGACTTAATGTGGGTGTCTAAGTATCAATGTAAACAAACCTAAATTCCAATTATCCAACTATATAAACATAACCCTAAAATAACATTGTTTCCACCACTTAATTACCTCTGTATTCAATAAGTCTAGACAACACCCTAATTACCTAGAGCTAATCATCTAAAACAATAGATGTCACCTGCCAACTAGTTAGTGTCAAAGGATACACATCTTAAGGCTCCAAATAGTTCCAAACCTTATCATAAAATCATATAAATGTTAATCCCTAATATGGTTGGTCAACACAACCTAACTTTGTTGGGATTAGTCAACTTACCCAAACCCATGGTATACCAGTTAGTATAAATATTGTTCTGGAAGAAGTGTCTACAGACTTGCTGTTGCCCTCCTAGGAACATGCTCGGTCCCTGGGAAGTCTATGTATGCTCACAATTGTTGTATATATTTGTTAGCTACTTATATCTATGATGTTCATGTAAACAAATCTGTGTATATTGTACTAGTCGTCTCTTGTTCTACCTGGCTAAGTTACCAATTTTAGTCAGAACCTGATATCACCAACCAATTGATCATGCATGTTGCATGTTTACAGCATGAAAAGCATGTGCATTACTAATGTTGCACAACAGACAAAACGGTCTATGGTTTCAGCAGCTTTTATAATAAGGACTCTCTATACGCTGGTACTACTAACGGTTTGCAAGGGCGTGGCAGAGGCTGTGAGAGAGGCTATGGGCAGTTTCAGGCATGACCAAGTGTGACTAGAGCCCGTCACAGTGTGCTGGCCTTCTGAGCAACGAGTCGACTGTAAGCTGTTGGCCATTGGTTTGTGTTCTTATGCCATGCCATTTGTCCTGGACTGCTATGTCAGTCGCATCCTGTTCAATGTTCAGTGCCTTTCTCTGCCTTCCTCTGCCGACTTCAGTGACGGTGCTGTTTATATAGGGGTTTCTTAGCTCATTAGATGTGACCCTCAAATCGTTAGGGTGGTCAAAACAAGTTTGTGGTACAATAAACTGGAAACTCTTGGTCAGCAACTGTCCTATCTATGACCATCACCTGGTCATTAAATACAAGAACGCATGGAGGATGTCTCCTTTCCTATAACCATGGTTCAGTACCTGTTTCTTCTGATGATCACAATAAGCCCACCTGTGTGCACAGCCTCTGGTCACACTGGATAGTGTTACACTCAACAAATCAAAATGGTCTATATCTCCGTTGAAAGCCAAGTGTTAATTTGTTAATATGATATATGATGTTACTTTGTGCCATCCACATATCATTCATATCCTACCTCATGTAAGCTGAGCTATTTGCGATGCACATGTTCTGCTGTGTATTATCCTTAATGGTTAGGGTGGGTTGTGGCAGAACCCTCCTCGCCTATACTACTGTTGTGCATCATTCTTAAGGCAGGACGTCTACGCTGTGCTACTACTCCAACCAGTCAGACACTATCTGGAGTGTTCACGAGGTTCCGTGATTGGATTACAGACCTGGACATCCATCAGTCACCACTCCATGCTTCATCCAAGACTACAACGTCTCACAATACAACATCAGTAAAGTCAGCTGTCAGTCACGACATACGTCCATGTGCTCAGACCATCGTCATAGAACAGATTGCACGACTGAGCTGGGTTACGCCTGCCCCATGAGGCGCTCCTGTTCTCCACCTGTTCCTGTCTCAGATGATGTCACAGTGTAGTTGCCTATTCAGTTAATGTTGTACAATGCCAAAGCTTCTGACACATGATCGAAAACGAACTAGGCATACCATGTCGTGTGATAATCTAGCGCTGTTTGAAGCTCACCAAGAAAGGCTTTTGCAACGTTTGTGAGTATGGATGAGACTTGGGTTTCTGTCTTGTACTGACTTGTCACAGCGACACAATTTGCTCAAATAACTGCAGAAGTTGTGGATACGAAACAGGGTTAGTGTGTGGATATATGAAAGGGTCCAGGATACTTATTACAGGGGTAGTCATGTTTTGTCAGACAACATATACACAGCTAAACAACATACCATTACATCAGTTACATATAATTCAGATTAGACAGCTCACAGTTAAGTTTACAACAAGGTGAGACTGACTCAATATATGTATTATACTAAGTTATCTGCTTTGAAATTCCCATCTGACTTAACGATGATTTACATTTGATTTAACATGCTTAAGGTTGAATGTACTGATAATACTTAGATAAAAAAACATTAAACACATATGGCATTGTAAAACTGTACACCCTTATGAACCAAATCTGACAGATTAAACTAATCTATGAGGGATTATAATCTAGAAACAGTCTTGCTGGCGCAAAAGGTTAATGTGAAGTTCATATTTGAATTAGGAAAGAGGGCAAGAGTTTGAATGACACAATCAGCATTGGTTGAATCAAGACACATAATAATGTGGTTTCTCCATGAATAGGTAGAACAAATATTAATACAATTATTAATACTATTAAATGGCTTAAAACTAATATGTACATGACTGTGATACAATAAATGCATCTGACACAGATATACCTCCATGACATCATACAAAATGTTCACTATTACATAATTCCTTCTATGCGAGACCTAGAACTTATCAATCAACCCTCGTAATATTCTTGTATATTTTAGATCCGACGACAAGAGCGATACAGCAGCATTTCCCGCTGACATCAGGTGAGTGCTACATCCTTCTGTTTGTTCGTCTGTTTATTTGTCAGTCTGTTTACTTGTGTGTTTGTTTAACGTCGCACTCAGCAATGGTCCAGCTATATGGCGGCAATGTCCTGTTACCCATCCTTCTGTACAAAACACAAAAAAAGGTTATGGACAAACCATCATTTTCAGGAGCAATCCTGAAACTTGTTGCCGTCCAATGCCAAGGGTGTACAAAACTGCAGGAGATACCTTGATATTTTGAGTAATTTCCACTTGTTTCAAGACGATTCAGGCAGGAGTCATTTTGATGGTGATGTTTCCGGTAACACTAGAATTGACTACTTATTATCAAATGAAATGCTGCCGTGGTAACTACCTGGTCATATATGCATGCTTATAGTTTATAGGAAAAGGAACATCGTGTTTCAGGCAATGAAACATCACCTTTGGTTCCTGTTGTTGCCGGCGTTGTTGGAATAATGTCAGTGATGGCAGCGGTGACGACGCTCTGTTGTTGTGAGAGGTAACTCCCTGACTTATACCTCACGTTACATATAAAGTCGATCGTCGTCAACGCATGACCTATTAATCGAGTAAATGTGTGATGCAAAATGCTGTTAATTGTATGCTTAATAATCAGGGGATTAATATGATTTATAGGAAAAAACGTTCAGTTGAAAGTAACGACACAACACCGAACCAAACTGATGAAGAAACACGTGATCCTGAGGGCGTGGTTACGTCTCCAACACGTGACCCTGAAGGCGTGACAACAACACCACCACGTGACCCTGAAGGCCTTGCTACAACTTCAACACGTGACCCTGAAGGCGTGGTTACGTCTCCATTACGTGACCCTGAAGGCGTGGCTACATCTCTGTCAGCTGCCAGTGATGCAGCGGAAGGTCATTCACGGAAGAGCTCTTGCACTGACGTCACCGTCTATGTTGGGAACGGTTCACCAGGAGCCGGAGACTATGACCGTGTGACATTTACTCGAGTCCTTCAGACCACAACAACACGAGCAGGAAACGTGAAGAAGTCATCACATGCCTACAGTCACATAACTATGTGTGACCGCAATAGCCACGGCAAGTTGAAGTTTCAAGAGTGTCAAGATTATGACCACGTAAAGTTCACAACTGTTTCATCCTCTAGTGCCGCAGCTGACGACCAGACGCACGTCTACGTTGTTTCTGAGCCCTTGGTCGGACACAGGCTTGCCAAGGAGGTCGCGGAAGAAGATGGAACTGAAATCCACGAATCAACCCTTTAAGGACAACAAAATCATTTTCTCAAATGATAGCTCATTTGATCACGTGTATTTCATTGAAGTATTCATCCTCGACTATCCAGGGAATGTTATCTCAATTCCATTTCGATAAATACCCTGATCCTGAAAGTGAAGACTTGACGTCTGTAGCTCTGTATATCGAGATAATGTATATGCATAATGTACCTCTGTATATCGATCCGACAGAGATAATGAGATAATATGTATGTGTAATGTAACTATGTATATCGACCCGACAGAGATAATGACATAATGTATATGTGCAATGTAGCTCTGTATATTGTCCCGACAGAGCTACATGAGATAATGTATATGCATAATGTAGCTCTGTATATCGACCTGACAGATATAATGAGATAATGTGTATGTGTAATGTAGCTCTGAATATCAACCCGACAGAAGTACAAAGATAATGTGTGTGTGTGTTTGTGTGTGTGTGTGTGTGTGTGTGTGTGTGTGTAATGTAGCTCTGTATATCATCCCGACAGAGCTACATGAGATAATGTATATGCATAATGTAGCTCTGTATATCGACCCGACAGAGCTACATGCCATAATGTGTATACAAAATGTAGCTCTGTATATCGACCCGACAGAAATAATGAGATAATGTGTATGGATCATGTAGCTCTGTATATTGACCCGACAGAGATAATGAGATAATATGTATGGATCATGTAGCTCTGTATATCGACCCGACAGAGATAATGAGATAATGTGTATGGATCATGTAGCTCTGTATATCGACCCAACAGAGATAATGAGATAATGTGTATGGATCATGTAGCTCTGTTTATGAACCCGACAGAGGTAATGAGATAATATGTATGGATCATGTAGCTCTGTATATCGACCCGACAGAGATAATGAGATAATATGTATGGATCATGTAGCTCTGTATATCGACCCGACAGAAATAATGAGATAATATGTATGGATCATGTAGCTCTGTTTATGAACCGACAGAGATAATGAGATAATATATATGGATCACGTAGCTCTGTAAATCGACCCGACAGAGATAATGAGATAATGTGTATGGATCATGTAGCTCTGTATATCGACCCGACAGAGATAATGAGATAATATGTATGGATCATGTAGCTCTGTATATCGACCCGACAGAGATAATGAGATAATATGTATGGATCATGTAGCTCTGTATATCGACCCGACAGAGATAATGAGATAATATGTATGGATCATGTAGCTCTATATATCGACCCAACAGAGATAATGAGATAATATGTATGGATCATGTAGCTCTGTATATCGACAAGGCAGATATAATGAGATAATATGTATGGATCATGTAGCTCTGTATATCGACCCGACAGAGATAATGAGATAATATGTATGGATCATGTAGCTCTGTATATCGTCCCGACAGAGATAATGAGATAATATGTATGGATCATGTAGCTCTGTTTATGAACCCAACAGAAATAATGAGATAATGTGTATGGATCATGTAGCTCTATTTATGAACTCGACAGAGGTAATGAGATAATATGTATGGATCATGTAGCTCTGTATATCGACCCGACAGAGATAATGAGATAATATGTATGGATCATGTAGCTCTGTATATCGACCCGACAGAGATAATGAGATAATATGTATGGATCATGTAGCTCTGTATATCGACCCGACAGAGATAATGAGATAATATGTATGGATCATGTAGCTCTGTATATCGACCCGACAGAGATAATGAGATAATATGTATGGATCATGTAGCTCTGTATATCAATCCGACAGAGATAATGAGATAATATGTATGGATCATGTAGCTCTGTATATCGACCCGACAGAGATAATGAGATAATATGTATGGATCATGTAGATCTGTATATCGACCCGACAGAGATAATGAGATAATATGTATGGATCATGTAGCTCTGTATATCGACCCGACAGAGATAATGAGATAATATGTATGGATCATGTAGCTCTGTATATCGACCCGACAGAGATAATGAGATAATATGTATGGATCATGTAGCTCTGTATATCAACCCGACAGAGATAATGAGATAATATATATGGATCATGTAGCTCTGTATATCAACCCGATAGAGATAATGAGATAATATGTGTAACCGGGTGTGTTTATGAATAACACAGGTCGTTATTTGTCGTGAGGATTTATTATCAGAACATATAGACGCCCTGAAACATATTAAATGTAAAGACATATATACACGTAAATATATATGTATGTTATTATACACAACCATAGATATATAAAAGCACATCACATTATATTCATTCACATCGTCACACCGACGACATCATAGAAATAGTTAGAACTCTTGCTTTCAACAAATACATTGAAGGATGTGTTATAACTTACAAATAAAAATATATACATTGGTATCCCTATACATGTGTAATAGCATGATAAATACAATTAATTAATTTCATTAATACACAAGAAAATACAAGCATACCCTGTAGGTGAAACTGGGGCGGGAACTGTGTCACCAACGCAACTGACAGAACTTATGGTGCCTGCATCTATTTGGACGGTCTCAGTTGGAAATACTACACAGAGCAGAAATTTGTTGTCCGCATGGCAAGGTGTAGTGGCTGGTGTGCTGGTTAAATGCTGGGTGTTAGTATTTGAAACAAGGCCAATCAGGCGCAAGCTGTACTAAACAAAGGACCGACCCAAGCTACCTACTCTACCCCACAACCAGTAGAAGTTAAAAGAAAAGAAAACTCCACGCAGAGATCAAGTCGTTATGCAGAGCTGTTAAATACAGCAGCCATACAGGTTTATTTAATTCAATTCAACATAATAAAAGGTTAAAACACCATTTCATTACAAAACATTATATGTATACAAATATATAAAATACAGACAATATGCATATATTCAACACTGCCACATATGTATGGATCATGTAGCTCTATATATCGACCCGACAGAGATAATGAGATAATGTGTATGGATCATGTAGCTCTGTATATAGACCCGACAGAGATATTGTGTGTGTGTGTAATGTAGCTCTGAATATCAACCCGACAGAGCTACATGAGATATTGTGTGTGTGTAATGGAGCTCTGTTTATCATATAATGGGTAGGTTTCTCGGCAGGACAAAGCAGGTAAAGACGATATCCGTTGGGGTCATATGCGGAGAGGTATTAGAGGTTATCACGCTTGTTTATTTAATTTAATTCAACATAATAAAAGGTTAAAACACCATTTCATTACACAACATTATATGTATACAAATATATAAGATACAGACAATATGCATATATACAACACTTCCACACACTTCCCTCCACTACGAAATGATGTCCTCATCATTTAATCCTACCAGTCACAATATCCAGGATTGCATCAGATACTCGATGTGACTGATCAGAAAAACTTGCTGTATCAAGGAGGGTGTTGAGATAATTGGCTCTCGTTAGCCAGTCCGGCTGTGCAATGGCTGACAGAACATAGTCTCCACTTGTCATCCACCGTGGTTGTGTCCGCTGTCGATTAGACCGTCGAGGTTGGGGGACAGGTGGCGTAGATGACCTTACACCAGAATGAGAGTTAGGATCTTCAGGATGAGTGAGTGATTCACCAGAGGGTAGTTCCTCCTGAGCATCCCCTGTGTCCTCCTCTTGATCTCCTTCAGTGACTGCAGTCATCTCATCATTCTGATTCTCTTCTACTGCTGCTGCTTCAGGTGGCCTATCAGCTGTAAAAACAGCTGACTCTGAAGATTCTGAGGATTCATGGGAGAGATATGCGATATAATCATCCTCACTTTCTGTTTCACAATCAGATCCTGGTCTGTCTACATCAGCCTCGTCAACTGGGATGGTCACAGTCGGTGCCAAAGTCCTCTGTCGTGGTCTTGCTGGATGTACTTTCCTTGGCCACGGTATGGGTGGCTCTTGGTTCTCAGGCTGTGGGATGGATCCAATTGGAAGTAACAAGTTCCTGTGTAATGTCCGCTTCCGTCCTTCTCCACACTCCTTACCAACTGTATACACTGGTATGGATGGATTCGGCTGGGCAAGCACAATGTACACATCCGTTTCCCATCTGTTGGCCAACTTGTGTCTACCATCAAAAGCCACTACCTTGACAAGTACTCGGTCGCCTAATGCTAGAACAGCAGCTCTAGCCTTCTGGTCATAGTACTTCTTCTGCTTACTGCGTGACTTCGTAACTGCACTGGAAGCAATGTCGTAAGCTTGACTGAGTCTTTCCCGAAGTTCCTTGGTGTACTTATTGATGGACTTGGACTTGCTTGGCTCCATGTCTAACCCAAATGCTACATCAACAGGCAACCGAGGGTGCCGTCCATACATCAGAAAGAAGGGAGACAACTCTGTAGACTCATGTCGGGTACAATTATAAGCATGGACCAGTTGTCCAACATGGGCTTTCCAATTCCTTTTGCTGTCAGGATCAAGTGTGCCGAGAATGTTGCATAAAGTACGGTTGAAGCGCTCACACATTCCATTTCCCATCGGATGGTAAGGCGTGGTCTGTGACTTGTCTATCTTGAGCAACTGACATAGTTCCTGCATGAGCTTCCCTGTGAAATTAGCTCCCTGGTCTAATCATCTTTGGAGAAGATGTCCTGAAACCTTGTAATTAATTCAAGTCCCAAACCAACTTCATCAGTAGAGAGTCCTTCCTGTTCCATCTCAATATTCTTCAATATGGAGGCAGAGTCTACAGATGTACCACAAGGTGGGTCCTGAAGAGTTACAGGTTGCAGCTCACACAATAGGGCATGGGGAGCAACAACTATAGTACGTGTGGTCACGTTGAAGAGATGAACTTCTACAATATCCGGACGACCATCGTAAGAAATGACAGTTGGGGCAATGTCTATGTCTTTGCTGATGCTTGACTTTGGAGTAGGTTGCATTAAAGCACAAAGTCTGGGTGATCTAACTTCTTTGGCAACTTGTCCTTTAATTGATGCTATGCTGTTAGACGGTATCAATATATTCTTGTCCACCACACTCTTAACTAGACCTAACCTCCAGTCATTGCGTAGCAATTCCCGTTCCTGTAGGGTCATGGTCCTGTAGGTAAGGTACCAAGGCGTTTGTAAGGCTGCCTTTTGCAAGTACTTGACTCCATGGGTGTGCTTACAGTTTTCCATCAGACAATTCAGTATGTTTGTTCCTAACAGTACTGGTACATGTGCATTATATCTGGTGTCGGGTACTATTAGGAAAAGGCATGGTGCTGGTTCTGCATTATCTATTCCACCTCCAACAGACTTAATCCCAACTTCAATGAAGCCTTTGTAAGGTAGGTTGTCTCCTCCAGCACATTCAATATCCAACATGTCACAAAGTGGCTCCAAGGAAATGTGTTTTAAGTGTTTATCATAAAATGATTCTGATATCACAGAGACAGTAGCTCCGGTATCCAGTAAGGCACGGGTCTGAACATTATCAACTGTGATGTATGCTTCATTTGCATGTCCAACAAGTCCGTCTGGCAGCGTGTCCCTGGGGTTCTTCGATGAGCCTAATGGTGACCCCTTCCCATAGGCCCTTGCCAGTTTAAAGGTCGATGAAGGTGATCTAGTCTGACTCTACATCCCGATGCTATGTGGCCAGGGTACCCACATCTATAGCATATCGGTTCTTGGTAGTCCTCCTGATCCCAATATGGTGGTGTGGAATAGGCTCCAGTAGACTTAGTACTTCCTTGGCCGACGCGGGTATCTTTGGCATAGCTTGGGTAATCTCTGGATGAACTTCTATCCTCATACCTTGTTTGAAACATTCTGTCTCCATAGCTACCAGAATGGTAAGCAGCACTCGTGGACTCATCCTGTTGTTCATTTCCTGCATAATTGTTTCTGGTATGGACGGTGTTACCAGATGGAGCTGGGTGAGGTGGGTACTCCAGGGCATGGCCCTTCCCTCTTCTGTTCCTCTCAAAAGACATATCTTGCCTTGCTTGGAATGTCTGGTGTTGATATAACTGGGCTGTGTCCTGTCGTTTCCTGATGTCAGACTCTTCCACTCGTATTTGATCTATGGCGGATGTCAGGGTCTCAAGGTCATTCTTTGAAACTGGTTCAACTGGGATAGCCATTTTAGCTGAAACATTGCACTTCTTTGTTTCCGACTTGGATAGTCCCCGCTTCATGTCGTACTCTAATTCCCGTAAGGAGATTCGTAGCTCATCAAAACTAGCTAGTGAGTCAAACTTGTGTCCAGATATAGCCTTCATTGTTGGTTTCAGACCACTCCAGAACATGTTTCTCCGCATCTCATCCTGTTCCTTCATGGGAATTGTATGGTGCTCAGTGATCTGTGATAGGAGGTGTTCCAGGCGGCAGCCCCAACTAGCAATATCTTCATCCTCCGACTGGGTTGCACTATAGAACTGTGCCATGAGGGTTTCCCTGCGCCTAACTGTGCAATAAATACTTTGGAGCTTCGAAAGTAAATCCTTGGTAGAAGCTGTAGATCCAAGTCTCATCGCAACTCTAGCAGCCTCCCCCTTGAGAGATCTGCGGACAGCCTGATCTATAACATCTGAGGTATAGCACTTGGACTGAAATAAACAATCAACTTCATAGGTCCAGAGATCGAAAGGAGCATCCTTTCCTGTGTCATCTCCACTAAATAGAGGTAACTTTGGGAATTGGTGATAAGCCACAGCTTGGGCTTTGCCTTCCACTCCTGGAGGTGGCACTGACTGTCCATGTAGACTTGGCTCTTCCTTTATCAAAGGCCCCGCTTGCTGTGCCATTCCTTGGATCCATGCCTTCAGGTCCTGTGGTGATTGGTCCTTGGGTTCCATACCAAGCTTCCTGAACAGATTAGCCACAGGCTCCAATTCATCATCCTTAAATTCCATGATCACAGAGAACAGGAACCACGAGTAGCAAAGTAAATAAAGTACACAAAAAATATGCAGATGGGTACACCCACGAAGACGAATTGTCTTGAGTGGGAAAGGTAGAAATGTCGATTCAGAAGAAAATAGCGATAGACAAATAACTTTGCACGTTATGCAACAGAAATACTGACAACTACTCGTTGTCCTTCGGTCATGGATGTCGGTGTACATGTGTAACGGACGCGTGAATGCGGACACGAAGAAAAAAATCAAACAAACATGAGCAACCTGATAATTGTACTATTCCCGAACAATGACTAAGTATCTTTGGTACGCTACATTGCAATGGGTCAGTGGTAAATGTTTATCTGGTATGAGGGGGATTATGCAATAGTAGGTGCCAAAGTGAAGTGCTCGTCTAGTTCGTCATAAACTTACAAGTACACACAAATAGATCCTACTTTACCTATATGACAAGTAACAACTGTATTTGGTAATGGTATAACCACATAGGACCTGGAAGAATACTTGGTTCAATGGGGTAACCAAGTGTGTTTAGGGGCTAAATATGTTAAATTAACAGTCAGCTAAATTGATTTAATGCCTTAACCATTTAAGGTTTTAGTTTGTTTTAGGTAAGGGGTGCTATAAGCAATTGGGGAAGGATTCACACACATCATTGATTCACACACAACTTTCAAACAAAAATATATACGAACAACCTATTTATTTATTAAATAATCTAACCAAAGGTACAAAGGGTAATCACATATTCACACCAACACGTTGAAATATATAAACATCAACTTAATACATGTTTATTCGGATGAGCGCTGATGTTATCCTTGAACGGGTACCCGCAAAATATAAACTCAGCTAAACTAAGCTAAGCTAAACTAAACTAAACTAAACTGAGTTGAGCTAAGCTTAACTAAACTAAACTAAACTAAACTAAACTAAACTAAACTAAACTAAACTAAACTAAACTAAACTAAACTAAACTAAACTAAACTAACATGAACAAAAACAAGCCGGCATATGCATTTCTCCACTATATAGGCCTTTACGTAAATCAATATTTACAGATTTGTCAATCACCAAACAACAGTTCATGTGGTCTTGGCTGTGTACTGTACACTGTAGACCAGGTCTGTAGTATCACATCTGAGGTGCCTCCTCTATCCAACGTTGGTGGTATGTCACTGATAAATCCTCACTGGGGGCTCCATTTGTAACCGGGGGTGTTCATGAATAACACAGGTCGTTATTTGTCGTGAGGATTTATTATCAGAACATATAGACGCCCTGAAACATATTAAATGTAAAGATATATATACACGTAAATATATATGTATGTTATTATACACAACCATAGATATATAAAAGCACATCACATTATATTCATTCACATCGTCACACCGACGACATCATAGAAATAGTTAGAACTCTTGCTTTCAACAAATACATTGAAGGATGTGTTATAACTTACAAATAAAAATATATACATTGGTATCCCTATACATGTGTAATAGCATGATAAATACAATTAATTAATTTCATTAATACACAAGAAAATACAAGCATACCCTGTAGGTGAAACTGGGGCGGGAACTGTGTCACCAACGCAACTGACAGAACTTATGGTGCCTGCATCTATTTGGACGGTCTCAGTTGGAAATACTACACAGAGCAGAAATTTGTTGTCCGCATGGCAAGGTGTAGTGGCTGGTGTGCTGGTTAAATGCTGGGTGTTAGTATTTGAAACAAGGCCAATCAGGCGCAAGCTGTACTAAACAAAGGACCGACCCAAGCTACCTACTCTACCCCACAACCAGTAGAAGTTAAAAGAAAAGAAAACTCCACGCAGAGATCAAGTCGTTATGCAGAGCTGTTAAATACAGCAGCCATACAGGTTTATTTAATTCAATTCAACATAATAAAAGGTTAAAACACCATTTCATTACAAAACATTATATGTATACAAATATATAAAATACAGACAATATGCATATATTCAACACTGCCACATATGTATGGATCATGTAGCTCTATATATCGACCCGACAGAGATAATGAGATAATGTGTATGGATCATGTAGCTCTGTATATAGACCCGACAGAGATATTGTGTGTGTGTGTAATGTAGCTCTGAATATCAACCCGACAGAGCTACATGAGATATTGTGTGTGTGTAATGGAGCTCTGTTTATCATATAATGGGTAGGTTTCTCGGCAGGACAAAGCAGGTAAAGACGATATCCGTTGGGGTCATATGCGGAGAGGTATTAGAGGTTATCACGCTTGTGTGTTTGGGGATGGTACATATCCTGTATTAGGAATAAACACTATGTATTTAGCTCGCCAAGGCTCGCTAATACAATGTTTATTCCTTATGCAGGATATGTACCATCCCCAAACACACTCGCGTGGTAACCTCTATAGACCGCCTCCGTGGTCTTGTGGTAGAGCGTCCTCCCGGAGAGAGGAAGGTCCGGAGTTCGATCCCCGGCCGCGTCATACCAAAAGACGTTAAAAGATGGTACTTGTTGTTATCCTGTCTGGCGCTCGGCATTAAGGGGCTAAAACAAGGACTGGTCGGCTCGGAGTCAGTATACTGTGTCTGAGTGGGGTATTCATGTTAAACTGCAGCATGGTATCTCAGTGAGCTAGCGCTATAAATCGGCATCAGTCTGGACTAGTACAAGCAGCCACACACACACGTGCATGCACGTCGCTATATAAGTGCAATAATCTTGGACGCGACGTTAAACCCAATTTCACCTCACCTCACAGGTAACCTTTATATATCGACCTAACAGAGATAATGAGATAATGTGTATGTGTCATGTAGCTCTGTATATCGACCCGACAGAGCTACATGAGATAATGTGTATGCATAGTGTAGCTCTGTGTGTTTGATAGGATACATTGCCAAATCTATGAATCGCATTTAAGTCTAATAAATCAATTAAACACACTTCGCAGAGTATCAGTATCAATTGTTATATGGCATTGTATCTTATTGTTGAACAGTAATTGTAACTGTGATACAGTGTTTCTGATAAAATTCGGGGCTGTGGGGTAGCCTAGTGGTTAAAGCGTTCGCCGAAGACCCAGGTTCGAATCCCCACATGGGTACAATATATGAAGCCCATTTCCGGTGTGCCCCTCCGTGATATTGCTGGAATATTCCTAAAGCGGGCGTAAAACTACACGCACTCACTTCTATTGATATTCGGTAGACGCTCAATGCATTGAGTTTTTTCATGTTATTAGTCCTCAAACTTCCGGTATACCGTGGACTCATGCCGAATATTTTGTAATGTTCACTGTGTAGACATTTTCAGTAACTAGTTAGACTATACATATAGTGGCACAAGGGCGTGGTTATGTATATCTCACACATTTCATCGCTTAGGGACCAGCTTTAGTGTGAGGATCGCTCATCATCCATGATTCCCTGCCTAGCCATTCACGGAAGCTTGACCACTGTCGCAACCGGGTGAATATACTATTATCACTGACTTTTGATATCACCACTATATAATTATGTTTGATGCTGATCTCTGCCTTTGAAAATTGTACTACAACTCTATTATGTACTGTCATTGTAAATGTTGTACAGTAATTAACATTTATTTGTAATACATTTGTTGTTTGTTTGTTGGTTTCACACTAAATTCTTTACCGTACAGATTTCTGGGTTACCATATTGTTTCAATTTAAGAATCGATACGTAACATGTTATACATGCTAGGATCTATTGCACTTTGACGGAGCAGTGAGTGGAAGTGGGGGTGAGGTTAACGACCTTTTGAACAGCGTTTCTTTTTATTCCATGGCGTGTCACTGTTATGTGGAAGGAAAACCACAAGTCAGATTAGATAACTTGTGAAAACGTCACAAGTCCGATACAAATGTTCATTTGAGGTTTATTGACAGGACAAGGAAACTATTTGACTTGGCATATTTATAGGTATTATGCTCTTTCCAGGGCATAGTTCGCTATGTCGTAACCGTTGTCAGAGTATAGTTCGCTATGTAGTAGCCGTTGTTAGGGTATAGTTCGCTATGTCGTAACCGTTGTCAGAGTATAGTTCGCTATGTAGTAGCTGTTGTTAGGATATAGTTTGCTATGTCGTAACCATTGTCAGGGTATAGTTCGCTATGTCATACACCATTGTCAGGGTATAGTTCTCTATGGCATGCACCATTGTCAGCGTATATTTCGTTACGTCATACACCATTGTCAGGGTATAGTTCGTTATGTCATACACCACTGTCAGGGTATAGTTCGTTATGTCATACACCATTGTCAGGATATAGTTCGCTACTTCACACACCATTGTTAGGGTATAGTTCGTTATGTTATATATCATTGTCATGATATAGTTCGTTATGTCATACACCATTGTCAGGGTATAGCTTGCTATTTCACACACCATTGTCAGGATAAAGTTCGCTATGTCATATACCATTGTCAGGGTATAGTTCGCTATGTCATACACCACTGTCAGGGTATAGTTTGCTATGTCATACACCATTGACAGGGTATACTTCGCTATGTCATACACCATTGTCAGGGTATAGTTCGCTATGTCATACACCACTATCATGTTATAGTTCGCTACGTCATACACCATTGTCAGGGTATAGTTCGCTATGTCGTAGCAATTGTCAGGGTATAGTTCGCTATGTCATACACCACTATCTGGGTATAGTTCGCTATGGCATACACCATTGTCAGGGTATAGTTCGCTATGTTAAACACCGTTGTCAGTGTATAGTTCGCTATGTCGTAGCAATTGTCAGGGTATAGTTTGCTATGCCATACACCATTGTCAGGGTATAGTTCGTTATGTCATACATCAGTTTCAGCTATCACTGGCGACAGATAGCAACTCTCAAACTTTGTATCGATTATACAAGCACAACGAAGCATGGCCATATAGCAGTTAATGTGAAAATCTATTTAAATCATGAACACCTCGAAACCACTCGTTGCCATGACGACGGTTACAGGATCTCACACTTTGTCGATCAACCGAGGCGGGGTGCACATTGTGGACATATGTGGAGATATATTGATTTCTCCTTGTCCTCAAAGCAACCAGGATAGTAAATCATGAGCGTTAACCATCACAATAAATCACAATAGTGTACTTGAACCGAACACGGATGATAAAAGTGATAAGTGCGAATAGCTTCAAGATAGATAATTGCCATTGTCATGTACACGTTCACATACAGTAAAATATATTAGAGTGTTGTTATACAAGGTGTTGTACAAAAAAGTTATGAACATGTATGCAGAGAGCAAAACATATCTCCTTCGTCATACAAGACGCTATACATAAAGCGTTATACATGTGTATGCAGAGAGCAAAACATATCTCCTTCGTCATACAAGACGCTATACATAAAGCGTTAAACATGTGTATAGGACAGTAAAACATATCTCCTTCCAGTCATACAAGACGCTATACATAAAGCGTTATACATGTGTATACAGTCAGTAAGACATATCTCCTTCCAGCCATACAAGACGATATACATAAAGCGTTATACATGTGTATGCAGAGAGCAAAACATATCTCCTTCGTCACACAAGACGCTATACATAAAGCGTTATACATGTGTATAAGACAGTAAAACATATCTCCTTCCAGTCATACAAGACGCTATACATAACGCGTTATACATGTGTATAAGACAGTAAAACATATCTCCTTCCAGTCATACAAGACGATATACATAAAGCGTTATACATGTGTATGCAGGGAGCAAAACATATCTCCTTCGTCACACAAGACGCTATACATAAAGCGTTATACATGTGTATAAGACAGTAAAACATATCTCCTTCCAGTCATACAAGACGCTATACATAAAGCGTTATACATGTGTATGCAGAGGGCAAAACATATCTCCTTCGTCATACAAGACGCTATACATAAAGCGTTATACATGTGTATGCAGAGAGCAAAACATATCTCCTTCGTCATACAAGACGATATACATAAAGCGTTATACATGTGTATAAGACAGTAAAACATATCTCCTTCCAGTCATACAAGACGCTATACCTAACGCGTTATACATGTGTATAAGACAGTAAAACATATCTCCTTCCAGTCATACAAGACGATATACATAAAGCGTTATACATGTGTATGCAGGGAGCAAAACATATCTCCTTCGTCACACAAGACGCTATACATAAAGCGTTATACATGTGTATAAGACAGTAAAACATATCTCCTTCCAGTCATACAAGACGATATACATAAAGCGTTATACATGTGTATAAGACAGTAAAACATATCTCCTTCCAGTCATACAAGACGATATACATAAAGCGTTATACATGTGTATAAGACAGTAAAACATATCTCCTTCCAGTCATACAAGACGATATACATAAAGCATTATACATGTGTATACAGGCAGTAAAACATATCTCCTTCCAGTCATACAAGACGATATACATAAAGCGTTATACATGTGTATAAGACAGTAAAACATATCTCCTTCCAGTCATACAAGACGATATACATAAAGCGTTATACATGTGTATACAGGCAGTAAAACATATCTCCTTCCAGTCATACAAGACGATATACATAAAGCGTTATACATGTGTATAAGACAGTAAAACATATCTCCTTCCAGTCATACAAGACGATATACATAACGCGTTATACATGTGTATACAGGCAGTAAAACATATCTCCTTCCAGTCATACAAGACGATATACATAAAGCGTTATACATGTGTATACAGGCAGTAAAACATATCTCCTTCCAGTCATACAAGACGATATACATAAAGCGTTACACATGTGTATACAGGCAGTAAAACATATCTCCTTCCAGTCATACAAGACGATATACATAAAGCGTTATACATGTGTATAAGACAGTAAAACATATCTCCTTCCAGTCATACAAGACGATATACATAAAGCGTTATACATGTGTATAAGACAGTAAAACATATCTCCTTCCAGTCATACAAGACGATATACATAACGCGTTATACATGTGTATACAGGCAGTAAAACATATCTCCTTCCAGTCATACAAGACGATATACATAAAGCGTTATACATGTGTATAAGACAGTAAAACATATCTCCTTCCAGTCATACAAGACGATATACATAACGCGTTATACATGTGTATACAGGCAGTAAAACATATCTCCTTCCAGTCATACAAGACGATATACATAAAGCGTTACACATGTGTATAAGACAGTAAAACATATCTCCTTCCAGTCATACAAGACGATATACATAAAGCGTTATACATGTGTATACAGGCAGTAAAACATATCTCCTTCCAGTCATACAAGACGATATACATAAAGCGTTATACATGTGTATACAGGCAGTAAAACATATCTCCTTCCAGTCATACAAGACGATATACATAAAGCGTTATACATGTGTATAAGACAGTAAAACATATCTCCTTCCAGTCATACAAGACGATATACATAAAGCGTTATACATGTGTATAAGACAGTAAAACATATCTCCTTCCAGTCATACAAGACGATATACATAAAGCGTTATACATGTGTATACAGGCAGTAAAACATATCTGTTGACCTCCACTCTGTCATGTGACTATACACACACGTCAACATGTTCATCCCTACCCTGCCATGTGACTATACACACATGTCATCATGGTGACCTCTACCCTATAATGTGACTATACACACATGTCAACACGTTGACCTCTACCCTGTCATGTGACTATACTCACATCAGCATACTAACCTCTACTCTGTCACGTGACAATATCTGAGAGAGTGACGTATGGACCTGAATACCGCATTTATTGTACCTATTCAGTCACATATATAAATGAAACCAGACTTTTTGTATGAACGAGATATTTTGATAAGTTTTGTGGAAATGACGTTATCCGCGTTTTCCTCATAATTTTGTACTCTCTGATAGCGTTGTTGACATTGCGGAACCTGATACACAATATGCAGGATGTAAGCTGTGCGCGAGACACATGATCTTCGTTTAGTTTGGTATATTTTTTCTTTCTACTGATAGTCTCGGAAGACGTAGAGAAGATATGACAGGTTTCTTGTTGCTGTGGGGACTCGTTCAGCTGACGCCAGGTATAGTGGTCCTCACGTGCATATCTTTCCTTATCATTCAGTCGTTGAGGGGGGCACGGGTGGCGCAGGGTTGCGTCCCTTTGACACGCCAGAAACCTATGAGTGTGGGTTCGAATCCCGGTTCGCCCCGATTATGTTTCTAGGTTTGTCAGCAAAATACCGTGCTCGTGGGTTTCACCGAAGTAGTAAACGTCTGAGACCTGCATCACTTGGGGCTTTCCTCCCACACGCCGTGATATAACTGTAATACAGTTAAAAGCGGCGTTAAACCCAACTCACTCACTCGCTCATTCAATCGTTGAACGCGTGCCCCTTTACAAATATTCAGGAAAAGTAAGAGGAAGTTAGTTTGTGTGTTGTGTCCAATCATTCGTACATTGTAATTGATCAAGGACTGTTCGAAATGTGTATGTCAGCGTTTGTGTATCTGGCAAGGTCGGCAGGAACAACAAAGCTATGTGCTGGAAACGTGTTATGTACAGCTTCAGATAGACGCACCCAGCAGTTGGCAGGAGGGAAGATACACCTTGAAGCTTACAGTCGGGGCTGACCAAATCACTACAATTCACTTCCTGTAGAAAACGGGCCGGTCTGGTAGCGAGCGTATGAAATCTATGCACGTAAAGGCGTCTTAATCAGTGTTTATTAACGTCGAATACTGACATATATAGTAGTCTCACACCCACTAAAATGACAATGTGTGAAGCCCATTCCTGGTGTCCCCCGCCGTGATATTGCTGAAATATTGCTAAAAGTGGCGTTAAACCATACCCACTCACTCAACACTAGGAAGCAACCAGTCTCCATCAATCAACCAATCACCAATCACTCAGATTCCACTGGGTGTAAAATGTAAAATAGCAGTCAAATAGTATGAATGGATCACTGAAGATCAGCGATGATCCTGCCCTACCGTAAGCACCCGCCATTCAGTAGGAAGTCAGTGTTTGTTTGTTGCGGGCGCGGCACAGCAGTACAGAATGTGTTGCAGTATCAACAGTTTGGTAAATGCAGCAGTTCTGAGTCCGGTGTCAGCTGTTATTTACAACACACCATGTACATGTATGTAACTATCGACCCTAAGAATGAGTCACAGTCCTTTCGGAAGCGGACAACTGTAATCATCTAACATTTCAGTTTTTTCAATGCTAGCTTCATGGGCCCCATGTATTTCTCATATCAGGGTCGAGTACAGCAACTGTCCCTACGTCGAGTTCCGCCGTGACCGTCAGCTCCACACCCTCTCCCGACCCACGAACATCATCAGAGGGTGAGTAGGCTGGCTATCGATATCGATCTTAGATTACCATCGATGACACAATATTCAATCGATAATCGTTAATATTTCTTCACACAACGATCAGTCTTTCTAGCCAGCCCTAGTGAGAAGACGTCACACGTTTATTTGTATGCTCACACCTTCCACACATGGCGAGCATGTTTTACTGTGCCATTAAAAGGACGTGTGACTTGTTTGACCTCCAGAAGGACTGGCTGGTTCAGTATTGTTAACAAATCTTCATTAAATACCAAATTCAAATTCAAACTCCCACAACAGATTTTGCCTGTTTGGGATCATCAGTGCTAGCAATATTCTGTATCCGCATACATGTATGGATGTATTTAATCACGTGAAATGACGTGAAAAATGAATAACTTGTTTACCCTTAGGGTCAGCAACTTCAAGCATCAATGCTGTCACTTCTCTGTCGCCTACGACGTCCGACATTAGTGCTGTCACTTCTCTGTCGCCTACGACGTCCGACATTAGTGCAGTCATCACTCCGTCATCTACGACGCCCGATGATCAAAGCACAACCGTGTGCATAAGTGAATCATCTGCAGGTATAAAAGCCTTCCCTCTTCGTGGTCCTTCTGAATATATATAAGAGAGATAAAATGCTTTCTGTCATCAGAAGAAATTTCTGCCAAAAGTCGATTGTACGAATCCGACTATATCATAAAAATAATCTCTACTGAAGCTGCTGAATTTAACTTATCTCTCAAGTACTTATATTGCTGAACGTTTAGTTCGGTGATCCTTTAAGTGTATAGTTTTCATCCATAAGTTTAATTATAAGAACTTCTTCCGTGCTAATTATAAATTGTGTTACACAGGGGCTCATACATCAGTTCCCATCTCGTCTTCCCCGGTATCCCCCACCAGATACAGGTGATAATAAGAGCGCCAGAATTTTTTCCATAATCGGAAACAATGCGTGTTGATTGTACGCCTCTGACTGTCATGTTCAGGTGTTCAGGACTCAGTATCGGATACTGATGACACCAGACAAACGTTTGACACCTTTGATTTGTAAGTACACGCTATAAGAAAGCGTTTACACACGTCCAAACACGCACATTCTAGGTTAAGGTCTTTTCCTTGTATGAGATTTAAGATGAGCTAGTATCACATACAACCACACGTAAGTATCAATTATACATCTATTTTTCACATCCAGGTGATGAAGCGTGTACATCAGCAGCTGCAGTGGCTGGCACTGTCGTTGTGGCCATCGTCCTCACTGCCCTAGTGACTTCCGGTGTGACGTACCACGTCATCAGGTGACATACATGTGTTACATACATGTGTTACATACATGTTATACATTCATGTGTTACATGTGTTACATTCATGTGTTACATACATGTGTTACATACATGTGTTACATACAAGTGTAACATACATGTGTTGCATACATGTGTTACATACATGTGTTACATACATGTGTTACATACATGTGTTACATCGTCCTCACGTGTTCCATACATGTAGTACATACATGTGGTACTTACATGTGGTACTTACATGTAGTATATGTGTTACATACATGTGTTACATACATGTGTTACATACATGTGTTACATACATGTGTTACATGTGTTACATTCATGTGTTACATACATGTGTTACATACATGTGTTACATACAAGTGTAACATACATGTGTTGCATACATGTGTTACATACATGTGTTACATACATGTGTTACATACATGTGTTACATCGTCCTCACGTGGCCATCGTCCTCACTGCCCTAGTGACTTCCGGTGTGACGTACCACGTCATCAGGTGACATACATGTGTTACATACATGTGTTACATACATGTTATACATTCATGTGTTACATACATGTGTTACATAGATGTGGTACATACATAAGGTACATACATGTGTTACATTCATGTGTTACATACATGTTTCACATACATGTGGTACATGTGTTACATTCATGTGTTACATACATGTGTTACATACTTGTGCTAATGTGTTACATTCATGTAATACATACATATGTTAAATACATGTGTTATATACATGTAGTACATGTGTAACATACATGTGTAACAAACATGTGTTACATAAATGTGTTACATGTGTTACATACATGTGGTACATACATGTGGTACATACATGTGTTACATTCATGTATTACATACATGTGTTACATTCATGTGTTACATTCATGTGTTACATACATGTGGTACATACATGTAGTACATATGTTACATACATGTGTTACATACATGTGTTACATTCATGTGTTACATACCTGTGTTACATTCATGTGTTACATACATGTGTTACATACATGTGTCACATTCATGTGTTACATACCTGTGTTACATTCATGTGTTACATATGTGTGTTACATACATGTGTTACATACATGTGTTACATTCATGTGGTACATACATGTATTACATACATGTGGTACATACCTGTGGTACATACAAGTGTTAAATACATGTGGTACATACATGTGGTACATTTGTTACATACATGTGTTACATACATGTGTTAAATATGCATGTTACATACATGTGTTACATACACGTGTTACATACATGTGGTACGTACATGTGTAACATACATGTGGTATATTCATGTGGTACGTTCATGTTTTACATACCTGTGGTACATGTGTTACATTCATGTGCTTCTTACATATGGATCATAAATGTGGTACATACATGTGTTAAATACATGTGGTACATACAGGTGATACATGTGTTACATAAATGTGTGACATTCATGTGTTACATACATTTGTTAAATGCATCTGGTACATACATGTGATACATGTGTTACATTCATGTGGTACATACATGTGTTACATACATGTGTAACATCGATGTGGTGCATCCATTTGGTACATGTGTTTAATTAACATGATACATTCATGCGTTAACTACATGTGTTACATACATGTGTTACATATATGTGTAACATACATGTGTTACATGCATGTGTTACATTCATGTGTTACATTCATGTGTTACATTCATGTGTTACATTGATGTGGTACATACATGTAGTACATGTGTTACATTCATGTGGTAAATTCATGTGGTAAATTCAAATATTACCTACATGTATTACATACATGTGTTACTGACATGTGGTACATTCAAGTGGTACATACATGTGGTACATAAGTGTGGTACATGTGTTACATTCATACCGTACATCCATTTGTTACATTCATGTGTTACCTACATGTGTTACATACATGTGTTACTTACATGTGTAACATCCATGTGGTACATACATGTGGTACTTACATATGGTACATACATGTGGTACACACATGTGGTAATTACAAGCGGTACAAACATGTGGTACATGTGTTACATTCATGTGGTAACTTCATGTGTAACATACATTTGTTACATTCGTGTGGTTCATTAATGTGGTGCATTCATGTGTTACATACATATGTTAAATACATGTGGTACATGAGGTACATTCATGAGTGACATACATGTGCTACATTCATGTGTTACATACATGTGTTACATCCATGTGTTACATACATGTGTTACATTTATGTGTTACATACATGTGTTAGCTACATGTGTTAAATACATGTGTTACATTCATGTGTTACATACATGTGTTACATCCATGTGTTACAGATATGTGTTGGGTACATGTGTTACATACAAGTGTTACTTCCATGTGTTACAGACATGTGTTGGATACATGTGTTACATTCATGCTTTACATACATGTGTTACATACATGTGTTACATACACGTGTCAAATCATTGTGGTACATACATGTGGTACATACATGTGATAAATGTGGTACATTCATGTGGTAAATTCATGTGGTAAATTCATGGGTTACCTACATGTGTTACATACATGTGTTACTGACATGTGGTACATTCAAGTGGTACATACATGTGGTACATACGTGTGGTACATGTGTTACATTCATATGGAACATTCATGTGTTACATTCATGTGTTACCTACATATGTTACATAAATGTGTTACATACATGTGTAACATCCATGTGGTACATCCATGTGGTACATGTGTTACATTCACATGGTACATTCATGCGTTACCTACATGTGTTACATACATGTGTTACATACATGTGTTACATACATGTGTTACATTCATGTGTTACATTCATGTATTACATACTTGTGTTACATTCATGTGGTACATTGATGTGGTACATACATGTGGTACATGTGTTAGATTCATGTGGTAAATTCATGTGGTAAATTCATATATTACCTACATGTCTTACATACATGTGTTACTGACACGTGGTACATTCAAGTGGTACATACATATGGTACATAAGTGTGGTACATGTGTTACATTCATATGGTACATTCATGTGTTACATTCAAGTGTTACCTACATGTGTTACATACATGTGTAACTTTCATGTGTAACGTCCATGTGGTACATCCATGTGGTACATGTGGTACATTCACATGGTACATTCATGCGTTACCTACATGTGTTACATACATGTGTTACATATATGTGTTACATTCATGTTTAACATTCACGTGTTACATACATTTGGTACATCCATGTGTTACATACATGTGTAACATCCATGTGGTACATACATGTGGTACTTACATATGGTACATACATGTGGTACACACATGTGGTAATTACAAGTGGTACAAACATGTGGTACATGTGTTACATTCATGTGGTAGCTCCATGTGTAACATACATTTGTTACATTCGTGTGGTTCATTAATGTGGTGCATTTCATGTGTTACATAAATGTGTTAAATAAAAGTGTTACATACATTTTGTACATACATGAGGTACATACATGTGGTACATTCATGTGTTAAATACATGTGGTACATACATGTGATACATGTTGTACATACATGTGTTACAATTATGTGGTACATACATGTGGTACATAAATGTGGTACATGTGTTACATTCATGTGGTATATTCATGTGGTACATACATGTGGTACATACATAGGGTACATACATGCGTTACATTCATGTGTTACAAACATGTATTACATACATGTGTTAAATACATGTGGTACATATGTTACATTAATATGTGACATACATGTGTTACATTCATATGTTACATACATGTGTTACATTCATGTGTTACATTCATGTGTTATATTCATGTATTACATTCATGTGTAACATACTTGTGTAACATACACGTGTAACATACATGCGTTACATACATGTTGTACATGTGTTACATTCATATGCCACAGACATGTGTTGGATACATGGGTTACATACAAGTGGTACAAGTGGTACATACATATGGTACATTCATGTGTTACATACATGTGTTACATACATGTGTTACACACATGTGTCACGTTCATGTGTTACATACATATGTTAAATAGATGTGGTACATACATGTGTTACATACATATGTTACATACATGTGTTAAATACATGTCGTACATACATATGTTACATTCATGTGGTACATACTTGTGGTACATACATGTGGTACATGTAGTACATTCATGTGTTACATACATATGGTACATAAATGTTGTACATACATGTGGTACTCACATGTGGTACAAACAGGTGGTACATGTGTTACATCCATGTGTTATAACCATGATATACATACATGTGGTACATACATGTGGTACATACATGTGGAACATGTGCTACATTCATGTGGTACATGCATGTGGTACATACGTGTGTTACATACATGTGGTCCATGTGTTACATTCATGTGTTACATACATGTGTTACAAACGTGTGTTACATACATGTGTAACATCCATGTGGTACATTCATGTGGTACATTCATGTGTTACGTACATTTAGGTACATGTGTGACATTCATGTGTTACATACATATGTGAGATGCACGTGGTACATGTGTTACATTCATGTGTTACACGTATTACATTCATGTGGTACATTCATGTTTAACATATATGTGTTACATTCGTGTGGTACATTAATGTGGTGCATTCATGTCTTACATACATGTGTTACATACATGTGGTATATACATATGGTATATACATGTGGTACATAGATAGGGTACATACATGTGTTACATGTGTTACATTCGTGTGTTACATACATGTGTTACATACATGTATTACATTCATCTGTTATAGTCATGTGTTACCTACTTGTGTTACATACATGTGTTACTTACATGTGTTAGATACATGTGTAACATACGTGTGTTAGATACATGTGTTACAAACATGTGGGACATGTATTATATTCATGGGTTACATTCATGTGTTACATACATGTGTTACAAACATGTGTTACATACATGTGGTACATTCATGTGTTACATTCATGTGTTACATACCTGTGGTACATGTGTTACATTCATGTGCTTCATATATTTCGTAGATAAATGTGGTACATACATGTGTTAAATACATGTGTAACATACATCTGATACATGTGTTAAATACATGTGGTACATACATGTGTGACATTCATGTGTTACATACATGTGTTAAATGTATGTGTAACATATATGTGTTAAATACATGTGGTACATGTGTTACATTCATTTGTTACACACATGTGTTACATACATGTGTTACATTCATGTTTTACATACATGTGTTACATTCATGTGTTACATTAATGTGTAACATACCTCTGTGACACAGATGTGTTACATACATCTGTTAAATACATGTGTCACATACATGTGGTAAATTCATGTTGTACATGTGTTATATACATGTGTTACACACTTGTGTTACATACATGTGGTACATTCATGTTGTACATTCATGTGTTACATACCTCTGGTACATGTGGTACATTCATGTGCTTCATACATTTGGTACATAAATGTTGTACAAACATGTGTTAAATACATGTGGTACATACATGGGATACATGTGATACATATGTTAAATGCATGTGTTACATTCATGGGTTACATACATGTGTTACATTCATGTGTTACATCAATGTGTAACATACATGTGTAACATACATGTGGTACATACAGGTGTCACATACATGTGGTCCATGTGTTACATTCATGTGTTACATACATGTGGTACTTACATGTAGTACATGTGTTACATACATGTGTTACATACATGTGGTGCATACATGTGGTACTTACTTGCAGTACATGTGTGACATACATGTGTTACATACATGTGTTACATTCATGTGTTACATTCATGTATTACATACATGTGTTACATGCATGTGTTAGATTCATGTGTTACATACCAGTGGTACATGTGTTACATACATGTGGAACATACATGTGTTACATTCATGTGTTACATACATGTGTTACATTCGTTTGTTACATTCATGTCATACATGCATGTGTTATATACATGTAGTACATTTGAAAAACTCATGTGTTACACACATGTGTTACACATATGTGTTACATACATGTGGTACATACATGTGTAACATTCATGTGGTACATACATGTGTTACATACATGTGGTACATATATGTAGTACATGTGAAAAATTCATAAGTTACATTTATGTGGTACACATATGTGTTACATCCATGTGTTACATACATGTGGTACTTACATGTAGTACATGTGTTACATACATGTGTTACATACATGTGGTACATACATGTGGTACTTAATTGCAGTACATGTGTTACATACATGTGTTACATACATGTGTTACATTCATGTGTTACATTCATGTGTTACATACCAGTGGTACATGTGTTACATACATGTGGAATATACATGTGTTACATTCATGTGTTACATACATGTGTTACATTCGTGTGTTACATTCATGTCATACATGCATGTGTTATATACATGTAGTACATTTGAAAAACTCATGTGTTACGCACATGTGTTACACATATGTGTTACATACATGTGGTACATACATGTGTTACATTCATGTGTTACATACCTGTGTTACATACATGTGGTACATATATATAGTACATGTCAAAAAATGTATTTGTTACACACATGTGTTACACATATGTCTTACCTACATGTGGTACATACATGTGGTACATTCATGTGGTACATACAAGTGTTAAATACATGTGGTACATACATGTGGTACATTTGTTACATACATTTGTTACATACATGTGTTAAATACGCGTGTTACATACATGTGTTAAATACGCGTGTTACATACATGTGTTACATACACGTGTTACATTCGTGTGTTACATTCATGTGATACATGCATGTGTTATATACATGTGTTACATGCATGTGTTACATTCATGTGTTACATACCAGTGGTACATGTGTTACATACATGTGGAACATACATGTGTTACATTCATGTGTTACATTCATGTATTACATACATGTGTTACATGCATGTGTTACATTCATGTTTTACATACCAGTGGTACATGTGTTACATACATGTGGAACATACATGTGTTACATTCGTGTGTTACATTCATGTCATACATGCATGTGTTATATACATGTAGTACATTTGAAAAACTCATGTGTTACACACATGTGTTACACATATGTGTTACATACATGTGGTACATACATGTGTTACATTCATGTGTTACATACATGTGTTACATACATGTGGTACATATATATAGTACATGTCAAAAATTTATTTGTTACACACATGTGTTACACATATGTGTTACATACATGTGGTACATACATGTGTTACATTCATGTGGTACATACAAGTGTTAAATACATGTGGTACATACATGTGGTACATTTGTTACATACATTTGTTACATACATGTGTTAAATACGCGTGTTACATACATGTGTTAAATATGCGTGTTACATACATGTGTTACATACACGTGTTACATACATGTGTTAAATACGCGTGTTACATACATGTGTTAAATACGCTTGTTACATACATGTGTTACATACACGTGTTACATACATGTGGTACTTACATGTGTTACATACATGTGGAACATTCATGTGTTACATACATGTGGTACATACATGTGGCAACTACATGTAGTACATGTGAAAAATTCATGTTTTACACACATGTGTTACACATATGTGTTACATACATGTGGTACATACATGTGTTACATACATGTGGTACATATATGTAGTACATAAGAAAAATTCATAAGTTACATTTATGTTGTACACATATGTGTTACATACATGTGTTACATACATGTGGTTCTTACATGTAGTACATGTGTTACATACATGTGTTACATACATGTGTTACATTCATGTGTTACATTCATGTATTACATACATGTGTTACACGCATGTGTTACATTCATGTGTTACATACCAGTGGTACATGTGTTACATACGTGTGGAACATACATGTGTTACATTCATGTGTTACATACATGTGTTACATTCGTGTGTTACATTCATGTGATACATGCATGTGTTATATACATGTAGTACATTTGAAAATCTCATGTGTTACACACATGTGTTACACATATGTGTTACATACATGTGGTACATACATGTGTAACATTCATGTGGTACATACATGTGTTACATACATGTGGTACATATATGTAGTACATGTGAAAAATTCATCAGTTACATTTATGTGGTACACATATGTGTTACATCCATGTGTTACATACATGTTTTACATTCATGTGGTACATACAAGTGTTACATACATGTGATTCATTTGTTACATACATGTGTTACATACATGTGTTACATACACGTGTTACATACATGTGGTACATAATGTGTTAATTACATGAGGTACATATATGTGTTACAAAAATGTGGTACATGTGTTACATTCATTTGTTACATACATGTGTTACATACATGTGTAACATACATGTGGTACATTCATGTGGTACATTCATGTGGTACATTCATGTGTTACATACCTGTGGTACATGTGTTACATACATGTGTTACATACATGTGTAACATACATGTGGTATATTCATGTGGTACGTTCATGTTTTACATACCTGTGGTACATGTGTTACATTCATGTGCTTCTTACATATGGATCATAAATGTGGTACATACATGTGTTAAATACATGTGGTACATACAGGTGATACATGTGTTACATAAATGTGTGACATTCATGTGTTACATACATTTGTTAAATGCATGTGGTACATACATGTGATACATGTGTTACATACATTTGTTACATTCATGTGGTACATACATGTGTTACATTCATGTGGTACATACATGTGTTACATTCATGCGTTACCTACATGTGTTACATACATGTGTTACATATATGTGTTACATACATGTGTTACATGCATGTGTTACATTCATGTGTTACATTCATGTATTACATACAAGTGTTACATTCATGTGGTACATACATGTGGTACATGTGTTACATTCATGTGGTAAATTCATGTGGTAAATTCATATATTACCTACATGTATTACATATATGTGTTACTGACATGTGGTACATTCAAGTGGTACATACATGTGGTACATAAGTGTGGTACATGTGTTACATTCATACGGTACATCCAAGTGTTACATTCATGTGTTACCTACATGTGTTACATACATGTGTTACTTACATGTGTAACATCCATGTGGTACATCCATGTGGTACATGTGTTACATTCACATGGTACATTCATGCGTTACCTACATGTGTTACATACATGTGTTACATATATGTGTTACATACATGTGTTATATGTATGTATTACATTCATGTTTAACATTCACGTGTTAAATACATGTGGTACATCCATGTGTTACATACATGTGTAACATCCATGTGGTACATACATGTGGTACTTACATATGGTACATACATGTGGTACACACATGTGGTAATTACATGTGGTACAAACATGTGGTACATGTGTTACATACATGTGGTACCTTCATGTGTAACATACATTTGTTACATTCGTGTGGTACATTAATGTGGTGCATTCATGTGTTACATACATGTGGTACATACATGTGGTACATTCATGTGTTAAATACATGTGGTACATACATGTGATACATGTGGTACATACATGTGTTACATTTATGTGGTACATACATGTGGTACATAAATGAGGTACATGTGTTACATTCATGTGGTACATTCATGTGGTACATACATGTTGTACATACATGTGGTACTTACATGTAGTACATGTGTTACATACATGTGTTACATACATGTGTTAGATACATGTGGTACATGTGTTACATTAATGTGTGACATACATGTGTTACATTCATATGTAACATACTTGTGTAACATACACATGTAACATACATGTGTTACATACATGTGGTACATGTGGTACATTCATGTGCCACAGACATGTGTTGGATACATGGGTTACATACAAATGGTACAAGTGGCACATACATGTGGTACATTCATGTGTTACATACATGTGTTACATACATGTGTTACATACATGTGGCACGTTCATGTGTTACATACATGTGTTAAATACATGTGGTACATACATGTGGTACATACATCTGGTTTATGTGTTACATTTATGTGTTACATACATATGGTACATGTTCTACATTCATGTGGTACATTCATGCATTACATACATGTGTTACATACATGTGGTCCATGTGTTACATTCATGTATTACATACATGTGTTACATACGTGTGCTACATACATGTGTAACATCCATGTGTTACATTCATGTGTTACATTCATGTATTACATACATGTGTTACATACATGTGTTACATACATGTGTTTAATACATGTGTTAGATTCTTTTATTAAATACATGTGTTACATATATGTGTTACATTCATGTGTTACATTCATGTGTTAAATACATGTGTTACATGAATGTGTAATATACGGGATAATTAAATGGATAATAGACCCGTGAAGAGCCGAGGTAAAAGGGTAAAAGGGTAAAAGGCCTCGAAAAAGCGACTTACGGGATCGGGTGGTCAGGCTCGCTGACTTCAAAATTGCGTGGATCGATGCTCATGATGTCAATCACTGGATTGTTTTGTCCAGACGCGATCATTCACAGACCGCCGTCATATAGCTGGGATATTGCTGACAGCAACAAACAAACAAACATGGATTATATGCATGTGGTATATGCAATATATACTGAACCAAATTAAAAACTTCACAGTCCTAAAATTTTAACATTTTGACCAGTTATCATTGTGGGCCCTTATTGTGTATTTAAATAGTAATGGCCACGTGTTGTCTTCAGATAACACCCGTTTTTGTGCAGGTGAATCGATCAAAATCATGTGCACAGCACTATAGTGGCAAAAGTGGTTTTTCACGTGTAACTGGTCACGTGACCGTAATACCGCACGTGTTTTCAGCCATACTTGTTGGCAGTCATTAAAAAAACACAAAACACACAAGAAAACAAAAGTCTTTACGGCCATTTGTCATGCCAAGCCTTTCAAATGTGCAACGTGAACGTGCCATCGGCATGTTGCAGACGCGAACGTCCGTAGCTGAAGTCGCAAGGACGATGGGTTGTAGTCGCCGAGACTGTTTATGATTTACAGACGCGTCTACAGCAAACGGGTACCACCGCTGATCGCCCTCGGCCAGGTCGACCACGTGTGACGTCACATGCAGAGGATCGTCAGATTGTCTTACGTCACCTCCGTAACCGATTTATGACGGCTACATCAACCAGAAATGAACTGTTTAGGGGTAGACTGATTGCGCAAACTGTTCGAAACCGTCTCAGAACTGCTCACCTTCAAGTACGACGGCCATACTGCGGGCCGATTCTGACTCAATTACACAGACGTCAACGTCAATTGTGGGCATAGCGACACTTACGATGGACTCAGAGGAATTGGAATCAAGTCGTCTTCAGTGATGAATCCCGATTTAATCTTCGATTTGCTGATGGTAGGGCGAGGCTGTGGAGGCGCCGTCATGAACGTTACGCCCACAGTTGTGTACAGGACGTTGACAGTTTTCGAGGCGGAAGTGTCATGGTGTGGGGTGCTTTCTGTGGCAATGCACGTTCCAGGCTTTTTGTCATCCGTGGCAACCTCAACGCCGCTGCTTACCGCGACCAGGTACTGGCACGAGAGTTTCAGCCTTTTATGGCAGCACATGGACCCGGTTTGATCTTCCAACACGACAATGCCAGACCCCACACAGTAATTTTGACAAGGAATTTCCTTCAGAATGCGGGAGTCAACGTCATGGACTGGCCGTCAAGGTCTCCCAACCTCAATCCCATCGAACACGTCTGGGATGCTCTTAGCAGAAGGGGGGGCACGGGTGGCCCAGTCGTCTAAGGCGCCGAGATTCGCTGTGCAGAGTTGCGTCCCTTAGGCACGCGAGAAACATATGATTGAGGGTTCGAATCCCGGTTCGCCCCGATTATGTTTCTAGGTTTGTCAGCACCATACCCGTGCTCGTGGGTTTCACCGAAGTGGTAAACGTCCAAGACCTGCATCACTTCGGGCTTTCCTCCCACATTAAGCAGACACGCCGCGATATAACTGGAATACTGTTAAAAGTGGCGTTAAACCAAACTCACTCACTCACTCACTCTTAGCAGAAGTCTGCGCACTCTCCAGAACCAACCACAGAATTTGCTAGATCTTGGCACCGTTTTGCAACAATGGCGTCGTCTTTCCAATCATGTGTCACAAGCATCACAAGGTCCATGCGGAGGCGTTGTGTGGCAGTTTTCAACGCACATGGTGGTCACACACGTTACTGAACTTGTGTGCCATCAGATTCTCTTGACTTATAATTTAAACTGTTGATGTTATTACCGAATACCGTAGGTGCTTGGAACAAATTATGGTTACCACCGTTAATTAAAATCCTTCTTTGGACATTAATGATTAAAAATTACCTTCTCTGATACATTTGTCCGTTGTATATCATATATGGGATTACTTTTAAAAATGTGAAGTTTTGAATTTGACTCAGTATAGTACATGGGTGATGTGGATATGTGATAGGCTATATGCCACCGTCATACACACATTGAAAACAATGGTTAACATCAGCAGCTGTCCATGACATGATCCTCGGACATGAAACGTGTAGGTCCTACCCAACTACAAATTAGATAATCGGAAAAGTCATTATTACCCCTGATGTACAACAATATGACTTTTTATGTTTACGACAATGTTTTAATATATTAAGGTGGAGTGTTACGGTGTTGCCAAATTGTTATTAAAAGATTACCGTGATTACAGACTGATGGTGTCGAGGCTGACTATGCCAGATACAGTCTGTAGAATTCATTTTGAAAAGAATAATCTGTTCCTTGAAACATGTCCTTGTTCCAGAAAAATAAAAATCGTTCACCGCACATACTGGATGTTCTGCATTGTGAAAACAAAAATATATGTCTGTCTTATGTTTCCATAAACCGAATTGCCAAGCCCACTAACGGACTACTGTTTCCTGATTGGCTTGTAATGGCATTGGACGGAGTTCATGTGTCATTATTGAATATTTAAATGTTAATGCTTATTTAAGAAGACTGTGAAGTCGTTATTGTTCGTACATATTTATAAAAGAATGGTCTACAAAAATTGTTATCCCTCAGTAAAACATATTCTTAAAAACAGGTCAATTCTCAAGTGACCAGTACCATCTATGTGTATGATGTTTGTTATGATTGCACTATTATAACCTTATTGCAGACGTAAACATCCCGATAAGCCCGATAAGTCAGCACCTACTGGCGGAAGTGCCAACACTACCTTGCCGGAAGGAACAAACTACCCCGACACCGCCGAGCTGCAGTGTGGTGAGGAACACGCACCTGTCGACTCATGTACAGATGTTGCTGTAGACAGAGGCAGATACGACACTATGTCAGATGTAGATTGCCGTCTACACGTCTACGATTCTGAAACCAGAAAGACAAACCTAGGAGATGATATATCTGTAATCGATTTGACTCCTCCAGTGAGACCAATCTATGCATACAACCCTCTAACCATGGGGGGAGAAAGTATGGACGAATCTATTCAGTCTGAGCTGTGATACGACAGCAGCGAGTCCATCACAACCAGGTGTGTATGTGAACTGTGCAATGCATTGGTACACGAAGAGTTCATGGACGAACTTCAGTGACAAAGAGGAAACAACATAGAAACTGACTACATAACACTTTTTTATCGATAGCATATAAAACATATAGTGTCTTTGTTCCCCGAACACGGCCGAAAGTCACACTGTATATAGTGTGGTGACAGAGTATGCAAACACCACGTACTTACCATAGTGTCTTTGTCCCCCGAACACAGCCGAAAGTCACACTGTATATAGTGTGGTGACACAGTATGCAAACACCACGTCCGTACCATAGTTGCTTTTTCAGTGCAAATTAGCCATCATTTGATTTGTGAAATATTAGTTTCTTAGTCTTTGTAATCATATATAACAGAGGAGTAATCGAGGAATCGCAGAGATCGTCTAAGACTGCAGCATTGCAAGACGACGTTAGCGTGTTTGGTAATGGGAGCGTAAGATTGGACCGGTTGTTAAGTTGCCTTGAGCTTACACTATCTTTGTTTTAGCAGTAGATACCGTTTTACCAGTCATTACCGTCACATCTTTTTGTCGACCGCCTGTATAAAGTGTTTTATGCGACATAAGTACACGCAGGCTCCCCGTCAGTTCCGTGCCCTCGTTGCTGAGTTCAGTTCCCTATGGCTGGTTATTACATACACTGTTGGTTAGTACATACCCTGCTGGTTAGTACATACCTTGCTGGTTAGTACATACTCTGCTGCTTCTGCTGGTTAGGACATACCCTGCTGGTTAGTACATACTCTGTTGGTTAGTACATACTCTGCTGCTTAATACATACCCTGCTGGTTAGTACATACCCTGCTGGTTAGTACATACTCTGCTGGTTAGTACATACCCTGCTGGTTAGTACATACTCTGCTGGTTAGTACATACTCTGCTGGTTAGTACATACTCTGCTGGTTAGTACATACCCTGCTGGTTAGTACATACTCTGCTGGTTAGTACATACCCTGCTGGTTAGTACATACTCTGCTGGTTAGTACATACTCTGCTGGTTAGTACATACTCTGCTGGTTAGTACATACCCTGCTGGTTAGTACATACTCCCTTGGTTAGTACATACTCCCTTGGTTAGTACATACCCTGCTGGTTAGTACATACCCTGCTGGTTAGTACATACCCTGCTGGTTAGTACATACTCTGCTGGTTAGTACATACTCTGCTGGTTAGTACATACTCTGCTGGTTAGTACATACCCTGCTGGTTAGTACATACTCTGCTGGTTAGTACATACCCTGCTGGTTAGTACATACCCTGCTGGTTAGTACATACTCTGCTGGTTAATACATACCCTGCTGGTTAGTACATACTCTGCTGGTTAGTACATACTCTGCGTCGTTGACACCACTGACGTCGCGGATGACGATGTTGTTGCTGCCTACCAACACAGCTGACCAGCCGCACTGTATGGTCAGATATTGTGGGCAATTCTGGAAGTGTTTTGTGTTGAACACCATTTGTCTAAAAATAAAGTAGGCGCATGAGACGGTCCTGGGTGACGTTGTACCAAACAACCTTGGCGCTACGACAGTCGAAAGTCCATGTTATGGTATGAGACTTACGATCACCTTAGCGCTAAGATCGCTTTGTACAACGGCACCCTGGGCAGATATTGTACCACGGGTCGGCCTGATGTTCGATTCACCTGCTCCAAGTCGTCCGTTGCTTATTACGTCGTGGCGTGACTTCCCTGTTGAACAACTGTTATGTCTTGTGGTTAGCAAATGACTGAAGCGCTCGTAGACTATCGAGTGCTGTAGTGTCTGGATTGCAACAGGAAATGTGATTTAGAGTTCCCACACTGGACAGCTTGATAACACGAGAGGTTCTAGAGGTCACGTGATGTGAGCAACACGAGGTCGATTCGAGACCCTTAACGGCCTGACTTGCATCTTATCGTCTTGCCAAATGCCGACGGCACACCATAGAAAATATAAAATCCGTTCAGATTGTAACATGTAATGAAATGTAAAGTCAAATGACAAATGTTTTCTTTCTTTGCCCGAGGATCGAACTCGCAACTTTCATATCTGTAGCCCAATGAGTGTACCACAAGGCTACAGAGGTGTTGATAAGTCTCACTGGTTTTTAGAATGTCCTTTTCAAGATCCGTACGCCAGCAACAGATATTTTACGCGCGTTTCCTAAGGTTCATGGAAAGTATGTTTGAAACATAAAAATGTTGATAAATGTTGTTTTAAGTTTCTTTTTTCGGTTTATAAGTATGGAAAAAACACTTTCCCTCGAATTTGGTAGACAGAGCATGCCCTGGGGCTTGGGAAAAACCGCGCATGCCCTGTCTACCAATACCTCGTGAGCGTGTTTTCTCCAATACATAGAAGTACTGGTAAGCCTGCAGAAGTTGAGTTTGGGCATGCCACTTAACCCGTCAGACATGTGAAGTCCTGCAATAAACTGCCGCGAGTTAACCCTAGGCTCCTTCACACACTCCACACAAAATGTCTCAAATGACCTCTTGAAGCGGACGATGGCAACACCCCTCTCGCACCGAAGCTTCAGTGAGAGGTGGGTAAGCAGAGTGGTTGAGTGGTATCCACTCCTGTCCTCTCCTTGAAAGTCGGTGTAGCTTTCCACTCACGGGTGACGGATAGACTGGGGTGATTGGCAGAGGAGATCCCAGTCGTGCTTGTCACAGTACCCTGTGGTGACCTGGCACCCCTTGTCCGAAACCCACCGTAATGACTGAGAACAGAGTTGGTTGGAAGGCTCTGGGCAACCGTGCCACATGTCATTCTATAGCCTGCCGAGTCTGGTAAAGTAGTGTGAGTGGCCCTGGGTCATGATGAGTCACGGTGGAGATTGGGTGATACCTCAAGTGCAGAGAGGTGGACAAGGGCCCACCGAATCTCCAGGTCAATGGCCATCAATCGAAAGTCCTGAAGTTTGTATGAACAGGCCAAAGGAAAGAATGTCCTCGTCCACAAGTGGGGGTGAATGTCCTCGTCCACAAGTGGGGGTGAATGTCCTCGTCCACAGGTGGGGATGAATGTTTTCGTCCACAGGTGGGGATGAATGTTCTCGTCAACAAGTGGGGGATGAATGTCCTCGTCCACAGGTGGGGATGAATGTCCTCGTCCACAGGTGGGATTAATGTCCTCGTCCACAGGTGGAGACGAATGTCCTCGTCCACAATTAGGGTTGAATGTCCTCATCCACAGGTCGGGATGAATGTTCTCGACCACAGGTGGGGATGAATTTTCTCGTCTACAGGTGGGATTAATGTCCTCGTCCACAGTTATCATTAATATCCTCGTCCACAAGTGGGGTTGAATGTCCTCGTCCTCAGGTGGGATTAATGTCCTCGTCCACAGGGGGGATGAAGGTTCTCGTCCACAAGTGGGGATGAATGTTCTCGTCCACATGTGGGGAAGAATGTCCTCGTCCACAGGTGGGGAAGAATGTCCTCGTCCACAGGTGGGGAAGAATGTCCTCGTCCACAGGTGGGGAAGAATGTCTTCGTCCACAGTTGGGAATAATGTCCTCGTCCACAGGTTGGGAAGAATGTCTTCATCCACAGGTGGGGATGAATGCCCTTGTCCACAGGTGGAGATGAATGTTCCTCGTCTACAAGTGGGGATTAATGTCCCCGTCCACAGATGGGGAAGAATGTCCTCGTCCGCAGGTGGAACTGAATGTCCTCGTCCACAGGTGGGATTAATGTCTTCGTCCACAGGTGGAAAAGAATGTCCTCGTCCACATGTGGGGATGAATTTTCTCGTCTACAGGTGGGATTAATGTCCTCGTCCACAGGTGGGGAAGAATGTCCTTGTCCACAGGTGGGATTAATGTCCTCGTCCACAGGTGGGATTAATGTCCTGGTCCACAGGGGGAGTCATGTCCTCGTCCACAGGTGGGGAAGAATGTCCTCGTCCACAGGTGGGGAAGAATGTACTCGTCCACAGTGGGAATGAATGTCCTCGTCCACAGGTGGGGATGAATGTCCCCGCCCTCAAGTAAGGATGAATGTCCTCGTCCACAGGAGGGAGTAGTTTATAATACGCTTTTGCCCGTTTTTTAATTGCAGCCCTCTCAATGGCTGCTTTCTGCCCGCAGGGCCCCCCTTCCCCACCCCCAAAACCCAGAGTAATGACGTCATATATTTGTGCCCTCTCATTGGCTGATTTCTGCCCGCAAAACAATTATCCCCACCTCGGAGTAACGATGACGTATATTTTACCCTGTCCTGTGATTGGCTGATTTCTGCCCGAAAAATAATTAAACCTAATGAATGCTATTCTAGACTTAATGTATACGATAATAACAAAAAGAAGTTCTAGATTACAAAGTGAAATTTTCCAGCTGAAAAAAAGAAATGGAGAAAGGATATCTTTATTGGAAGCGTCTCTGCAAAATGTTTAAAGTTTTCCTTTGTGAGATTTGGTGGTTCCATAAGGAACCTGTGCGTACGCTGTACACGTGGATGTTGACGACGTCTTAGATCGTCGTGGATGGTGAGCCAAATACGGTCTTCAGGTAGACGCAGTTGGAGGAATGTCTTCTATGTTCTTGAAAGATTTTGTCTTCCTATTTCAAGCCGGATAACCATTGAACGTCCTACGCCGGACAATCACGTGGCAGTTACGGGTCAACGACCCGCACTCAAACCCGGTAACTCTAATTTATATAACACCAGTTGCGGAATAACAGAGTATACACTAAACCGGCGGTTGTGTTCGGGTGTTGTCGTCATGTCAGGACACGTAGAACTGTCGTGGGATACATTCACGTTTAAACACCTTTTCCGCGTATTGATAAGTGGAAGTAGCGGTACTGGAAAGACCTATTTAGCGAACAACAGGTTCTGTACGATGAAATATCGTCTTTCTGCGTGAAACACGGTATATCCATATACTTTATAGGTAACGTCATCGAAGCAGAAATGTTAGTTCGAAATAAGAGTTGAATAGTCGTAGACGATTTTCTGGGCGATATTACGTCCGAGGAAGAGACAGAGTTGCTTAGATGGTTCGTGAAAAAGTCGAGGCACAGAAATGTATCATTGATATATTAAAAGCAAAATTGATTTGCTAAAACGAAACTCCATCGAGCTATTCGTTTAAATAGTACACATATGCTAGTTTATAAAAACCCGAGAGATTGGTCTCAAATCGACCCATTAGCTCGTCAAGTATATCCCACGAAAATAATTTTTATACCAGAGGCGTATTATAAGACGACGAAATTGCCCCATACTTATTTGATGTTAGATCTGACGCCCGCGACGCCAGAAACTTAGAGATTTAGAGGGAATATATTTGACGGGGCAATAGATATATACATACCTTGCTCGTAATGCAAACACGCGTTGCTTTAAAGCACTACGTTACGGTATATAATTGTCAAAATAATGCGCGAGTGTTTGTCCACAACGTTGCGTCCGTTGTCTTAAAGGGGGCGGTATAACGATGCTAGTATTATAAGAGGTCTACCCGCATTGTCTCGTGGTACCACTGTTACGCCTTAAAGATCAGCTCTACGTATAAAATCAGAACTCGTAGCCCGACTGTACGGGTATAAAGGGTGACACTGCCGACATTAAGAGGTGTTCATACGCGAAATTACCTCGCCCTCGTCATTCGATATCGACATGACGTGGTGTCAACGAGGTTGCAAATGGTGGGACCGCGTACGTAGTGCTGATAAGGATAACTATAGTAGCGCAATTTAAAGTAGCGATTCCCGGGTCAGTAGTGACGTCAGCGCGACGTCTGAGTGCGACTTCGCCGACACAAGTGACTACGATACATCTACAACTGAAACTAGTTCGGAGGATGCGGTAGTACCGACCACACATCATACACATGTCCCATGCGCAAATATAGCCAGACAGAAACGTGACCCCATTTAGCCAACTATGACTGCTATAAATGCGGTAATATGGGGCATTTTGCTGGCGGTCGTGTGTTACCCTGTAGATGGTGCAACATGTTGATACAAGGCCATCAGGCTCGTTATTGCGCACAACGACCAAGTGATACAGAAGCACACCATACAGTACACATATGTAGTAGGTAACATGTGCACTTACATTCAGGCCCCCAAAATATGTGAATCCACTTTGATCTTGGTTTATTATTTTATAATGTTTAGGTCTAAATAGTGTTGGAGTCTTTTTCTGACTATTGCCTCCATGATTTTACAAAAGTTTGAGGTTAGGGAGATTGGTCTGTAAGAGTTTGCCTCATTTGCTGGTTTGTTCGGCTTCGGTATTGGGATGACCAATGACTCTTTCCATGAAGTAGGAACCTGACCGTTTCGGTAGATGAAATTGTACAGTTTAAGTACTTTCATGGGTAGCTGTTCAATTATTCGGTATGAGCTAAGGTCTAGTCCTGGGGCTGTTCCTTTTTTTCTTTTATTTAGTACATGGAGTAGTTCCTCTAGTGTATATTGGGTAATATTGGGTAATATCTAGTGTATATCTTTGGGTAATTTGAAGATTTTATTTTGATATTTTAATTGTTTTTGGAATTCCCCAGGGAAGTTACTATTACTGCAAATGGCTGAGAAGTGGTCTGCGAGGTTATTTGCTTTTTGTTTAGGGTTTGTTGAGTTATTCATGTTTGGTATATTTTTGGTTCGTTTAATGCCTCGGATTGCGTGTATTTTGCACCATACTGCTCTTGCGTCTGTGTGATGGTTTATTTCTTCGCAGAATTATTTCCAGTTTTTGGCATTTGCCGTTTTGACAAGGCTTTGTACTTCATTGTTTTAATTAATATGCTATCTTTAGATATGTGTAGTCTCGTTTAGCTTTATTAAATGCGCTTTAGCGTTTTTTCCTAGTTTTTTTTTAAATTTCCTCGGTCCACCAGGGTACTGAGGTTTTGCCTATTATTGGTGTTATGAAGGGGATAGTTTTTTTGCTATGTTAATCATGCATTCTGTTAAGTTTTGGCAGTATTGTTCGGGGTCCTTATTTTCGAGATCCGCTGGGTTGATCTGTTTGCATAGTGCTTTGAATTTGTCCCAGTCTGCCTTGTTGGATTGAGAAGTTTGGTTCCTGATTTTTGGTTCCTGATTTATGGTTATGTGGATTTGAAAGTGGTGGCTGCCGAGTGGATCCTCATGCACTTCCCACTAAGTGCTTTGGGCGAGATCAGGGGTACATATTGTTAGGTCTATAGCCGACATATTTTGATTAATTTTATCATATCTAGTTGGTTGGTTGTTATTCAGTAGTAATAGGTGTTTTTGTTCTATCCATTCGGCGATGAGTTTGCCGTTTTGGTCAGTTTTATCTTTAACACCCCAGGAGGGGTGGGGGGCGTTGAAGTCTCCTAACAATATTGTGGACTTTTTGTCTATTTGGAGGAAAATATCTAAGTCTTCAGGTGTAATTTGTTTTACTGTCCGGTAAATATATATATATATATATATATGACAAGGCCACCGCCTTCTCTGCCTGGGAGAGATTTTTTAGATTTTGAGGAGAAGTGGGTTTCTTGAACACATTTGGTATGAGGACCTAGCAATAGGTTTTTCCGAAACATATTTTTTTTAATTTGTGGCCGTGGGCAGCCAGTCCATTGGCATCCCACTGTAATATGTGTAGTCCTTTCATTATTTAGAGGGTTTAGAGTTTGGGGATTGAGGTTTGTTTAGGCGTAGGTTGTTGTGGTTTCTATTTTGAGATTTTTTTTAAGGTGGTATTGAAGTTTTCAAAGGAGAGACTAGTAAGATTTAGTTTGGAAGCCACTGTGTGAAAGGATTTAATGCTGGCGCTGGTGGTGTTTTGTTTGAGTATATGTGCTGGTAACATTGTAAGGTTGTTTAGGGGTTTGAATCCTGTCTGGTTTCGTTGTTTCTGGTTATGGTTGTTTGTTTTTTTGGAAGAAGACATCCGGTGTGTCGAGAGGGTCATATTCTGTTGTGAGTGAGTCTTCTACGCTTATGTTTTGGGTTTAGGTGTCCCTGTTGGTTGGTTGTGTGTTTATTTGTCGTGTTTTGGGTTTTGTTTGTTTGTTGGTGATGGTGGATTTAGAGACTGCGATGTTTGGTTGTTGTGCTTGTTTGGGTCTGGTAGTTGTCGCCCTAGTGGCTGTGGTGTTTTGGGTGGAAGGCCTGGGTATGTTGCTTGCTCTGTGGCTTGTTTTGCCTGCGGGTGTAGATGTTGTGGCGTTTTGGTGTATGGAGAACTCGGCCGTCAGAGATCTCCTGGATGTTGGTGGGTTGGGTGCAGTGAAGATATTTTCAGTGCGTATGCCCCAAACTGTTTTTATGTTTTCGAGATGTTGTGCGTGTTGTTGTGTTGGTTTTGGCAGTGGTGTGATGTTTGTCTGTGGTTGGGGGAGAAGTGGTTTGGATGTGCGTGTTGTTGTGTTGGTTTTGGCAGTGGTGTGATGTTTGTCTGTGGTGTGAGGAGAAGTGGTTTGGATGTGCGTGTTGTTGTGTTGGTTTTGGCAGTGGTGTGATGTTTGTCTGTGGTGTGAGGAAATTTGGTTTGGATGTGCGTGTTGTTGTGTTGGTTTTGGCAGTGGTGTGATGTTTGTCTGTGGTGTGGGGGAGAAGTGGTTTGGATGTGCGTGTTGTTGTGTTGGTTTTGGCAGTGGTGTGATGTTTGTCTGTGGTTGGGGGAGAAGTGGTTTGGATGTGCGTGTTGTTGTGTTGGTTTTGGCAGTGGTGTGATGTTTGTCTGTGGTGTGAGGAGAAGTGGTTTGGATGTGCGTGTTGTTGTGTTGGTTTTGGCAGTGGTGTGATGTTTGTCTGTGGTGTGGGGAGAAGTGGTTTGGATGTGTGTGGTGCTGGTTTTCCTGTTTGTAATTTTGCTGTGTCGATGTCTAAGTGTTTGTTTACCTGTTGTGTGAGGGTGTATCTGTGGGGGCAGTGATTTGATAGTGAAATGTGAGTTATAGTTTCAGAGTGTGTGCACCACGAGGCGCACGACCCTGGACAGTGTGGTTGGGCGCATTTTTTGCATTGGGTTATTTTAGACGTGCGTTAAGAGGTTGTGTAGTTATACTTTAGGCACTTAGTGCATTGTTTGACTGGTTTAATATAAGGTTTAACTACTAATTTATTTTTGGCGCCGAAAGAAATAGTTTCTGGGGCTTTTGGATTTTTTTCTGATTTTATTGAAGTTAATAATTACGGTTGGTGGGGGGTGAGATTTTCCATTCCTACTTGTGTATATTCTAGGGGTACTGACAATTTTGGGTTGTGGGTTGTGACTGGAGTTAGCCTCTTGGGTGTATAGTGTGAGGTCCTCATCCGTGTCTCTAGGGCTAACTCTTATAACACCTCGGGTAAAATGTTTGCCAGGATGGCGCCAATGTCGCTTACGCTAGGTGTCAGAACTATTGTTTAGAAGTGTCAGATTCAAATTGTTCGCGGCTATCGAAGGTAATGAAAACAGTAACATATTTCTTAATACATAAGCGTGCTTAAATACGACATTCGGAAAGCCTTAGGATAAAGACAGTATCTATTCACGACATATTATATGTAGTCTCGCCTATTATGGAAGGTCTACACTTTCCAGTAACGCTAAACAATCCGAGTTCAGACTTTATCAAAGGTACCAATTGTAGCATCGTTCTCCATTCTTCCATGGTCATTGTTATTCCTTTAAAGGTCGCCTTACCGTCCACTGTACGGTTTTCAACTCGACATACGTTTAGTCTGATTAAGCGAACACTTTTCGCCACGGGTGTTCAGACTTTTTATGGCCTCAGGTCTGGGTAGATATTTGAATTTCTGGAAAATAGCATTAGAGGATTCGATCGTAGAATTATTAGTTGTCCTAGTGATCCATTCGGCTACCGAAGAACCGGTTAGAAGACACATCAGGATAGATGTAGCTATAATCATAATACGTTTCTCTCCTTTAACGGTCAAATTTCTACCATACAATCCGCAGTTAGCGGGAGCGCCCATGGGAGATTCTTCAAAAGGCTGCTCCATGCTTTCTCAGCTGCTGAATGAGTTAGTCGTCCGCCGGTTTGGTGTATACTGTTTAATTATTTACTTACATTGGGAATTCAACGTGCGCTTTCCGACATGTGCGTATTTCGCGCACGGGCCCGCCAGGCCATTTAGTGCTGGGTCGAAAAGGGTGTGTCCAAAAGGGTGAGGCAACCTAGGAGGACATTTATTGTTTGCTTACTTGATTTGGAGAACAAATTTGCAATGGTGAAATATGCCATACAAAAAAATGGAGGGGGACTAAATGGAGTTTGTGTGTTTTTATAGGTTTAGAATTTCTGGTTTATTTGCAGCTTGTTTGTTGTACTTTTTTTAAATGCGGCCGAGTAGGCCTGTTTTGATTAGATACATGCCTAGTGTTTTAAAGGTTTGCAAGTCATTTAGGGGTTAGTACTGTTGATAGTGTCATTTGATTGTTGCAATTTAGTGTGGAATGGAATGTTGTTCTGTGTTGCTGGTAATGTGTGCAATATAGTATTACGTGTTCAGGCGTTTCTTTTAAGTTGCAGTGGGAGCATTTACCGGTTTGGTGTTTTTTAATTTGGTGTATGTGGGAGTTTAACTTAGTGTGGCTTTTTTGTAGTTAAGTCATTACTCTGTCATTTTTTTTGTGTGTGTGTGTGTGTGTGTGTGTGTGTGTGTGTGTGTGTGTGTGTGTGTGTGTGTGTGTGTGTGTGTGTGTGTGTGTGTGTGTGTGTGTGTGTGTGTGTGTGTGTGTGTGTGTGTGTGTGTGTGTGTGTTTGAAAGATTGTCTCCTTTATGATAATTTTAATTTCGTTCTTTTGATATTGGTAAGTTGATGCTTACTTCTTCTAATTTTAGTGCTGATTTGGCTGCATTGTCTGCGCGTTCGTTGCCAAACACTCCAATGTGGGCAGGGATCCAAACTGTTTCAATGTCTTTATGTAGTTTATATTTTTTTATTACATAGGTTGTTGGCGCTTTTAATTATCTGTTGTATTAGTTTGTAAAACCAATGTATTACGAATATCCCCATGTTTATAAATGAATTTCTATGTAGATTAAAATCTTCATATGAACAAGATTGGCATGCAACTATTTCAGAAAGCTCTAAATCATATAACTATTCGTTGTATAAGCAAACGTTTGGCCTGGAAATATATATTACTATGTTACCACAAGTGAAAGTTAGACATGCTCTGGCTAGATTACGGTGTAGTTCCCATCATCTTTGGATCGAATCTGGTTGACACAAAATGGAACCTAGATGGGAACGAGTTTGCAAAGCATGCATATACAATTACGTTGAAGATGAGTACCATTTTATTCTAATATGCAATTGTTACCAGATTCTGAGGACAGAATTTATACCAAGAAAATATTTTGAATTCCCAACAAGCTTAAGGCAAAAGTTCAACATCCTAATGTCATCCGTCCATCGAGCAACTGTACAAAGTCTTTCTTTGTTTATTGTTAAAGCCATGTATCTTAGACAATCATTGTTAAATACACAAATGTGATCCTCGAACTTTCCCTGTACACGTACCGTTTGTATCATGGGCCTATGGCCTACAATACACTTGAACAAAGACTACTACTAGTTTGGAGCGATTTTTTGTGTTTTTGTTTTTTTATGGCCTGGAGCCCACTTAATGAGTCTGAAAGGATTAGGGTTGTTTGGTGTCTATCATTTGAGCGCGTCGCAGGGCTGTTACTAACCCCATTAATTCGACTGTGAAAACTGATCGATTATTTGGGAGCCTGTAGGATTTTGGTTCTTTTTGGAGTTTGTTGATATGGATGCCGAATCATGCGCGTTTTGAGCCCGGGTCAAAGGATCCGTCTGTGTAAATTTGGCACAAATTCGTGAATGTATGCTAATGTGGTGGATTAAGCGGTATTTGGATCAGTTTCTTTATTTACTCTGGTGGAAAGAGATTTGTCTGTTTTAGGGTTTGGAGTTTGGATGTGAAGGTGTTTTTTAGTGCTGTGTTTAAATGTAGATTATTTAGGGTGTGTGTAATTAGGTAATTTATTTTGCGTTGAGAGATTGGTATTAATTGAGGTTTTTTTTGCGAGCTAGAGCTGGGAGTCTGGGGCTTATGTTAGTTTTAAGGATTTTTAGGATTTGTAAATTTTGTTGGGTTGAGGTCCAGTAATTTATTGTTGGGTGTTCCCGGCGTAGATCCAGGTGTATTTCGCCTGTTAGTGCCTGTAGCGATATGCGCGGCGTGCCATGCTGAGTGCGTGTGATTATCTTTAGTGCTTGGTATTGAATTGAGTTTAGTTTATCGCTTAATGAGGAGTTTCAGGTGTTGTATATTTGGCATCCATAGTCTATTTCTGATCTAATTTGTGATTTGTAAAGTGATAGTAGGGTCGCCTTGGAGCCCCCCCCCCCCCCCCCCCCCTGTCGGGCAGCGTAGTATGTGTAGGTCTCTAGTGCATCTATTTGTTAGGTTTTTAATATGGGCTCGCCTGGTGAGGTGTTCCTCAAAAATTAGTCCAAGAAATTTGGTTTCATTTGGAATTGTAGTTTGGGGTATTTGCACGAATATTTCTGTGTTTGAATACTATCCCTGTGGTTTTTTCGGCATTTAGTGTGAAATCCCATTTATTTGTCCATATTTGAATTGTATTCTGCAGTAATTGTGAAGCCATATTTATGCTTCAGGTGCGGATCGAGAGGGCTACATCATCTGCGTATTTGGAAGTTTGAATTTTATTGGGTATTCCCTCGAATAGGACATTACTGTTTAATTCCGCAAACCGGTGTTATATAAATCTAAGTTACCGGGTTTGAGTGCCGGTCATTGACCATGGACTGCCACGTGACTGTCCGGCGTAGGACGTTCATTGGTTATCTGACTGATCACGTGATATTGATCGCCGGACTGTCATCGCGGTTTTATCATTTGCGGCTCGAGTTGTTGGAGATATCGGACGTTAAAATGGATTCGAAAGATTTAGGCACGGATTGCGACGCTAGTGTCGACTACAGATGTAAATGTTTGGATGCGGATAGTTGTCGGAGTTCGTGGACATTGGGATCAGATATTATGGATATTCCCGATCATCCTTCCTACAGGTATTTAAAAAATCGTTTAGATACCTACTACAAATTTCCTTTTCAAATTAAGCAGACTCGTCTCGAGCTGGTCAGGTGCGGGTTATTCTACACGGGAATGAACGATTGCGTGGGGGGGGGAACAAAATCTTACAAGAACATAGAAGACATTCCCCCAAATGCGTCTACCTGAAGACCGTATTTGGCTCACCATCCACGACGATCTAAGACGTCGTCAACATCCACGTATACAGCGTACGCACATATTTCTGTTATAAAAATATGATGTACATGCTGAGATCTGACATTGCAGTTTTTGTTTGTTTGTTTGTTTGTTGTTTAACGCCGAACTCAGCAATAGTTCAGCTATGACGGCGGTCTGTAAATAATCGAGTCTTAACCAGACAGCCGAGTGATTGACATCATGAGCATCGATCAACGCAATTGGGATCGATGTAATCCGTTCGCACAAGCATAATCATGTAAAGGTAATCAGTCACAGTATGTTGCGCATCAGCCACAGTGTGTAAGGTAATCAGTCACAATGTGTTGGGTAATTACCCAACATACTGTGACTGATTACCTGACACACTGTTACTGATTACCCAACACTGTAACTGATTACCCAACACACTGCAACTCATTACCAAACGCACTGTGACTGATTACCCAACGCACTTTGATTACCTGACACATTGTGACTGATTGCCCAACACACTGTGACTGATTACCTGACTCACTGTGACTGATTGCCCAACACACTGTGACTGATAACCCAACACACTGTGAGTGATTACCTAACACAATATGACAGATTACCTTACTCACTGTGACTGATTCACCAACACACTGTGACTGGTTACCTGACTCAATGTGACTGATTACCTGACACACTGTGACTGACTGTAATCAGTTACAGTGTGTTGGGTAATCAGTCACAATGTGTTTGGTAATCAGTCAAAGTGTGTCAGATTATCAGTGACAGTGTGTCAGGTAATCAGTCACAGTGTGTTGGTCAATCAGTCACAGTGTGTCAGGTGATCAGTTACAGTATGATGGGTAATCAGTCACAGTGTGTTGGGTAATCAGTCACAGTGTGTCAGGTAATCAGACCCGTGTGTCAGGTAGTTAGTCACAATGAGTGAGTGAGTGAGTATGGTTCTTATTCAAGGAATATCACGACGGGGGACACCAGAAATGGGCTTCACACATTGTACCCATGTCGGGAATCGAACCCGGGTCTTCGGCGTGACGAGCGAACGTTTTAACCACTAGGCTACCTGACTGCCCCTCAGTCACAATGTGTCAGGTAATCAGTCACAGTGTGTTGGGTAATCAGTCAGAGTGCGTTTGGTAATCCGTGACAGTGTGTTGGGTAATCAGTCACGGTGTGTTGGGTATTCAGTCACAGTGTGTCAGGTAATCAGACCCGTGTGTCAGGTAATCAGTCACAATGTGTCAGGTAATCAGTCAGAGTGCCTTGGGTAATCCGTGACAGTGTGTTGTGTAATCAGTCACATTGTGTTGGGTAATCAGTCACAGTGTGTCAGGTAATCAGACCCGTGAGTCAGGTAATCAGTCACAGTGTGTCAGGTAATCAGTCACAGTGCGTTTGGTTATCCGTGACAGTGTGTTGGGGAATCAGTCATAGTGTGTCAGGTAATCAGACCCGTGTGTCAGGTAATCAGTCACATTGTGTTGGGTAATCAGTCACAGTGTGTCAGTTAATCAGACCCGTGAGTCAGGTAATCAGTCACAGTGTGTCAGGTAATCAGTCACAGTGTGTTGGGGAATCAGTCATAGTGTGTCAGGTAATCAGTCACAGTGTGTTGGGCAATTTTTTACAGTGTGTCAGGTAATCAGTCACAGTGTGTTGGGTAATCAGTCACAGTGTTTTGGGGAATCAGTCACAGGGTGTCAGGTAATCAGTCCCGAGTGTCAGGTAGTTAGTCACAATGAGTGAGTGAGTGAGTGAGTGAGTATGGTTTTACGCCGCTTTTAGCAATTTTCAAGGAATATCACAACCCGGGACACATGAAATGGGCTTCACACATTGTACCCATGACGGGAATCGAACCCGGGTCTTCGGCGTGACGAGCGAACGTTTTAACCACTAGGCTACCTGACTGCCCCTCAGTCACAATGTGTCAGGTAATCAGTCACAGTGTGTTGGGTAATCAGTCAGAGTGCGTTTAAGAATCCGTGACAGTGTGTTGGGTAATCAGTCACAGTATGTTGGGTAATCAGTCACAGTGTGTCAGGTAATCAGACCAGTGTGTTGGGTAATCAGACCTTTGTGTCAGGTAATCAGACTTTTGTGTAGGGTAATCAGACCAGTGAGTTAGGTAATCAGTCCTGTGTATTTGGTAATCAGGGCAGTGTCTCAGGTAATCAGACCTTTGTGTTGGGTAATCAGACTTTTGTGTAGGGGAATCAGACTTTTGTGTAGGGTAATAAAACCAGTGAGTTAGGTAATCAGTCCTGTGTATTGGGTAATCAGACCAGTGTGTTGGGTAATCAGACCTTTGTGTAGGGTAATCAGACTTTTGTGTAGGGTAATCAGACCAGTGAGTTAGGTAATCAGTCACAGTGCGTTTGGTCATCAGTCGCAGTGTCTCAGGTAATCAGACCTTTGTGTAGGGTGTTCAGACTTTTGTGTAGGGTAATCAGACCAGTGACTCCGGTAATCAGTCATGTGTATTGGGTAATCCGACCAGTGTGTTAGGTAATCAATCAAAGTATGTTAGGTAATCAGACATGTGTGTTTTGGTAATCACACCCGTATGTTGGGTAATCAGACCGTCGTGTAGGGTAATCAGACTTTTGAGCAGGGTAATCAGACCAGTGAGTTAGGTAATCAATCAGTGCGTTTGGTCATCAATCGCAGTGTCTCAGGTAATCAGACTTTTGTGTAGGGTAATCAGACTTTTGTGTAGGGTAATCAGACCAGTGAGTTAGGAAATCAGACCAGTGAGTTAGGTAATCAGCCCTGTGCATTGGGTAATGAGACCAGTGTATTAGGTAATCAATCAAAGTATGCTAGGTAATCAGACATGTATGTTTTGGTAATCAGACCAGTGTGTTAGGTAATCAGTCCTGTGTATTGAGTAATCAGACCAGTGTGTTGGGTAATCAGACTTTTGTGTAGGGTAATCAAACCAGTGAGTTAGGTAATCAGCCCTGTGTATTTGGTAATCAGAACAATGTTTTGGGTAATCAGACCTTTGTGTAGGGTAATCAGACTTTTGTGTAGGGTAATCAGACCAATGAATTAGCTTATCAGTCCTGTGGTAATCAGACCACTGTTTTAGGTAAAAAGACCAGTGAGTTAGGTAATCAGTCCTGTGTATTGGGTAATCAGAGCAGTGAGTCGGGTAATCAGACCTTTGCGTAGGGTAATTAGACTTTTGTGTAGTGTAATCAGACCAGTGTGTTAGGTAATCAGTCCTGTGTATTTGGGTAATCATACCAGTGTGTTAGGTAATCAATCAAAGTATGTTAGGTAATCACACAAGTGTGTTTTGGTAATTAGACCACTGTTTTGGGTAAAAAGACCAATGAGTTGGGTAATCAGACCAGTGTGTTTGGTTATCAGTGACAGAGTGTCTGGTAATCATTGACAGTTGGGTAATCAGTGACAGTGTGTTAGGTAATCAGTGACAGTGTGTTGGGTAATCATTGACAGTGTTGGGTTATCAGTCACAGTGTTTTGGGTTAACATTTACAGTGTGTCAGGTAATCAGTCACACTGTTTTGGTAATCAGTGACAGATTGTTGGGTAATCAGTCACAGTGTGTTGGATAATCAGTCGCAGTGTGTTGGGTAATCAGTGACCGGGTGTTGGGTAATCAGTCACAGTGTTTTGGGTAATCAGTCATAGTGTGTTGGGTAGTCAGTGACCGGGTGTTGGGTAGTCAGTGACCGGGTGTTGGGTAATCAGTCACAGTGTGTTGGGTAATCAGTCACAGTGTGTTGGACAATCAGTCACAGCGTGTTTGGTAGTCATGATCAGTGACCGGGTGTTGGGTAATCAGTCACAGTGTGTTGGGTAATCAGTCACAGTGTGTCAGGTAATGAGTCACATTGTGTCAGGTAATCAGTCACAGACTGTTGGGGAATGAGTCACAGTGTGTTGGGTAATCGGTCACAGTGTGTTTGGTAATCAGTCACAGTGTGTTGGGTAATCGGTCATAGTGTGTTTGGTAATCAGTCACAGTGTGTTGGGTAATCAGTCACAGTGTGTTGGGTAGTCAGTGACCGGGTGTTGGGTAATCAGTCACAGTGTTTTGGGTAATTAGTCACAGTGTGTTGGGTAATCAGTCACAGTGTGTTGGGTAATCAGTCACAGCGTGTTGGGTAGTCAGTGACCGGGTGTTGGGTAATCAGTCACAATGTGTTGGGTAATCGGTCATAGTGTGTCAGGTAATCAGTCACAGTGTTTTGGGTAATTGGTCATAGTGTGTTGGGTAATCAGTCACAGTGTGTTGGGTAATCGGTCATAGTGTGTTTGGTAATCAGTCACAGTGTGTTGGGTAATCAGTCACAGTGTGTTGGGTAATCAGTTACCGGGTGTTGGGTAATCAGTGACCGGGTGTTGGGTAATCAGTCACAGTGTGTCAGGTAATCAGTCACAGTGTTTTGGGTAATTGGTCATAGTGTGTTGGGTAATCAGTCACAGTGTGTTGGGTAAACAGTCACAGTGTGTTGGGTAGTCAGTGACTGGGTGTTTGGTAATCAGTCACAGTGTTTTGGGTAATCAGTCACAGGGTGTCAGGTAATCAGTCTCGTGTGTCAGGTAGTCAGTCACAATAAGTGACCACTAGGCTACCCACTGGTATTCGTACCTGTGTGTCGGGTAATGAGACCAATGTGATGAGTAACCAGACCAGTGTTAGGTAATCAATCAAAGTATGTTAGGTAATCAGACATGTGTGTTTTGGTAATCAGGCCAGTGTGTTGGGTAATCAGACCTTTGTGTAGGGTAATCAGACTTTTGTGTAGGGTAATCAGACCAATGAGTTAGGTAATCAGTCCTGTGTATTGGGTAATCAGACCTTTGTTTAGGGTAATCAGACTTTTGTGTAGGGTAATCAGACTTCTGTGTAGGGTAATCAGACCAATGAATTAGCTGATCAGTCCTGTGGTAATCAGACCACTGTAAAAAGATCAATGTGTTGGGTAATCAGACCAGTGTGTTGGGTTATCAGTGACAGTGAGTCGGGTAATCAGTGACAGTGTGTTAGGTAATCAGTGACAGTGCGTAGGGTAAACAGTCACTGTGTGTTAGGTAAACAGTCACTGTGTGTTAGGTAATCAGTCACAGTGTGTCAGGTAATCAGTCACATTGTGTTAGGAAATCTGTGACAGTGTGTTGGGTAATCAGTGACAGTGTGTTTGGTAATCAGTCACTGTGAGTCAGGTAATCAGACCCTTGTGTCAGGTAATCAGTGACAGTGTGTCGGGTGATTTGTCACAGTGAGTCGAGTAATCGGTGACAGTGTGTTGGGTAATTTGTCAAGCTGAGTTGGGTCATTTGTCAAATTGTTTTGGGTAATTTGTCACATGCAGTGTGTCTGAAAATTTGTGTTTGTGAAAGTGTGTTGAGTAATCAGGTATGATAAGGCGGCGTAATGATGTTTACGATACAATTACCGGTGTTTATCTTTTCAATCGCAACCCTGATATGTTAAATTAGACTAGACTAGACGAAGTCATTATTTGAACTACCAACTGGTTCTGATCATGAAAGATGTGCTTTTATATATATATACTTATTTATCGTAATAACCTATGTTCGAGTGGCTTACAGCTGATACGTTTAATGATCACTGAGAATAATGATGGAATAGATGACACATATGTCTTTTACAGTGAAGATATTCCAGGCGATATTCATATATTCCGGCGAAACTTGATTTCAGCTCCTTGACTGAAATAACACAATGGTAGCCTCGATCATCAGTATCCTACTGGGAGGGTAACAATGTGGTCACGTGACGGCAGCACGGAACACAGTTCACACACTGACACTGCACCGAAGAGATCAAATGAGCGCAGTAGACATCCCAGAACACAATCATTATTACCCTGATGTTTCTGTATCGAAAGTATCACAGCACATAGGTGAGGTGAAATGGGGTTAACGTCGTGCATGCTCGTGTGTGTGCATGCGTGCGTGCGTGCGTGCGTGCGTGTGCCGAGCGCCAGACAGCCTAACAAAAACAATCTAAAGTGTTTTGGTATGACGCGATCGGGGATCGAAACCCGGACCTTCGCTCTCCGGGCGGACGCTCTACCACAAGACCGCGGAGGCGGTCTAATAGAAAAAACAATTGCTCAGTTTACACAGAAACACCTCCATTTACTCATATCTCTGAAAAACTGTAATAATTTAGTTCGGGTAATTCTTTATTGTTGTAGACACTCTTAACAATACACTCTGCCTGGCGTTAGGCGTCACAACATCAGCTGCCCACATCCGGCTGTGATCAGAATCCGGTCGTGGAGATATGCTGACAAACTCACAGACTCAGGGTGTCTCTGTCTTCATGGTGGAGGCTCTGCATGAACTAAACCACCGCAAACATGTACACGTGCTCGTCATGCTGATCACATTCATCAGCTTGCCAGGCGATGTTCCCGGCAGACCTCCTGCTCCATCAGGGCCCTGGGTGAAGTGTCTGCAGGCAAACCTCCTGCTCCATCAGGGCCTCGGGTGAAGTGTCTGCAGGCAAACCTCCTGCTCCATCAGGGTCCCGGGTGAAGTGTCTGCAGACAAACCTTCTGCTACATCAGGGTCCCGGGTGAAGTGTCTGCAGGCAAACCTCCTGCTCCATCAGGGTCCCGGGTGAAGTGTCTGCAGGCAAACTTTCTGCTCCATCAAGGCCCCGGGTGAAGTGTCTGCAGCCAAACCTTCTGCTCCATCAGGGCCCCGGGTGAAGTGTCTGCTGGCAAACCTCCTGCTCCATCAGGGTCCCGGGTGAAGTGTCTGCAGGCAAACCTCCTGCTCCATCAGGGTCCCGGGTGAAGTGTCTGCAGACAAACCTCCTGCTCCATCAGGGTCCCGGGTGAAGTGTCTGCAGGCAAACCTCCTGCTCCATCAGGGTCCCGGGTGAAGTGTCTGCAGGCAAACCTCCTGCTCCATCAGGGTCCCGGGTGAAGTGTCTGCAGACAAACCTCCTGCTCCATCAGGGTCCCGGGTAAAGTGTCTGCAGGCAAACCTCCTGCTCCATCAGGGTCCCGGGTGAAGTGTCTGCAGGCAAACCTCCTGCTCCATCAGGGCCTCGGGTGAAGTGTCTGCAGGCAAACCTCCTGCTCCATCAGGGTCCCGGGTGAAGTGTCTGCAGACAAACCTTCTGCTACATCAGGGTCCCGGGTGAAGTGTCTGCAGGCAAACCTCCTGCTCCATCAGGGTCCCAGGTGAAGTGTCTGCAGGCAAACTTTCTGCTCCATCAGGGCCCCGGGTGAAGTGTCTGCAGCCAAACCTTCTGCTCCATCAGGGCCCCGGCTGAAGTGTCTGCTGGCAAACCTCCATCTCCATCAGGGTCCCGGGTGAAGTGTCTGCAGGCAAACCTCCTGCTCCATCAGGGTCCCGGGTGAAGTGTCTGCAGACAAACCTCCTGCTCCATCAGGGTCCCGGGTGAAGTGTCTGCAGGCAAACCTCCTGCTCCATCAGGGTCCCAGGTGAAGTGTCTGCAGCCAAACCTCCTGCTCCAACAGGGCCCCGGTTGAAGTGTCTGCAGCCAAACCTTCTGCTCCATCAGGGCCCCGGCTGAAGTGTCTGCAGGCAAACCTCCTGCTCCATCAGGGTCCCGGGTGAAGTGTCTGCAGGCAAACCTCCTGCTCCATCAGGGTCCCAGGTGAAGTGTCTGCAGGCAAACCTCCTGCTCCATCAGGGTCCCGGGTGAAGTGTCTGCAGGCAAACCTCCTGCTCCATCAGGGCCCCGGCTGAAGTGTCTGCAGGCAAACCTCCTGCTCCATCAGGGTCCCGGGTGAAGTGTCTGCAGGCAAACCTCCTGCTCCATCAGGGTCCCGGGTGAAGTGTCTGCAGGCAAACATCCTGCTCCATCAGGGTCCCGGGTGAAGTGTCTGCAGGCAAACATCCTGCTCCATCAGGGTCCCGGGTGAAGTGTCTGCAGACAAACTTCCTGCTCCATCAGGGTCCCGGGTGAAGTGTCTGCAGGCAAACCTCCTGCTCCATCAGGGTCCCGGGTGAAGTGTCTGCAGGCAAACCTCCTGCTCCATCAGGGTCCCGAGTGAAGTGTCTGCAGGCAAACCTCCTGCTCCATCAGGGTCCCAGGTGAAGTGTCTGCAGGCAAACCTCCTGCTCCATCAGGGTCCCGGGTGAAGTGTCTGCAGGCAAACCTCCTGCTCCATCAGGGTTCTAGGTGAAGTGTCTGCAGGCAAACCTTCTGCTCCATCAGGGCCCCAGGTGAAGTGTCTGCAGCCAAACCTTCTGCTCCATCAGGGACCCGGCTGAAGTGTCTGCAGGCAAACCTCCTGCTCCATCAGGGTCCCGGGTGAAGTGTCTGCAGCCAAACCTCCTGCTACATCAGGGTCCCGGGTGAAGTGTCTGCAGGCAAACCTCCTGCTCCATCAGGGTCCCGGGTGAAGTGTCTGCAGGCAAACCTCCTGCTCCATCAGGGTCCCGGGTGAAGTGTCTGCAGGCAAACCTCCTGCTCCATCAGGGTCCCGGGTGAAGTGTCTGCAGGCAAACCTCCTGCTCCATCAGGGTCCCGGGTGAAGTGTCTGCAGGCAAACCTCCTGCTCCATCAGGGTCCCGGGTGAAGTGTCTGCAGGCAAACCTCCTGCTCGACAGTTGTCTGTAATTACCTATCAGTGTTGGAATGGTGAGTATTAATAACTGAAACTGATAACATAGATGATATATAATCAATCTTAAATAGGAAATATGAAAACGTTTTCATATTCGAGGACGTATAAGGGATTTGCATGAGTTGTGCACACAGTTGTGTTTTCCTCATATGTAGTTGTTCCCACCCACATCGAAGCATTTAGGGTGCATTGTGTCACTTTAACAGCATCTCCGATTTTTTCCTATTTAAACGGACGCTGTAAAATGAAATGCTGGAGAGTTTCGCTATAAAGTAACATATGTTAACATAACACCAATACAGAAACACTTCCTTTCAGAAGATACGTTCACTGCATCAAAGGCAGGAATACTTTTGTTTTGGGACGTCTGTTCCTGCACAGTGATGCCTGACAACACTACAACATACTACGTCATCAGAGCAGTCGATGTATGTATTACACCGTCACAGACACCTCCCCAGCTGATCCTTTCATCAGGGAAATGCACAAGGAACCTCAATAAATCTGTCTTACCCTTCACCGTCCTGTTCAACTGGAGTCTGTCAACAAGTGTTAGTATCGAGGGATTGACAGTCTCACCCCCTGAGGCCATTTGGATTACAGTCATTGTCATTGTAGAAAAGGTGTTAGACAAGGTGAAAACCTATCACCATTATTGTTCTCTATTTTCATAAATTATCTTGAATCTTCCCTTTTCGGAAATGGATGTACGCGTGTGGAAATTGAATATGCAAATGATGATGACATTAATCTCTGGTTACATTTGATTGTGCTGTTATATGCCGATGACGCGGTTACCTTCAATGAATCACCTGAAGAATTACAGAACTCTTTTATGAATACTGCTCCAAATGAAAACTCAATATTAATCTTTCAAAAACTAATATTATAATTTTTGGAGGTGGGCCTTCGAAAACAGCAAATCGAAAGTTCTCCTTTTCGATTGGGGGTAGCAAAATTGAAGTAGTAGACACATATACTTATCTGGGTCTACAGTTCCATAGGAATGGTAGATTCTTGACAGGTATCAAAGTGCTAGCTGATAATGCAACTAAAGCTATGTTTGCGCTTTTAAAAAAGGCTAGAAATCTAAATCTACCAATTGACTGCACCCTTAAAGCATTTGATGCTATGATAAGTCCGATTCTGCTTCACGGCTGTGAAATATGGGGATTTGAAAAATTAAATCTTGTTGAAAAAATACATCTTAAATTTATCAAAACTTGCTGTTGGTCTTCGAAGTTCGACTCCAAACTTTATGGTGTATGGTGAGTTTGGTCGAGAACCGCTATATATCAAAGTATACAAACGGGTTATCTCATTTTGGCATAAATTAGCAACAAATAATCAATACTGTCAATATTCCTCATATTGCTATATAGTATTATTGCTGTTAACGATGTTAGCTGTCAACCTCGATGGATACGTTTAGTTAAAAAAATACTTAACGATTGTGGTTTATCAAATGTTTTTTGAAGGAAAAAGCAGGCAGTTTGGCGTGAGATTTGAAAATGTGCATTGCCGTGAGTAGTAAGATCTACGGCTGTTTTCAACGCTATGATTCAGCCACGAAGTTTGTACTTAATACATTGCATATGTATTCCTGACATATGTATTTATGAAAGGGGTGCAATTCAATATAATTTCCTTTTAAAGCCAGAATTATGTGAGAGTCACTACCGTGTCGCTGTGATGTATGCATGTTATTACCATATGTACCGTATTTTGCATTATTACCATGTGAGTTTGTATTGTGACAGTCTGGTTGTGTGTCGTACATGAGGAGTACGTTTGGTGTTTTATATTGTTTCAGTTTGAACCTGCTTCGGATGGTATATCGATAGTATTCACCAACCAAGCACATTGACTGTTGGCATATATCATATCACAGAATGAAGCAATGTATGAGAAAATGACAGAATCGGATGTTTATTTTGAAACCTACAACTGTTATGTCAATAGAAAACATATGTTAATGAACGAAGCATTGTCACATGATATGATAGATTTAAAATTTACATAAAAAAATAGTGATGTGTCTCTGTTCGTTTTCATTACATTCTAAACCAGTCATCATACTTGAACGAATTCGAATGGAACGTCTCTGTGATTAACATCTGATCCTATTTCCTAGCTCGAGGTGGAGGTCGAGGGGTAACAGTTATCTGTGGAGACGGGAGACCTCTTGTACCAGGTGAGACTTCAGCTTAGTGTAACATCCGTATGATCTATGACAGCCCAAATTTATATTACATATCCGTCCAATGATGAGATATCAACTATAACTAACAGGCTGTTTTACAGTTAACTGTCCAAGAATGTTGTCCTTAATCTTAAAACGTAACATGTAGCACTCCACACGTCAAAGCATGTTTTAGATAAGATGTTTTAGATATGTTTAACCTGAACGTCGATCGTCAATTCCTACATGCTTAGTCACATCTTCGTGAATAAAAGCAACAAAACCGTTTCCATGATCGTAAGAAATTTCTGCTGAAAGCATCACCTTGCAGCATGATGTCCCTGTATAGCACATGTAGTAATGTGTGTATGTTTCAGAGACCGATGACGTGGGGCCTGTTGTGGGGTCTGTTGTTGGGTCTGTCGTGGGTATTGTAATAACGGTAGTGACGCTCGACATCATCTGCGGCTATTGCAGGTAACACATTTACCTGGCCTTTTCTTGGTTGCCTAAATCCACACATAATGGACATTAAATGTATTTTCGCTATGTGCCTACGATGCCTGTTATGTTTAAAACATCAACACGATGTGTACAAGGCAAAATAGTGGTAAAACGTCGCGTAGAACATCAGCCTGAGACTAGTCAGGGTCAAGCAAGGACACACAGGGAGTGCTGACTCAGGCTGTCTTAGTTCAGATTCACTACAGATAATCTCACTGCAGGCTTAATGAGGAATCGCAAGCCATGTTTGTGTGTTGTTTAAAGCTGCACTCAGCACTATTCCAGCTATATGACGACAGTCTGTAAATTATCGATTCTGGACCAGACAATCCATGCCAGTGATTGACATCTTGAGCATCAATCCTCGCACTTGGAATACGATGGCATTCATTAACCAAGTCAGCGAGCCTGACCACCCGATCCCGTTAGTCGCCTCTTACGACAAGCTGTGTCGCTTTGTACGGCCAGCATGGGTTACTGAAGACTTATTCTACCCCGGACCTTCACGGGTCTCGCAAGCAATGACAAAATCCCAATGACAATGTACAAATAAAACATTGTTAATATACGCAGCCTTATTTTGTAAAGAAATGGATGATATGATTATCATTATTATGGTTGGTTGGTTGTTCCATGTTTCCTGGATGTAAGCCCTGTTTGATGAACGTAGGTGTATGTTGCCTCACTGACTTTATTTTGGGACATGTCAGACAAACACATTCACACCGGTTCTCTGTATGTTAGCAGGATCAAAAAGAAAGCGCCAGTGTCGGAGATGCCAGGTAGCTTTGACCATGATGCCCAGGGTGTTTATTCCCTAGCTACAGGCTTCCCCCAGTCATCGACTACAACAGAGGACATCTCTTCCTAGGGGACACCTGAATGTGTAGGAAACACCTGAATGTGTAGGGAACACCTGTATGTGTAGGAAACACCTGAATGTGTAGGGAACACCTGTATGTGTAGGAAACACCTGAATGTGTAGGAAACACCTGAATGTGTAGGGAACACCTGAATGTGGAGGAAACACCTGAATGTGTAGGGAACACCTGAATGTGCAGGAAACACCTGAATGTGCAGGAAACACCTGAATGTGTAGGGAACACCTGTATGTGTAGGGAACACCTGTATGTGTAGGGAACACCTGAATGTGTAGGAAACACCTGAATGTGTAGGGAACACCTGAATGTGTAGGGAACACCTGAATGTGTAGGAAGCACCTGAATGTGTAGGAAACACCTGAATGTGAAGGTAGCACCTGAATGTGTAGGGAACACCTGAATGTGTAGGGAACACCTGAATGTGTAGGGAACACCTGAATGTGTAGGAAACACCTGAATGTGTAGGGAACACCTGAATGTGTAGGGAACACCTGTATGTGAAGGTAACACCTGAATGTGTAGGGAACACCTGAATGTGTAGGAAACACCTGAATGTGAAGGTAACACCTGAATGTGTAGGGAACACCTGAATGTGTAGGGAACACCTGAATGTGTAGGGAACACCTGAATGTGTAGGAAACACCTGAATGTGAAGGTAACACCTGAATGTGTAGGGAACACCTGAATGTGTAGGGAACACCTGAATGTGTAGGGAACACCTGTATGTGAAGGTAACACCTGAATGTGTAGGGAACACCTGAATGTGTAGGAAACACCTGAATGTGAAGGTAACACCTGAATGTGTAGGGAACACCTGAATGTGTAGGGAACACCTGAATGTGTAGGGAACACCTGAATGTGTAGGAAACACCTGAATGTGAAGGTAACACCTGAATGTGTAGGGAACACCTGAATGTGTAGGGAACACCTGAATGTGTAGGGAACACCTGTATGTGAAGGTAACACCTGAATGTGTAGGGAACACCTGAATGTGTAGGAAACACCTGAATGTGAAGGTAACACCTGAATGTGTAGGGAACACCTGAATGTGTAGGGAACACCTGAATGTGTAGGGAACACCTGAATGTGTAGGGAACACCTGAATGTGTAGGGAACACCTGTATGTGTAGGGAACACCTGTATGTGTAGGGAACACCTGAATGTGTAGGGAACACCTGTATGTGTAGGGAACACCTGAATGTGTAGGGAACACCTGAATGTGTAGGAAACACCTGAATGTGTAGGGAACATTAATCGGTGGTAATGTGATGAACATGTATACACTATGTACCGAACTTGAAGAAGTTCTTTACAGAACGAACGAATCGAGGTAACAGTTTCCTATGTACATATGATCTTGCTTTTCAGAACACCTTATTGTACAAACCTTCGTTTATATTTATTACATATCACTGCTTTTGGCTCGTTTTAAAGCGCCATGTAACAAGAGTGAATAAATGACTGTATACACTGCACAAAATCTCTTTTATAACATATTTCAATTAAGGATTGCTACGCGGATTTATACAGTTTATACATTCATACCTCAATGAACCGAAAACCATACACAGTCAATGCTTGTAATGAAATTCGAGGACGTAAAACATGTTTTATCTACAATAGTGTAACCAAAAACAGTTGTATATATCAAAACAGACAAAAATGACGAGATTGATAAATATTCCGGGTGTAGGAATATATACTGTGGCGTGACATGAATCAGTTGATTGTTTAATTTCTGCACATAACGTAACACGCCAACACAGTAAGTAGCCAATCAACGAAGAGTAGGACCAAAACAATGTTCATAGGACCTGTCAATCAAGGCAAAAGGCGATAAGAACTGCATCAGTCAGACTGTAACGAACCTCAAGAAATATGTCCGGGAGAAGGCGGCTGTTTCAAATGACATGGTCAGTAACCACCAGATTCAAACATTAGTTCCCTGAAAACGGTAAAACACAGTTGGAAAAATGTTAGTTAGAAATGAACCTGAAGACATGAAAGTTGTGGCACCGAGGCGAGCGGGAAAAGACAGGCGAGCGAGCCTGCACCTTTGTTGTTCATTCATTCTCGGCCTTCGGTTTCAAAGGGTAGTTTGGAGAATGAATATGCATGAAATTCGCAAAATGTCCTGTGCATGAAGATACACGTGAGCAGAAGAACATTCCCTCGACTGTAATATCGGGATTCCCCGACATTCCGTAGTAATAAAAGTATTTTTTTTACATTCATTAGGAAATGAATACTATAAAACGTGACCAATTCAGCTAATCAGAATGGAGAAATTCCAATGAACACAACGAACATTTTATTATTAACATGTTATGGAATTACGTCGTTCGCTTTTATTTTCTGTACAGGTTCATCAACACAACAAACATGTGGTTAGGTGTAAACATGGACACACGAAAGTGGCTAGGATGTCATTTCATCACCAAAACATATCCAACATCTATGCGATTAGGGTCCAGAACATGTCCACATCCCAACAATATACATTGTTTTTAAATTGTAAGCATTTCAGAGATCTAAAGATGTTCATAATTCATGGAATGACCACACCTAGCAGTGGCCATCCACAGTTACCTCCTTTTCACTGAGGTATATCATTAAGAAGATCTTAAGGGATTACTACCACAGACAGACATTGGTCAGGGAAGATGTTCATGGAGACAAGGCAAGGACTAATACTGTATACGGAGATTGGTCAGGGTAGATGTTCATAGAGACAAGCAGAGGACTAATACTGTATACGGACATTGGTCAGGGTAGATGTTCATGGAGACAAGACAGGGACTAATACTGTATACAGACATTGGTCAGGGTAGATGTTCATGGAGACAAGACAGGGACTAATACGGACATTGGTCAGGGTAGATGTTCATGGAGACAAGACAGGGACTAATGCTGTATACGGACATTGGTCAGGGTAGATGTTCATAGAGACAAGACAGGGACTAATACGGACATTGGTCAGGAAAGAGACAATAACAATTGACAATGCAAGACAATAACCATCCTAGATTTGCTGCCAAAACAAATTCCACTCCGCGTAAATGCGCTGTGTGATATTCAGTGATGACACCAGGTGTTCGCGAAGAGGTTAAGCCTGGCCTGCCCTACCGGTAGCACCCACTATTTATAGAATTTGCATAAAAATTAAGTAGGTATTGCCTAACGCTGCTTAGCAGTACTCCTGCCATGCTATGTCAGCCTGTAAACAAACTAGTGATCAAGTGATCGATGAACGAGAAACTACAGTGACCGAGTACCATAACTGATTTTGGTCAGGGTAGATGTTCATATAAGCATGGCAGTGATTAAAACTATAAATGGACAAAGCTTTGTTAATTCAGACAATACTTAGTTCTAGGACATTGGATAGTAAAGGCTACGATTCTGAAATACAAATATACTCTGCAAATTAGTAACGCAAAAGTAGTAAAATGGTAAATATCTGACAGAGTGTTGCCGACAACCATACACAATTAAAACCAAACATGAATTGGTCATTTCCCTTATGGATTGGGATTGCTTTTTGTGGAAAGAATGAGGTACTGCAGAAATTTGGTGAAAAGATGCGAAAATCGCGTAAACACAAACCCGTGAAAGCCTGGAAGCGAAACACACCAGCATAACATGCGCGTGCAACCTCACTTGGGCTATTAAAACGTTGGGTTTTCATTTACATGCCACCACAATCTTACAACAAGTGAAGAGCGAAAACATGCCACGACTGACGGATACCCAACGCAACAACGCCATCCGCCGACTGCAAACAGGATCATCCTCTTTGGCCGTAACCACGTTTTTTCCACGTTGCACCAAGCACCATTTCAGACATACGGGACAACATGTGACCTTCCTAGATCCGGTCGACCATGTATCATTACAAGAGCACAGGACAGATTCATACTTACGTGACAGAACCACCACGGCCACCTCTACGGAAGTACCAGGATTGCGTAGGATATCAGCCCAGACTGTGCAGTGAGGAACCGTTTACGCGCTGAGGTATGGGGTTTAATTTTGACGGACCTGAATCGTCGGCTGCGACGTCAGCGGTGACAAGATCTACAGCTGCGATGGATACAAGTTTGGTTAAGTGACGAGTCACGTTTTATGCGTGCGGATGGTAGACGTCGAGTTTTGCAGGCGTCGCGAGGAACGTTATGCACCAAACTGCATACAGGAAGTGGACAGATGTTGTGGTGGCAGTATGAAGATGTGTGCAGCCATCTCTTACACTGGTAGAACAGATTTCTGCAAGTTCTGGGAGATGTGAAGGGACAACGTTACACATGCGAGATTCTTCGGCCACACGTCCTTTCAATTATGCAAACAGCAAACGTCATTTTCCAAATAAGACAAGGCCCGACCTCACACGGCAAGACTGACAACAGCTTTTCTTTCAGGAATCACAACATCCAGGTGCTGCCATGGCCCTCCAGGTCTTCAGATTTAAACCCAATCGAACATTTATGCACTGGATCAACGACGTCAGCAACAACCACAAAACGTCTGACAGTTGACACATGCACAATTACCATCTGTTATTTAGATGATATATAACATAAAAATCTAAAATTACGCGAAACAAATTAAATATTTTTTGGATGACACTTTCTAAGTAAGATTCTCGTACCCGGAGTCCCGTCCGGGAAAGTGTTATCCCAAATATTTCATTTGTAACATTTGACCACTTTCTAAATGGCACTGTGTATTCATCTAAAATCACTTTTGAGTTTCTTCTTATGCAGCGTATATATCCCTGTTGCTCAGTCATTCTCCGGGTATTGAATACAGTAAATGTGAATATAATCAGATTACCAGACAGTCAGGGATAATCACTACTAAACACACTTAACCAGGTACACGTCCAGTGTCTCGTTTTATTATTTATCCACGCAATCGGTTCAGGCTACAATACAAAACAGTAACTTCACATTTCAGCCGGAGTTATTGAATGCTAACAATGGTACACTCAAAAGTATTGTGATGGCATGCTCGGTTTCAAGTTAAAATACGATGTATCTAATCTACAGTTAGACAATCTCACATTTCGAAACATCTCCTGAAAATATTTTCAAAGTCGATTCAGCAGAAACAATACAGTAATTTTCCAGTGTGTAACGTTTCTTTTTGTGAACAGTATTCAACAGGTATAATAAAAAATAATGTTTTAAATGATTTCATGTCTAACTAATATGCGTATACGTCAACGAAATATACGCCGAATATATTTAAATTTATTTTCCAAGAGTCATCTCTATTTCATTTTACGTACGCTTCATCTCTCACTCATACTCCTGATTGTCTGACCAGCAGTGTCTCGTGCACATACCCGGTTTGTGAGGTGGACACTTTCAAATGTCACTTTTTGTCACGCCACAGCCGAGGGATGACCTTCTTGCTCCCTCGACTGAACTTTTAATTCATACTGATGCCATATTTTTTTACGGGTACATCTATATACCATAATCTATCTGCTTTCTTTATGGTAAGGTAGTCAATAGAATAGGTATCGTGATGGTAGAAACTGAATCATAAATGTAATAAATTGTGAATATCTTACTCGGTCAAAAGGCATCGGGTTGCACGCGATTGCTAATTCAAACACAAAGTTAAAGCACCATCCCGTAAGTTAGATTCTGAGTGAAAGGTGTGTTTAACTTCCATTTCAATCATATGTAAACATAAAATATCATAAAAATGTTACTTTCTGATGGTGTGACGTCACATCGAACGTGTGCCGCATTCATTGTTACATTCAATGTATGTGAAGTAACAGCGGTCGAATATTATATTTAGCTATTCTATGCAACGTACGTAACTGTATTGAACTATTATATTTAGGAAATTATTACGATAACATAACATTGTTATATGCTAAATATTTGTATTTCCTAAGACTTTTTGTCACGCCATAGCCGAGAGACGACCTTCTTGCGCCCCCGACTAAACTTCAATTCATATTGATGCTATTATATCTTTTTACAGATAATAAACCCTTTTAAACCATCTTCACCGCCTCAGTCCACTCAGTTTCATCGTCATGAGTAGTAAAACTATTCCTGTTCAAACAAATGAAGCAATTTCGATCACCCTGAATATACTGTAACAGTTGATACACGACTCCGAAATTTCGGTTGAAAATGTAAAACCGCTCGAGGAGGAGAAGGAGGAGGAGAGAGATGTGGAGGAGGAGGAGCTGGAGGAGAAGGGGGAGGTGGGGGAGGAGAAGGGGAGGGGGAGGAGGAGGTAGAGGAGGAGAAGGAGGTGAAGGGGGAGGAGGTGAAGGAGGAGAAGGAGGTGGAGGAGGAGGAGGTGGAGAAGGAGAAGGAGAAGGAGGTGGAGGAGGAGAAGGTGTGGAAGAGGAGGAGAAGAAGATGGAAGAAGAGGAGGTGGAAGAGGAGGAGAAGAAGTGGAGGAGGAGGAGGAGAAAGTGGAGGAGGAGGTGAGGAGAAGAAGGAGGTGAGAAGGAGGAGGATCATGAGGAAGAGAAAGAGGTAGAGGAGGAGGAGGAGGTGGAGGAGAAGGAGGAGGAGAAGGAGGTGGAGAAGGAGAAGGAGGAGGTGGAGGAGGAGAGGGAGGTTGAGGAGGAGGTGGAGGAGAAGGAGGAGAGGGGTGGGAGGAGGTGGAGGATGAGAAGGAGGTGGAGGAGAAGGAAAAGGAGGTGGAGAAGGAGGAGGAGGAGAAGGAGGTGGAGGAAGAGGAGGTGGAGGTTGAGGAGGAGAAAGAGGTGGAGGAGGAGGAGAAGGAGGAGGAGGGGAAGGAGGGGGAGAAGGGGAGAAGGAGGTGGAGGAGGAGGAGGAGGAGGAGAAGGAGGAGAAGAAGGAGGAGGAGAGTCTGAATGCAAGAAATACCCGAACGTATTACAAAAGAGTGAGAGAGTGAGTATGGTTTTACGCCGCTTTTAGCAATATTCCAGCAATATCACGGCGGGGGACATCAGAAATGGGCTTCACACATTGTACCCATGTCGGGAATCGAACCCGGGTCTTCGGCGTGACGAGCGAACGCTTTAACCACTAGGCTACCCGACCGCCCCTATTACAAAAGAACATCGGGTACCTTATAGTGAAACAATACAGTAGTCGGGGTATTAAACGAATTCAATCCTCTCATCCAGAACTTAATAAACCAAAACATCAGCCCCCAAAACCAAGCTCTAGCCCGTAAACTCCCCTTACTTACCCCAATATCCGATATGCCATTAAGTACAATGGTTGCTCAATCAGTAACAAGTAAATTATTACAGAGACACAAGCCAAATTATTCCGCTGTTGATCACGTGACCTACACATCCAGTATGGCTGCTATCATATACATACTTAATACAATTTAGCTTCTAAATGCACAAGTGTTGAAGAGAAATGTGAGATCATTGTGAATACTATAATTTTATTTTTTTTAAATACTGATTTAGCATGTAAATTCTCAAATATGAACCATCAATTAAAGCGACTAAGCGACTTGTGATACTGAAAAACTCATTACCACATTGCTCAAAAGTAATTTTAGAATCATGGTGTATTAGCCGTATTGGCTTAGGTGTGGTATTGAAGCATTGTATGCCTTCATACAACAAGGATAACCTAGCGTGGATTGTTATGAAAGAACTACTCGTTTTTTCCTCATCCGCTTTCACATGCAAATGTACAGACAAATTTCCTCGTGTAGATAACATAGGTCAGGCAGTAGATTTTCATGGTTAACTAAAACGACCGCATGTAGAATATATAACCCATTCTTTTCACATGTAAGTATTACTGACAAAACATGTGTGTACACGATGCGAGACAATGTACACATGTACATGTACTGCCAACACTTTCCTCCTGTGAACTCTGTCCTGTAAACTCCCCGGGTATTGCAGGTCCCATTGCGGTTTAATAGCAAATTGCATTAAAACACCTGGTGTCTGATCATTATTTCGTTTTCGACTAAACCCCATGTTTTCAAGAACACTTGGTTTCATCACTGGAGTTTTTCAGTGATACATTGAATACCTCTGTTGATTCTCTGGCGTTGTGTTATATTTATATATAGTGAAGATCCATGCCATGTACTTCGCATTGTTTCAAACAGTAAATACCAGGTGTTCGCGATAAGATGAACTTATACTGCACCACCAATGGTACCCGCCACAAACACATGCAAAGGCAAGTTAATTGTTCACCCTAACAAACACGGGAAACAAGGCACGATAAAAAAAAAATAGGGAATTACATCTGTCATTGTTTCGTTCGAAACCAACAAACAACCAAAAAGCGGTATACAATCAACAAATGTATTGCAAAAAATAACTAGTTTTACAGATCAATACACATTACTGCACACCAATTACAATGGCAGTACACAATAGAGTGGTAGTAAAATATTACATTGTATATATATGATGGCAGCAGACAGTATCAAATATAACAATACAGTGGTGATAGCAAAAGTCATAAAATTATAACATATATTAATCCAGCAGCGACAGTGGTTAAGCTTCCGTGATGGGCTAGGCAGGGAATCAGGGATGATAAGCGCTCCTCACTTGAAAGGTGGTTGCGATGTGATGAAAATGCATGAGAAATACTCACGCTATTGTCCCCTTATATGAAACCTTCCCATCCACTGAAATGTTTCACACCGTGCCCTTAACAGTCTATCGGCACTAGAACATTAAAGAAATTTCCGTAACGTTCTATCGAAGTCCGCGGTATACCGGACCGGAAGTTTACACACCACTCTAGCATCTCAATATATACTCTTCAAAAAAAGAAACTTGACACTGACTTTCAAAACGTAATATAATGCGATTGTTTCAAAATAGGACACAGAAACCATAATTGAAACACTGTTTGAAGATCAATGTACACGATGTTCAAAAAATTAATCATGTCACCTAGACAGACACACGAACACGATACAGTTAATGTCACAGGGGTAAAGAAAATGTCAGTATCGGTTGTGCCCACCATGTGCATCAATCGCCGCTTGACACCGACGACCCATAGATGCAATCAAGTTGTCAATAACACGCTGAAGTGCATCAAGAAGCGATGGAAGTGTTTGGGGCGGTGGATTCCTTCTGCGAACGCGTCGATCCAACTCGTCCCGATGCTCAATCGGGGACCGGGCTGGCCAAGGTAATGTCTTGATGTTGTTGTGCTATAAGAAGATCTGACAAACACGTGCAATATGCGGTCGAGCGTTGTCCTACTTGACGTTGACGTGAGGAAGAACGTAAGGCTGTAGGATCAAGTCTCTGTAACGCACACCTGTCAATGCACCTGCCACATGCACGAGAGGCGTCCTACCACCGTGATGAATTCCGGCGCATGCCATGACACTCCCGCCGCCAAATGGGACAATCTGCTGCACACAGCTGGGGGCGTAACGTTCACCCCGACGTCTGTAGACACGTGCGCGCCTATCAGCACGTGTGAGTAGGAAACGGGACTCGTCAGTAAACAGTACAATTCTCCACCTTCCACGTGCCCATCTAATCCTCTGTTGGCACCAAAGCAGACGGTCCGCCAGATGACGTGGGATCAATACATGACGTCGAACAGGTCTTCGTGCAAAAAGTCCAGTCTGTTGCGTACCGTTTGATCTAATATTCTGCATACCCCGGGGATCTGTGTGGTTGTAGACGTGGCTGTTGTAGTGCGGTCTCGGAGGTGTCGCAGCCGGATCTTCCTGACCCTGGTATTGGGTCCAGAAACAGTGCGGAGATTGTCTGTCTGGATACGCCCAAGTGCCTGGCCACTTCTTGCTGAGTTGTTCCAGCTTGTAATCTCCCAATGGCGTTGTTCCGTTGAGCTGCATTCAGTCTGTCAAAGCCTCTACTGCCGTTATAAGGACTGTATGAACAGCCGTTGATGTGGATTTCTATACCCATTCAGCAGGGGGGCCTGCATGCCTAATTGCAGGATCCTGTGCTGCACGTTTTTTTACAGGAGGTTGCGTTTGGATGAAGCTGTAAAATTCATCCCCAAACGTTACGTTTATGTGCTTTGCATGTGTCTTCGCGAATTATAGACACACCATCTTTCTGTTATTTGGTTCTCATTTAATGTAATTATTTTAGATATTTGGCAAAAATTGGTTTTACATCTACATGTATGTCACTGTCGTAACACAGCGCAATGAACGTCTACCAAATCCTAACAAAAACATACAACACATGTACAGCTACATTCACTGTTAAACACCGAAATACACTGCTATATAACATTAGTTAGCGCTTGAATGCTGTAACAGGGATCAAACAACTTTTGAGCAAGAGTTGTATATTGAAATGGTCGTAGAAAGATTAGGGTCGATCGTATCTCAGAAGTTGTGAAATGTAGAGACCAAAGGCTGGAGCGGCTAGAATATTGCTCAACACAAAGGTAAAGTTGACTATTGGAAGAAAATGAAATTATCCTTCTTGTCATACACTCGTGTGGATAGTCTTTGTCACTCTTATGTATAGATCAAAACATGAAACAGATGAAACGGTATTTTAAGTTTTTTGACTCTTATTGAACGATGTCACCTTATCGATATGCCTGGAGCTTTAGCTAACACTTCTTATAATCTCTCTATCTGTCTCTCAGGCGGTCTGTGTTTGCCTGATGTACAGCAGGTTTGTATAAGAGACATATGGCTATACTCAAACTTTGCTAAGGATCAAGTTTTCGTGATATAAAAAAATCATCCAAGAAGTGATGATTGAGAAATCCCGGTTCACAGTGATTGGGTCACCCCTATAGGACCTTAATTTCATGCATCCCACTACCACAGGCAGGCATGTTTGCATTGGGCTGAAGATCAAATGGACAGACCAGGACTGGGTTCCAGTTCTTTTCACGAGGAAACTAGATACTGTCTGGACTTCACAGATCGAATGTGGCGAAGACAAGGAGATTTCAACGAAGCGGTGATCCTTATCAAAATCTGAATAGCTATTGATCATGTTAATGGATAGATGGATAAGTTAAAACTGGTCCGTGAACATGTGATTGAGACATTTAATAATACATACATAGTAAATTATAAGCATGGAAATTGAATTGCATATGCTATTTTCACAAAAAAAATATATCATAGGTGAAAATGAACATGATCATAGATATGATTGTATATATAAACATATTCCTATACCAGCCAAGCGCCTATTGCCTCTCAATTCAGTTTGATATTTGAAACAAGGGTGTGTTTGGTACACAAGTTACTTTAAATCTCATTGTATTGGTGTCAACAGAGACGAGGTTTTCCTTCCGCTTGTGGCATGGCCATTCTTTGTGTTAAATAAACCTGTCACTGTATTGTCAAGTACACGACTCTGTGTGGGTCCGTGTGTACAATTACTGTTGTCGTAGTGCATATACTGGCAGTAACAGGACACGACCAGCGTCAGTGGGACTGAGACGGGAGGGATCTGCAATACACACCCATGTATACGCTGGTGCTACTCGTGCTGGCTGCTGGCGTGCTGATCTCCACAGCTCCACCACAAACTAGGACAGTTACATCATCAACTACGACTGTTCCACCATCAACTATGGCAGTTCCACCATCAACTACGGCAGTTCCACCATCAACTACGGCAGTTCCACCATCAACTACGGCAGTTCCATCATCAACTACGACTGTTCCACCATCAACTACGGCTGTTCCACCATCAACTACGGCAGTTCCACCATCAACTACGGCAGCTCAACCATCAACTAGGCGACTTCCAGCCACAACAGAACGGTCTGAAACCACAGGTACATAGGCACTTGTAAAATGGCAAAGTTATTGTCATGTATCTTACTGACGACAAACTTAGCGCCATGATATTATTTCAGGCCCTGCAGGAACTACTTGTTCTCTGTCACTCTCTGACTGACGTTGAAGTGACAGTATATGTTGAAGTTCTCACTGAATAATACTTTTGAACTGTCAAAAACTGTATTTAAAATTACATATCTTTACTGCCAGGAGATTCCAGTGTATCATCACCAACAAAGATCCCAACTTTGACTCAAAGTAAGATCATGTCGATAATAGATCGTCAATCAATAAGTGAAGTTACCAGTTTGATTACCTAAAGTGCGAATATACTTGTATAAGGCATGGTGAAATTTATGTAACAAATGTTATATTTTGGGATAACACTTTCTTACTTAAGCCCAGATTCTCGTACTTTTTGGGGTTTGATATTGAGGCACCAAATCGCCAGCACACATAGTCAGCGATGTAACCCACTCAGCCATCGATGCTTCCACAAAAAATGGAAGTCTGATAACTGGTAGTCTAGATCATGTACTTTGTGTACCTCTCTGCTAAGTGTAAATTGGCACGGTTCCCATGGCTGAAAGCTGTGAACAAACCTAAATATCAATATATTTCCGTATTTAAATTATGATTATGCCAAATGTCGTACAAATTCCTTTTATGAACAGGGGGTTTCAGTTGGGCATTTTCTGGATATGAGTACATATTTGCACGTGGCTTATCTGTAGCTTTTCTCCCAATACAGATTGTAATATCGCGCACACATTTGGATTGATTCTATAGGGAACAACTAACTCGGAACGTCCTTCTCAAAACATATTGTCATCCAATTTACGACATCATCAAAATGACGTTTTAATAGAACAACATTTCATCATGAAATAAACAACGCTTCGTTCTTCATTGTTTATACATAACATGCAACACAAGCATAATTCATATTTCCTTATGTCTTTCATGAGCAGAAAACCACTATCCTCTATCACCAACACCACCGACAACAATTGGACAGGAACAGACGCCGCAATCGTCCTTTGGAATCCCTCAAATACAAGGTAATTACTAAAGTTAATAACAGACATGAATAAGGAAGTACGTGAGGAAAGTAACTGTAACACAGGTTCCGGTGTACAGTGTGAAAGAACAGCATTCCAAAATCTGGTCCAACAAAAATGTTTAATATGAAGACAAAACCTATGTTTTGATTCAGCTTACAGTTTGCATTGACAAACTTTACCGAATAACTCTAATTTCAGGAGAATGGTGTGTTTTCATAGTGTAATGTTATGATTTCAGATGAAATGCCGACACGATTGATTGCCGCAGGTGTGGCTTCCAGTATGATTGTCCTCATAGCAGCCATCATAGCTGTTGCTCTTTGCAGGTGAGGATCTCCGCATTGCAACTTAACTTTACTTTTCCTCAACTGAAGATCAGTAAGTGCAATCAATATACAGTAGTCATTCTAGTTTGTATTTGTTTTCTTAGGTTTTTAAGTCTTTGATAGACATTTATAAGTTGGATGAATACATGACACTTTTTTCTTGATACTTTACTTCTTTATTTCTCCAATTAGGAAACCCACAAAGCAGAAGAAAAGGAAGCCAAAGCCAGAGAGGAAGACGGGAATAGGCAAATCCCTGGGCGTCACTTGTGGAATCAGGGTTCATACAACGCAGGTCAACGCAAGTTCAACGACCGCTGGTGTCATCTCTACTGTCATTCCCAATTCTAATACTCAGGTTTTCCAGGTAGACATCAAAATGGAAAGAGAGATGGCTCCCCAGGTCAGCCAGCATGTTGTATATATTGTTGAAAGTAATGAAAAGCTTGCAAATGGCGGCAAAATTCAGCTGGTTGATACACTGAAGGCGAACATTCACGATGATTTCCAAACGCAAGACATGAACACCTACAACATATCTCAACACTGTCCAAATCAGATGCCAAGTCAAGATCAGAAAGATTCTTGCTCTGTTCATGAAATCAAGAGCCCACATGTTCCAATACCAGGGCAAATGTTGGAAATGAGTGACCAGCCTAAGTGTACCCCTGCTGCCGGTACACAGGATGTTGTGGCACAGGTGCATGAAGTGCCACGTGAATTTGGCGTGGAGGAAACTGTTCCGTACAAAGTTAACAGTGAGCGTCCTGTTCAACATGGGGAAGGCGCACTCTTACCTGTTGTGTATGAAGACAGAACCACAGTGTCTGGTGAGCACATTCCTGGGGTGCTTAAAGAAGGAAACAAGGTGTCTGGCGAGCACATTCCTGGGGTGCTTAAAGAAGGAAACGAGGTGTCTGGCGAGCACCTTCCTGAGGTGCTTAAAGAAGGAAACAAGGTGTCTGGCGAGCACATTCCTGGGGTGCTTAAAGAAGGAAACAAGGTGTCTGGCGAGCACTTTCCTGAGATGCTTAAAGAAGGAAACAAGGTGTCTGGCGAGCACATTCCTGGGGTGCTTAAAGAAGGACACAAGGTTTCTGGCGAGCACATTCCTGAGGTGCTTAAAGAAGGAAACAAGGTCTCTGGCGAGCACATTCCTGAGGTGCTTAAAGAAGAAAACATGGTGTCTGGTGAGCACCTTTCTGGGGTGCTTAAAGAAGGAAACAAGGTGTCTGGCGAGCACCTTCCTGAGGTGCTTAAAGAAGGAAACAAGGTCTCTGGCGAGCACATTCCTGGGGTGCTTAAAGAAGGAAACAAGGTGTCTGGCGAGCACTTTCCTGGGGTGCTTAAAGAAGAAAACATGGTGTCTGGCGAGCACCTTTCTGGGGTGCTTAAAGGAGGAAACAAAATATCTGGCGAGCACCTTCCTGAGGTGCTTAAAGAAGGAATCAAGATGTCCGACGAGAAGCTTCCTGGGGTGCTTAAAGAAGGAACCACGGTGTCTGGCGAGTACACAGTAGAGGAGCAATCCTTGCAGTCTAAAGACGGTACAGATATCACTCTCCATCCAAGAGATAATGGGGAACCTTCTGTACAGACGGAAGACGGTGACGATCAATCTCTTCAGGTTCAGCAGCCCCATACTCAACACGAAGAAGGCATTAATGACGACAAGCACATTGGTATGGTAGATGGTGATGCTACTGATGTCAATGTCCAAACGACAAGGGATGGGATTACAGTTTTGCCTAAAAGGGACGATTGTCAATCCAAGACGCAGCTCAATTTGATTGATTGGGACAGTATAAAAGATAACATTATGTTTGAAAACGCTGCAGTGGAATATGATTCATCAGAGTAAAATTACGTGACGTCAGTCAGACTCCTTGCAGGATAAAGAGTGCCATTGGATGCTAGGGTTTTGATGAATTTGTACACTTGCACATGAAAGTAATATTAATTCTTTGGTCTTCAAAGTAATGGTATTTTAATATGTATCTATTTTTATCATGTATCTTCTCTTTCCAACACATATTAAACGTTATCGCAATTATAATTATATTTTAAATGTACCCTTGATGCTATAAAAGTAGACATCTAGGTTATATTTAATATCTGTCAAATCATGCTCTCAAGTTGTGGGTACAGTACCTTGTCCTAAGGCAACTCGTGACAGTCACAACAGTGTAAAACATTTATGAGACATGAACATCATCTTCGTTTCAAGAGGAAACACAAGATCCTTGAATTCCTTGTCAACATTAATGGTATTATGGTGATGCGTTTTATTTGACAAATAAATGATTTCTGACACATTCTTGAGTATCTTAATTTATCTGTGCACGTGTACGTAAATGTAATAGTGTTTCATAATTATGTTTTCGAAACCGAAAACATCGAACTAGTTTATGTTATTGTTGATCTATTTCCAGCACAAACTTTCTGCAAATGATATTTATACAATTTCAATTACTTTCATTTCTCTTTGCTATTACAAAAACGCAGTGTGTAACAATTGTAATAAGGTTGGGCATATCCAGCGTGCTTGTCGCTCTCGCAGCGCCATGAATGATAGATCTTCAGGTCGTGGTCACGACAGAGGCCGTGGTCATGGACGTGGTACCCATTACAAGGACAACAGATCTTCCACTAATCATGCTAATCGTATTGACGATGTATCTCAGGAAGACGAGAACAATGAATATGGACTTTTTAAGGTAGAAACTCAACATGCTCAAAACGGATTGAGTGGTAATCGACACAAAGTGGAGCCCTATCTCATTGAAGTGCTAGTTAATGGTAAAAAGCTAACTATGGAGATAGACACTGGCGCAGCAACTTCAGTGATCAGTTCAAGTACTTTCCATTCAGTGTGGAAGGAGGGTGATGACAGGCCCAAGTTAAGTGAGACCAATGCTATTCTTCGGTCCTAATACCTATAGTAGGCACTACAGACGTTCAAGTAAATTATGGAAATCAGTCGGCTACTCTCCCGCTGACAGTGGTGGAAGGTGATGGCGAGAACTTGCTTGGCAGAGATTGGCTTCAGGCCATCAGACTAGATTGGGGGAAAATTTTGAATGTGAGAAATGAAGGGTTACAAGACATTTTGAACTCTTATTCTGATGTGTTCCAAGATGATATAGGGGAATTCAAGGATCAAAAGGTCACTATTGAGATCACCTCGAATGTGCGAAGATTTTATAAGCACAGGAATGTTGCTTATACTCTTCGTCAGAAAGTTGACGATGAACTTGAACGCCTTGAAAAACAGGGTATTATCAAGCCAGTGCAGTATTCTGATTGGGCTGCTCCAATCGTACCAGTGGTTAAATCCAATGGGAACATACGAATTTGCGGAAACTACAAATTAACTGTCAACAAGGTCGCTCGTACTAATGTTTACCCCATTCCACGGATCGAAGATCTGTTCTCATCTTTGTCAGGTGGAAAGACTTTCACGAAACTGGATTTAAGTCAAGCCTACCAACAGTTAACCCTTGACGAGGAGTCGCAAAAGCTCACGACTATAAACACTCATCATGGCCTCTATCAGTACCAGCGCTTACCCTTTGGCATATCGGCAGCTCCAGCTGTATTCCAGCGAACTATGGAGTGCTTGCTCAAAGACAGTCCCCATGTCTGTGTCTACTTGGATGATATTCTTGTCACCGGGGCCTCTGAACAGGAACATTTGGAAAACATGAAGGAAGTCCTATCCAGACTTAGCAAGGCTCGTCTCAGATTAAACGCACAGAAGTGCAAATTCATGGTCGGCTCAGTAAAGTATTTGGGTCACAAAATAGATGCGCAGGGTTTGCATCCCCTTGACGAAAAGGTGAAGGCTACAGTGTCGGCTCCAGCTCCACGCAATGTTGCTGAACTTAAATCCTTCCTTGGACGCGTGCAGTATTATCAGCGTTTCTTGCCTAATCTCGCCACTTGGCGCCCTTGCATCGGCTTCTCAGGAAAGAAGTTACCTGGTCATGGGGAGCTCAACAGAAAAAAGCTTTCAACATGGTGAAAGGACATTTGTCTTCTTGTGATCTCTTGACGCATTATGATCCCCATAAGAAACTTGTATTGGCGTGTGATGCATCTCCCTATGGGGTAGGTGCCATCCTCTCACATCAGTCTGATGATGGTGTAGAGAAACCAATAGCATTCGCATCCAGGTCTCTGTCGCAAGCAGAAAAGAATTACTCTCAATTGGATCGTGAAGCTCTAGCAATTATCTTCGGAACTAAGAAGTTCCATCAGTATATCTATGGGCGTTCCTTTACTCTGTTGTCAGATCACAAACCCCTCGAGAGCATCTTCAGTTGGGACAAGGGCATTTCACAGATGGCATCAAGCAGAATTCAACGTTGGGCATTAACCCTCTCTGCATATAACTATACAATTGAGTACAGAAAAGGTACTTCCCTTGCGAATGCCGACTGCATGAGTCGTCTTCCCTTACCATACATACCACCAAATCCACCTCTACCAGGGGACACAATCCTCTTACTGGAAGCAATGGATGCTTCTCCTGTGAAATCATGGCAAATTAAACAATGGACAGACAGAGATACAACCCTTACCAGAGTAAGAAATTTCCTTCTTTCTGGATGGCCAAGCATATATCTAGAGGAGTCTTTCACTCCTTTTGTGAAAAGGAAACATGAATTGAGTGTCCTTGATGGCTGTGTTTTGGGGCAATCGTATTATTGTGCCGCCACAAGGTCAAGAGATGGTTGTGAACATGTTGCATGAAGCTCATCCAGGTATCTCGCGAATGAAGTCTGTAGCGCGTGGATTTGTATGGTGGCCAAAGATGGATGATGAATTGGAACTCAAGGTAAAAACCTATTCTGTGTGTCAACAGTCTCGTCCAGTACAAGCCGAGGCTTTGCTTCACTTTTGGGAATGGCCTGAACATCCATGGAGTCGTTTGCATTTAGACTATGCTGGACCTTTCCTGGGTAAAATGTTCCTTGTGTGTATTGACGCACATTCTAAATGGTTGGAAGTGTTTCCAGTGAACAGTGCCACATCCACTGCTACAATTGATTGTCTCAGACATATGTTTGCAACTCATGGACTGCCAGACCAAGTGGTCACCGACAATGGCACTTGTTTTACAAGTGAGGAATTCTCTGTCTTTATGAAACGTAATGGCATCACTCAAACATGTGTGGCACCGTATCACCCTGTCTCTAATGTGTTAGCAGAACGAGCTGTACAAACCTTTAAATCTGGCATTAAACGTATGACAGGGGGCACATTGGACACAAAACTTGCACGTTTTTTTGTTCAGATACAGACTTACCCGGCAGACTACAACAGGGTTATCTCCAGCAGAATTACTTCTTCGAAGAAGACCGAAGCCTCATCTCAATCTTCTTCATCCAGATATGAGCTGTAAAGTTAGGAACAAATAAGAACAGCAAAAGTCAGTACATGATGCACATGCAAAGGACCGTCACTTGCAAGTTGGAGATCTTGTGTATGTGTTAAACTTTTGTCCTGGTGACAAATGGTTGTCAGGAATCATAACAGAGAGAACTGGTCCAGTGTCGTTCCATGTTCGTCTTGACAATGGTGGTGTTGTCAAGCGCCATATTGATCACCTGCGTTTGCTCCCATGTTCTGACGCAGGAAAGCCAACGTGATAAAACAGTTCCATCAACACATGAACAATCAGTTCTACCAGAACTACCCGACAAGTTACCTATGTTGCCTGAACCTGGCAACATTCCAGTACTTCCGGGTACCCCTCACCTGCAAGATGAAGTTACTTCTACAAGGCCCGAGCCACAGCAGGTCTTACCAGAGACACTATCTCCTACTCAGTCAGATTCTTGTGGTGCGCAAGAATTTCGTCGTTCTTCCAGAACCCGGAAAGCGCCGGATAGACTTAATCTAAAGATTGCTGCTGAGTTATGAACTGTAATGAGAATGTGTTGTATTTCACACTATTTGTCACCTAAGTGAACCATCAGTGATTGATAGTTTTGGATCTTGTTATTGGTTCCCTTATTCAGACATAAGCAGATGCATATCCAGTTATCTTTAATCATTAATGCAAGTGCATATTCAGTTAAAGTGTTCCAGTTATTGTGTGACATGAGAGACTCTAAATAACATCTGGAACACTATTGGTTAAATTTCATTTAAAATGTTCCAATGAGATGTGTGAAGAGACACTTTAATGACATCTTCTGGAGCAATTGTCAGTTCTTTCAACATGTGTAGATTCATTATGGTAGTTATGTTTAAAGTGCAACAAAACTATGGGAGAGGGGTGTCATAGAGTAACAGTTTAAACAATAAGCCACTCCCCGTGATTTCCACTTAAGCGTAATAACTGCTCCCTTAGCAGGGAATTCTGGGAACCTCGCCACGGTTGCTTCCGCCATGAATGTAAACACTCAAGAAGAGTAAATACATATATATCTTGACTATCCCTCTAATACCGGGTTGTCTTGTTCATTATATGATTGTATGTAGTATGGGGTCACCACACAGTCATTTATATGTTCATGGAAACACAATAAGATCTCTTTCGAGACGTAATCTGCAGTAGGGCACCACTCATGAATTGCCACGGGCCGGTTGTTCACGTGTGATGTCACGTGACAACAAGACAGCCATATTCTACTGAATCTATTCCAAACTGTCACATTAACTACTCGGACAATTTCCTAGTTTGATACCATTGAGTGGACGAACCGTATGCAACAGGTTCAGGGAGCACAACAGCCGGCCCCGACATCCTGCACTACGCCTTACTTTGCTTCCACGCCACCATCAGTCCCGCTTAGCTAAGTGCAGACAGAATCTGAGGTTCCGAAGAAAATCTGTGACAGCCGTGGTGGCCCTGCAAGGGTCTACAGGCGTCTAGCAGAACGTTTCAGCGACTCTTGCGTTACTCAATGTCACCAGCTTTTGGGGTGGAAGTGTAACAGAATTGGGGAGTGGGTGGCATCACAACTCATGGGAGACACAACCCATTACATTACTCACCTTTTCGCATTATGTACATTTTATATCTGACCGTAGAGGGTTCTAACATATTTACACTTTGAACATTAAATATAGCCCTAATGCCACACAAATTCAACAAACAGTACTGTTCCTATCGTTGTAGACGTAGTTACTTGTACCTGATAACATACACATGTACATGTGTTGAGGAATACTTCCTCCCTACAGGCTGGAGTTGTGTTGTACACACGATACTCCAAGCAAGTAACATGGTTGTCATGGTAGGCTATTCACTGGAGTAGCCACGCCGTGGCCTATTATGTTTACATTGTTACAACAACACAAGTTCAAAAACTTTGCATTAAACTGTTTCCTGGATGCCGATGACAGTCATGCATGTTATGAATATGCAGTTGTGTTTTTTGTACTGCAGATGCTAACTGAATACTGAGTCAACTCAGGGGACTTCTCGGTGCACACAGCGTGGGTTGGATATCCGTATAGTGACAATCCTGATGGATGCTGATCTGTGGCTGACATTGTTGCTGACTTGTGTTGCTACGCAGGGAGAATCCTGCTCAGGTGAGACCAACATTTTCAAAGTTTTCAAGTTTGTATTATACGTTTAACAATATGAAAGGGTCATATAAAGACAAATGATGTTGTGTTACGAAATACAGTAACTCATGTGTAATTTAAAGCTATGTTGCATCTATCTTCTGTTTACTGGCAATACTTGTAACTGGGTAAACCCTTATTTTACATCATGATTAGTCACCATGCTATTTGTATAATGAGATTATATACTGAACAACAAAAGTTCCTGTGACATTGAATTATATTTAATGCAAAGTTATGTTTTTAACCAAATCTTAAACAATTTAGGTTTGCAACAGAAAGGTTTCAAATGGTTTAATTTGCCATACTGACTTCAGAAAATACTTGATTTCATAAAAAAACATGAACATGTCAAAATGTCAATTTACAAATCAATAGCGCGTGTGTCCACCTCTGGTAGCGATGCAAGCAACACATCTTCGTCTCATGGAATGGACCAGGCATCGCACCAAGTCCTGTGGGATATCTGTCCATATTTGCTGGAGCATGTTTCGAAGTTCCTGGAGTGTCTGTGGAACACGTGGTTGACGTCTCATCCCACATGTGCTCGATTGGTGAGAGATCAGGGGAGCGAGCCGGCCAGGGGATGACATTCACGTTGTTTTGTAGTGAATGTCGAACAAGTCGAGCAAATTGAGCAAATTATGAGGCCAGGCGTTGTCTTGTTGAAAGGTAATGCCTGGGCCATGACGGCGCAAAAACGGTAGAACAACAGGGTCGATGATCTCGTCGCGGTAGCGCTGTCCATTGAGATTTCCTTCTACCACTATCGAACGGGTCCCACCCCATACCATAACGCTGCCGCCCCCGAACCAATCTTCTTCCATGACACAATGATTGACGTAACGTTCACCTCGACGTCAGTACACTCGAATATGTCAATCGACGTGGCTGAGGTGAAGACGAGACTCGTCAGTGAATAGAACTCTCTGCATGGCCGTCCAGCGTAGACGTTGTCTGCACCACTGTAGACGAGTTTGACGGTGGTTTCCTGTTAAAATGGGACGTCTGGAGGGTCTTCTGGCGACAATCCCTGCACATCTGAGACGGCGACGTACGGTTTGTGAAGATATTCGTTGAAGGCCAGGAATGCTTCTTGCAGTCACTGTTGCTGTCGATTTCGTAGGTGTGTTGTTCGAATCCAGTTGGCTTGTCGATTATTGGTTACGCGTGGCCTGCCACGCCGAGGACGGTCTCTGACTGCATTCGTCTGTTGCAACGTTGCCATAAACACAAAATGGTGTTTCCGTTGACGTTACATTGTCTGGCAACATCACGTTGACTCAATCCTGCTTTAAGCATACCAATGGCTCGCAGACGCTCATTTCCGGACAGTCGTGGCATTTCGTAATGTTGAATAATTGCGTCATTTTATTGCTTTTCTGAGTGGTTGTTGTCAGCACGATGCTACACTATACATATGGAATCCCGGTAACGCACATGTTTTAACGCAACTTTTGCATGGAATGTATGCTTTTCTGTAGCAGTTGATTCCATACATGTACTTCAATATTGAAAACCAAACTTTACTTGTTTGAAAAATACACTAAAATATTGGCGTCACAGGAACTTTTGTTGTTGAGTATATACCTGTTCCATGACAAAGAAGACTCCCGGAGGATCTGTGTGGAGGGCGTAGGCAGCATCGTCACTCATCTACATTGCCCCTCTACCCAGAGGATACATGTCCTATGCAAGTCGTATGGGGAAAGAGGATCAGTTGAGAACTGTTCCCTGGGAAATAGGGATAGAGAACCATGTAAACGTGTCTATGACAGATCTAGTACAGGTTTGACGGTCAACTGTAATGGCAGAGAGTCCTGTAATGAGACCGTCCCAACAGTCAGCAACAGCTGCAGCGTTACAGATGGTGCTGCATGGGTTCAATATCAGTGCATTGAAGGTACAAATTGAAGAAAATATGTAAAACTTAAATAGCCAAACGTCAAAGTCTTATATTCAAACAATAAATGAGCGATGAAAGCAGACTAAACAGACATTTTCCCCCTTTTGAACTGACTCTAAATTAAAGGGAATATATTTAATCGTAACGTTTTCAAGTATTAGCCTAATGCGGTATATTCTCACCATGCACCATTTAACCATCACCTATTTCTACACAACATTGTTGAACTGACTTCTTAAACTGCTACATGAGGGTCCTGTCGCTTTTTTAATGTAGTCTAAAACCTTGAAAACCGCATTGGGGAAGAAACGTTACACTCAGTCTCACAAACACAGGTAGTCTGGACATGTGTTCCCAGGACAGGGGTACAGTCAAAGTCAACGGAGCCTTGTACCTTCATTCCCCCGGCTTTCCAGACAGTGACAGTGTCAACGGCAGCTGCAATGTGAACGTCACTGGTGTGAAGATGACAGTCACTGTGATTGAACAGCGAAAAACTCAGGGGATCCTTACAATTTCAGCTGGAGGTAAAGAACAGTTTCCTAACGGGGCATATGAAAGTTACAACCAGCTTGTCGTTACTGAAGCTACAACAGTACACATACACTATGACAACAAGGGCCATGATGGAGTAAATGCCTGGATAATGGTTAATGGTAGGTACACGCAAACTTTCGCATATAACAAATCTTAACATCAGTTAGTATATATTTCCATCCTGTCTATACTATATGAATTTTTGAACGCAATAAACAATAATGTATTAAAATAATGTTCTTTTTTATAATCACAAATATATATTGTTAAAGAATGAATCTATCTATCTATCTATCTATCTATCTATCTATCTATCTATCTATCTGTCTATCTATCTATCTATCTATCTATCTATCTATCTATCTATCTAGCACATGACGTAGTATGACAACACTTGTGAGATTAGTTGATTTTCTTTAAGCTACATACCGTTACTACCCTTTCAGCTTCGCGCGGTTTAAACGTCACATTCATAAGACAACAAGCGTCAACAAGTTCAACTCAAGCAAATCAGGAGGCAGGCACACCAACTTCATCAACAGCACCAGGTAAATAGATAGGATATTTATCAACCATTCCAACTTTATCATATATATCTGTTTATGAATCACTATCAATGAATGTTCACGAAAACATTGATCGCATCCTGTCACTGTACAACATCTTACCATCAGTTTGTATATATTTCCGTTCTGTCTATACCCAAGAATTTATTGAATGCAATAAACAACAATGTATTATACCATTTTTTATAATCACAAATATATATTGTTATAACATGAATGATAAATATACCACATGACGCAGTATGACAACCCTTATGAGATTAGTTGATTTTCTTAAATCTACATACCTTTGCAGCTTCGCGTTTTGAAACGCTCACATTCGGAAGACAACGAGCGTCAACAAGTTCAACTCACCCAACTCAAGCAGCTCAGGAGGCAGCCACACCAACTTCATCAACGGCTCCAGGTAAATAAATAGGATATTAATCAACCATTCCAACTTTCTAAAAAACATGTGTTTATGAATCACTATCAATGAGTGTTCAGAAAACATTGATCGCGTCCTGTCCCACCGGTGGCATCCGTCACAAACACGTGCAAAGGTATATCAATCGTTCACATGAACAATCAGGTGACCTGTGGTATAAGTCACAACAAGGAATATTGCATAAGACATCAGTTTGATCAGTTTGATCCGACTCGATTGCACTTGACAGAAAGGGAAAACTGACTGTTGGAAAGAATTGAAGTCGACGGGAACATAACTATCTTTATTCTGATTTTTAAGGAGCTAAAGAAACCAGTACAAAATGGGAATGTACATATCTTCATGTTTTATTTTGAAAAGTTGATAGTGCCGATTCGCAGTTTTGACAGATTTCTTCCTCACTTAACAAATTCTGGGGCCGTCGGGGAGCCTCGTGATATTGCTTGAATATTGCTAAAAGCGGCGTAAAACCACACTCACTCACTGAACAAATTCCAAATTTAAGAATAAAACGTTTATTTTCCTATTTATCTATTTCTCGTTTTGCAAAACGTTTGAAAGCAATATCAACAACTATTTTCTAGTGTCACTCTTGATGAACCCTACTGTTAGTAGACACACCCACCAGCCAAAATGACACGGCTCTTACTCTGTACTGTCCCAATAGTTCCTGGAGTGGCAACAGATCTTCCAACTCAATACATCATTTTGCCTTCATCCAGACCTGTGACCAGATCTGCAGCGATATCTTCGGAATGCTGGAAACAGTCTCAATCAATGAACTTTGGAAGTTCGTTGGTTAGAAATACTGCCATCATTTTTATTCATCTAGCATCAGGTCTGTTTCATGAGGACATCCTGCAACTGACAGTCGGCTTAATTTCACAGATCGGGTGGTCAAACTTGGTGATGTGGCTTATACCTGGGGTTATATATATCCCGACTGCATTAATCATTGCTCATAATACCAATCACTGGAATGTCTAGTCCAGATTCGATTATAGGCCGCAGTCATGTTTCAGGGGTATTGTTGGCTGTGCAATTAGGCGACAACCAAAGAAACACTTTTTAAATGAAAATGATTTGAGTGGCGGGTAGTTACTGTAGAGCAGGACATGTTTGACTTTTCAGAAAACACCTTGTTTTATCTCTGTTTTTTATCACTAATTTGACTTTTACGCCCCATGTAATCTGTTTTTAGCAGACAATCGAGAATGATGATGAGTGAGTGAGTGAGTTGGGTTTAACGCCGCTTTTAACACGGTTCCAGTTATATCACGGCGTGTCAGCTTAATGTGGGAGGAAAGCCTGAAGTGATGCAGGTCTCAGACGTTTGCTTCTTCGGTGAAACCCACGAGCACTGGTATGGTGCGGACAAACCTAGAAACATAATCGGGTCTTACCTGGATTCGAACCAACAATCATATGTTTCTGGCGTGCCAAAGGGACGCAACACTGTACAGCGAATCGCGGCGCCTTAGACAACTGGGCCACCCGTGCCCCAAGTTGATGATAACGTTTTGAATTCACAGTGGTAGTGTTGTGAAGAAGAACTGTTACTTTCATATATTCAATTTTTCTGTTACTTGTTAACCTATCGCCTTTCGTATGAAAATCTTTTTCAAGTAGAAATTAGAAAAAAAAAGCGGATATGTTATTCCTTCTTTAGATTTGGATAATAGCAGAACTATATTATATGAAAACAGTCTGTTTAATTCGGAACTAAATGTTCAGGTCCGACCGCTGAAGGCAAAGAAAAGAAAACATCCGCAGAAGACCACACAAATCCCACTGCTGGATCAACGCGACCATCTGGAACTCATGGGACAAAGCCAACCAGGCCTCCACAATCTTCAGGTCAGTATCAAGAGGGCAACATCTCGCTGATAGTTGGTCATAATGATGCATGATGCAGGACATATAGACATTTATACCAATTAACCATGGTTAGTGTAAATGGTTAGCCTCTGTTGACTGACAATCAATTTTTTTGCAACTTTGGAAGACAATAATATATATTTTACAAATTGTCACAAGAGTAGTGTATACGGTTTCATTATTCTATTTTCAGATGGCCCCTTAACAACAATAGCAGTAGCAGGTTCAGCAACGTGCCTGGTTTTCGTGATTCTTGTCGCAGTTGTATGGTGCAGGTAAAGGAAAACGGCAAAATCATTTCTATTTTCGTCAGAAATCCCTGCTGCACACAATGTCAATTGAGTTTTCGATTATATCATGAGCATGTGTTCATCAATCATTTTCAAATAGTGATGACATTCGGTGTTTGCGAAAAGGTGAGCGTATCTTGCCCCACCGGTTGCACCCGTCACAAATACATGCTGAAGCGTCTCAATTGTTCACTTGCAAACACATGGGTATATACGATGAAATAAGTGAAAAAAATGACAGGTGTCATTTTTGTCACTGATACGTCACAATTAGAAATATCCTCCATTGATCCACAATAAAACCTTTTAGACCATCCGGAAGCATCGAATGTTGCAACTTTGATCAAACAACTTCTGAACAATAGTTGTATGACGTTCTTGGACATCTTCGTACGCTCGATTGTACCTTAAAAGTTGTGAAATGTGACACCAAGGACTGGAGCTCCAAGAATATTGCTTGACCTAAAGGGAAAGCTCACTATTGGAAAGTTGAAGTCATCCTTCTGTCATATAGTTTGTGGAGAGGGTTTTGTCACACTGAATCTTATATATATAAACAGACAAAGCGGACAACATGGTCTTCTTTATTTCTAGTTCAGGTGGGAAAATCAGTGGAAGGGAATTGGCTATTTGATTTTTATTGAACGATATCAGATCATTGATATACCTGAAACTTAAGTTAATCTTCTTATCTAAATGATATTGTTTGGGTTTTGCTAATCAGAGCAGACAGATTCCAGTGGGCATAGAAGGTAAACGTGAGGTGAAAATCATATGAATGGATCGCTGAAAATCAGTGATGACACCAGCTGATGGCGAAAAGGGTGAGCATGTCCTGCCCTTCCGGTTTCACCCACTCACAAAATTTACATATCTAAGTCCTCCCGTTATCTTTGTCAAACTTAACCTCAATACGGTGATGCTATTGTACGAACATCCTTCGAGTATAGCTAGATGTTACAATGAATAAAGTAAAGCTTGAACAGAGGAGAAAAAGAGGACGAAGCGAAAAATAACCTTTCGGCAGAGAGCAAATCTCAACAGCAACACAACATGGCATCCAACAGCTTGATACTACCGATCAGTGGGGACACGCCGACTGTGTTTCCTCAACACATCAGGGCACAAGCTAACACTCATGCCTTCATGTCAGCAAATAATCACCAAGAACCATTCGGTATGTACCACCACTATCCTCATGCTCACTTTGTGGCAAACACGACTTCTACCCTGTTATACAGCGACCTCAGTACAACAGCTGACCCTCCTTGGGTGGTGGATCTGTTCAAAGAGATTTCCTATGTGAAGGCGCAAGTGTCCAAAATCAACGAAATATACAGTGAACACTTGACCATAAAGTCATCAGATGGAAACTATGGAGGCTTCCTTGGTAGACCTGGAGAACAACATCACCTTTATGAACTCATAAATCGAAGACTGTCGAAAAGAGAAAGTTAGTTTAAAAGTAAGACTGAAACATCCCCAGGACAATTATTTTTAACCTTTGCTTCTAATGTCTTGAATTGTAAGGAAGAATTAATTGATCTACCGGTGCCATGAATGGCCACAAATTTACTATTCACGACCATTCCTGACCATCCCAGAAGATACTTGTGTCATTAACTTAAATGTTAGTCATTGTATTTCATGACATATTGTCTTAATAATAATGGTATCTTCAAACAACATGATGTTACAAACAACAAGTGTCCCCCAGTCTCTGAGTCACTGATCTGCAACAAGAAGACATTTGGAAAGCTCTACCCATGCCTATTGTAAGAAAAGATAATTATATATGGGTGCTGTCACTTGTAACTTCTGAAGTATTGATGACAATGCCATTGCATCGTATGAAGCCTAACCCTAGCCCTAACACTAACCATCATTTGAAGCCTAACCCTAGCTCTAACCGTAGCCCTAGAGCAACACATACCTGACTCTTCTTTCAACGACGTGCGGCCACGGTGATTATCCATTATATGTTTGTGAACACAGCTATCGACGCAGTCGGCAAGAAAAATTGTTGAATTAAGCTAAAACTTAAATGAGACCAATGGCATGACCATGATTGTAGATACATATACGTCTGATCCCTTGTTACTGAAGGTATAGACACAATTGAAAAGTATTATCCCGACAAAATCTCTTCTTCTAAGATTTGATTGCAAGTTGTTTAATACTATTTTATAAACAGGACGTTTGCCGGAAGTCTGGTTACTGGGAATAATCAAACCAATTCATCTGAAAGCTGGGGACGTTTACAGACAATTGCATACATATAACTGTATTATCCCGTCTCAGAAAATTGTTTATGAGTGCTATCTATGGTTAGCAAGGTTTGTTGAAGGCAATAATATTCTGTTGCAAGCTTAAGCACGATTCTGGAACGGATACTCTACGTTTTTGTTCTATTTTGCACTATTGAATTAGTGAACTCCTCAGGTCAGAAATGATTGTGTGTCTTTGTGCATTTTTTAATAATAAGAACTATGTATGATTATTTTAAGTCATGTATTTTCTTTAAAACGTCAACCTGCCTGGGTTTCTTTTAAATTGTGACAGTGGTGTTCGCCAAGGAGAAAGTCAGTCACCTCCTATTGTGTGTCTTGGTGGAGTTTTTAAAAAAGCTTTAATAATGTGTGGAGATGTGTGGCTCAGCAAAACTGTTTCTTATAATAAGAACTATATATGATTATATTAAGTCATGTTTTTATTTGAAACGTCAACTGTCTGCTGTGTTTTAATTGTGACAGTGGTGTTCGCCAAGGAAAAAGTTAGTCACCTTTGCTGTTTACTATTTTCCTTAAGAGTGTAGAAACTTTTTTTCTATATAATAATAGTGATGGTGTGAACATTGGTATTCTTTTTTCTTGTTATATGCCTATGATAATAACTGTAATACATTGAAATTTAAGATCCATATATGGAAACCTAAAGTTGTTATTCTTGGTACATCCACAGTTACTTCACATAAAAGAAAGTATGCATTCAAAATTCATTATGATGAATTAGATATTTATGCCACTTATGCTTATATAAAATCTCATGGAAATCTAAAGTTTAACCGACCCGTATTATCTCAGGCCCTGTCAATCAATCAATCAGTTTATTCATATATAACTGTAAGGCCACAGGCCCATAGTACAGAATACATGACAATGTGGAAGCGGTTAGGAATGTTACAAAGATTCATTTCTTAATAACATGGCATGATATATAAAGAGAGAGAGCGATTTTGTATAGCTGGTTTGCTGACATGTGAAATTAAAGCGATAAACTTATATTTATTTGGATATACATAGTATTTCTGTTCAATATATTTTTTCCTTAAATTATCATATTTACAACATACAAGTAGAAAATGAAATTCATCTTCGACAACATTTAAAGAACATTGTTTGCATAATCTTAAACATTTGGGTATTTTGTTGTGCCTGCCAACTTCAACCATTAACCTGTGTGAGCTGCATCTAAATTGTGTTAATGATATTCTGCATTTTCTTATATTTACATCAGTTAAATATTTTTCTGCGCATATTTGCATTTTAAAATATCTATAATATTCGCATTTGCTAGAAACATCTACAGTAGATCTCCATGTTTGAAAGTACATGTCAAAAAGCGTCTGCCTTATATTCGATATGATCATGGCATGATTCTCTAGGAAACCTTGGTTTTCCCAGATGTAACCATACCCACATTTATACAGTAGACATTTAACATTGTATGCCCAATTTTGATCTCCATTCTTTTCATACAATAGCATCATATTATAACATTTTTTTTGGCAATCTACTTACTGGCATTTTTAGTAAGTTTAACCAGTATCTTATGATTTTTAAGTAGTGATATATATACAAGGGCATGCGACCACATTCACCATAAACCATTACGTTAGACGTACTATGTTTAACACCAAAAATCGTTTGCATGCGTATAAATGTACGGATTCAATTTCTTTAGCCTCTGCAAAACCCCATATTTCTGAACCATAGGAAAGAATAGGAGCTATTTTTGTGTCAAAGATTTTGAAGAAAGATTTATAAGCACACTCGCTAAAATGTTCAAACGTTTGTAAAATGCCCAATAGCATCTTTTTAGCTTGGATTGCTGCATTACATATATGTCGGTTCCATGATAATTTACTTGAAAATATTACACCAAGATATTTATATGAGGTTTCAGTTTGGAGTAATTGTCCCCGAAAGTACCACTTTTCTTTTTTTGACAGCGTATTTCCTTTGCTGAATACAACAATTTTTGTCTTATCTAGATTAACATTAAGTTTCCACGTATCACAGTACAATTCTAGCTGATTTATCAAAGTTTGTAAACCTTATACAGTACTCGAGAACATGATTATATCATCTGCAAATAGTAACATAGATATTTTTTATAAGTTCAGGATGTAATTGTATACAAATCATCATAATTGCTTTTGATTTGGGCTGCAAGCTCATTAATAAAGAATCTGAATACATGCCGTTTTGTTTAACACATGATTTAACTTCCTTATAAATACCACATAACAATTTACCCATTTTATTACAGACACCATGTGAATTAAATAGATACCATAACTTATCTCTACAGACTGAATCGAATGCTTTCGAAAAATCTACAAATATAGCATACAATTTTCCACGTTTCCGTTGAATATACCTATCTATAAGAGCCTGGAGAATAAACATATTATCAGTGGTTGAGTAACCTTGTCGAAAACCTGCTGGCTCTTCCTCAATCTTATCAAGTGCTTCCGACCACAATACCAAGCGTTTATTAATAATGCTAAGAAATATCTTACTGAATATACTGGTAAGTGTAATCCCCCTATAATTTTCAACATCAGTCACTGAGCCTTTTTTGTGAATTGGAACGATAGTTCGATGTGTCCAACCTTTCGGAAAGTAAGAGGTATCCATTATTGTATTGAATAATATTTCCAAATACGACAGGGTATTATCAAGAGAGAATTTAAAGAATTCTGTTATAAGTTTATCAAATCCCGGGCTTTTCAAGTTTTTCAGATTTTGAATAATAGATTTAATTTTATTCTTTTGAGATTGGGGAATCTAATATTTAAGTTGCAAAATTGTTTTCATCATTATCAAAAGAGTTCAACTGGAAGTTATTTGTGGAATCATCACCACTAAAAAGATTTTTGAAGTAATTAAACCACTCATGCATTTCCATGTTACTTTTAGTTTCCTTCTTTTTGCTGATGTTTTTCAAGGTCGTCCAAAACTGTTTTGATGAGCTGATACTTTCTTCTAGTTTTTCTCTGCTTCTATCCATGAATTTTTGTTTCTTTTTTTCTGCAAGTAGCTTTATACTTTTTTTTCGAATGAGTGTACTTAGCAAGTGAGTCTTTATCCTTTAATTTTCTGAAATGGTTTAAAAGAATGCATCTTTCCTTCTTTAACAGCTCACATTCCCAGTCAAACCACTGTTTACTTTCTCTGTTAGGGTTACTTCCCTTATCATTACATTCCCTGCATATGTAATAGCTTCTGTAAATAACGATACACTTTCATCAATATTTGTAAAAACAGAATCAATAGCTTCTCTTAGGAGGCATGCAAAGGTGTCTGATAACAGTCGTTCTTGGAAAATATCTGCTTTGCTGTTATCCCACTTAAACATTGAATGACTATGGTAGACGTTTTCAAATGATGTTTTTCCACCTGAATGAAGTGCTCGTAATGACATTGTGATAGGCAGGTGCTGTAATTCGTGGCGTGTCTCAATATCAAAATTTTGGCACAATTCAAATATATCTATGGTGCTAATAATGTAATCGATAACACTTGCTCCAGCATTGCCAACAAATGTTTCTCGGAATCACTTCCACAGCGGCCATTCATAATGTGTACATTTAAAACAGCACATAAATTGAAAAAACATTTTCCAAAGTTATTAAGAATAGTATCGTTTGAATATCTACACAGATTAAACCTGTCTAAGAGGAAGTCCCAGTATGAAGTATCCTGGCCATGGAGATATTCAAGTATATCATCCTCTACATAATCTGGCTCCGGCCCTGACTATCCGGCCCTGACTATCCGGCCCTGTCTCTCTGGCCCTGACTCTCCGACCCTGTCTCTCCGGCCCTAACTCCATGGCCCTGTCTCTCCGGCCTGTCTCTCCGATCCTCACTCTCCGGCCCTGTCTCTCTGGCCCTGACTCTCTAGCCCTGTATCTCTGGCCCAGTCTCTCCGGCCCTGACTCTCCGGCCCTGATTTTCTGGCCCTATCTCTCTGGCCCTGTCTCCCCGGCCCTGACTCTCTGACCCTATCTCTCTGGCCCTGACTCTCTGGCCCTGTCTCTCCGGCCCTTCTCTCCGGCCCAGTCTCTCAGGGCCTGTCTCTCTGGCCCTGACTCTCCGTCTCTGTCTCTCTGGCCCTGTCTCTCTGGCCCTTCTCTTCGGCCCTGTCTCTCTGGACCTGACTCTCTGGCACTGTCTCTCTGGCCATGACTCTCCGGCCCTGTCTCTCCGGCCCTGACTCTCCGGCCCTATCTCTCTGGCCCTGTCTCTCTGGCCCTGTCTCTCTGGCCCTGTCTCTCCGGCCCTGTCTCTCTGGCCTTGTCTCTCCGGCCCTATCTCTCTGGTCCTGTCTCTCTGACCCTGTCTCTCTGGCCCTGACTCTCCGGCCCTCACTCTCTGACCCTGACTCTCCGGCCCTTATTTTCCGGCCCTGACTCTCTGGCCCTGTCTGTCTGGCCCTGACTCTCTGGCCCTGTCTCTATGGCCCTGTCTCTCCGGCCCTGTCTCTCTGGCCCTGTCTCTATGGCCCTGTCTCTCCGGCCCTGTCTCTCTGACCCTGTCTCTCCGGCCCTGACTCTCTGGCCCTGACACTCTGGCCCTGTCTCTCTTGCCCTGTCTCTCCGGCCCAGTCTCCCCGGCCCTGACTCTCTGGCCCTGACTCTCCGTCTCTGTCTCTCTGACCCTGTCTCTCTGGTCCTGTCTCTCCGGCCCTGACTCTCTGGCCCTGACTCTCTGGCCCCTATTCTCCGTCTTCGATTCTCCTACACTGCTGCAAATTCCACTTTTGTGCTGCATGGATGGCGAAACAGGTCGCACATCGTTTGATATCATTGTCAAGAAACGTGTCGAGGCTTCTGGAGTAACCTAATATAGCCACAAAATGTAAATAAGCTTTCAGGTATCATCTTCATTATCATATACAAGAAACATCATGATCATTTTTAACATCCACCATGATTGTTACTTGTCCCAATTAGTTTAGATACTTGTAGTTTAAGCCGTGTATGGAAAAATCAGTTAATAGATAGTAAGGAGTAGTACTAATTATAGTAGAGCAAACATTAAAAGATCCAGTTCCTTCAGAATTGGCATAGTGCCAAAATCAAACCATGTATTTTATAGTGTTTTGAAACCCAGCTGTAGTTCAGAAATATATTTATCTGAAAACACCAATATAGTTGTTCCCTTGTTACAAATATTATATTTGGGATAACAGTTTCTTAAGAAAGTATGAATTCTAGTACTCTTTTTGGTTGAGTCCGATCCGGGATTCGAACCCACAATCTCAGAGTTAGGCACCTAATTGCGGTGACTAAAGATGAACAAAATAACATTTAACTTCCTACTTCATTCACTTCCATATATTATCTAACATTCTTAAACGTTTTAAACACATTGTCACGTGTTTTATATTTTATCATACATTTGTTTCAAGATGGCGGAAGACACAAGGTTCGTCTCGAAATGACAACGAAGACATCAGCTATCATAACTTTCATACTGGCCGCACGGGAGTCGTTGAGGTCAACCTCGACGCTTTTCACTTCAGTTCTACATCTTTCATCAACCAACAAACAAGTACTGACTCTACCCCTAGCATTACGCCAACACACAAAACGCCCACAGATAGATCAACATCCACGTATGTACTCGCAAAAGCCTGGCCAGGAAGCTGTACAAAGGGGAGTGGTCAAGATACTGATCAAGGAGACGGAGGTGATGTGGAGCTCACTGACTGTATAACATTCCACACCACCAACCCTTCAGCCACATAGCGGGGGTCAGTACACGTACTGACAGTATAACATTCCACACCACCAACCCTTCAGCCACATAGCGGGGGTCGGTACACGTACAGACAGTAAAACATTCCACACCACCAACCCTTCAGCCACATAGCGGGTGTCGGTATACGTACTGACTGTATAACATTCCACACCACCAACCCTCCAGCCACATAGCGGGTGTCGGTACACGTACTGACTGTATAACATTCCACACCACCAACCCTTCAGCCACATAGCGGGTGTCGGTACACGTACTGACTGTATAACATTCCACACCACCAACCCTTCAGCCACATAGCGGGGGTCGGTACACACCACCAACCCTCCAGTCACATAGCAGGGGTCGGTACACGTACTGACTGTATAACATTCCACACCACCAACCCGCCAGTCACATAGCGGGTGTCGGTACACGTACTGACTGTATAACATTCCACACCACCAACCCTCCAGTCACATAGCGGGGGTCGGTACACGTACTGAAAGTAAAACGAGGACAGATACATATTTAAAACTTGTGAAGAAAGTTTGTGGATAACTTCCTTGGTCAAAATTGTGAGTGAGTGTTGGGTTTAACGCCGCATTTAACAGTATTACAGTTATATCACGGCGTGTCAGCTTAATGTTGGATGAAGGCAGGTCTCAGACGTTTACCACTTTGGTGTAACCCACGAACATGGATATGGTGCTGACAAACCTAGAAACATAATCGGGGCAAACCGCGATTCGAACCCACAATCATAGGTTTAGACGACTGTGCCAGCCATGCCCCCTCAAAATAAGACACGTCTGTTTCGTGGAAGTTAATCTATTTGGGAAGAAGTGATTCTTAAATGTACTTATTCCCTTTTTGTATGAATTGTGTATTATCTTGGTGAAATTCAGAGTTACGTCCCTTAGAGTCAGATGATTGTCCCTCATACGATTAGGACCCCTGGTCTGTCATCATCATCCCAGTGTGCAATGTATACTTCCCTTCTCTGACACCATGGCATAAAAGTGAAATATTGTCAAACAAGCATTAAGCTCAACAACGTTGTGCCCATGTATGTGAGTGTAACTTACCTCTTAAAATGAAATTCAAAAGCATTAGCTAATTGTAGATTCTACAATGACTGTACATCGTTGTCTCTTATTGTTGCCTAATTTGAAGTTTACACCAAATAACATGTCTCTATGGCAACATATATCTTGTCTCGTTGTTCATGATGATACCCACACTGCTCCATGATTATCATGACTGGCAATAGATGTGTGTCTTCACTGTGTACCTCCGTTCTCTCACGTAACACTGTGCTTGATTATCACGACTGGCAATAGATGTGTGTCTTCACTGTGTACCTCCGTTCTCTCAGGTGACACTATGTTTGATTATCAAGACTGGCAATAGATGTGTGTCTTCACTGTGTACCTCCGTTCTCTCACGTGACACTATGTTTGATTATCCTGACTGGCAATAGATGTGTGTCTTCACTGTGTACCTCCGTTCTCTCAGGTGACACTATGTTTGATTATCCTGACTGGCAATAGATGTGTGTCTTCACTGTGTACCTCCGTTCTCTCAGGTGACACTATGTTTGATTATCCTGACTGGCAATAGATGTGTGTCTTCACTGTGTACCTCCGTTCTCTCAGGTGACACTGTGCTTGATTATCCTGACTGGCAATAGATGTGTGTCTTCACTGTGTACCTCCGTTCTCTCACTTGACACTGTGCTTGATTATCCTGACTGGCAATAGATGTGTGTCTTCACTGTGTACCTCCGTTCTCTCACTTGACACTGTGCTTGATTATTCTGACTGGCAATAGATGTGTGTCTTCACTGTGTACCTCCGTTCTCTCAGGTGACACTATGCTTGTAGGGTTGTTGATGTTGGTTCCTGTAATAACATGAGGTATTTTCTCTACAAATTTGATTGTAAATATATTTATTTGCGATGAAATTCGAACATGACGTTTTGTATAGAATTGATTCATTGCCAATATCACAGTACGTACACTTAATCTTTGAAAATAAATACATTGCCGCATGACTATGCTGTTGTTGGGTGTTCTTCAAACATAACAGAAAGGTGTGTGTTCCTGCAGTGGGAAGGCTTAAACATAGGCACTCTAGTTCCTGTTGTTCAGCCAGGTCGATTCAAATTAAAAACAGGAGGAATCTAATCTGCGAATCACAGTGGGTTTATCCCCGAATTCCCGTTCTTTAATACCGACAGCCACGTTCACTTGATGGTGTCGTACACATGCTGCATAACACCTGGGAGAGAACAAGTTCAACATGAAGTCAGTCAGACAAATAATACTGGTTGTACACGCCAACCCAACAGGTTATATTACTCAGTAAATATTTCCGACATCGCGAGAGAGCTGAATGGCTACAACTGTTGAGTATCGTTTTTGTGTCTTGCTTATCTGTAGGTCGGCTGTCACCCAGTGCACAATGATAAGCGGCAAACAAACCGAGTGTGAGGTGATTAGAGACACAGAGATTACCATCAAAGAGATATGAGTGCACTTTGAGTAGCGGCAAAGAAACTAAGTGCACGGTCATTAGTGACAATCAAAGTGCATGCACCTATGAGGAAGTGTATTTACTTTCCTCATGACCTGTAGAAATGATAACGCTAGTTATGCATATTGTTTGCCTGTTGCACATTCCCAGGCTACAAGTTAAGCTAAGAATTGATACTCCTTACATTCTGTTGTCTCTGATATAGCAGTAAGACATCAAATTTACATAAACAAAATGTTCTCCAGCAATAAACAGCTTGACAGACGCTTGCATATCGCCATCATATCTCAGCCGTCACAAGGTATCAGTTTATTCAGGGGTTTGATACGATAACAACTCCGTTGGTGTTGATCAAGGAAATCGAAAATTGGATAAAAATAATCAGGCACACATGTTAGTTATTTGTGACGTATTTGTAAATCACTGTTGTAAGGCAGAGATACCAGCATGTTCTGTTCAACCCTGGTATAACATCGTGACAAGATTTTAAATCATTGAAAGAAAAGGGCGCGACTAACCAGTAGCGGATTAGTGCTTAATGGATACATTAACTTCACAAGCTGATCATCACAGGGCATGTGAGTGAAATAATCGATCATATCTCTGGACCTTCGTTGTGGTACAACTTGAATATCAACTATTTTAATTGTGACGTAACATCACTGGAAGGTCTAATGCTTTGTCCTAACACAGTTTGCAAAATGCCTATCAGTGAACTGACATAACAGTCTCGTGAAGACAGTTGCCTCCTGTTGACTTTGACGGACTGGAAAAATAAATGGTGCTTCACAGATCTGCCGTTTGGGCATACGTCCTAATTAGTATGGCAGATTAAGTATATTCTCAAGGTAGGTGTATCTCATTTCACTATTGTTAGAATTAAACACAAGACGAATGCAAGTAAAACTCGTTAAGTTCCGGGTTAGAAATGTTCTTCAGCAACACATATATACCGTTAAAGGCGTCTAACAGGCCAGCTGACTTGCATGTCATTGTATCCGAATTGCATAGATCGATGCTCATTATATCGATCGATGGTTGTCTGGTCAAGTCTCGATTATCTACAGACCGCCGTCACATAAAAAACAAACAAACAAACAAAGTAAATGTGCCTACTATACAACACAGTCAAATAAATAGCCGTGTTAACATAGACTGCAATGCTGATGTATAAATATTGTTTTGATCATCTAAGGGACGACGGCTGCAAGAACCAGCACACAAGGAACAACCAGGGAACAAAGTACCTCGTCGAGTTCTCCAGTCAGCACAATGTGTATGTAACAAGATATAGTTTACAGAATACATTCACTCATTTCCATACCTACAGTGTAGCATACAACTATTTATTATATACTTCAGTGTGAAAGACTGAGTTATCTGAAGTTGAGAAAAGTGATATTTTCATTGCAGTGAACATAACACTTGATATTTCACTGCAGAGAACATAACATTTTGACGGAACTATTGCCAAATAAGAGCTACCTCCCCGAAAATTGTCTCCCTTTAAAACAAGTGTCTGGCCCCTATACAAACTGTTGACGTCCTTTTTGACGTTACTTCCATATTGACGTGACAAAATACTGACAGATGATCATTTATGGAGTTAATGTCGCTCCTTGCTATTTGTTTATCTCTTTAATATGTTTCCTTAAAAACTTTAAATTTCTCATTTAATTCGCCAAGCGAATCACAAAGCGCCAGTTTTGTTATTTGACCAGCGTGTATTCCTTCACTTCCAACAGCGGTCTCGTAGATTTCAAGAATGTACTTTTTCAGTTGATTTTGTATATAATCATATCCAAATGTATGGTAAAACATTTTGGTGACCTCAAATCTGTTTTATTACTTTTGTTTATCTTTTTTTAAGATTGTGCCAACTCGGAACTTCTATTTAAATCGCAATTACAAGGCGTGTTGAAACGTTCCTGGGTGTTAGGTAGGGTTGAAATTACATTTTCCGGTTGACAACTACACAAAAAGTATATAACAAATAGCATATTCTATTTTACTCGTGAAACATCATGCTTCGCCACAAAAAATATCTCCTTTCCGCCGTCACTCGATAAGAGAAACATGATATGTAACTCGACACATGAAATATCCTCGATCTTCTTGATTGACCTGATCTAGAGGAGAACGATAGTTTGATGGAGGAAATGAGTGATGAGTTATGTGCGTCTTTTGACAGATAAGGAATTCTGTTAGTGGGGCGCATATGATGATTTCGGATAGAGTCGAGAGGGACACGGACGCTCGTATTGTTACAACTGGTCTATTTTCAGATCTTATCCTGATAGCAGCTGTCGGGGCAGTGGGTGGCAGCATCCTGATCATGGCCGTTCTTGTGGTCGTTGTTGCGACTATATATAGCAGGTAAACTTACTCAACAGGCTACACAAATGTCAGTGTATCACACCAATGTGCAGACATGTTATACGCGATGTGAAAAGACATTATAAGAACATAATACATGCTGAAGGATACGAGTCAACCGGAACTAGTAACTACAGCATTTCATTGTAGCATTGCATTCTTTGATCTGCAGAATGTTTCGAATTGCTGGAAATATATTTTGTATACATTGACCTTTGACTTACTGAGGCACGCATAAAACTTAGGATGAGAGGGGTGAGTGGCCTTGTGGTTATTGTCCACTAAACAGAAGCCCGACGTTTGTACAATGTTCGTACGTTAGGTCACTGTGTCAAGTCCATTTCTAGAGTCCCCTGTCTTGATATTGCTGCTGGAATATTAAAACCATACTCATTCCCTCACCTTCACCGCTCATAAATTAAGAGATTTCATATTTATAGGGTATGAAGCATGGTTGCTGTACCATCTTAGCAATGGAGTGAAACGGCTTCAGTGATGATCACATGAAGGGCAAAATTTTCATATAAACAGCAACGTTCCAGTATTCTTTGATTTGCGTGTCTAAACATTTCTCATATTTGGCTGCCGGCCTACAGATATATACAATAACTATTTGTCTGTAAGGAGTGACACATGGTTCAATCTTCACTATTGTCACGTGTCACTACAGGAAGAAGCCAGCTCAGGCCTGCACTAATGCTGACACGGGTCACTACAGGAAGGAGCCAGCACAGGCCTGCACTAATGATGACACGGGTCACGCAGGTCACACAGAACACGTTGACGTGACACCAGGCTCCAACCGTACCAGTTGTCCATCTCCAGTCAACCCCCCAGTAGCTGCCCCCGCAACACCCAGTGTCCCACCGATCACAAGGTCAAGCAAGTCGAGGTCCATGTACGTTCTTGCAAAGCCATGGGTACAAAGATCCACAAAGAGCAGCAGTCAGTATGGAGGACACAGAAGACATGGCCAAAATTCAGCCATGTTTCCTACTTCTGACCCTTCAACACGTGAGGCGGAGAAGAGAGAACGCTATCAGAGGGAGAGTGGGTACATATCTCATGCTGACATTCAGTCATATGATGCCGACCTATAGACAAGGGGGTACATATCTCATGCTGACATTCAGACATATGATGCCGACCTATAGACAAGGGGGTACATATCTCGTACTGACATTCCGACATATGATGCCGACCTATAGACAAGGGAGTACATATCTCATGCTGACATTCAGACACATGATGCCGACCTATAGACAAGGGGGTACATATCTCATGCTGACATTAAGGCATATGATGCCGACCTATAGACAAGGGGGTACATATCTCATGCTGACATTCAGACATATGATGCCGACCTATTGACAAGGGGGTACATGTCTCATGCTGACATTCAAACATATGATGCCGACCTATAGACAAGGGGGAACATATCTCATGCTGACATTCAGACATATGATGCCGACCTATAGACAAGGGAGTACATATTTCATGCTGACATTCAGTCATATGATGCCGACGTATAGACAAGGGGGTACATATCTCATGCTGACATTAAGGCATATGATGCCGACCTATAGACAAGGGGGTACATATCTCATGCTGACATTCAGTCATATGATGCCGACCTATAGACAAGGGGGTACATATCTCATGCTGACATTCAGACATATGATGCCGACCTATAGACAAGGGGGTACATATCTCGTACTGACATTCCGACATATGATGCCGACCTATAGACAAGGGAGTACATATCTCATGCTGACATTCAGACACATGATGCCGACCTATAGACAAGGGGGTACATATCTCATGCTGACATTAAGGCATATGATGCCGACCTATAGACAAGGGGGTACATATCTCATGCTGACATTCAGACATATGATGCCGACCTATTGACAAGGGGGTACATGTCTCATGCTGACATTCAAACATATGATGCCGACCTATAGACAAGGGGGAACATATCTCATGCTGACATTCAGACATATGATGCCGACCTATAGACAAGGGAGTACATATTTCATGCTGACATTCAGTCATATGATGCCGACGTATAGACAAGGGGGTACATATCTCATGCTGACATTAAGGCATATGATGCCGACCTATAGACAAGGGGGTACATATCTCATGCTGACATTAAGGCATATGATGCCGACCTATAGACAAGGGGGTACATATCTCATGCTGACATTCAGACATATGATGCCGACCTATAGACAAGGGGGTACATGTCTCATGCTGACATTCAAACATATGATGCCGACCTATAGACAAGGGGGTACATATCTCATGCTGACATTAAGGCATATGATGCCGACCTATAGACAAGGGGGTGCATATCTCATGCTGACATTAAGGCATATGATGCCGACCTATAGACAAGGGAGTACATATTCATGCTGACATTCAGTCATATGATGCCGACCTATAGACAAGGGGGTACATATCTCATGCTGACATTAAGGCATATGATGCCGACCTATAGACAAGGGGGTACATATCTCATGCTGACATTCAGACATATGATGTCGACCTATAGACAAGGGGGTACATATCTCATGCTGACATTAAGGCATATGATGCCGACCTATAGACAAGGGAGTACATATCTCATGCTGACATTAAGTCATATGAAGCCGACCTATAGACAAGGGAGTACATATCTCATGCTGACATTAAGGCATATGATGCCGACCTATAGACAAGGGAGTACATATCTCATGCTGACATTAAGTCATATGATGCCGACCTATAGACAAGGGGGTACATATCTCATGCTGACATTCCGACATATGATGCCGACCTATAGACAAGGGGGAACATATCTCATGCTGACATTCCGACATATGATGCCGACCTATAGACAAGGGGGTACATATCTCATGCTGACATTCCGACATATGATGCCGACCTATAGACAAGGGGGTACATATCTCATGCTGACATTAAGGCATATGATGCCGACCTATAGACAAGGGAGTACATATCTCATGCTGACATTAAGGCATATGATGCCGACCTATAGACAAGGGAGTACATATCTCATGCTGACATTAAGTCATATGATGCCGACCTATAGACAAGGGGGTACATATCTCATGCTGACATTCCGACATATGATGCCGACCTATAGACAAGGGGGAACATATCTCATGCTGACATTCCGACATATGATGCCGACCTATAGACAAGGGGGTACATATCTCATGCTGACATTAAGGCATATGATGCCGACCTATAGACAAGGGGGTACATATCTCATGCTGACATTAAGGCATATGATGCCGACCTATAGACAAGGGAGTACATATCTCATGCTGACATTAAGGCATATGATGCCGACCTATAGACAAGGGGGTACATATCTCATGCTGACATTCCGACATATGATGCCGACCTATAGACAAGGGGGAACATATCTCATGCTGACATTCAGACATATGATGCCGACCTATAGACAAGGGGGAACATATCTCATGCTGACATTCAGACATATGATGCCGACCTATAGACAAGGGGGTACATATCTCATGCTGACATTCCGACATATGATGCCGACCTATAGACAAGGGGGTACATATCTCATGCTGACATTAAGGCATATGATGCCGACCTATAGACAAGGGGGTACATATCTCATGCTGACATTAAGGCATATGATGCCGACCTATAGACAAGGGAGTACATATCTCATGCTGACATTAAGGCATATGATGCCGACCTATAGACAAGGGAGTACATATCTCATGCTGACATTAAGTCATATGATGCCGACCTATAGACAAGGGGGTACATATCTCATGCTGACATTCCGACATATGATGCCGACCTATAGACAAGGGGGAACATATCTCATGCTGACATTCCGACATATGATGCCGACCTATAGACAAGGGGGTACATATCTCATGCTGACATTCCGACATATGATGCCGACCTATAGACAAGGGGGTACATATCTCATGCTGACATTAAGGCATATGATGCCGACCTATAGACAAGGGGGTACATATCTCATGCTGACATTAAGGCATATGATGCCGACCTATAGACAAGGGAGTACATATCTCATGCTGACATTAAGGCATATGATGCCGACCTATAGACAAGGGGGTACATATCTCATGCTGACATTCCGACATATGATGCCGACCTATAGACAAGGGGGAACATATCTCATGCTGACATTCAGACATATGATGCCGACCTATAGACAAGGGGGAACATATCTCATGCTGACATTCAGACATATGATGCCGACCTATAGACAAGGGGGTACATATCTCATGCTGACATTCAGACATATGATGCCGACCTATAGACAAGGGAGTACATATCTCGTACTGTCGTATCAAGTTAAACCAGTCAATAATGACTGCGGGTATTGAGGCCTAAAGCTAAATTAAATATTATGTAATTGATAACAACCAAGGGCTACCTGTTAACGCAGTCTTCCATGACTGCTTAAGGACAGTGTGGCTTAGAATGTCGATATATACGAATTTCTAAGTGTATTAATGATAGGCTTTTTTACTAGATTGACACAGAGGATATCTTTCAAGTAACTTGTATTGTTTGAATGACCGCCGGTCGACCCAGGTCAGTGTGTAACGGTATCTGTCACTGAATTGTTTACACGTGAAACAACACGCAAATACAACCTGTACAATCAGTTACAGTGAGGAAGTGTTTTCTGAAGTGTTTTCCTGCACGGGCTATCACGATCAGTTCAGTGTTTGCGCTGTTAAATAATGATTCCTATGTTTGCTATGCTATATGCAGATAGTCTCTAAGAAGCAACCTATGTAAAAACTATCGTAAACTATCATACGATATTTCACGGTCACGGTTGTTTTGGGTTTTGTACAGTTTGTCACTAATGTTGTCCTTGTATGTTGAGCACAAGCCTATGTGTATGTGGAAGGTACATGCACGTTTGTTTGTGTTCCTGACCAGGACTCCCGGAAGGTATCGTAGCCATAGCTGGCAGTTTCTACACACGGGTGGGTAACTTATCACCTATTACAGATAAGCTCAACAACGGTAAACTCGCGATAGGGAGACCTCTGCTGTCGGCCTGTCCGCATTCAAGTCTAATTACAACCAATGACCAGGGGGCTATGAGATACTGAAAGGATCAGAATTAAATGACCTGTGAACACATTGCATGAATAATCAACATTAATACTGTATAATAAACAATATATATCAGTAGGTAAATCACGTTTCCATATCACTGTTTTCCCCCAACGTAATTTAACCACTCGAAATTAAAAGCACCCTCTTGTAGTATGAGTGACGTATGAGTGTAGTATGTTGCATTAGACTTTATGGTTTATAGGTCACTCTAACCTGGCTTGACTTTTATTGGTTAAAAAGAGGTATCCATTTTCCTGTTTCCTTATAGGTTCCAAAGTAAAATAAGAGATATATAATCTACAGTAGGACTACGTCATGTTTCAAAACAAAGTAGGTTTATCTCCTCAATATCTGACATGAGTTCCGCTACCAGGTCACAGACTTGTACACGTAAATTAACGATTGATATGCGTTGTAGGTGTCCACAAAGTTCACGATTTGTCTTGTGCGGCTTCACGATCGGTAGAGGGAAATAAATATGCAACCGAAACAACAACTCAGAAATATCTTGCACGAAGAGAGCCCTTATACTTTAAAGCCTTCCTATCGATACTGATCCAGATAGTTACACATTCCTTCCTCTGTACAGCGACCGTTGTGCATCATTGATCCATGTATTGCGTCACTGGAGATCAATAAATGGTCCTAGTGACCACATATTATTTTCTTCTTAAGTTTCATTTGCATAATACATTAAATAGTATTAAGGGTTACATCCCGTGAAAATCCCGTCTTCAGCAACCTATTCTTGAAGTGAGAGGGTACAAACTTGGTCGGGTGGTCAGGCTCGCAGACTTAGTTGATACATGTCATCCTATGATCGTATCCCGATTATTCTCAGAAAGCCGTCATTCAGCTGGAATATTGCTGTGAGCGGCGTTAGGCAACAAACAAACAATTTATGTGGTTATGTGGCACATGTTCTGTTCTGTGATTTCATTGGCGTATGAACCTTTGCGTTGAGAAGGAAAGCCTATGTCTACAGTAGACCTTGTGACAACATATCATATTTGGCCTTCACTCTCGAAAGGTTCCTAAATTAACATTAAGTGAGAGCCAATCATTTTGATAAGTTATACCCCAAGATCACACAACATTCTCAAACACACACATCGATCGATAAACTTAATTGTAGAATGTATCCGACGTGTCATTCATTCAGAGGACAGATCATTAATAATGTAGAGCACTGTGTAAATCAAGAATATCAATCCATAGCTTTAAGATAAATCTACATAGAAGAAGAAATATGTAAAAAAATGTGATTGTCTGAACACCATGTTCTATTAAACTATTAGTAATATTCCGTGTTTCAAAACAGATATTTATTAAACACTTATTAATATTCTATAATCAAGCAATGTACACTTAATCAATCAGTAACTCTGTTCATGAAAAAATGTATTTCAGTTACGATGGCTTAAATGGGCTTTTTATAAATGCTTCAAGAAACACAACTTCTCATGATTACGTTCTGAAGACTATTTTATGAATGACTCATACATTTCTTAAAGTCGACATAATTTATATTTTGTTCCCTAAAAGACGTTTTAAAAATGCTTAAATAGTAAACCATGATATATTGTAATTACCAGCTACTGCTTTAACTATACCTAGATTGTGTTAAAGACTGTACTCCCGCAACCTAACTCGATGCTGACATTCTCATTGTATAGTATCTGTACTTTTGGCCGTATGGCCAATATGCTGAATAAACCTTTAGGCCACGAAAATGTTCTCGTATTGTACTATCAGCCTGTGTGTGATTCTCTGATGAACACGAGGAAAGAGCAGCAGGAATTACCAGTACCAAATACAAATAAATACAGGACATTATTATACCGTACACTGCCCGAGGCCTTTTAGCATTTGATATTGTATTTGACAACAGTGTGAATGAGGCTCGAACATCAGTGAAGTATGACCTGTCAGAGAGGGTGGTCTGGTAATCTCGCTCTGGACCTGACCAACTTGGGAACAACGGAACATTCCTACCAGCTTCATTCGCGTGTTCCGGTTTATTCTAAATTCTAAACATATTTTCAATATAGTAAACGCCTGGGCAAAAGAGACTATACACTTGAAAATTATAACAATATTACGAACGTTATCAAAACCTTACTGGACTGAAAACAGTCGCCGAAACTCTGCAAATTTAAGATCCAAAACACGATTGGCAGAAGTGAAAAATAGTTCACTTTTTTCAGGTACCGGTTAAGAAAGCACACGCGGAAATGATTAAACATGCAATTGATCTTTGCCAAAACATCACAGTTAATGGAAAAGCACAAAATAAATGTCACGTTTAACTGCACAACAAAGAGAGCGAGGGCCGTAGGAAGTAATGTGGCAAATGGGTGCCAAAGAAACACCAACTGGACATGTGCAACCATCGTCCGATCGTTCAACGTCAGAGACAGACTGGCAGTACACAGGACAGGGCAACAACTGGCAGACCACATTTTGAAATTGTCATCATCCGTATTCGTGGCAACACCAACGGCAAGACCTCAAGGGGTGACGTTCTTCAACCGCACCGAGGAACGAGTGTCAACGGATTCCCCATGACGTCATCGGGCGGCTGACAACATCGATGAGACAGCAAGCCTGCTCGTGCATTGGTGCTCGCTGTGGTAATATTCGCTCTGCGAATGTCTTGTATCTGTGAATCAACCATGCCTGCTTCACTCGGTTTATTACTGTGTGCTATGAAACTGCGATCCCCATGTTCCCTGAGACGTTATGTGCACCTGTTGTGAGATACTCATTGATATGTAGCTACCCGTACCCAATACAGCATCATCGAATAACCATTTCTTGTTTGTTCCAGTTTTAGCTACCACCAAGATTGATGAATATTTCCTTTTGCCGGGCAGTTTATTTAGCAGAATAATGCATTTAAAAGGAGGTAATAACACAGACGTTGTGTGAAAATCATATTGTCACTCTAGCTATCCAGCCTAGACCTAGTTTGTAAGATTGACCACTGTTGCTACTAGGAGAATATTATGATCACTGACTTTATTGCTATTACCACTGCTCTTGTATTTTATCATGCCTTGGAAATTGTACTGTCACTTTATTGTGTACTGCCATTGTAATAAGTTTGCAGTAATGTGTATTGATTTGTAAACCTAGTTATTTTTATGATACACTTGTTATTTTGTTGTTGTTTGTTTCACACTGAATTCTGTTGCGTACAGGTGTCTTGGTTAGCTTATTGTTTCAATTTATAACAATACATCCATGCAACAAGTGCAGTGTGCTGGTAAAGACAGGAGCGGCATAGTCTCAATCTTGGGTCCGTATCCTCATAGTTGTGTATACATGTTTATCATATGAGCCTTCAGGCAGACACACACATGACAGTCATATAGCAACTGTTCGTCTTGCTGTGAGCTCTTCAAGTATGGAAGTAACACTTCCGTTGAAAAACTAACAAGATTATTTGTGAAGTGACGAGTGCGTTAAATGAGAAAACAATAGCGCTGTGACTAAAGCAACAACAGAGGGTAGCGGATAGGAAGTAAGATATTCTCGCCTTGTTCTAATTAAAACAAATATAATCTTGGCTTCAAAGACTGAGGATATTTCCCTGACTAAACACGGGGAATATATGAAGATGTCGATCTTCACAGAACATTGCATCCGTCAGTTGTGGGGTAGTATTAATTGGGCTTGAGTAAGTAGTCAAATGTATACTTAAAATCAAATATTTTCAGCTTTCTTTTAGTGAATTCCGGTAATCACCCCATCTCCTCTTTAAAAAAACTAGGGTTGTGCATCCACTTTGAGTACAGAGTTTGGATGTTGAGAAGGTCCTGCCAGGTTGAGAATCGGTCGGAATTTTCGCAAAGCAAAGGGCACTGACACCTTTTCTCTTGTTCACTCTTAACTCCCGCAGTTATTTCATTTCTTTCACTAATATACTGTCTTAAACTGTTAATTGATCAAAGCTCTCTCAACTCCCTCCATGATTGTCTACCATTTTGGTTGCGGTTCTTCGAGGGCATTGACACTGGCAGTGTCGATAACGCTACAAATAGTTGAGAAAGTCAGACATCAGAGGCACCACCATGAAAAAATAAAGTGGGGGAGAGAGGAGAACATTTGGGTTTATTATGCAGGCTTGGGTTTCGTCCTTGTTTCCGTGGTGTCTGAGTGAGCCCTAAACCAGGACCCTCAAAATTCGACATAAAATCGTGTATGACTAGTCAAGTCACAGTTTGTAAGTTTATATATACAGTCATTGACAGTTTTAGATTCAGTTGAAGTATGACATATACATGTAGTTGGATAGAGGCTCGACATATCAACAACGGGAAAGTGTTTGTGATCTGGAAAAAAAGGTCATTTAGGGTAATTGAATGCGATATGAAAACACAAACGAGCTCCATAACTAAACTATAAGTGTTAAAAAACATGAATACCATATGTGTGCACACATACCAGCTCATACCCTGCACCGCGTCATAAAGTGTTTGCGAAAAGGGAAGCCTCTCGCTCAACTTTACATACAATGTAAGTGTTTATTTTCACAGAAGTCCTCTTGCCAGGACAATCAAGTGATGGAGAAGATCCAGTGACACGAAAGCACATGTTTCCATTTTCATGCTCAGAGATTTAATTGTTATAATTCAGTAAATAGCTGACACACCTGATACATTAGATACACCTATCCTTAATTAAGCTGTGCTGCTTGCTAATGAAGGCTTTAAGAATATCGCGGGCACGGGTGGCCAAGTCGTCTAAGGCGGCGCAATTCGCTGTGCAAAGTTGCGTCCCTTGGACACGCCAGAAACCTATGATTGTGGGTTCGAATCCCGGTTGGCCCCGATTATGTTTCTAGGTTTGTCAGCACCATACCCGTGCTCGTGGGTTTCACAGAAGCGGTAAACGTTCTGAGACCTGCACCACTTCGGGCTTTCCTCCCACATAAAGCTGACACGCTGTGATACAACCGGAATACTGTTAAAAGAAGCCTTAAACTCAACTCACTCACTCACTCACTTTAAGAGTATCAGGAGAAGAAAACTAAAGATATGTATACAACCATTTTGAAGTCAGAACATTTCCCAATTTTTCCATACCCATAATGATCAAATGTGACTCAATTACATGTTCATTTCGGAACCTGTATGGCTGGTAATCTACATATTATTATCATTTGAATGACTATTGAACCAGTCAGAGATATAGATATGATTGAGCAATGAATTATTTCCTTCAACGCTCAGCTGGTTACATTTGTTTCAAACAGTAAAAGATCTCCAGTTGCAGTGTCCCTCTCTTATCGTGATTTGCCATTGCTAATGTTGTACCTGAAGTTACCTGACCATCAGTAGGACAGAGTTGACGGAGGTGGTGCAGGGGTTGAGATGGGTGTTGTCAGGTGGACTCTTGTGGCTCTGGTTGTCATCTCTGTTCAGTGTGGTATACAAGGTAGTTCATTTCTATCTCAGTGAGTGACAAATAGTTATGTATCATTACAGGTAAAACTCCTAATTTTGACATTCAAAGAGACTTGTTTTTCTTTCATGACCTTAGTTACAACAATATCTTCAAATTGAAAAACATATGTCAATCTAGAAATCAGTTCACTCAGATCTAAACTGTGGAATCAGTAAAAGACTACACATAATGAATGATTAATACAATTATATTTAAACACTAACAGCTCTGATATAGGTACAGCCAGCCTTCCCGAAACTGCCACATCCCGAAATATCTCGAACGATCAAATTTACACAAAGGCTTATGATCAATACCAGTAATGAGGGGGAGAGTCCAGAAGATTTTATTTCCAAACAACATGTCCATGATTGCTCTAAAACATATTCTCTTCTCGTGATGCATCACTCACAGCATTTCAGTGGTCAGTCCACCATAACCTCTGTGGAAATGACTAAGATGGAACTTTACTAGACCTAACTGGCCTTTGAAATACTATCTTCAAACAAATTAAAATCTGATTTGTTTAAAAAACGTACCTGACATCGTAGACCATGGTTTAATACTGATTGCAAACCAGCTTTGAATGCAAACAAATAAGCTGGACAGTCTTTCTGTCGCCATACTATGGTACCTAATTTAAAGAATTAAAGAATTTAATACTAAAGAGTACTTTTAAGCAAAAACACGTCAATTGTCTCCAAATTATATCCACGTACTCCTTTGACAAAGGTATGGAAGATCAAATATAAAAGTTCAAACTCCAGCATCCAGCATCTAAAGAATGTGGCTGAACTATTAACTGTTAAATCAGATATTGAAAATATGGCTGAACATTCTTCGTCGTCTAATTATGCACCATTATAAAAAAAATACCCAAAACACCAAGGAAGGAAACATATTGATTATAAATCACCTAATGGGGAATACAATACGATTTTATAATAAGAATTTAAATATGTTCAATCTATGAACTTCATACTGCCTTTTGGGCAAACCCATGACACTGCTACAGGAGCTGTTAATATACAATTTCAACTCCTTAAACATTTACCAGAACCATGTTTAGAAACCCTTCTGCTAATTTTTCCTCGAAATCTGGCCTTCGTGGCGTGAAGCCATAATTGTTCCCATTCCAAACCGTTGACGGGATCATACTGATCCCTCAAATAATAGACCAGTTTGATTAACCAGCCGCGTTTGCAAAACCATAGTCAACAACAGATAAATATGGTACTTGGAAACTAATAATCTAATCACCAATATTCACTATGGTTTTCAACCAAAATCGAAGTACTGTGAGACATGGGATTTTAAACGAGTTTCATGATTTTGGATAACGCGGCCGTTTCCGTTATTCATTTCCAGGTTTTTAACTGACAAACAATTTCAAATCAGCGTGGGTTAAACCCTGTCTGATCATTATAATCAGATCATAGCGTACCACAGGGTAACATGTTGTCTGTCACATTGTTTAGTACTAAGAGCAAATGTGTTATATGATTCCATTGATGTATGACGTTTTGTGGATGACTTTAATACTTCTTTCCGTGCTAAGACACGCATACTATTGAACGCCAACTGCGACTGTGTTTAAATAAGATCCATAAATTGTCTTAACCGTTTTTTCACACATAATTTATATAAAGAATATATGCATCAAGATATGACGCTTTGCCTCGGAGCCATTAGAACTATTCCGCTTGATAGTCTGTATGTTGGGACTGATGAGCTGTCCCTCAAACAACGTCGCAGTTCATTATCATTACAGTACATTTCTAAATTGCTTTGTACGAAATCTAATCCAGCGTATGACTGTGTGTTTTACCCTCTCTATGACTAACTCTGTAATAAAATAACATGTCTTGATCCACCCCTTGGAGACTACAATCAGATATTTCGGCAGCTAAAATAAATCTTACAAATCTTGTATCTTCTCCACGACATGGCATTTGGTAATACCAACGGTAATGGTAAAGTCTAACATTAACTAAACAAAAGAAATCTGAAACAAATCAGAAACATCTATGAAACTTGCAAACCTCTATCTACAGATGGATCCAAGAATGGTTGACAGCGTCACTGTCATTGGATTCATTATCACTATCATAAGACTGGTCCCTTTTTACAGTGGAATCAAAGGCCATATTCACCCTTCTAGAGTAGATTAGTAAACAGTCAAAACTTAAACAATGTATTATGTATTCACACTCTTCTCTTGTCTTCAGACTATTAAAAATCAGCCTTGCAAGCATCCACTCATGGGTGACAATGTTCTGCTACACTTCATTTACGTCACACAGTGATGCATTGGGGACAATATTCTGCACGTCTGACTTCAGCATGCATGTTCTGGGACGGTATGATTGACCATTGTATGACCTGATCCTTCTCATGCGGCAATAGGTCCAATAATGTATCTTCAACCAGATTCATCCACTCCAAAATTCACTATATACCGTTCGGAATGACAATAGAATATATCATACATGTATATGCATGTACCTACTAATCACCGATAATAGATAACTATAGATATCTATAGATAATAGATAACAGATAGCCCAGACATTGTACACGAATATAAATGATTTACATACATCATGTGTTATAACTCATATTTCACAGCATCACTCACAGGCTCAACACCAACGACTGATACAACAACATCATTGACAGGCTCAACACCAACGACTGATACAACCACCTGTGTCTGTTGGTTTAACCTTTAAATAGAGGTTACATTCAACATTATTTATGTTAAATCTTGAATATTCTTTCTCAGACGGACACACACATCCAGAAACTTCATCATGACATAATCATTAGGTTTCCAGGCAGGATAAAGCCAACGGATAAGGTGTGGTGAGGTGAAATGGTTTCACGCCCCGATCAAGATTACTGCACAGTATATTGACTCCGAGTCGACTTGTCGTTGGTTAAGACCCTGCAGGATAACACATAACTATCATCTGTGAACATCTTCGGTAGGACTGCTCTCCGGGCAGGCGCTCTATCCACTAGACCACGGAACGATCTTAAACGGATAAAAAACAGTATCGGTTAGGGTACTATACAAAAAATATGCAAACATAAGGCCTGGTAGCAACTACAATCAGTGTTTACAAACATACCCTTGTGTATCGATGTCAGAATTGACCACCGAAGTCCTGGACAAATTACTTGGAAAATCGTTATCATTTTCAAAATAATAGTCAAAGATACTTACAAAAGTGTCTGAGAATCATGTAGCTGAGGCCATTGACAATAATAGGCAACTTTGGAAAAACATGTTGAGGACGCCAGCGGGATCAGTTTCAATATATCTCCTTACAAACCCTTTCAGCTTGGAGTATTCGAGAATTTAACATAGTTGAATTTGAATATTTTACCTCGTTTCATTTTATCATCTGACAGCAGTTCTGAATGGCTTAGATATTCCACACAGACTCTAAACACACGTGACTTGAGAATCTTATCTTTGGCAAAGGACAACTAAACTAGCCTACAGACCGATATATTGCCGCGAAGGGCGATCACTGACAATGAAAACTTATTTGAAGCAAGTGTCTGTTGTAGTTACGCCACCGTCTAGGTTTCATTAGAAACTATTTTTACTGCTGTAACTGTCCGACTGACGGATTACTAATCTTGTGACGAAGTATATTAATGCGAACATTCCAGGAAACTTGCAATCTTACGGTTCTGGTTGTAATATAATCATAGGTGACTTCTATATTGTAAACATTTGACTTGCCTTTGCTTGTGTTTGTGACGGGTCCCACCCGTGGGGCAGAAACGCTCACCTTTCGCGAATACCTGGTATCAACACAACTTAATAGTGATTCACAAATACATGCTCATGATTCAGTCGGAAGCGCACAATAGACTCTGCTTTATGCAGGAATTTCATATGGATATGGAAAGGGTTTTGTAAGAGACGAGCCATTATATTATAAAGAGGTTATCAGGCTTGCCGGTTCATGGACTGAAGATATCCTGGATTAGGAACACACACAATGTATTCAGCTGACTAGGGCTAGCTAAATACAAGGTAGTTCCTGATGTAGGGTATTTACCATCCTAAAACACTATCGCGTGATAACCGCGATCCAAGAAAAAAATATAATTTATAAATATAAATGATAAAATGATATCCCATATGATACTTTGTAGACGGAACAGTGCCAAGCAGAGTGCAGGCAGTGATGAACACGATGCAGGGTATGAGATTGGTGACGCGGGACAACTGCGTCCTGCTTCTCTGACGACGCCAGCCTCACCAGTTCCTGAGAACGAACACGTGGAGATGGTAGACAACTACATCTATGAGGGAGGAACCACGCCCACAATCAGCTGTCATATGGTAGATAATGAAATATACATACGTAGACCCGTGAACAGTGACTTGGAGATGGTTAATAATGATGAAATAATAACGGAAATATTGAACAAAAATACTATAGTTTATCTCTTTAATATCTGATGTGAGCAAAACTGCTATCCAGCCACAAGCTAGAACCATCAGAGGCAGTATACCACATTCCATGCATTACTTACTTTCTTACTTACTTTGGAGATTTAACGTGCGCTTTCCGACTGATGCGTATTTCGCACACGGGCCCGGCCAGGCCATTTAATGTGTTTCCAAAAGGGGCGAAGGTGGTCTGTGCAACCCTAAGAGGGGGCTTTAGGGGTTGCTTATATATAATTTGGGAATTTTGAGATTTGGAATAGATGCCGATGGGGTTGGGGAGGAGAACTAAGGGAGCTGGGTATGGTGGGTGTTTGTTTGTTTATGTGATTTTGATTTGGTAGGTTATTATGTTTTTAGATGCGTTTTATTAGTTCCGTTGATTAAGAATACGCCTAAGGCCTTGAAGTTTTCTAGTTTATTTTGTGGGTTTAGTATTGCTTCTAGAGTGAGAGCCTTGTTTAGATTGAGGGTGGTTTGTAATGCGGTTCGATGTGTGAGGTAGTGTGTGCAGTGGATGAGTGCGTGTTCTGGGGTTTCTAGTTGTTTGCAATGTGGGCAGTTACCTGTAGTGTGTTTTTTTATTTTTTTTAGGTGGTTATTTAGGTTGGTGTGTCCTGTTTGGAGTTTAGTGATTACTCTGTCGATTTCTTTTGATGGTTGGAGAATTTTTGGTTTGGTTAGTGGTTTGCTGAGCACTTTTTTGATTTGGCTATTTGAGTTTAGATAAAGGTTATGCCATTTTTTGTGATTTGTTGCTTGTTTACACTTTTAATTTCTGATTTTGAGATGGGTAAGTTTAAGCTTATTTCTGGGATTCCATGCAATTGTGGACAAGCTTACATAGGAGAAACATCTAGGCCCCTCAAAACCCGAATAAAAGAACATCAAAGCTCTGTCTCCAAAGGTGACTCTAAATCAGCTCTATCAGACCACATCCGTGACAACCCAAGCCACAGCATTCAGTGGAAGAGAGTCACAACCCTCGCCACCAACCTCAAAGACTTCAGAATCAGGAAGCCATCAACATCAAAAGACTCCAGCCGTCAATCAACCGTGACCAAGGCTATAACATACCCCCGAGGCACCATCAAAGACCCCAATCAGTTTTATCCCGTTGTTTATATTACTGGCTTCATCCTTTGTTTATGTCACTGACTTCATCACTACCCTTGTGTATACATAACAGGCTTCTCTACTCCAGTATAACAATATCTACTCTACTGTATAAACATTGCCTCCTACTTGTATATATACTTGCCAACTACACTCTGTATATCCTGTATATATATTGGGCCTCGTCCCAATCAAACCCTCTCATCCAAAACCTCATAAACGAAAATATCCGCCCTCGTAACCAGGCTCTAACTAGGAAGCACCCTTTACTTACTCCAATATCTCAACGAATTTTCAACTACCTAAACGAAAACCAAATAGATAACCTCCAACAAAACTGCAAACCATCAAATATATTTACCCCAAAACTAAAAATCCCTAAAATAGACACATCTCTGGCAAACTCAATAAACAAACAAACCGATCCAAACATAGCTAAATCCACCACACTAGCTTACATACACGAAAACTGGCCAAATTGGTGCCACATCTACACAGACGGATCTTCCGATCCGATCACAAATCGCACTGGTTTCGGAGTCCACATAGCACAACCAAATAGGAACACTCAATCTTATCGACTCCCAAACAACCAATCCATCTTCACTGCAGAGTTAATGGGCATAGCATCCGCCCTCCATAACCAACATGCTAAAAAACATAAAAAAATCCTAATACTCACAGACTCACTAAGTGGACTACAGGCCCTCCAAAATAAAAACACCAAAAACCGCCCTAAACTCATTAACCAAATACTCAAAAGCGCAAATAACTTAACAGAGGCAGGCAAACAAATAGCATTTATCTGGATCCCAGCCCACGTAGGAATATATGGAAACGAAAACGCCGATCAAGCCGCCAAAAAATCCCTCAAAATTCCTGAAATAAGCCTTAATCTACCAGTATCTAAAGCAGAGATCAAAAGCATTAACAAACGTAAAATCACCCAAAAATGGCATAAGACATACCTAAAAACAAACACACAGATAATCAAAATCCTCAAAAAACCTCTAACCAAACCTAAAATCCTCCATCCATCCAAGAAAATTGATAGAATAATCACCAAACTCCAAACAGGTCACACTAAACTAAACAGTCAACTCTTAAAAATAAAAAAACACGCAACCGGAAAATGCCCACACTGCCCACACCTGGAAACAATAGAACATGCACTCTTACACTGCACGCACTACCAAACCCACCGAGCAACACTCCAAACAAATCTAAAACTAGATAAAGCCATAACCCTAGAATCAATCCTAAATCCACATAACAATATAGAAAAATTTAAAGCACTAGGCGTATACTTAACTAAAACCAATCTAATGATCCGCATCTAAAAACACTCAACCACACCACATAAACAAACAAACACACACCAACACACTCCCTTAGTACACTACCACACCCCTAGGCATGCATTCCAAATTTCAAAATCTCCAAAACTTATATAAGCAACCACTAAAACCCCCCTCTGGTTGCAACACCTTTATTTTCCCTTCAAAACCACGCTAAATGGCCCGACCGGGCCCGTGTGCGAAATACGCTCCAGTCGGAAAGCGCACGTTAAATCTCCAAACGTAAGTAAGTAAGTAACTCTGTATATCACTTGCTTGATAACAGTGTTAGAACCTACACCGAAACGTCGCTCTTAATTGTAATAAACAAGTTGTTCATCCATAAATTCTTATCCTTACCTAATCAATCACGTGTTTGTTGCATGCTGCACACACACAGTACGTTAGGGAGGATTACTTCATAAACCTATGCCTATGTCTTGACAAGTATGCTTACGTACATGTCTGTGTATCAGATATTTTGCACATTTATTCATTTTACATGATTGTTTTTAGAATAACATTTCAGATTGTACATATGTTGCCAAAATAGCATTATAGAAATACATCTGGTATCACACTCTACAAAAAGCTTCAAAAGTGGTTGCCATTTCCTAAGTTCATGTGTTTTGAGGCCATGGCGACAGTAATTTCGCTGCCTTGGCCCCGTTCTTAGTGCTACGGCTGTTATACGTCTGTGCACAGAATGGATCTTAGTGGTGGCTCTGTGAAACTGACACAAGGTGTTTGACGTGAATTGAATATCTTTCACAATCCGTACATAATTATCCTAATCTCTGTAATGTTCCTACTATCATGACTATTATACAAACACATTATTAACATTTGACTATCGCATGAAGAATAAAATGAATTTGATCATGAATTACGATACTTATTGAGTGACTTTCCTCAGAGGAAAACTTGGTAAGGGTCGAATCTGTTAATGATGCATGTTGTTGATTCGTCATTTACAGTTACTGATAGGGTACGCACGTGCCAATTGTCGTATCTGTTAGATGTCACAATTTGATAGTTCAACATTTACAGTTACAGTAAACTACGGTTATAACGAACTCAAAGAGACCACTAATATTAGTTCGTTATGACCGTAGTAAGTTATAAGCATATGTACAGCACATTTATAGCAAACATACATCAAATTGACGAGATCAAAAAACATTTCGTTATATCCATCAGTTCGTTATAAACGTGTTCGTTATGAACATAGTTCACTGTACTTGGTGTTATATTCTTACGCACGAAGAATGATTGTAGCGCTTGAACTGGACTGTTTGCTTGCTTGGACGAATAAATAATACTGAACGACATTTGTTCTTCCATCTTTGTTTCATTGCCACAATTACACGGGTGGTATATCCGATAAAAAAAGGCGTACCGCGGCTTGGCTGCCAAGGGAGGTTTCTCTAATATTTTAGATCCCATCACAGCCGCTAATGGCACAATACAGCTCGACAATAGTACACCTGGTACGCATGGGTAGACATGTGCTTAATGTCTTATCTGTTGGATGATTGATAGTTCAATATGTACACTTACTGTTGGGTAGACACGTGGCAAAGGTCGAATCAATTCATGATGCAAGTTGATGGTTTAACATTTACAGATACGTGACAAATGACGTCTGTATAAAAGACGCAAATTGAAGGTTCAACATTTAGAGTAACTGACAGGGTAGACGCATTAAAGTAATTATTTAAGTACCTTTATCATATCCCCATGTCAGCATGTTGAGATCTGATTGGTCCACGTGATAATGACAAAATGCTATGTATCCCGACCTGGAGGGAAATACATTTCTTGGCAGGAGAATATATTCCTTATCCCTCGCTTCGCAGCAAAACGCTGCAACCTTTCTCCGAGTCAGTGAAAGTCAAATGATATAGCCCAGTCGCGATTCGCGTCCCTTGAGCACGCCAGAAACCTATGATTGTGGGTTCGAATCCCGGTTCGCCCCGATTATGTTTCTAGGTTTGTCAGCACCATACCCGTGCTCGTGGGTTTCACCGAAGTGGTAAACGTCTTAGACTTGCATCACTTCGGGCTTTCCTCCCACAATAAGCTGACACGCCGTGATATGACTGGAATACTGTTAAAATCGGCGTTAAACCCAACTCACTCACTCACTCACTCACTATCAATTTTGAATTTGTTTTAATTCTTTTACAATGCCATATAAAACATGTCGGTAAGGATCGCTCGGGGTACTCGCCGCGGGCTCATGGTATAAAACCTAACGCGGGACCCCTTGTGATCCTGCTACAACTTATATTATTCCTTCTCTGTCCCTCACTGATCCTGATTTTAATCCCCCACCGACATATATATCTTCTCCACAGTAAGCGATACCCTTCAATGAGACATGTCAATCCCCCATTCACATGCAGTCTTTTCACAGTACGAGGTGCCCCTCGTGTCATGGTGGAACAAGATACCCTTGTCATTTCGCGAACACGTGTTATCGTCACTAGTTAACAGTGCTTCATGAACACATGTTGATGCTATAACAGGAATCGTAATGGATTTAGCAGAGGTTCATAACGATTACGGAACTGTTTTGTCTTTTTGATTTATTAGAACATGTTATCTGTCGGCATTGTGATGGTGTGAGTCCCGAAATGACATCCGTTCCTAACTGCATACAGAACGCCAACACAGATCTTCACAAATCTCAAAACGTGGCTTTCCCTAACGTGAGTGAGTGAGTTTAGATTTATAGTCACATCGGCAATATTTCAGCCATATTGTTACTAAATCAAGTTGTACAGTAATAATGCATTAACTATAAAATCTGTGACGAAGGACAGTAAAAACACTATTTTATCACAGGTATAGTTTTAAAACTAGTCTGTTACCATAAAAATGTGACTATTCGGAACAATTCATTATAAAAATTGGCAAAACCACCAGCAACCAAAGTTAGGCTATCATACTAGGGACCATCGGGACTTACGGTACATCTGCTTCCTGCATGTTACCCCAGCAGGATTTACACCATCTCTCTGGCTACTGGTGATTGTTAGTAAGTTTAAGCCAAAGGATTTAAAAACAACAAGCATTCTGCGATTAAAACATGGAAATTGAAATATGCTTTGAATGAAATGGGACTTACGTACCCTCTCAGGGGAACAATTATTTTACGTTATTTCAACCCTCTTTGAAGGTACAGCCACCAACAATCTCAATTATTAGTTCATTCTACCAAATTAAAATCACCTACCTTTCACAATACATATAAAAAAAATTCAATCAACTCTATTTCTTTTAAAAACCCAAGAATTAAACGAGAACTTACATTTAAAAGATCCTTTATGGATGAAACCTGGAAATATTTATCCCTTGTGATGGAAAAATCAATACAGTCAAGCAGGATATGCTTGACTATGATTCTTTCTTCACAATGGACACAAAATGGAGGATCTTCATTTTTTAATTAATATTCATGTGTATAACGAGAATGGCCAATACGACATCGTCGCATAATGACCTCTTCAAATCAAGACTGACAAGTGTAACCAATAGTTAGTTTAATTGCATGTAATTTACTAGTACCTACTTGGGTGTCCCACTTCTTTTGCATTAGATCTTTGATATAGCACCTAATGACAGGCTTGTAGTAACTGTATGGTACCAGAAAGGGTGTCACAGCTTCCCTAACGTGCAATTCCCTATTTTGACTTGTACCACATGTTCCCATGTTTGTTCAGGTGAACAATTGACTTGCCTTCGCCTGTGTATGTGAAGGGTGCCACCGGTGGGGCAGGATACGCTCACCTTTTTGCGAACACCTGGTATGATTACTACTTGATAGTGATTCATAAATACATGCTGATGATATAGTCGGAATCGTACAATCGACTCTGCTTTATGTAGAGATTTCTATTTTGATATAGAAAGGGTTTTGTCGCTATATTATTATTATTATTTCTGCATCAAACTCCTCCGAAGACTGCAGATCCAAAGGGGGTGCAACGACATTCCAGGGCATGCAGGCACGATCTCGAGGGAACAGCCATCAGAAAGCGAAGTTCAACTCAACCTGAAACATACATGCGAGAGCAGAAATAAGTCTAATATTGTCAGTTTGAATGCAACAAATGACATCAAGATTAGTGGCCCGTCAACCGTGGAAGCGATGAAGATGGTAAAATGGTAGCTAATGATATCTATGTGAGCAGAGTTGATAACAATGAAGACGATTGAGAGATAATGGATCACCCTAAAGTGTGTAGGTGGTGACGGTAGGACATTGGAGTATGTTGGACCTAGTGTGAAGAACCTGTCTGTTCAGATCAGCTCAGTCGCCTTGCGTGTGTTGTGCAGCATCCTCTCCGACATGTGCATTGTGTATATATCTTTGACGGAAGGTATAGATGACATTTAAATACATCACCCAGAAAATTAACCCTCTAGACTCTCTGTTTTGATAACAAGCGCAAGTGTAAACTCAGATAACGGTTATACAGGTACTGGTGTACCCGATCTGAAAGTGAGGCTGAGGGACATGCGACATGCCACACACGCGATATCACTCCACACATCATATAATGTTGAACATTCAAATTATATTGCTCATTGTACATATAATTGAGGAAATACATTCATGTTCATTCTAAAGCTAAGCACAAATACACACACAATCAGCTCCTAACATGGACATGTACTGTGACGGGAGCGTGGTACACATACATGCTTCCTCGTGTGCAGTCACGGGAAACGGGAGGAAGTTGAAAACATTTGTATAAGGATATTTATGCAATATTGAAGACACACATCCAGGGAAAGAGACTATATCTAATGTTTGTAGGAGAGACAAAGCTGCTGTGTTATTGCCCGTGCACAAGTTGAAGTACATGGTCATGGACCTTGACGTGGTGTTGGCACTCGCTGTGGTGATCACCTCCAGTCCCAGTGGTATATGTTCACCAGGTATGTTTACTGGATCTCAGTGATGTTGATTGCAATGAAAGTAGACAGTACTGGTAATTGTGGTTCTACACACATGTTAACTAGACAATATTCAAAAAATAAAATGGTATTGTGTTATAATATTCCTTAATTGGTTTTCGAACAGTTCTTGCTTGTGTACATACACTCAGTATGCATTACGTTTATACTGTTTATGTTGTTCAGTGAGTGAGTTGTGAGTTGGGTTTAACGCCGCTTTTACCGGTATTCCAGTTATATCACGGCGTGTCAGCTTAATGTGGGAGGAAAGCCCGAAGCGATGCAGGTCTCTGACGTTTACCACTTCGGTGAAACCCACGAGCACGGGTATGGTGCTGACAAACCTAGAAACATAATCGGGGCGAACCGGAATTCGAACCCACAATCATAGGTTTCTTGAGTACCCAAGGGACGCAACTCTGCACAGCGAATCGCGGCGCCTTAGACGACTGGGCCACCCGTGCCCCCTTATGTCGTTCAGACGGATGGCACACGTCATGTACAAGTATATGTATGAGGGGATTGTTTGGTTACAGTGTGTGACTAATTGCGTGTCATCGTTGTTTGTGATATCAACCATAAGTGTGTCACGGTCCAGACTCGCCTACATATATGTACAAGTTGCCGTCATATTGTAATATCGAAGTTGACAATGAAATCATATATCAGATTTACTGGAACAAGTAACTTTCAATTTCCGATTTCTAGGTTATCAGATCGTCTTTACGTTTAGATACAATGCATCCCAACAAACTTGCTTTTTTCAATATTCATGCTTCCTAAAGTCTATCTTACTTCACGTTTCACATTGAGATCCCCGCATTACCTGAAAGCCATGGCGTATTAAGTTTTGCATTTCGTAGGACGTACAATCGAGCATGCCCCTCCTATCAATATTTCAAAAAGCCGCTTACGACTCAGAAGTTTTTTGATCAATCGATGTCTTATGATTATTGAAAGGGTTTTGTCGCTCTGCAATGACCACCAATTGAATCTTTCTCGTGAAAGTGGCAGTAATATGGCACGCGAGGATCACCGTGACCGTTACTTGAGACACTCAAACCTACCCCTGTCCAAACTCCAGGAAATAGTTCTCTCACAAGTATTACGGAGATGTTCCATATATGGGAACACACACGTATAGATGTATACGTAAAGATAGACAGCACTTATTTCAATATGGGGCCACAGCGCGCAGTTTCCACTCTCAGTGCATGTGTCACAATATTTGTCTGATGACCTAACATCGTACCCTTCTATTGTCTACTGTGCAATGTGCGACTTTACATTAACGCTTAAACACAATACTCTAAAACTGATGATATTTTGTCAAAGTAATCACTTTAGTAGGAATAATCTACAGTCGCAGTTAACATGTTCATTTTCATTCATTATTCTATCCTTAAAGCTCTACTGTTGTTGTAGAATCCTGTACACCTCCGCTGAGACGAGTAACCCCTCCAACGAATCCTCCCTTTGATAATGGAGCAAAATGTAAGTATGTTTGTGTATGTAAGTATGTATATCAATATTGTTGAATGAATCATGCTATCACCAGTGTCTCAGTTACCATTTATGCGCGTGGATATTGCAAACCTTATGCAAGTTTTCCGTCTACAAAGCAAACTGTCCCCGAGCTTCTTTTCCATTTTAACAAGGTAATTAGGTTACGCCGTCGTAATGCCCCAGAACTAAAAACGTTAGAAGTAACTACACATTCTGAATAAACTTTAATATGGAAATATGTAAAGTCAAATTCGTTATGAATTAATTTCAAATATAACAGTTACACATTTATAAACTCATATTCAGTATCGCATACTTTGTTTACACAGGTAGTATCGACATATGCGAATTGACGACAGGCAAGAAAACAGTCAAGTCGCCTCTCTACCTACATTCTCCAGGCTATCCAGATAGTTATGCAGTCGCTAGAGATTGTGTTGTTACGGTTACTGGAACAGACTTGCAAGTAATTATTCTTGACCAACGCCAACTTCAGGGGAATCTCAGCATCTCAGCCAGGAAGAAAAACGTTCAGTCCAGCGGTAAAAAAACAGTTTACAAAGAGAGAGTAGACCTAGGACATGTTCCGGAAGTGTCTATACGGTACAATAACAACGAGAAGATTGGTATGCAAGTGTGGATACAAGTAAATGGTGTGTATTTCGGGTTTCTTATTTCGTTCCCAGTAACCGATTCAGATTCAGGAAGGTAAAGTTTGAACTCAATACAGCCTACATTAACTGATATGCATGTTTGTTGTACCACCTTAGAGAATGTTGGCTTATTTTCACATTTGATACCCTGAGTCGAAAGAACTATGGGTGTATGTGCAGGTAAACGCAATAATGTTCTTGGATATCTTGGAATTAATCTAAGTATGCTAAAGTATTCATGATAATTTATCTGTAATGTCATCCACAGGGTCAAGCATATCAGTGCAGTTTTGACTGGAAATAATGCTTCTTACTTCATGATGATATGCTAGTTCTCGCCTGCTAGTTCTCGCCAGCTAGTTCTCACCTGCTAGTTCTCACCTGCTAGTTCTCGCCAGCTAGTTCTCGCCTGCTAGTTCTCACCTGCTAGTTCTCGCCAGCTAGTTCTCGCCTGCTAGTTCTCGCCAGCTAGTTCTCGCCTGCTAGTTCTCGCCAGCTAGTTCTCACCTGCTAGTTCTCGCCAGCTAGTTCTCGCCAGCACTCATATTTTCGGTCGTTATCGTCATTGCCGTGATTGTGGTTTGCAGGTAAATATAGATTAATTTCCACTTTTTCACTGTTGTCTGTTTATGCCAGTCTTATAACCAAAACCAACCGCTGCGTACACTTTGCTTCTTTTATTTTTCTTCAGCTTACATCACTCACACACGCTCACACACTTTCTCACAACACAAGGTTTTCCCAGCAGCCCCACTTCCGACATGCACAGAGAGACTAGCTTAGCAGACGATATATCAACATCGTCTCACAGCTACATTCTAATGACAGGGTTGGGTTGACCGCTCTGGTCAGTATAATATTGTATCATATTTTGGATGTTTACTACTTTTGTTTGATTAAACATAATTTATTGCGGAAAATGAAATGGAGTAGGCACAAGTGACAAACGTACGAAGCCGTCTCCGACATACATGTCATTACATTGTAATACGTGAATAATAATGTGCAGAATATATGTACAGTGCAGAGAAATTATACACTAGTAATGAGAATATATAATAACACACACACACATACATACGCACTAACGTACATATATATATATACAGTATTTCACACAAAGACATACCAACATACACATAAACACACACCCATAGATATACGTGAGTTACATTTATATTTATAAGTATACAATGGTACATTTGTGAAATATATTTAATGTATCTATATAATACCACAGAAGTTAATAATATAATAGACATTTTAAATTGAAGCGTAGGGCGGAAAATATAAAATATAACTAAGCTGTGATAATTACATGGAATGCTATTGTTTTGCTTTAAAATCAAAGTTATATCGAACACCAAAACTAATGAAAAAAATAAAATATAACTATGTCGTTTTGTATTGAAACAGGACGTGTATTAAATGTGCAAGTCACATGTAAACCAAGATAATAAAGAGTGAGTAAGTGAGTGAGTTGGATTTAACGCGCTTTTAACAGTATTCCAGTTATATCACGGCTTAATATGGGAGGAAAGTAATGCAGGTCTTTGACGTTTATCACTTCGGTGAAACCCAAGAGCACGGGTATGGTGCTGACAAAGCTAGAACCATAATCGAGGCGAACCGGGATTCGAACCCACAATCATAGGTTTCTGGCGTGCCCAAGGGACGCGAATCGCGACTGGGCCACCCGTGCACCAAGATAATTTAGAAGTAGCTGGCGATAGATATAATTCTAGTTACATTAAGATAAATTTAAAATCCGTTTGTTTCTACAATAAATTGATGGACATATTTAAAAATTGAACTATTTTGTTCCTCGGAGAGATATTTGTTACCACCTGGAATTGTTTCTAAATTGGGCTGCGCAACTGTATTCCTAATGTTCATAAACAAAGATTGCCTTATTAATAATACTACTTACATTCAAGAAACAAGTGAAAAGCATTACCACATGGGGAACTGCAAGAGCAAGAAAAAGTGTCCGATAAATTAACCCTAAATAAATCATTTATATGGCTACATCTGTGTCTAAGTCTTGTGTGTATAATATTAATTTCACGCTTTCCATAACTGAAATAATATGGAGATCTAATAACATTTGGATAAATGTTTGTTTTTAATTCAGCTGCAGAATAACTATTTTTAACATTTATATTTCGCTGTTGACCAAGCAATAATTGAAACATGTGCAGCCCCTTTCGTTTCTTGAGATAAAGTGCCCCCCAGGTGTTCTGGAGTTTCTACATGTTCAGTGGCACAGTAGTGGAAAAGTAGTTTATTCTCCAGAAAGTAATTCTATATTCTTTTAAAAATAAGTTCTTTCAAATAATTTTCCAAGACAAGATACCAGTGAAATAGGACTGTAGTTGGAATGGTGGGATTTATCGCCCCTTTTGTACAAAGGCATTATTACATTAGCTAGTTTCCACTGTGATGGGAATGTGCTTTGTTCAAGAGAATAACTGAATAACAAGCGTAAGGGATTGACAATGGATAGTGAAACATTTTTTAGTATTTTCGTAATGTGTGGTTCAGGTTGTCGGAACCGCTTGCTTTATTGACCGATAGGGTCTTTATTTCTTAATTTTTTATAATGGTGTAACCCAATCCATGATCACATAGTTTCACAAGTGGTGATAGCGAGGGGGTTCATCATCAACATTGGAAACTGATATAAAATAATCTTTGATTCATCCTTATCAAAATCAGAAAATGCTTCATGTACTGTGTTGTTATTAGTGACCAGAGGTGGGATTTCTTCAAATTATTTACTTTCTTTCTTTGTTTGAAAAATGTCACATACATATATTACATCAATAGACTCGCAGCTATTAAACAAGCGCATCCATTCAGTTGACTCAATCAATTCCTTTAACTTAGCAAAGTCACCATTCAATCAGAACCTCTCTTACATAGGATTTGTTCATGTTAATGTAGTTCGCTTGCGAAACAACAACCCCTTTGTGGTCACTGATATCCGAGGTGAAGTTGACAACACTTAATACAATTACAATCGTCACTGAGAACAATAGGGTCAAGCAGAGTTTGTGAATACTCAGTGACGCGTGTCGGCTCTTTAACTACATTAGTAAACTCTTTCTATATAATACCGTGCAGATGATCAAGGTTGCCTTTCAGTGAATCTTCATTAAAATCAGCGTAAGGCGTATAATGTAGAGTAGTTTCAAGTGAAGATTCTATTTGATCCCAATATAATTATGCACGTAGTTGTTCGTATTCGTGGCATGAGTCGTTCTATCATGTGTGGTAAAGGTATTGTGACAGTTGTGTCCCGATTATGAATATTGTTTCATCTCTAGGTATCGGATCCATGTGTGTAACGTTCACTAGAGCGTCGGAAACATCCCGCATCCCTAAGTGTCTCCCTCCACAAACACCTGCAGCTACAGAAAGTACAGCGAAGAAGATCACAGCAACAGGAGAAATCAACACGTCAACAATATTCTGTAATAAAACAAAACAACACATCAACAACAAGATTGATATGACACAGTATATTTAATCATCAACTATATAAGATTGTATTTGTGTATCTGCTTGTCTAAGCATCAACACCTTGAATAGTTTATTCTCAGATGTTGAGGAACATCGGTTATGGATTTGTTGAGCTTTCAGCTGGTCACAATAACAACATTTAAGAGGACCTCAGTGCCAGGATTGTTCCCCTGATTGGAAAACAGGATCATGTAATCTCTGTTTGAAATGTGTAATAAACTTGGAATGATCTCCTGGCTACTCCTGGCCTTACCAAATCCAAATTAAAAGAGAATAGACAACAAGACCCATGCACCAATGACTTAGTTGCTATACCTATGTTATAGAAACTATTGGATCACTACACAACAACAATAGAATGCTCATCCTAAAACAAAATTATTTTATATGAAACAGTTAAGTCCCAACACTTGCCTCATCAATAATCAATATTCTTCTCAATATGTTGATGTAGTTTTAATGGTTGCCATGTGTTGCGCTTGGAGGATTAAACCTGATATTACAAGTAGTTCATTGGTTTCTATTTGCAGATACTGTAACAACCACAACAACTTCACAAGGGAACCGACAACCACCACAACCTCCCCGAAAAGCAAACTCATTAAGTGCACCAAAGCAACCCCCAACAACAACCACGCAACCCGCACCTCTGCCAACACCAACAACAACCTCATCAAGTGCACCAAAGCAACTTCCAACAACAACCACGCCAGCTGCACCGCTGCCAACACCAACAGCAACCTCATCAAGTGCACCAAAGCAACTTCCAACAACAACCAAGCCAGCTGCACCGCTGCCAACAACAACAACAACCTCATCAAGTGCACCAAAGCAACCTCAAACAACAGCCTCACCAACTGCACTACCAATGACCAAACATCCAAGTAGGACAGAAACACTTCCTAATTGTCTATATTTAATGAAGATGAAAGAAACATGGAATTGGTTACCAACATTGATGATTGGTAATAGAATGTTGATCTGAATACATAAGACGCTTGGGCAGATGCAGATTTCTTCAGGATGAAAACATGAGATAGCATCGCGGTGTATGAATCCTACAAATTCTGGAACACATGACCTGTCATATTTCATAAAATCAACCAAAACAAAACAAAACAAACTGCTCTACAGTTATTGTTGATATAAATTTTGAAAATAGTTAACTTCCTCAAAGAAATAGAATCAAACATTGATATTTACTCAGAACACTCATCATTGTCCGCATAATGTTGCTGAACTAGTTATACACGTCAATGGAGTATATTGTCAACTTGTTTACATCTTATTGGACCAGGTTACAAAAAGTTTTGCTTAACAATTGAGTAGTGTATTAACTATTTATATCACTATCACAGGAGTAGCCTGTCAACTATTCATACATGACACTGGAAGAGTTTGTAAACTAGTTATACACGATGAAGGTAAATGGAGCTGATGTTGATAGAGATGCAATAAGCATATGGACTGAGTTTCTTGTTACAGAAACCGTCTTGATAGCGGGGACAATTGCTGCAGTCATTGGCGTGGGCGTTCTTGTCATAGCCGTGGTTGCAGTTTGCAGGTAAACATTTAGATTGCTACATCTTTGCCTGAGACTTGTGTGTATAGTATTTATTTCACGCTTTCCATAACTGAAATAATATGGAGATTTAAGAACATTTGGATAAATGTTTATTTTTAATTCAGGTGTAGAATAACTATTTTTAACATTTTCATTTCGTTGTTGACGAGAAAAAATTGAAACATGTGCAGCCCCTTTCGTATCTTGAGATAAAGTGACCCCAGGGGTTTTTAGGTTCTACGTGTTCAATGGCACTGTTGGCATAACAAATAGCTGGATAGTCCCGTACCTGTTTGTGACTGAAAACCATATATTTGTCTTGGTTGGATTACAATTTACAAGCTATGTGCTTGTCTACTGATGAAGGCAGGGGATATCTTGGTTTAGTCTTTCTTTAATTACAACCATATTAGTAGATGAAGTTCCTATACATGTATCGTCGGCGAAAAGCCTAGTAATATTTTGAAGCTGATCAGTGATATCATTTATGTAAGATAGAAATGGGAACGGCCCAAGCACAGAGCCCTGTGGGACCCCTGCATTGGTGAATGTTTTACTTGATAAAATACCATTAATAAATCAGTTTTGGCAACAAGCTGACAAATAAATACGACACCAAGCTAATAATTTACCAGTTTTAGCATATTATTGAAGTTTATGCAATATACCTTTATGCCTATACCCCGTTGAATGGCTTATTTATGATCATCAAGCGAATTTCCAATGTGATGATGAATTTCAATTAGTTGATATGTATTACAATTGTTAGGCATGAATTCCGACTGATATTAAGAAAGCAGTTTATTCTCCAGAAAGAAATTCAAGACAAGATAACAGTGAAATATGCCTTTAGTTGGAATGGTGCTAAATTGAATTTGGAACCCAACGCGCAGCGTGAGGTTTCAAATGTTAAATTTAGCGCGGTTAAATCTACAGGTAACCAAACTCTACATTAAAAACACAGTATATTTATCTCCATTCTACCATGACGAAATAAAACGCGAACTCTTTGGTGTTAGCAAATATACTGAGTGAAGCTGCTTGGTTGAGTCCAGTGTTTGAGTGGGTTATCGATCTGAAATACGGAATCACCGAAAACAACATGGCGCTGTAAATACTCAAGCAGTTTGTTTACACCGTTATACTTCACTGGAACATATGACAGGCATTGAAAGCATATAAGCACGGAAACTTAGTAAGCTAACATGAGGTGGGCATCCCCAAAGAAATCAAATCAAGCTTTGCAAGGCTTTCGCTCTACATTGCACGTTACCATTATGACGTCATGTCGCTCATTGTGACGCAAAAGATATAGCGTCACAGTCGTATATAGAAAAGCGCCAAAATTCCAAGCTCTCTAGCTGTTGTTTCCAAAACCTAAAGGCATTCCCTTTGTAGTTTTCTGTCGTGTTTTCTGCACGAAACGTACTGCCACGCATCCTTTGAATATTGTAGTAACTGCATCTGTGCATTTGTAACCTGTAATTGTAGGTATAAGTGTTTAAATATGACGGTTGCTGTTCAGTAAATCTTCGTTTGAATCACCAAGTAAAAATAAGGCGTATAAAGTAGAGCAGTTTCAAGTGAGTGTTCTAGTTGATCCCATGCCAATAAAACACAGGGGTGTTAGGTGGTCTTTGCCACGCACATAATAATAATCTCTTCTGAGGCATGAAAAACTCGAAACACATATTTTCATAATTGTATGATTCTAAAACTTCCCTACGTTTAACGTACAACAATGCCGAGACATATACAATGATACCACCACCAAAAATAGTTCTATCGCTCCTATAAGGAGAATGAAAGAGGTCTATTTTCAGGTCATTTGTGTTCATGGAATCATCAAGGTGTGTCTCTAAAACATACCATGTGATATTCAGAGATTTGCTCAGAAATACGCGGAAGTTGATATCGTAGATTAGTACATTTAAGTGAAACATGGATATTTCCTCATTGTGAGAGTTTACTGAACCAGGGCCAGGTTTTTGCTCGACATCTCCAGCAATAATGAGAAGTAGGATGAGGATTGGTAGTATATATCGGAGTTAGTGAAAGATTATGGCGAACAGAGATATATTTGAACAAGACTACAGCTGATGGATAAATAAAAGTGTTCAAAACATCCATGAAATAACCAACTACAGTAGGTAGCGGATGCTTGATTGATAATATGAAAGTTTCCCTTCCTTAGGAGAGTTGAATACCATTTGTTGTAATGCAAACCTATCGATGCTCTGTACGCACTCAAACCAGTCAATTGCCAAACGGGGGCGGTCGGGTAGCCTAGTGGTTAAAGCGATCGCTCGTTACCCTGAAGACCCGGGTTCGATTCCCTACATGGGTACAATGTGTGAAGCCCATTTCTGGGGTCCCCCGCCGTGATATTGCTGGAATATTGGTAAAAGCGGCGTAAAACCATGTTCACTCACTCACTCAATTGCTAAACAGGAAAAATATATTATCCAGGCAAGGTCATCGACGGGTTTGTTAGTTAGTTTAGGTGAATGTAAGTTAGTCTTTTTCAAGTGTGACAAGTCTACAGAATACGAAATCTCAAAGTTTTATAATTAAAACGTGTGTACATTGTACCACTAAATAATTAAGTAAAAGAAGGGTATTAACATGCAAAGAACTACTTCTGTGTGCTTACAATACATGAGTGAGTGTGATGAACTATACTGTTGCAGACAAACTGAATGAAATAAAGTGCAGTGATACACAAATACATGTAGTAAGCATTATGACGAAACGTGTCCACAAACGCAATGACGTGCGAGATACAAGCAGATAGATGTACACTGTGCCACCGAACCATGTTGTATGGACACTGGCTGTTTGTGTTGTGGTCAACACATATAACTGTGATAGAATAATGACATGACTGATACAAGAGAATTATCTAGAGGTGTATCTCAATTTTGAGTCTCACAAGTAAAATAAATTGTATATGGATGTGAGATCTTAGAGTTTGTTTTGTTCTGGATTTGAGTTTTAACTATTTAACATTTGTGTTTTTATCATGAATCGCTTTCCACCTTTTTCTTTGCAAGCAAAGATTGTACCATCAAGGGTATAAAATGAAGACAATGTAGTGGCTTTGTTTAGATTAAGAAGTCATGGCGATATGCTTAGTGAGGACCTCTGTTACAAATATTCCCCCTTATTGACCCTTAAGTGTTTTGTTTGGTTTTTTTCCCATGTAGACCCGGTTTTCGGGAATGTGAACAACGAACTTAACAAAGACCTGTGCTCGGTCATTTATGATCTTGCCGATAACATGTGAGCGATCAATATCACGCTGTGACACCTTAACACCGAGACTTGTTTCACACATGTCAATGATCATTTAGCCGGTTTGAGACTTATCACTTGTAATAGAAACATACATGAACCGTAAAGAGTTCCTGTGAGTGTATTGTTCAAGTTCCTCACATCTGACTTCAGACTGTTCAAGCTCTACTCTGTGGTTTCTGGATTCCCTGGAAATTCACGAATCGAGTTTGTTTGAGGGCGGATTCCTCCATCCTTTTAAGGATTTCGGTTATTAGTGTAGGAACAACAAGGGTATCAGTTTGTTGGAGAAAGTTTCATTAGATATAGCTTGAGTCTCGAACACTTCGTCCTTTGTTTGTCAATGTTGCGAATGAGGGCGGATGTAGCGATCTTACATCTCGTTTGAGTGTTTCCTCATCTTTTTTTAAGGATTTCGGACATTAGTTAAGTAACAATGATGGGTATCAGTTTGTTTAGGAACGTTTCGTTAAATATTGCTTGAGTCAGGGCATCGTTCGTTTCATTCTCCGTAAAAAACTCACCCTCACTTGTGAAGATATCTCTTGGTCTTTGAATCGGCGGTTCGAGCCTGTTCGCTTCATGGTTGACTGAGTTGACTGAGCGGGAGTTTGCGACGCCATGTTGGAATCCATATTGAAGTCACAGTCAGTCCTTAGTATAATTGTAGATTGATTCACTGTGTTTACTGTGCTAACTGGCAGGCAATCTGAGACACCTTTTGGTCATCCATAATTAATCACTTTCGATCCGTAGTGAAGTTACATTGCAAAATTTAATCATTGATGTTTAAGTTTGACAGTCGGGTCGGAGCCCTCTGTCCGCCACGGCCATGGTGCAAACAAACCAAGGGTCATAATCAGGCCATACCTGGGATAAGAAGAAACGATCAGCGGATCCTACCTCGACCTGCCCTAGATGACTGGGCGATGCACATCCCACTAAAGAATCTTTGTTATGGTGGCTGAAACTTATTCCTGTGTGCCATATTTATGTTGTTTATCAGTAAATACTTACAACATCATTTGCTACATATGTCTAGTATACATTTGGATGTTCCTTTTTCATTCACATTATTTAATAATATAAAATATAGGCGACAAAACCCTTTCCATCTTCATAACAAATCTCTGCCAGAAGAGTCAACTCTACAATTTCGACTACTTCATAAATATGAGGAATTTCACCACTATTTTGTCTTTTATGTCCAGTGGAATGTGCTTCTGTATCAATAATTATTCTCTGTCGTTGACGTATTATATTAAGTATAACTTGAATGCTGTAAACCATGAATATAATGTTAGGCTGCAAATTGTGTTTTTGTATAGTACAGTAACTACATTTAAATAGCTTTTGATTGCCAGGCTTTCTAGTTCACAAAACTGGAAATTAAACCGTTTTTATGATTTATTCCAACTTTCCAATAGTCGACTTTCCCTTTATGTCGAGCAATATTACAACAGCTCCAGTCTTTTGTGTATACATTTCACAACTTTTGAGGTAAAATCGACTATGTTCTTCTACCAAGATTTCCAAACGCGCCTCACGACTTTCGCTCAGAAGTTGTTTGATCAAGGTTACAACATTCAAAGCCTCAGTAAAACTTTCAAACAGTTTTATGGTAGACACGTGTAGGACAATTTCAAAATTGACGCATCAGTGACACGAATGAACACTTGACTTGAATTTGCGTATGTTTGTGACGGGTGCCATCGGTTGGGCAGGATACGCTCACCTTTTCGCGAACAATTGGTATCATCAGAGATTTTCTTGTATCTGTAGGTTTTGCCTCTCTTTGTAAGACGGTCAAGGCTTCAGTAAAGGTTTCAGTAAAGGCTTCAAAAGGTTTTCTGGTAGACAAGTGGAGGACACTTCCGAATTTGGCGCATCAGTGATGATATTCCACAGAGTTTGATATATTCAAGAATTTTAGTTGGTCTTATTTTGTTATCATATTCTATAGATCAACAACATGTACTATTGGTGTTTTTATTGCTCTTTTCAGAAGGCGAGAGAACAGATCGAGTCCAGCTATGACAACAGGTGTTGTTCAAATAGATGAGTCAGCCACTCACCAAAACAATACTCAGACAGACGCCTATGATCAGACAATCACACACGAAGGTGACCGCGTTGACACGAGCAACACATATTCCGATCTCATTCACTTGGACACACACGATGTTGGACACGACTACGGCAGGATACACCAGTATGCCAATGATGTAACCTTCAGCACATCTGATACCAACAGCACCTACTCTGGCCTCGGTCTGCATGAAAACCAAGCAGAAATGCATGACTACGGCAGAATACAGCATACAGCATCTAGGACATCATCATAGGACAGCTAAGCAACATCGGTGTAGACATGCAACAATTGAAGGGGAAGGTGGTTATGTTGAACTGATGAACACGATGTGCCAAAGCGGAGTTCGTTAATATTTTGTGTGGATCATTTTAGTAAACCTTTCCCAAAAGGCCATTTAGAAAAAAAGCTATTCACAATTTCAACTGTTTTTTTAAAAGCATAACCATGATTGTGTTTTACTTTTTCTTTTAGCTTCTTTGTAAATTCGTTTGTATATGTTTGTGCCCAAAAGATGTTTTCTAAAATATAACAAACAGTGATATTCTAACTGTGATGTTTTGAAACTAATAATCGTAATGACAATATTTGTATAGCAGATAAAGCGTAATGGAAATGGTTGAAAAGCTGGTTAAGTACAATGGAAATACTTGTATAGGGGGTGAAGTGTCATGAAATAGTTGTATAGCAGGTTAAGTACAATATGGAAATACTTGTATGGCAGGTTAAGTACAATGGAAATACTTGTATAGTATGTGAAGTGTCATGAAATACTTGTATAGCAGGTTAAGTACAATGAAAATACTTGTATAGCAGGTTAAGTACAATGGAAATACTTGTATAGCAGGTGAAGTGCAATGAAATAGGTGTATAGCAGGTGAAGTGAAGAGACCAAAGGCTGTAACATTGCTCGACACAAGATGGTTGACAGCGCCACAGTCATTTGATTCATTATCCATATCATACAGACTACCAGATAACTGTTCCATTTGAACGGCAGAATCAAAGGCCATAGTGACAGCTCTGGAGTACATTTGTAAACAAGCAAAACGTAAACAATTATTATATATTCACACTCTCCTTCTTGTCTTCATACTATTGAAATTCTGCCTTGCAAACGTCCACTCTGAATTGAAATTGTTGAATTATAATTATGATCTTTCCACTGACCAATTTTACATCATCATAGTCAAAGATACTTACAAAAGTGTCTGAGAATCATGTAGGTGAGGCCATTGACAATTATACACAACTTTGGAAATACTTTTTGAGCGGGATCAGTTTTAATAAATATGCTTACAAGCCTCTGCAGCTTGGAATATTCGAGAATTTAACATAGTTGAATTTGGTTAAACTATTTTACATCGTTTCATTTTATCATCTGACAGCAGTTCTGAATGGTTTAGACATTCCACGCAGACTCGAAACATACTTGATTTGAGAATCTTCATTTTGGCAAAGGACAAATGAACCAGCCTACATACCGACATATTGCCGGGAAGGGCGATCACTGACAATGAAAACGTATTTAAGCAATTGTCTTTAGAAGTAACGGCACCGTCTAATACACCAGTGTCAGTCGAAACTATACTTAGTGCTGTAACTGTCCGACTGACGGATTACTAATCTTGTGGAGAAGTATATTAAAGCGAACATTCAAGGAAACTTGCAATGTTTCGGTTCTGGTTGTAATGTAATCATGGGTGACTTCTATATTGTAGACATTTGACTTGTGTTGCTTGTGACGGGTGCCATCTGCGGGGAAGATATGCTCACCTTTCGCGAAAACCTGGTACCATCACAATTTAATCGTGATTCACAAACACAAGCTCTTGATTCAGTTGGAAGCACACTATATACTTTGCTTTAAGCAGGGATTTTTTATGAAAATTGAAAGGGTTTTGTAAGAGACGAGACATGATATCATAAATACATACACCATTTGGCCTTGAATCTGTTGCGAAGGAGAAGACTGAATGTTAATATTGGCTTCTTCTCCCGTAGCCATGGATATGATTTCAAAATCATTTGCTATTCCCAAACGGGCTACTATTTATACTGACTGAAAGAAGTAAGGGATCAAATGAAACTTTGTAAGGACCCAAACCAGAGATTGTGTGGCACGGCAGTGAACAAAAGAGATAGCAATAGTTCACTCAGTGATATATGTTTGTGCTATAAAGCATTTCTTAACAGTTATATGGGTGCTTTTCGCAAGCACCGTGAAAAGGTTCTTAAGCATAATTCAAGTTTCGCTTTACACATATTCATAGTTTCAATCCTAAACGGAGCTTAGGTATTGCTTGTTTCACCTAAACACATGAAACGGGTCTCATCTTGTTTCATATCCGAAATGCGTCTTATCAATCACGTGTTTGTTGCGTGTTGCACACACACACACACACACACACACACACACACTGAGTACGTTAGGGGGGATTACTTCATAAACCTATGCCTATGACTTAACAAGTATCTCTATGCTTATGTGCATGTCTGTGTATCAGATATTTTGCACTTTTAATGATTTTACATGGTTGGTTTTAGAGTACCATTTCAGGTTGTACATATGTTGCCAAAATAGTTTTATAGAATTGCATCTGGTATCACATACTGCGAATAGCTTCAAAAGTGGTTGCCTAAATTCATGCAACCTTATCAACTTATCACTGTATATAATATCATCAAAACAAACTAAGATATCATGTCTTTTGCTTTGATTCACTAGAAACGTATGGTTTGAAATTCGCCGCTCTGAGGATCTGTTAAGAGACTCGAATAACGGAAATTTGTGGAAAAATGTCTGAATACAGCCATGCTTTCACTGTTTTGGTGACTCGGGTTGGTGTTCCCTGGTGCATGGGGGCCCAGTCGTGGGTTTGGATGTCGGTTCACCCTGATTAGCCTGATTTCGTGCTCGTGGGTTTCACCAAAGTGATAATGTTTAACGTCGAGGACCTCCATCACTTTGGGCTTCCCTCCTTCACGCTGTGACATAGCTGAAATACTCATTTACATACATATGTGTGTATGTATAGACAGGTGTGTTTTGAGGCCATGGCGGCAGTAATTTCGCTGCCCTGGCCCCGTTCTTAGTGCTACGGCTGCTATACGTCTGTGCACAGAATGGATCGCTATACTGGCTCTGTGAAACTGACACAAGGTGTTTGACGTAAATTGAATATCTTTCACAATCTGTACATTATTATCCTAATCGGTATAATGTTCCTACTATCATGACTATTATACAGAATAAAATGAATTTGAATTACGATACTCATTTAGTGACTTTCCTCAGAGGAAAACCTGGTAAGGGTCGAATCTGTTAATGATGCATGTTGTTGATTCGTCATTTAAAGTTACTGATAGGGTAGACACGTGCCAATTGTCGTATCTGTTAGATGACACAATTTGATAAGTCAACATGCACAGTTACAGTAAACTACGGTAATAACGAACTCAACGGGACCACTAATTTTAGTTCGTTATGACCGTAGTAAGTTATAAGCATATGTACAGCAGACGTATAGCAAATAAACAGCAAGTTGACGGTATCAAAACACATTTCGTTATATCCATCAGTTCGCTAAAAGAGTGTTCGTTATGAACATAGTTCACTGTTCTTGGTGTAATATTCTTACTCACAAAGAATGATTGTAGCACGTGAACTGGACTGTTTGCTTGCTTGCACGAATAAATAATAGTGAACGACATCTGGTCTTCCGTCTTTGTTTTATTGCCAAAATTACTCGGGTGGTACATCCGGTAAAAAAGTGCGTCCCGCAGCTTAGCTGCCAAGAGAGGTTACTCTGATACCTTACACTCTATCACAGCCGGTAATGGTACAATACAGCACGACAATAGTACACTGGGTAGTGACAGAGTAGAGCCGTGCATAATGTCGAATCTGTTGGATGATGCAAGTGGATGGTTTAACATGTACAGATACTTATAGGGTACATACGTAACAAAGGTCGTCTCTATTTATGACGCGAATTGTTGGTTCAACACTTACATCTTCTAACAGGGTAGACACTTTAAGGAAATTATATAAGTACCTTTATCAAACCCCCCATGTCAAATGTTGTGATCTGATCGTCCACGTGATAATGAGTCTATTGTTGCCAGTTTGAATGCAGCAAATGACATGAAGATTATTGGCCCGTCAACCGTGGAAGATGATAAAATGGTAGCAAATGATATCTATGTGAGAGGAGTTGATAACAATGAAGGCGATTGAGAGATGATGTATAACCCTAAAGTTTGTAGGTGGTGACGGTAGGACATTGGAGTCTCGTGGAGCTAGTGTGAAGAACCTGTCTGCTCAGATCAGCTCAGTCGCATTGCGTGTGTAGAACAGCATCCTCTCAGACATGTGCATTGTGTATATATCTTTGACGGACAGTATAGATGACATTTAAATACATCACCCAGAAAACTAACCCTCTGGACTCTCTATTTTGATAACAAGCGCAAGTGTAAACTCAGATAACGGTTATACAGGTAATTGTGTACCCGATCTGAAAGTGAGGCTGAGGGACATGCGACATGCCACGCCCCCGATATCACTCCACACATCATATAATGATGAACATTCAATGAAGTACGCACGCACCCACCCACCTATTTCGACTATATTGCTCAATGTACTTATAATTGAGGAAATACATTCATGTTCATTCACAAGTTAAACACAAATACACACACAATCAGCACCTAACATGGACATTTACCGTGACGGGAGCGTGGTACACAAACATGCATATGTTGGCTCGTGTGAAGTCACGGGAAACGGGAGGAAGTTGACATCATTTGTATAGGGATATTTATGCAATATTGAAGACACACATCCAGGGAAAGAGACTATATTTAATGTTTGTAGGAGAGACAAAACTGCAGTGTTATTGTCCGTGCACAAGTTGAAGTACATGGTCATGGACCTTGACGTGGTGTTGGCACTCGCTGTGGTGATCACCTCCAGTCCCAGTGGTACATGTTCACCAGGTATGTTTACTGGATCTCAGTGATGTTGATTGCAATTAAAGTAGACAGTACTGGTAATTGTGGTTCTACACACATGTTAACTAGACAATATTTTAAAAAATAAAATGGTATTGTGTTATAACATTCCTTAATTGGTTTTGGGGCAGTTCTTGCTTGTGTACATACAATCAGTATGTATTGCGTTTATACTGTTTATGTTGTTCAGACGGATGGCACATGTCATGTACAAGTATATGTATGAGGGAATTGTGAGGTTACAGTGTGTGACTAATTGCAATTGCGTGTCATCGTTGTTTGTGATATCAACCATAAGTTTGGCATGGTTCAGACTCGCCTACATATATGTACAAGTTGCCGTCATATTGTAATATCACAGTTGACAATGAAATCATATATCATATTTACTGGAACAAGTAACTTTCAATTTCCGATTTCTAGGTTATCAGATCGTCGTTACGATCAGATACAATTCATCCCAACAAACTTGCTTTTTTCAATATTCATGCTTCCTAAAGTCTATCTTACTTCACGTTTCACATTGAGATGGCGTATGAAGTTGAAAGCCAAAGGATGCATTTCGTAGGACGTACAATCGAGCATGGCCCTCCTACCAATATTTCAAAAAGCGGCATACGGCTCAGAAGTTTTTTGATCAATCGATGTCTTATGATTATGGAAAGGGTTTTGTCGCTTTTATTTTGAACTCTGTAATGACCATGGATTAAATCCTTCGCGTGAAAGTGGTAGTAACATGGCACGCGAGGATCACCGTGACCGTTACTTGAGACACTCAAATCTACCCCTGTCCAAACTCCAGGAACTAGTTCTCTCCCAAGTATTCCGAAGATATTAATTTTCCAAATTTGGAACATACACGTATACATGTATACGTAAAGATAGACAGCACTTATTTCAATATGGGGCCACAGCGCGCAGTTTCCACTCTCAGTGCATGTGTCACAATATTTGTCTGATGACCTAACATCGTACCCTTCTATTGTCTACTGTGCAATGTGCGACTTTACATTAACGCTTAAACACAATACTCTAAAACTGATGATATTTTGTCAAAGTAATCACTTTAGTAGGAATAATCTACAGTCGCAGTTAACATGTTCATTTTCATTCATTATTCTATCCTTAAAGCTCTACTGTTGTTGTAGAATCCTGTACACCTCCGCTGAGACGAGTAACCCCTCCAACGAATCCTCCCTTTGATAATGGAGCAAAATGTAAGTATGTTTGTGTATGTAAGTATGTATATCAATATTGTTGAATGAATCATGCTATCACCAGTGTCCCAGTTACCATTTATGCGCGTGGATATTGCAAACCTTATGCAAGTTTTCCGTCTACAAAGCAAACTGTCCCCGAGCTTCTTTTCCATTTTAACAAGGTAATTAGGTTACGCCGTCGTAATGCCCCAGAACTAAAAACGTTAGAAGTAACTACACATTCTGAATAAACTTTAATATGGAAATATGTAAAGTCAAATTCGTTATGAATTAATTTCAAATATAACAGTTACACATTTATAAACTCATATTCTGTATCGCATACTTTGTTTACACAGGTAGTATCGACATATGCGAATTGACGACAGGCAAGAAAACAGTCAAGTCGCCTCTCTACCTACATTCTCCAGGCTATCCAGATAGTTATGCAGTCGCTAGAGATTGTGTTGTTACGGTTACTGGAACAGACTTGCAAGTAATTATTCTTGACCAACGCCAACTTCAGGGGAATCTCAGCATCTCAGCCAGGAAGAAAAACGTTCAGTCCAGCGGTAAAAAAACAGTTTACAAAGAGAGAGTAGACCTAGGACATGTTCCGGAAGTGTCTATACGGTACAATAACAACGGGAAGAGTGGTATGCAAGTGTGGATACAAGTAAACAGTGTGTATTTCGGGTTTCTTATTTCGTTCCCAGTAACCGATTCAGATTCAGGAAGGTAAAGTTTGAACTCAATATAGCCTGCATTAACTGATATGCATTTTTGTTGTACCACCTTAGAGAATGTTGGCTTATTTTCACATTTTATACCCTGAGTCGAAAGAACTATGGGTGTATGTGCAGGTAAACGCAATAATGTTCTTGGATATCTTGGAATTAATCTAAGTATGCTGAAGTATTCATGATAATGTATCTGTAATGTCATCCACAGGGTCAAGCTTATCAGTGCAGTTTTGACTGGAAATAATGCTTCTTACTTCATGATGATATGCTAGTTCTCGCCTGCTAGTTCTCGCCAGCTAGTTCTCACCTGCTAGTTCTCGCCAGCTAGTTCTCGCCCGCTAGTTCTCGCCAGCTAGTTCTCGCCAGCACTCATATTTTCGGTCGTTATCGTTATTGCCCTGATTGTGGTTTGCAGGTAAATATAGATTAATTACCACTTTTTCACTGTTGTCTGTTTATGCCAGTCTTATAACCAAAACCAACCGCTGCATACACTTTGCTTCTTTTATTTTTCTTCAGCTTACATCACTCATACACACTCACACACTTTCTCACAACACGAGGTTTTCCGACATGCGCAGAGGAACTAGCTTAGCAGACGATATATCAACATCGTCTCAAAGCTACTTTCTAATGACAGGGTTGGGTTAAATCGGCTCTGGTCAGTATAATATTTTATCATATTTTGGATGTTCACTACTTTTGTTTGATTAAACATAATTTATTGCGGAAAATGAAATGGAGTAGGCACAAGTGACAAACGTACGAAGCCGTCTCCGACATACATGTCATTACATTGTAATACGTGAATAATAATGTGCAGAATATATGCACAGTGCAGAGAAATTATACTCTAGAAATGAGAATATATAATAACACACACACATACATACGCACTAACGTACATATATATATACAGTATTGCACACAAAGACATACCAACATACACATAAACACAAACACATAGATATACGTGAGTTACATTTATATTTATAAGTATACAATGGTACATTTGTGAAATATATTTAATGTATCTATATAATACCACAGTAGTTAATAATATAATAGACATTTTAAACTGAAGTGTAGGGCGGAAAATATAGAATATAACTAAGCTGTGATAATTACATGGAATGCTATTGTTTTGCTTTAAAATCAAAGTTAAATCGAACACCAAAACTAATGGAAAAATAAAATATAACTATGTCGTTTTGTATTGAAACAGGCGTGTATGAAATATGCAAGTACATGTAAACCAAGATAATAAAGAGTGAGTGAGTTGGATTTAACGCGCTTTTAACAGTAGTCCAGTTATATCACGGCGTGTCGGCTTAATATGGGAGGAAAGTAATTTAGGTCTTTGACGTTTATCACTTCGGTGAAACCCAAGAGCACGGGTATGGTGCTGACAAAGCTAGAACCAAAATGGAGGCGAACCGGGATTCGAACCCACAATCATAGGTTTCTGGCGTGCCCAAGGGACGCGAATCGCGACTGGGCCACCCGTGCACCAAGATAATTTAGAAGTAGCTGGCGATAGATATAATTCTAGTTACATTAAGATAAATTTAAAATCCGTTTGTTTCTACAATAAATTGATGGACATATTTAAAAATTTTGTTCCTCGGAGAGATATTTGTTACCACCTGGAATTGTTTCTAAATTGGGCTGCGCAACTGTATTCCTAATGTTCATAAACAAAGATTGCCTTATTAATAATACTACTTACATTCAAGAAACAAGTGAAAAGCATTACCACATGAGGAACTGCAAGAGCAAGAAAAAGTGTCCGATAAATTAACCCTAAATAAATCATTTATATGGCTACATCTGTGTCTAAGTCTTGTGTGTATAATATTAATTTCACGCTTTCCATAACTGAAATAATATGGAGATCTAATAACATTTGGATAAATGTTTGTTTTTAATTCAGCTGCAGAATAACTATTTTTAACATTTATATTTCGCTGTTGACCAAGCAATAATTGAAACATGTGCAGTCCCTTTCGTTTCTTGAGATAAAGTGCCCCCCAGGTGTTTTGGAGTTTCTACATGTTCAGTGGCACAGTAGTGGAAAAGTAGTTTATTCTCCAGAAAGTAATTCTATATTCTTTTAAAAATAAATTCTTTCAAATAATTTTCCAAGACAAGATACCAGTGAAATAGGACTGTAGTTGGAATGGTGGGATTTATCGCCCCTTTTGTACAAAGGCATTATTACATTAGCTAGTTTCCACTGTGATGGGAATGTGCTTTGTTCAAGAGAATAACTGAATAACAAGCGTAAGGGATTGACAATGGATAGTGAAACATTTTTTAGTATTTTCGTAATGTGTGGTTCAGGTTGTCGGAACCGCTTGCTTCATTGACCGATTTTCTATAATGGTGTAATCCAATCCATGATCACATAGTTTCACAAGTGGTGATAGCGAGGGGGTTCATCATCAACATTGGAAACTGATATAAAATAATCTTTGATTCATCCTTATCAAAATCAGAAAATGCTTCATGTACTGTGTTGTTATTAGTGACCAGAGGTGGGATTTCTTCAAATTATTTACTTTCTTTCTTTGTTTGAAAAATGTCACATACATATATTACATCAATAGACTCGCAGCTATTAAACAAGCGCATCCATTCAGTTGACTCAATCAATTCCTTTAACTTAGCAAAGTCACCATTCAATCAGAACCTCTCTTACATAGGATTTGTTCATGTCAATGTAGTTCGCTTGCGAAACAACAACCCCCCTTGTTGTCAAACATCCGTGCTGAAGTCAACAACACTCACTACAATTACAATCGTCACTGATAACAATAGGGTCAAGCAGAGTTTGTGAATACTCAGTGACGCATGTCGGCTCTTTAACTACATCAGTAAACTCTTTCTATAAAATATCGTGCAGATGATGAAGGTTGCTGTTCAGTAAATCTTCGTTAAAATCAGCGTAAGGCGTATAATGTAGAGTAGTTTCATGTGAAGGTTCTATTTGATCCCAATATAATTGTGCACGTAATTGTTTGTATTCGTGGCATGAGTCGTTTCATCATGTGTGGTAAAGATATTGTGATAGTTGTGTCCTGAATATCAATATTGTTTCATCTCTAGGTATCGGATCCATGTGTGTAACGTTCACTAGAGAGTTGGAAACATCCCGCATCCCTACGTGTCTCCCTCCACAAACACCTGCAGCTACAGAAAGTACAGCGAAGAAGATCACAGCAACAGGTAAAATCACCGCATTAACACTATTCTGTAATAAAATAAAAAACACACATCAACAACCGCATCACTCATAACATGTTATTAAGTTAGTATCTAAGAAGAACATGTTCAGTGCCCCTCTGTGTGATCAAGGTAAGCTCATACATTTACATATGCTTAGTATTCCTTCGGATATTCTTTCCCTTATCACATTGCATAGACATTAACAGACATGTTTGATTATATCAATGTTGCTGCAAATTATTCATGAAAGGGTAACTGTTACACAAAATGTATCTCTTCCATCTGTCCAGGACTCACAAGCATAAAGTATTTTGCCATTCATCTTAACAATGACACCGACCTTTAGATTGATATGACACAGTATATTCAGTCATTAACTATATATCATTCTATTTGTGTATCCACTTGTCTCAGCATCAACACCTTGAATAGTTTACTCTCAGATGTTGAGGAACATCGGTTATGGATTTGTTGAGCTTTCAGCTGGTCACAATAACAACATTTAAGAGGACCTCAGTGCCAGGATTGTTCCCCTGATTGGAAAACAGGATCATGTAATCTCTGTTTGAAGAGTGTAACAAAACCTGCGTGATTTCCTTTTTCCTGACTACTCCAGGCCTTACCAAATCCAAATTAAAAGAGAAAAAGACAACGAAACCTATGCACCAATGGCTAAGTTGCTATACCTATGTTATAGAAACTATTGGATCACTACACAACAACAATACAATGCTCTTCCTAAAACACAATTATTTCATATGAAACAGTTAAGTCACTACACTTGCCACATCAATAATCAATATTCTTCTCAATATGTTGATGTAGTTTTAATGGTTGCCATGTGTTGCGCTTGGAGGATAAAACATGATATTACAAGTATTTCATTGGTTTCTATTTGCGGATATTTTAACAACTTCAACAACTTCACAAGAGATGACACGACAACCATCACATCTTCCCCAAAAAGCAACCTCATCAAGTGCACCAAAGCAATCCCCAACAACAACCACGCAACCCGCACCGCTGCCAATACCAACAACAACCTCATCAAGTGCACCAAAGCAACTTCCAACAACAACCAAGCCAGCTGCACCGCTGCCAACACCAACAACAGTCTCACCAACTGCACCACCGATGACCAAACATCCAAGTAGGACAGAAACACTTCCTAATTGTCTATATTTAATGAAGTTGAAAGAAACATGGACTTAGTTACCAACATTAATGATTGGTAATAGAATGTTGATCTCAATACATAAGACGCTTGGGCAGATGCAGATTTCTTCAGAATAAAAACATGAGAAAGTATTGCGGATGATGAATCCAACAAATTCTGAAACACTTGACCTGTCATATTTCATAAAAACAAGAAAAAACAAAAACCTGCTCGACAGATATGTTGTTCATATAAATTTTGAAAATAGTTAACTTCCTCAAAGAAATAAAATCAAACATTGACATTTTCTCAGAACACTTATCATAGTCCGCACAAAGTTGCTGAACTAGTTGTACACGTCACTGGAGTAGGTTGTCAACTAGTTTACATTTTATTGGACCAGGTTGCAAATAGTTATACTTAACAATTGAGTAGTTTATTAACTAGTTATATAACTATCACAGGAGTAGCTTGTCAACTAGTCATACATGACACTAGAAGAGGTTATAAACTAGTTATACACGATGAAAGTAAATGGAGCTGATGTTGATAGAGATGCAATAAGCATATGGACGGTGTTTCTTGTTACAGATACCGTCTTGATAGCAGGGACAATTGCTGCAGTCATTGGCGTGGGCGTTCTTGTCATAGCCGTGGTTGCAGTTCGCAGGTAAACATTTAGGAGATATGATGAAGTCCCATTTTAGAGAATATGCCGCTTTTGTTAATTTGGAACCGGGCACTGTTGCAAATGTATAGATAATCTACTCTACATGGGAATACATCAAACTTTTAACACACTTTTATCTCCATTTCACCATAACGACAAGACCGTTTTGAAAACGGATTCTCTTGGAACAGTAATCACACACGTGTACAAAGGTCCGCTGTCAGAACATTCTGAAAAGGGGTCACAGGTAGATACAAATGTAACAAATATTACGAATGTTCAAGATGAAAATACTCCTAGTTTCGACTACTTCAAAATAAGGGTTCAAAACAGTTACATAAACTTTGTCATTTGTATGCAAAAATATGCCTTCCTTAGTGTTGTCATCTCATCATCTAATATGTCAGGGTTACGGCCTGGGGCATTAAAATCGTCGCCAAAATATCAAACATAAAATGTACCGTATTTTCACTATTAGACACCAGGGCGCCGGCATGGATTAATAGAGGAATACGGAATGCAGTTCAGTTGGGTTATTGGCAGCCGATATCCGATTATTTATGCTAATATGCATGCTATCAATGTATTCATACGCACGTTTTTTGTGAAAAGGCTTACTTTAAAAAAGGTTTCAGTAGGGAAAAGGAAACTCCATAAAAACCATAATAATTAAGCATTCTTCAAATTCTTCAAGCACTGTTTCACCGGTGTCACACAGCTACATTTCTATGAGAAGATAGACTGGGTTTAACTCCTCTCTAAACAGTACTTCACGGTTTAATATATCGGATGTTTTGTGAAAACCAAAAACACGGCTCATAATCCGTGCATATTTGGATTTCGAACGAAAGATCAATGGATCCTGACTTTGTAGCGGCCATAAGATTTACGAGTCCCGTGATGGGATTCGAAACACTGGCCTTCTGATCCGAGCTCGGACGCCTTGACCACATGACCAAAGAGGTTAACCCCGTCAGCAAGCTGACAAAGTAAGGATGTCATCTGTAGGATGACTCCACGCCTTGCTACAACTTGACCCGCCCCAATGGGGCGTCCAATGTCCAAAAATGATGTTAAATACGTCCTCGAGGTTAGAATGAATAGTTATATACACATATAGTTACATATATCGCCCTCAAACGATATTTATGTTGTTTTTCAAATCTACATGTCAAACTGTACAAGGTGTAGAATGACAGGATCACATTCGATTTGCTTCAGAGGGAAATGTGGTGGGGCATCTTTAAGCACTGATGGTGATGATGATACCTTGCGCTGTTACAAACCCGGTCCGTCGAGGAAGACACCTGCATCTGTACCCGAGGATACACACGTGGAAATGATGGAGAACAATATATATGTACGGGGAACCACCCCTTCTACATCGCACTGTTACATGGTAGATAATTACATATACACAACTGGACAGGTCGATGTGAGTGATGATATGATGGTTGATAATGCTATGAATGTAACTGGGCGCGACACTGATGCAGACAGTGTTGTGTCGATGGTTGATAATGATACCTATGTAATTGGAAATGAAAGGGATTCATAAATAGAGGAAAGATATAACGCTGACATGAAATTTGTAAATAATGAGTTGATGGTTGACAACATGCATTATAGGTAAAGAGATGGTAGACGTACGACATGTTTGTTCACGACTTTGCATAAATTCTAACATTGGTTAATTGTGGGCAACAACACCCATCACATGACCATCATTATGCTACACCTCTTCAAAATGGAAATAGTATGTGTGTGTGTGTGTGTGTGTGTGTCTGCTGTCATAAACGAGTTTAAACAGAAGTATTCGTTGACTTCTCACCATTTCGTATTACATGTCTGCACACGGGCTGCAGCAACTCTTCACTACTTCATACAATTTTGTTTGAAATGATTGATTTCTTATTTCTATGAGAGTAGAGGTTTTCCTATGAGGAAACTTTTGAACGCTGATTAGAGCACATTTGTAAATGATACGGTATTTTGAAGGGTTTATCAGATCAGAGAATTACAGATTCAACATAATGTATTTCATTATATTCAAAATCCGTTTGTTCACGCTCACACGCTGTTACATCCTGTGAGTATTTCAGGACGTTGATTGCATTTGACTGAGTTTAGATAACTGGTTTCACTGTTAGGAAAAGAATACACGATATAGTGTGGCTACTGCGTGGTCCTATATACAAGGAAATGGTATATATTTATTCTGTGCTGCAAATAAAGTTTCAGAATGGAGGAAGTACCTAGATAGAGTGAGTGAGTGAGTAAGTATGGTTTTACGACGCCGCTTTTAACTCCTTTATGCAATATTTAATTGATTTATATATGTATGTGCTAGATGTGTTTAGGAATACTTATTGCCTATGTTATTGCTATTACAGAGTGTCATGTAACAGTCACATTACATAGGTGTTATTGCTGTTACAGAGTGCCATGTAACAGCCACATTACATAGGTGTTATTGCTGTTACAGAGTGCCATGTAACAGCCACATTACATAGGTGTTATTGCTATTACAGAGTGCCATGTAACAGCCACATTACATAGGTGTTATTGCTATTACAGAGTGTCATATAACAGCCACATTACATAGGTGTTATTGCTGTTACAGAGTGTCATATAACAGCCACATTACATAGGTGTTATTGCTGTTACAGAGTGTCATGTAACAGCCACATTACATAGGTGTTATTGGTGGGGAGCTTGCAGCGACCGGTCGTGGTCAACACGTTGAAAATAACCCAGCTGTCTGCTAATAATTGACTAAAGGTTACATTGAAGGACATTACGTTCAATTCTGATGTGCTTTTAAGTTATTGCAGTACTGACTTTGTTATATACTGAAAAACAAAAGTTCATGTGACATTGAATAAGATTTAATGCAAAGTTATGTTTTTTTACCAAATCTGAAACAATTTCAGTTTGCAACAGATAAAAGAATCCTGTAAGTGTTCAAATGGTTTTATTTGCCATACTGACTTCAGAAAATGCACGAAATGCATCCCAGGAGGATTTTTTATTTTAGAGAATGAAAGTGATGTTGAATTGCTGGATCAAGGAGAGATGTATGAAACAGATATGCTCTGCGAAGGAAGGAAAACACAAGATGAGAAAATAAATAAGTTTGGTTTGTCATTATTAAATATATGTAAGTAAGGATAAGAATTTATGGAGGAACAACTTCTTTATTACAATTAAGAGCTGTTGTTCATCCATAAATTGTTATCCTTACTTAGTACTCCAACTTCTAAATGCCTATCAAAGAAGTTAAATATATGTAAACAGTGGGGAATTCATATTGTAAATGGACGGAAACCAGGTGACTGGTTATACGTACATAGGCCCAAATGGGACTAATTTGATAGATTATTTTCTTGCATCTTCAAACAGTTTTAATGCTATCAAAGATGTATATGTACACAGTAGAACGGAGTCAGGCCACCTGCCCATTTCCTGTCAATTGTTACATTCTATTAGTCAGCCGCCGTCACCGAGTGACCAGGAAACATTAATTACAATGAAACTTCCAAGATATGTGTCGGGCGAGAATGGATATAAGTCCTATAGAGACAATATCTCTTCTCCCCCAGCAAAAGCAATCACTGACAGCTTTCTTGATTGCGTTCACGTGAACGAGGCTGCTGACAAACTGTGGAGTTTATTTCAGATTACTGGTGCGCACATGGAGAAGACGCCGACAAATGATAAGGCTGCAAATAAGCAGCCTGGATAGTATGATGAGGAATGTTCAATCAAATAAACGAATTACATATGATCGATTACATATTCTTCGAAAATCCAAAACGAAAGCAAACCTAGATGTGTATTTAGAGTCCAAACGTGATTTTAAAAAGACCTGTAAGGAAAAGGAGATTACTTTAATAAAGATATGACAGAACGTCAGCGCAAACGGATTTTGATAGCGCAGTATCCGAAATTGTTAAAGAACATGATTGCTTAACATGCGACGATTGCAATAATGCAGATTTTATAGCTGAAGATGAAGTAAGATGGGTCATCAAATCATTAAAACCGGGTAAAGCTCCAGGAGTAGATGGTTTGCCACCGGAGTTTTATAAGAATGCTTTGTAATTCGTTCCATATATATATATATATATATATATATATATATATATATATATATATATATATATATATATATATATATATATATATATATATATATATATCTTTTGTTTAAGTCTATTTTGGATACTACAATTTTCCCCAATTTATGGAGACACGTGTGATCCTAATAATTACAGGGGCATTTCATTGCTAAATGTAATGGGGCAAAGTGTTTAACTCCATTATTGAACGTAGACTACGGCAGTGGTTGGAAGTAAATGAAGTTTTAACAGAAGCCCAAGCTGGTTTCAGACACGATCATTCGACTAGCGACAATATCTCTGTTCTACAGTCTTTAGCGCAAAAATATCTTCGAAAACCAAAGCATTGTTTTTATGCCGCATTTATTGACTTCCGGAAAGCGTTTGATTCCGTTGATAGAACTAAGTTATTATACCTGCTTTTAATGAAAGGCATACATGGCAAAATGTTTTAAGTGTCAAAGAATATGAAAGAAAATGTTTTTGCTGGTGTTCGTACGGAAAATTTTAGAACTGACGTATTTCAGACCTCCAGTGGAGTCCGACAGGGCTGTATGTTAAGCCCTCTGTTATTTATATTCTTTATAAACCAACTTTCAACCGATTTAGATAATAGTGTAACAAAAGGAATTCTTGTTAATGAATGTATTGCTGAAATCAAATTGTTGCTGTTTGCGGATGACATTGTCTTAGCAGCGGACTCTGTAATTGAGTTACAGAGAAAATGAGATAAATTGGAATATTTTTGTGATACTTGGGGCCTGGAAGTCAATATGGATAAATCAAATATAATTGTATTCAGAAATGGTGGTGTTATTAAACAATTTGAAAAATGGTACTATAAAAATACAGAAATGAAAATAGTAACATATATCATATATACTTGGGCATTGGCATTTACATCACGTCTTCTGTAGTCTAAGACATGTGCAACCAAGCGACACAGGCCAAGAAAGCATGTTTTCCTAGTTTTAAGTTGACTAAGCCCTATCGGTACCTGTCATTTAAGGTAATTGTTTCTATATTCAGCAGTAAAATAGCTCCGAGGGCTTGTTATGGAAGTGAAATTTGGGGATTTACATTTGGAGAAAATATAGAAAAAGTACAAAGTTCTTTTTTAAAGAATATATTTGTCAATCAGTAACAAAGCATCATCTAATGCGGTTCTTGGTGAAGTTGGCCGTTATCATCTAAGTGTTATTTATTTCAGCCGATGTATAAGATATTGGTGCAGATAGATGTGCATGAATTCAAATCGACTTCCACATACTTATTATAAAATGCTGAAAGTGCAAGATGATAATCGTAGTGTTAATTGGGCATCTCATGTGAGAGAATGCTTTTGTTTGAAACTGGTTTTGTTTATGCGTTGTTATCGCAGGACTGTGGGCATATACATTGTTTTACGGGATTATTCAAGAGAAGATGTATGACATTGTTGTACAAAACTGGAGTCAAAAGATTAACAATTCTGTGTTCTTGACCCATTATGCCTCATAGAAATCACTATTGGAAACTCTGTTTACTCTCAGGCTTTGATAAGGATCTTGTAAGAGTTTTGGCGAAATTTCGATGTTTAGCACATGGTTTAAAAGTACAAAAACAGCGCTTTGGCAAACAGTTAATACAACCTGAATTAATGTTCTTTGATAATTGTGATTAATATGATGACCAGAATTGAAGAATGACATTATATGATAAAGAGGTTGTGTTTGGGGATGGTAAATATCATGTAATAGGAAAAAAACAGACGATGTATTCAGCTTGACAAGAGTCACTAAATACAATATTTAATTCTAATACAGGATATTTAAAACACACTCGCGTGATAACTTTTATTTAATACAATTTTCAAGAATTCATCTAAATTTTGTCAAAGGTCGTTTTTAACCGTTATTTCAAAGTGGAACCCACTGAACTGCTGCTGTGGCAACTCAAGTAGCTTCTACAACAACCGAAACGTCACAATGCACCAGTACGTTACACAGAAACATGCTTTGCGTTATGGCGAGTACTATGAAATACTGGTCGTCTAATAACACCTTAGGTGTTCTGGGTGAGGTGGTCCTGTAGTGCGCTGCTGTTCATTGCCAGTGACACTAACCCTAACCCTAACCCTAACCCTAATCCTAGCCCTCATCTCGACCCCAACCCCAAACCTACTCCTAACCCTAACCCTAACCCTAACCCTATTCCTAACCATTACCCTCACCCCGATCCCAACCCTACCCCCAGCCCCAACCCTAACCCAAACCCAAACCCCAACGCCAACCCTCATTTATGATGATGTCACACTTGCACGTGCACATCTTTACTTCCGTGGAGGGAGTGGATATGCACGTGGATACACGCGAGTGTGATAAGATGTGTGGAACTCATTCCAACAAGCTTCATAGTTTAATCTTTGCATCAAAATTTTTATCTCTGATACTGAAATATTAGTATTACACACTTCCCTATAAATACACCCGTGTAATCACATACTGAACAACAAAAGTCCCTGTGATTTAATGTCAATTTACAAATCAATAGCGTGTGTGTCCACCTCTGGTTGCGATGCAAACAACACATCTTCGTCTCAGGGAATGGACCAGTGGGATATCTGTCCATGCGCCGATCCATCTCATCCCACATGTGCTCGATTGGTGAGAGATCAGGGGAGCGAACCAGCCAGGGGATGACATTCACGTTGTTCTGCTGAAAAGAATCCTGAACAAGTCGAGCATTAAGAGGCCGAGCGTTGTCATGTTGAAAGGTAATGCCTGGGCCATGACGACGCAAAAACGGTAGAACAACAAGGCCCATGATCTCGTCGCGGTAGCGCTGTCCATTGAGATTTCCCTCTACCACTATCAAACGGGTCCTCTGTCTTGCTGTAATCCCACCCCATAACATAATGCTGCCGCCCCCGAACCGATCTTCTTCCATGACACAATGATTGACGCAACGTTCACCTCGGCGTCGGTACACTCGAATCTGTCTATCGCTGTGACTGAAGTGAAGACGAGACTCGTCAGTGAAAACTTGTTCCCACTGCATGGCCGTCCAGCGTAGACGCTGTCTGCATCGGTGTAGACGTGCTTGACGGTTGTTTCCTGTCAAAATGGGACCTCTGGCGGGTCTTCTGGCGACAGTCCCTGCACAAGTGAGGCGGCGACATACGACTTGTGAATATATTCGTCGAAGACCAGGGATGCTTCTTGCAGTCACTGTTGCTGGCTGGAATCGATTATTTCGTAGGTGTGTTGTTCGAATCATGTTGTCTTGTCGATTATTGGTTACACGTGGCCTGCCACCCCGAGGATGGTCTCTGACTGCATTCGTCTGTTGCCAACGTTGCCATAAACGCCAAATGGTGTTTCAGTGGACGTTAAATTGTCTTGCAACATCACGCTGACTTGATCCTGCTTCAAGCATACCAATGGCTCGCAAACACTCATTTACGGACAGGCATGGCATTTCGTAATGTTGAATGCGTAATTTTTTTTTTCTGAGTGGTTGTTTTAGAGCACCATGGTAAACAATGCATAATTATGGAATCCCGTTAGCGTACATGTTTTTATATCCATTCTTGGGAAGTGAAATGCATGGGGCTTGCATAAAAGTCAACTTAGGCATGGCATGCATGCTTTTTCTGTAGCAGTGGCGTTGTTGTGACTTGATTCCATACATATACTACAATATTATAAACCAAACTTTACTTGTTTGAAAAATATACTAAAATATTGGTGTCAAAGGAACTTTTGTTGAGTATATATTGCAAGACCACGAATAATGGATGAAGCGATCATAAAATGAAAAATGTTCCCGTTCGTCACTTCAACTCCCACTGGCATCTGAACACAGTCTGGGGTATGCTGACTGCTGTCTCCCACTGACATGTGAACACAGTCTGGGATATGCTGATTGATGTCTCCAACTGACATGTAAACACAGTCTGGGGTATGCTGACTGATGTCTCCCACTGACATGTGAACACAGTCTGGGAAATGCTGATTGATGTCTCCAACTGACATGTGAACAGTCTGGGATATGCTGATTGATGTCTAACACTGGCATGTAGCACAGTCTTAGGTATGCTGACTGATATCTCCAACTGACATGTGAACACAGTCTGGGGTATGCTGACTGATGTCTCCCACTGACATGTGAACACAGTCTGGGATATGCTGATTGATGTCTCCCATTGGCATGTAGAACAGTCTTAGGTATGCTGACTGATGTCTCCAACTGACATGTGAACACAGTCTGGGATATGCTGATTGATGTCTCCAACTGGCATGTGAACACAGTCTTGGGTATGCTGACTGATGTCTCCAACTGACATGTGAACACAGTCTGGGGTATGCTGACTGATGTCTCCAACTGACATGTGAACACAGTCTGGGGTATGCTGACTGATGTCTCCAACTGACATGTGAACACAGTCTGGGGTATGCTGACTGATGTCTCCAACTGACATGTGAACACAGTCTGGGGTATGCTGACTGATGTCTCCAACTGACATGTGAACACAGTCTGGGGTATGCTGATTGTTGTCTCCAACTGACATGTGAACACAGTCTGGGATATGCTGATTGATGTCTCCAACTGACATGTGAACACAGTCTGGGGTATGCTGATTGATGTCTCCAACTGACATGTAAACACAGTCTGGGGTATGCTGACTGATGTCTCCCACTGGCATGTGAACACAGTCTGGGATATGCTGATTGATGTCTCCCATTGGCATGTAGCACAGTCTTAGGTATGCTGACTGATGTCTCCAACTGACATGTGAACACAGTCTGGGATATGCTGATTGATGTCTCCAAATGACATGTAAAAACAGTCTGGGATATGCTGACTGATGTCTCCCACTGACATGTGAACACAGTCTGGGGTATGCTGATTGATGTCTCCAACTGACATCTGAACACAGTCTGGGGTATGCTGACTGATGTCTCCCACTGATCTGTGAACACAGTCTGGGATATGCTGATTGATGTCTCCAACTGACATCTCAACACAGTCTGGGGTATGGTGACTGATGTCTCCAACTGTATGTGAACACAGTCTGGAGTATGCGGACTAATGTCTCCCATTGGCATGTGAACACAGTCTGGGGTATGCTGACTGATGTCTCCCACTGACATGTGAACACAGTCTGGGGTATGCTGACTGATGTCTCCAACTGACATGTGAACACAGTCTAGAGTATGCTGAGTGATGTCTCCAACTGACATGTGAACACAGTCTGGAGTATGCGGACAGATGTCTCCCACTGACATGTGAACACAGTCTGGGGTATGCTGACTGATGTCTCCAACTGACTGTAAACACAATCTGGGGTATGCTGACTGTTGTCTCCCACTAACATGTGAACACAGTCTGGGGTATGCGGACTGATGTCTCCAACTGACATGTGAACACAGTCTGGGGTATGCTGACCGCTGGCTCCATCTGACATGTGAACAAAGTCTGGGGTATGCTGACTGATGTCTCCAAGTGACTTGTAAACACAGTCTGGGGTATGCTGACTGATGTCTCCAACTGACATGTGAACACAGTCTGAAGTATGCAGACTGATGTCTCCCACTGACATGTGAACACGCCCGACTGGTACACCCCGACCTATTGTCACAACACTGTTACACCCCGACCTATTGTCACAGTACTGGTATACACCGACCTATTGTCGCAGTACAGATACACCCCGACCTATTGTCACAATACTTTTACAATCCGACCTATTGTCACAGCACTGTTACACTCCGACCTTTTGTCACAGTACTGGTACACTCCGACCTATTGTCACACTACAGGTACACCCCGCCCCTTTATCACAGTACAGATAAACTCCAACCTATTGTCACAGGAGTGTTACACCCCCACCTATTGTCACAGTACAGGTACACCCCGTCCTATTGTCACAGTACTGGTATACTCAGACCTATTGTTACAGTACAGGTACACCCCGACCTATTGTCACAGTACTGGTACACCCCGCCCTATTATTACAGCAATGTTACACCCCCACCTATTGTCACAGTACTGGTACACTCCGACCTATTGTCACACTACAGGTACACCCCGCCCCTTTATCACAGTACAGATAAACCCCCACCTATTGTCACAGGAGTGTTACACCCCCACCTATTGTCACAGTACTGGTATACTCCGACCTTTTGTCACAGTACAGGTACACCCCGACCTATTGTCACTGCACTGTTACACTCCGACCTATTGTCACAGTACTGGTACACCCCGCCCCTTGATCACAGTACAGATACACCCCGACCTTTTGTCACAGTACTGGTACACCCCGACCTATTGTCACAGTACAGATACACCCCTACCTATTGTCACAGTACTGGTACACCCCGACCTATTGTCACAGTACTGTTACACCCCGACCTATTGTCACAGTACAGGTACACCCCGCCCCTTTATCACAGTACAGATACACCCTGACCTATTGTCACAGTACTGGTACACCCCCACCTATTGTCACAGCACTGTTACACCCCGACCTATTGTCACAGTACAGGTACACCCCGCCCCTTTATCACAGTACAGATACACCCCGACCTATTGTCACAGTACTGGTACACCCCGACCTATTGTCACAGCACTGTTACACTCCGACCTATTGTCACAGTACTGGTACACTCCGACCTATTGTCACATTACAGGTACACCCCGCCCCTTTATCACAGTACTGGTACACCCCGACCTATTGTCACAGTACAGATACACCCCGACCTATTGTCACAGCACTGTTACACCCCGACCTATTGTCACAGTGCAGGTACACCCCGACCTTTTATCATAGTACAGGTACACCCCGCCCTATTATCACAGCACTGGTACACCCCGACCTATTGTCACACTACTGTTACACCCCGACCTATTGTCACAGTACAGGTACACCCTGCCCCTTTATCACAGTACAGATACACCCCGAAGTATTGTCACAGTACTGGTTCACTCCGACCTATTGTCACTCTACAGGTACACCCCGCCCCTTTATCACAGTACTGGTACACCCCGACGTATTGTCACAGTACTGGTATACTCCGACCTATTGTCACAGTACAGGTACACCCCGACCTATTGTCACAGTACAGGTAAACTCCGCCCCTTTATCACAGTACAGATACACCCCGACCTATTGTCACAGTATAGATACACTCCGACGTATTGTCACAGCACTGTTACACTCCGACCTGTTGTCACAGCACTGTTACACAACAGACTTAACACGGTTGTAGTGCTACGATCGCTTTGTGGAACGGGGCCCTGGGCCCACTTGAACAAAGCGGTCTTAGCGCTAAGAGCAGCGTTAGCCTATGTTAAAGTATGGGAGTTACGATAATCTTAGCGCTAAGATCGCTTTGCGCAAGTGGGCCCAGGTCCAGCTGACAGCTGCTGACACGCTAACGCCTGAACAGGAATCACATCTTCTGTTTGTTTGTTTGTGGCGTCGATCTACGCAACATGCAAGCAAGACATCAAGCCTAACCACCCGATCCCGTTAGTCGCCTCTTACAGCAAGTATGGGTTGACTCACAACTGTCGGTCGAAAGACAAAAGAGTATTTTTGTCCCATGTTCATGTTGGCTTCCTTCAATAGACACAGAGAGGGACATGTGTTTTCCTGTACGGCCATGCGGAACTTACTTCCTCGTCGCTCTGTCCCACAGCTTTTCTCTGTATAGGCTGGTGTGTACACTATCAGTTTCAATGTAGTGTCTATATGTCTATACACGAGGGAGTAGGTGAGATTACATTATCAGCTGTTAGTGAGGACAGTATGTAGTCATGGAGACTATTCCCTGATTCCACCCAGGACGATGATTGACACAACACAGGTCGCTGTCTGCAGCACGGACTGATATTCTGCTCGGTAATTAACAATGGACACATTCCAAGTTTTCTCCGTGGCTGTGATTTTACTTCAGACATATCAGTGTGTGGTTTCACAAGGTAGGTACCATGCTGCTTAGTTAGAACTACATGTGCTGAAAGAGTGAGACTTATATATATATCCTCTTCAGACAAGACCTGTTTACATAGACGACAATCCCAGACCACAAAGATCTTTGGCTTATTTGCGTCAAGAAGCTATTGCCACTCTTCCTTGGCTGGCCTGTAGTCCGGATCTTAATCCGATTGAGCATCTCTGGGACATTCTTGGCCCGAAAATCAGATATGTGATCCCCCTGTTTTAACTCCCGCTTGACTTGAAGCCGCACTTCATGAAGAATAGATCCGTTTGCCTCAGCGACTTGTAATAAGTATGAGGCGTAGGGTTGATACTGTGGTCAATGTCCGTGGATCATACACATGTTACGGGAGTTCCTGTCTTGCAATAGACTCTGCACTCCCTAGGGTGTCTATGTGACACCTGATAAAGTCTGCTGATATCATGACAGTTACAAGACAAAAACAGTTTTTCAATGTTTTCTGATCCTTCAATTTCTGGTCTTTGGAAAAATTCCTTTCTACTCATAAGATTATTCACTATATTCTTACAACTAACAAGGTAATTTCATTCACAAATTGTAACTGTGCAAACTTTTTTAGTTTCTTGTCTTCCTTCCACACTTTGTTAAAACAGCACGTGGACTCTACAGGCAAAAATTTAATTTATGGAATGATGCACATGTCTGGAAAACCATGTACCAGAATTGACATGACATGTATATATAAATACTGTACCTGCTTAGATGAATAATTTCATCTCGCTCGTACATAAGTCCTGTATATCATATCGTTCATATATCAGTCCTTTATATCACATCTTTCATACATTAGTCCTGTGTATCATGTCGTTCATACTTTTGTCCTGTTTATCATAGTGTTCATATATTAGTCCTTTATATCGTTCGTCATGTACATTAGTCCCTTACATCATCTCGCTCATACGTTAGTCCTGTGCATCATATGGTACATATATTAGTTCTGTATTTCATATCGTCTTTACACTAGTCATGTATATCTAAGCGTCGTTACACTAGTCATGTATATCGTATCGTCCTTACAAAAGTCATGTATATCATATCGCCCATACACTAGTCATATATATCATATCATCCTTACACTAGTCATGTATATCATATCATCCATACACTGGTCACGTATATTATATCAGCCATACACTAGTCATGTATATATCATCCATACACTGGTCACGTATCTTATATCGGCCATACACTAGTCATGTATATCATATCGTCGATACACTAGTCATGTATATCATATCATCCATACACTAGTCACGTATATTATATCGGCCATACACTAGTCATGTATCTCATATCATCCATACACTAATCACGTATATTATATCGGCCATACACTAGTCATGTATATCATATCATCCATACACTAGTCACGTATATTATATCGACCATACACTAGTCATGTATATCATATCATCCATACACTGGTCACGTATATTATATCGGCCATACACTAGTCATGTATATCATATCATCCATACACTAGTCATGTATATCTTATCGTGCTTACACTAGTCATGTAGATCTCATCGTCCTTACACTGGTCATGTATATCATATCATCCATACACTGGTCACGTATATTATATCGGCCATACACTAGTCATGTATATCATATCGGCCTTACACTGGTCATGTATATCATATCGGCCTTACACTGGTCATGTATATCATATCATCCATACGCTGGTCATGTATATCGTATAGCCAATACACTAACCATGTATACCTAAGTGTTGATACACTAGTCATGTATATCATATCGTCCTTATACTAGTCATGTTTATCATATCGTCCATGCACTAGTCATGTATATCGTATAGCCAATACACTAGCCATGTATACCTAAGCGTTGATACACTAGTCATGTATATCATATCGTCCTTATACTAGTCATGTTTATCATATCGTCTTTACACTAGTCATGTATATCGTATCGCCAATACACTAGTCATGTATATCAAAGTGTTGATACACAATTCATGTATATCAAAGCGTTTATACACTAGTCATGCATATCATATCGTCCTTATACTAGTCATGTTTATCATATCGTCTTTACACTAGTCATGTATATCGTATTGCCAATACATTCGTCATGTATATCAAAGCGTTGATACACAATTCATGTATATCAAAGCGTTGATACACTAGTCATGCATATCATATCGTCCTTAAAATAGTCATGTATATCATATCGTCCATACACAAGTCGGGGCGGTCGGGTCGCCTTGTGGTTTAAGCGTTCGCTCGTCACGCCGAAGACCCGGGTTCTACTCCCGACATGGATACAATGTGTGAAACCCATTTCTTGGGTCCCCCGCCGTAATATTGCTAGAATATTGCTAAAAGCGGCGTAAAACCATACTCACTCATTCATACACTAGGCATGTATATCATATCGTCCATACACTAGTCATGCATATCATATCGTCCATACACTAGTCATGCATATCAAAGCGTTGATACACTAGTCATGTGTATCATATCGTCCATACACTAGTCATGCATATCAAAGCGTTGATACACTAATGATGTATATCATCTCGCTCATACATTACTCCTGTATATACTATCGTTCAAACATTAGTCATTTATATCATATCATACATATATAAGTTATGTATTTCATGTCGTCCTTACACTAGCCATGTATATAATATCGTGAATATATTAGCCCTTTATATCGTATCGTCCTTACATTTGTCCTGTATATCATATTGTTCATACATTAGTCCTGTATATCATATTGTTCATACATTAGTCGTTTGATAGGCATTACTTACAAGATGACGGATGACAAAGAAGACACAATTTATGGATTTATAACATTTATAACATAACATGGCGTCACTCTGGCTCACCGATCACTTGATTGTCTGGTTTTCTCAAAGGCTGACGTCGCATGGTCGGAGTACTGCTGTGCTGCATCAAGCAATAAATACTTGTTTTTTTATGCAAATTGTACGTATAACGGGTGCTACTGGTAGGGCAGGACATGCTTACCCTCTTTGCGAACACCTGGTGTCATGACTAATTTTCAGTGATCCATTCATATAATTTCCACAGCTATTTCCCTTGATGCCAAGTCGAATCTGTTTCGGCAGAAAATCTAGGTTGGTTATTTTCTTGCATTGACAATTTATATTCTATGGCGACATTGAAGTTAACAGAATAGGATGATAATACATGTATTATCTGGCTTCAGCGAATGCAACAACATCCGTCACCACGCCCTCGGCAACGTCGACACAGACGTCAGCATCAGTCCAGACATCCACCCGGCGGCTCGCGGTTCAACCATTGTCTGTGGCCACATCTGCAGTCGGTACAACACTCACTCGAGTTACTAAAACAACAACAACTACAACCACGAATGCATCGCCAACAGGAACATCATTACCAAAAACAGGTACCTTTAATATTCCTTGAACATTTGACACAGTTCAATACAGGATAAACGTTACTTTCAATAATTTCTTGTATGTAAGAAAAAATACCGCTTTCAATTAAATATAGGTTTTCAACAGCATAGTACTTTCAGTAGATAGTACATAGAACTTGTCAGGATCGACTGATGTGGTATTTAAGGATGTACACAAATGACCTAACCAGTGTATGTTGATATCAAACATATCTTTTCAATTTGTATCAAAACGAAGAATATTCTACATCAAAAGGTACGAGGTTGAGGTTACGTATGCTCTAACGCTAAAGGAGGATGTAAATGCACTGAGTTGTCGATATAGATTTCGTTACATTTCGTTTTGACAGTTCTAAATTAACCTGGAACTATAAGCGTAGGTACAGTTGTTTGATCTGTTTGCTTTGTATGTGACCGTGAAGGCCTGGTAAAGTTGCCCTGTTTACCTGTGGGCAGTAACAGCGTAGGTACAGTTGTTTGATCTGTTTGCTTTGTATGTGACCGTGAAGGCCTGGTAAAGTTGCCCTGTTTACCTGTGGGCAGTAACAGCGTAGGTACAGTTGTTTAATCTGTTTGCTTTGTATGGCCCCGTGAAGCGCTGGTGAAGTTGCCCTGTTTACCTGTGGGCAGTAACAGCGTAGGTACAGTTGTTTAATCTGTTTGCTTTGTATGGCCCCGTGAAGCGCTGGTGAAGTTGCCCTGTTTAACTGTGGGCAGTAACAGCACAGCAGGCACAATGGCCATGTCTCAGGCTCATGAGTAACACATTTCCTCTTTCAACTAGAAACGTCCTCTCTGCCATCAAGAACATCTTCTGACACATATACACCCACACGTGGTGATTCACAGACGACAGCAGCAGCAACAACGGTCATGACAGCTTCAACTACAACAAGCACTATAACACAGGTCACATCTGCATCAACAGCTACCATATTACCCTCAGCTACTGCATCTAGATCTTCTTATACAACTACACCTACACCTACACCTACACCTACATCAACATCTACACCTACACCTACACCTACACCTACACCTACATCTACATCTACACCTACATCAACATCTATATCTACATCAACACCTATATCCACATCAACACTTACACCTACATCTACATCCACATCCACATCCACATCCACATCCACATCCACATCCACATCATCATCGACACCTACACCTACACCTACACCTACATCTACACCAACATCTACATCAATAACTACATCTACACCTACACCTACACCTACACCTACACCTACACCTACTCCTACATCTACACCAACATCTACATCCACAACTACATATACACCTAGACCTGCACCAACATCAACATCCACAATCACATCGACATCGACATCAACGCCTATTTCTGCATCTACATTTTACACGACAACTACCTCTACGTTTACAACTGCATCCCCATCTCCATCCACATCTACATATGCAGCAACAGCTATCTCTTCATCCCTTTCTACATCAACACCAACATCTACATCTTCTGCGCTGTCTACGCCTACATCTACACCTACATTCGGTCCTACATCTACATTTGATTCAACGACCTCTACGCACAATGAAGGTAGGTATCCCTTTATATAAACATACAAAGAATGTAATTCAAAGTTATCACAGATTCTGTCCTCACCGAAAAATATCCGAAGAGTATCGAAGATTACGGACCCAATGTAATGTGTGACTTCTTGAACAGCGTAACGTGTAAACATCGTTTAATGTGGTTTTGGTATTCTTGCAGATATGTCCAGACTTATCATACCGGCTGTATCAAGTGCAGTGGGCGGGGTTGTCATCCTGATTGTGGTCGTTGTATCCGTGATTTGCTACAGGTAAGGAATCTCCCCCTCCTATCGCGAATGGTAGTGACGAATTATATTGAACAATATTAAACTATCGTGGAAAATATAAGTTGATACACTGCTGGGAGTTCTGCGTCATACTATGTCTGCCTGTGCTGGGAGATCCGCGTCATACTACGTCAGCCTGTGCTGGGAGTACCGCGTCATACTATGTCAGCCTGTGCTGGGAGTTCCGTGTCATACTATGTCAGCCTGTGTTGGGAGATCCGTTTCATGCTATGTCAGGCCGTGTTGGGAGCCCCGTGTCATACTACGTCAGCCTGTGATGGCAGTTCCGTGTCATACTACGTCAGCCTGTGATGGCAGTTCCGTGTCATACTACGTCAGCCTGTGATGGCAGTTCCGTGTCATACTTCGTCAGCCCGTGCTGGGAGATCCGTGTCATACTACGTCAGCCTGTAATGGGAGTTCCGTGTCATACTTCGTCTGCCTGTGCTGGGAGATCCGTGTCTTACTTCGTCATACTGTGATGGCAGTTCCGTGTCATTCAACCTCAGCCCGTGCTGGGAGATCCGTGTCATACTATGTCAACCCGTGTTGGGAGTTCCGTCTCATACTACGTCAGCCTGTGCAGGGAGTTCCGTGTCATACTATGTTAGTCTGTGATGGCAGTTCCGTGTCATACTATGTCAGCCTGTGCTGGGAGATCCATGTCATACTACGTCAGCCTGTGCTGGGAGTTTCGCGTCATTCTACGTCAGCCAATACTTGGAGCTCCGCGTCATACTACGTCAGCCCATGCTGGGAGTTCAGCATCATACTATGTCAGCCCGTGCAGGGAGTTCCGTGTCATACTATGTCAGCCTGTGCTGGAAGATCCGTGTCATACTACGTCAGACTGTGATGGCAGTTCCGCGTCATTCTACGTCAGCCAATACTTGGAGCTCCGCGTCATACTACGTCAGCCCATGCTGGGAGTTCAGCATCATACTATGTCAGCCTGTGCAGGGAGTTCCGTGTCATACTATGTCAGCCTGTGCTGGGAGTTCCGTGTCATACTTCGTCAGCCTGTGCTGGGAGATCCGTGTCATACTATTTCAGCGCGTGCTGGGAGATCCTTGTCATACTATGTCAGCCTGTGCTGGAAGATCCGTGTCATACTACATCAGCCTGTGCTGGGAGATCCGTGTCATACTATGTCAGCCTGTGCTGGGAGATCTGTGTCATACTATTTCAGCGCGTGCTGGGAGATCCGTGTCATACTATGTCAGCCCGTGCTGGAAGATCCGTGTCATACTACATCAGCCTGTGCTGGGAGATCCGTGTCATACTATGTCAGCCTGTGCTGGGAGATCAGTGTCATACTACGTCAGCCTGTGCTGGGAGATCCGTGTCATACTATGTCAGCCTGTGCTGGGAGATCCGTGTCATACTATGTCAGCCTGTGCTGGGAGATCCGTGTTTTGCTTTCTGTACGATCAGTTTAAAGTGTGGATCGGGAGGTCGGGCTCAGACAATTGTGTCATTGTGTCATTGTTGTCAATACATCCCTTACACGAATCTAGGCATACAGTACATCTTCCAAAACAACCCTTACACGAATCTAGCCATACAGTACACCTTCCAATACAACCCTTACACGAATCTAGGCATACAGTACATCTTCCAATACAACCCTTACACGAATCTAGCCATACAGTACACCTTCCAATACAACCCTTACACGAATCTAGCAATACAGTACACCTTTCAATACAACCCTTACACGAATCTAGCCATACAGTATATCTTCCAATACAACCCTTACACGAATCTAGCCATACAGTACACCTTTCAATACAACCCTTACACGAATCTAGGCATACAGTACACCTTTCAATACAACCCTTACACGATCTAGGCATACAGTACACCTTTCAATACAACCCTTACACGAATCTAGGCACACAGTACACCTTTCAATACAACCCTTACACGAATCTAGGCCACCCACAATGCCACCACGTCAGTGAACTATTCCTGTGCCGCCATTGTTCTCCTGGCGTCTACACCCTGCAGGGGCACTACACACACGTCGTGTGTTTGATATTTACATGTAATCACCGGACGCGATGATCGAAACGAGACTCGCTGTGTACATGAACATGAATGATTTCAAATATCTATTTCAGAAGGAGATCAAAGGAGATGTTCCCTGCCGACGCAGATGATATCAGCTACCACAACTTCCGTGTCGGTCGTATGGAGCTACATTCGTTCAGGAAGGATGAAGCCGATTTGGACCTTGATTCCACTTTTATGAACGAGGACGTTGATACCAAACTCAAACTATCTACATTTGGTCGGGGTTGAATACCTTTTACTGAAACGGTGTCAAACATGATACAGACGGTGTGATGATTTCATTGACGTTGCTAGTGGAAGGGTGAGTGGGGTGTCGCATGCAGCCAGGTAACTGTCTATTAGGGAGTTGCCAAAACGAACACATGTAAAACACTGTCACTCTTAATACGACATGGATGTGTACAGATCCAATACAGGTTCCTCAAGAACATCCGTGATCACTACTACTTGCACACACATTCTACAATATTCATCCACACAGTTCCCATGTTACTGCGGCGTTCTACAATATTCATCCACACAGTACCAGTGTAACTGCGGCGTCCTACAATATTCCTCAACCCAGTCTCCATGTTACTGCAGCGTTCTACAATATTCCTCAACCCAGTCTCCATGTTACTGCGGCGTCCTACAATATTCCTGAACCCAGTCTCCATGTTACTGCGGCGTTGTACAATATTCCTGAACCCAGTCTCCATGTTACTGCGGCGTCCTACAATATTCCTGAACCCAGTCTCCATGTTACTGCGGCGTTGTACAATATTCCTCAACCCAGTCTCCATGTTACTGCAGCGTCCTACAATATTCCTCAACCCAGTCTCCATGTTACTGCGGCGTTGTACAATATTCCTGAACCCAGTCTCCATGTTACTGCGGCGTTGTACAATATTCCTGAACCCAGTCTCCATGTTACTGCGGCGTCCTACAATATTCCTGAACCCAGTCTCCATGTTGCTGCGTCGTTCTACAATATTCCTCAACCCAGTCTCCATGTTGCTGCGGAGTTCTACAATTTTCCTCAACCCAGTCTCCATGTTGCCGGTGTGCTGTGCGTGACGGGAGGACGTGTACAAGGGGTGATTTACAAAAGTCTCATTGTCAGGTGGTTTACTTCCTTGTTGCATCCATTCACTGTGGACTAAGTAGGAGCTAACAACAGGAGTATAGAGGCCTTTGTGAAAGACCCATTGACATATTTCACATATGGCGTTGTGTGTTTATCAGAGACAAGAATGTGAACATTATACTGAATTGAACTTTAACCCTTCGTAGATTGTTTATATTCAGCCTTGCATACACTGGTAACATATTCATGACACTGGCGTCTCAAACTTTGATAAATCATCACCATACGCCTAGGCTCTGACCACAAATGTCCCACTGCTTAGGGGTGGTTTTGTAAATATGCCTTAAATGCGCAAACTATAGTACATAAAAATGATGTCTTGTACCGCGAACTATAGTTTATATAAATAATGTCTTGTACTACGAACTAGCGTATGAATAAATAATGTCTTGTTCAACGATCTATAGAAAACAAAAATAATGTCTTGAACTGCGAACTATAGAATACACAAATAATGTCTTGAACCACGAACTATAGAATACACACAAAAACGTGTCGTGCCCGGAACTATAGTGTTTACAAATCTAGCACTTATTTTGTCTGTTGTGTCACGTGGTGTGTAATATTCATTGAAGAAATTATGTCTTAATTTACCAGCAGGAGCACTGAGTGGTCTGACGTTATCGTCCACTTCCAGAACCATACCAGTCATCTGCAGAATCCATTGCAGGATTCCGACTATATGATAAGCATATGTTTATGAATCACTATCAAATAGTCAGAATACCCTGTTCAGCGACAAGGTGAGCGCACCTTGTACACTGGGGGCACACGTCCCAAGCACATGCCAAGGTAAGGCATTTCTTCACCTGAACCAATACAAGTTAAAATTGGAAATTGCATCAGACTCTTTATTAGCTTTGAAAGTTGTAAGCCTGACCAAACCACTTTGGTCCTCTTTGAACGGGCAAGTCCACTTGTACCCCAGGAGTTGTGAAATGTAGACATCAAAGGCTGGAACTGCTAGAATATTGCTAGACATAAAGGGAAATGTTGGCCATTGGAAGGTTGAAGTTATCAATCATGTTTCTTTTGCGTGTAGCTCAGGTGGGTAAATCAGGACAAGGAAATTAGCTATTTGACCATTTTTAAACGATATCATATACATTTGCTTTCATTTTTAACAAATTGTCAGAACATTTGAAAATAGAGATGAAAATAAACTGTCGGGCATAAGAAAGTCTTCACCCTTGTTAGATGGCGGCTACACATGGAACATACAAGAAAAGGTTATACGATGGCGATATATTTGATACAGGTATCAAAAGATATCACATCCCTCATATCAATGAGCATCTCACAACAGGTGACGTGCACATGACGTCACAGTGAACATAGGGGTAGCACAGGACATACTGCTCACAGAACATAGGCGTAGCACAGGACACACTGCTCAGAGAACATAGGGGTAGCACAGGACACACTGCTCAGGGAACATAGGGGTAGCACAGGACACACTGCTCACACAACATAGGGGAAGCACAGGACACACTGCTCAAAGAACATAGGGGTAGCACAGGACATACTGCTCAGAGAACATAGGGGTAGCACAGGACACACTGCTCAGAGAACATGATGGTAGCACAGGACATACTGCTCACAGAACATAGGGGTAGCACAGGACACACAGCTCAGAGAACATAGGGTTAGCACAGGACACACAGGTCAGAGAACATAGGGGTAGCACAGGACACACTGCTCAGAGAACATAGGGGTAGCACAGGGCACACTGCTCAGAGAACATAGGGGTAGCACAGGACATACTGCTCACAGAACATAGGGGTAGCACAGGACACACTGCTCAGAGAACATGATGGTAGCACAGGACACACTGCTCAGAGAACATAGGGGAAGCACAGGACACACTGCTCAGAGAACATAGGGGTAGCACAGGACACACTGCTCAAAGAACATGATGGTAGCGCAGGACACACTGCTCAAAGAACATGATGGTAGCACAGGACACACTGCTCAGAGAACATAGGGGTAGCACAGGACACACTGCTCAGAGAACATAGGGGTAGCACAGGACATACTGCTCACAGAACATAGGGGAAGCACAGGACACACTGCTCAGAGAACATAGGGGTAGCACAGGACACACTGCTCAGAGAACATAGGGGAAGCACAGGACACACTGCTCAGAGAACATAGCGGTAGCACAGGACACACTGCTCAAAGAACATGATGGTAGCACAGGACACACTGCTCAGGGAACATAGGGGAAGCACAGGACACACTGCTCACAGAACATAGGGGTAGCACAGGACATACTGCTCACAGAACATAGGGGTAGCACAGGACACACTGCTCACAGAACTTAGGGGTAGCACAGGACATACTGCTCAGAGAACATAGGGGTAGCACAGGACACACAGCTCAGAGAACATAGCGGTAGCACAGGACACACTGCTCAAAGAACATGATGGTAGCACAGGACACACTGCTCAAAGAACATGATGGTAGCCCAGGACACACTGCTCAGAGAACATAGGGGAAGCACAGGACACACTGCTCAGAGAACATGATGGTAGCACAGGACACACTGCTCAGAGAAAATAGGGGTAGCACAGGACACACTGCTCACAGAACATGATGGTAGCACAGGACATACTGCTCAGAGAACATAGGGGTAGCACAGGACACACTGCTCAGAGAACATGATGGTAGCACAGGACATACTGCTCACAGAACATAGGGGTAGCACAGGACACACAGCTCAGAGAACATAGGGGTAGCACAGGACACACAGGTCAGAGAACATAGGGGTAGCACAGGACACACTGCTCAGAGAACATAGGGGTAGCACAGGGCACACTGCTCAGAGAACATAGGGGTAGCACAGGACATACTGCTCACAGAACATAGGGGTAGCACAGGACACACTGCTCAGAGAACATGATGGTAGCACAGGACACACTGCTCAGAGAACATAGGGGAAGCACAGGACACACTGCTCAGAGAACATAGGGGGAGCACAGGACACACTGCTTAAAGAACATGATGGTAGCACAGGACACACTGCTCAAAGAACATGATGGTAGCACAGGACACACTGCTCAGAGAACATAGGGGTAGCACAGGACACACTGCTCAGAGAACATAGGGGTAGCACAGGACATACTGCTCACAGAACATAGGGGAAGCACAGGACACACTGCTCAGAGAACATAGGGGTAGCACAGGACACACTGCTCAGAGAACATAGGGGAAGCACAGGACACACTGCTCACAGAACATAGGGGTAGCACAGGACACACTGCTCAGTGAAGCAGGTATTGTCAGTTTGAGTTGGTTGACAAATACCAGACATCCTCACTAACGAATATAACACCTACGAACACGCCCATCGTCGTCTTATCGATATTGTCAGCCGCCTGACGACGTCACTGAACATACGTTGTCACTCGTCCCTCAACTGTTGGCGGTTCTGTGGAGGATGAGGACACACCCTGATTTGACGATCCAGCTGATATCACAAGTGTTCATTTGGATGTAAGTCTGGTGATTGAGCTGGCGACGAACGGCGACGTTGGCATGCTGTAAGAGTGTTTTCTGTTGGTGGTGAAGGAATGGTAGCACCACTGTTTGAATAAAGTCATCCCTATAGATGTGGTCGGTGGTTGCAACATATTCCTCCCCAAACCATCACCCACCACAAACATATGGATGCTCTTCCTGAATGCAGCCTGGTGCCAATCCTTCCCCACTGCGACTATAAAACTGAGCACGATCAGCATTGTTGAACAAGCAGAATCTACTTTGGTCAGTAAAAAGCAATCTCTAACAGTCAAAGATACGGGATTTGTACTCACTTTGCCAGTGCCGTCGTCACATTTGATGTCCATGGGTATTTTCACAGAAACGGTGACGTTGTGCGCAGACAGGAAATCCTGGACGACCCTTGCAGTGTGCGGCCTATCACCACCACCCTCACCCCCATCCCACAATTATAAATTATACATCAAGGGTGATGACGGTTTATCATACTTATATATTCAATGATAACAGAGTGTAAAGTAATTAATGATAACATGCTCTCCTCACAAGTGAAGCTTTACAGAATTTTAGCAAGTTTCTACTATACAAGTAGCTGGATCATAATCATTCATTAAATTAATAAAACATTTTGATGTGCATTTCCTTAAAACATTCTTTGGTACAAAAAGGTTTCCGAAATTATTAAAACATGAGAATTTCATTATTACGAGGACATTTATCCTCTAACTCATTTAAATTACAATTCTGACAGATTCTTTTACTTTTTTCAACATTTTTCCATCTTCCAACATTTATGTAAATTTTTGCACCTCCAGTTGTTAAAAGAGCTAAGTATCTTCAATGCATTAAAAAGTTTGTGCAATGCACATATGGTTCAGCGTTTAATGAAAATTTGTATTTACTGTAACTATCGAATCTTGTACCTTCTCTTTATTTTGCTTGCCACTCTTGTAAAGAAATACCTCTTAATCTAAATGTAATCATACTTATTACATAATCAATATTACCAACTCCTTGAGAGAACCAGACTTCTCCAAGACCTGTCAAACACAAAGATTCTCTAACATTTGTTACCCAATTTCTCCTATCACATTCATCTAGGTGTTTTAACATATTATGCGACTTTTTTGTATTCTATCATCTGACATGTGTATTAATCTTAGCCAATATTTTATACATTGGCACTGCCCAAATGAATCAACATAAAACGGGTATCTACCACATTATCCCACAGCCATAACATTTGGAGTTTGTGACGGTAAACCAAGAAATCTAGATCTTTTACATGCATAATTCTGAATTTTTTCAAGTGGATCAAATGTATTGGTGCCCCAAATATCTGCCTATAAAATAGGCTTAATCTTTACATCAAATATTCTAAAGAATATGTCATAAGACATGCACCCAAGTTTATTTAGTGATCTTAAAATTTCATAAAGTGCTAATTTACCTTTTTTGGCAGGTGTATTTCACTGTTTTTATCATATTCATACTTGAGTAAAACACAACACCAAAATATTTATAGTGTTTTACTGTTTCGACATTTTGGTGATTAAAAGTCCATCGTTCGTGTTTTTTTCAAAATTCCATAGTTTCTAAATACCACTATTTTTGTTTTGTCTAAATTAACTGTCAATTTTCATTTGTTGCAATACTTATTGAAAGTATTTAATTGGTTGTGTAAACCTGAAATCGTATCTGAAAACAATACAATATCATCTGCAAATAAAAGTATCAACAATTCTATATATTCAGGAAAATGTTTTGCACCTCTGTTTTCGTTGTCTCAAGTATGAACGAGTTCGTTTATATACAGAGAAAATGATAAAGAGCTTAAAACACACCCTTGTTTTAAACCTATGTGAGATTCAAATATATCTGAAAATTTTCCATCAGACTTTATGGTGTTTCTAACCTTTTCATACACAGATTTAATAGCAGTAAACATATTTCCTTTCAGACCTTTGTGTGCCAAGAGATATAATACATATTTTGTATCTACGGAATCAAACGCTTTAATGTAACTGGTTCCTATGTAAAACCATTTAAGGATTGACTATATTTGTTTCGGTTCATTGGGGTATGAATCGACAAACCGATGTGCAAACATCTGTAGGAATCGACAAACCGATGTGAAAACGTCTGTAGGAATCGACAAACCGATGTGAAAACGTCTGTAGGATCGACAAACCGATGTGCAAACATCTGTAGGAATCCGCTACGCGATCTTACAAAAGTTTGCACATCGGTTTTCGATTATTATCTCAATGAACCGAAAAGAAATACACAGTCAATGTTTATAATAAATCCGACAACGTAAACATGTTGTATCTACAATAGTTTAACCAGAAACAGTTGTATATATGAAAGCAGACAAGAATTGCGAGATTGATAAACATTCCAGGTGTAGCAATACATACTGTGGCGTGACATGAATCAGGTGATTGTTTTATTTATTCACATATCACAAAGCGTGGAGTCATCTTGTCAGCTTGCTGACGGGGTTAACCTCTTTGGTCATGTGGACAAGGCGTCCGACCTCGGATCAGAAGGTCCGTGGTTCGAATCCCATCACGGGATTCCCGTCAATCAAGGGAAGAGGCGAGAAGAACTGCAACAGTCAGACTGGAACAAATATGTCCGGGGGAAGGCGGCTGTTTCAAATGACATGATCAGATACCGCCAGTTTCAAACATTAGTTCCCTGAAAACGGGAAGACACAGTTGGAAACATTGCTTGTTAGAATTGAAACCCGATGACATGAAAGTTGTGGAACCGAGGCGAGCGGGAAGAAAACAGGCTAAATGCCCTGTGCATGACGAAACACGTGAGCAGAGAGTGAATTCCCTCGACTGTGACTATTTGGATTCACCACCGACATTCCGCAGTAATAAAAGTAGTCCGCCTCGATGGGCGTGGCTTAATTTTTCACATTCATGGGGAAATGAATGCAATAACACGTGACCAATTCAGCTAATCAGAATGCAGGAATTTCAATGAAAACAACGAACATTTAATTGTAAGACAATAAAATATTTCAATCTGCTTATTTTGATTTCTATCAAGATTACAAGCGGACGTCACTCCCCCTTTAACTCAGAACGCGATATAGACAATAATACAGGTGAGTAATAGAGAGTTGTGTTACTCCCCGTGTACTGAAGCATGCTTTCACCAGGAAGTGGGGCTGGGGTCGGGGGGGGGGGGGGGGGCGTGTAGGGGGTAGTGGTGAGGTGGTCGGAGGGTTCGGGGTGGGTGCAGGTTGCGAGTTGTGCCTAGAGTAACACTGCTACCACTACTGAATGAGTACCCTTTATCAGAGATTTTGCTATTGGCGATTTTACATACAGTGAGTGAGATCTGGGACAGTAGTCTAGATCTAGTCGAATGAAGTCTATGGTTATGCGGGAAGGGGCATGTCTTGCATTGTTTGCTTGTAGCTGTACACCCTAATCAGCCCTATCACAAATATGTAAATATGAAGTCTGAGCCCAACATACATAGACTGCCGCACCAGGTGACGTGGATGGATCACTGTGTGATTAGGACCTACTCTGACCCAGAATTCCACGGGGTTCTCCCCATATTGGAGGTCGGATCTGCGTCTTAGGCGTGATGATGATGACGCTGGTGTTGATGATCATACGATGTTCCCGATGGCGTTATCGATCCATCTAGTGAGTGAGTATGGTTTTACGCCGCTTTTAGCAATTTTCCAGCAATATCACAGCGGGGGACACCAGAAATGGGCTTCAGACAGTGTACCAATGTCGAGAATCGAACCCGGGTCTTCGGCGTGACGAGCGAACGCTTGAACCACAAGACTACGCGAAAGCCCCCCGATCGATCTAAAGTTAAGTCGCCATGATAATCGCAGGGTAAAAAAACCAGCAAAACGGCAAGCGCTCGGTCTTCCTCCTACATCCACGTGACCAGGAAAACTCACACCCGGTAGTATTTCATTGATCTGATCCGCATCAGTAACGCTGGAGCCATGCTCGGAGTTTCATACACAAAATAAACAGCACTTTTGAATGTATGTTTTGAGGACAGTATCTGGCTGGAGATAGTTGCTGCAGCAGGTGACACATGACACTCACGTTGTAAGTACATCAACAGGACTCTATACTACACTGTTAAATGTCAACTGTCGACAGTCTGATCAAGTCAATAGACATGTGCATTTTGTACGTGCAAGCGTTTAGGTTTAAGTGCATAAAATTTAAATATTGACAATAGTAGTCGACGATTTACAAAATCGCACAGTATGAATATGTAGACAAAAGTGGATATTTTGTGTGACATGTCTCTCCAATTTCTCGTTTTTCAGCGCCTGATACCTAACGTGCCTCTTACCAAGAGCTGACGCGATGAGCACAGGGACTCCAACACTAGGCGTACATCCCACAACGACATCCCTCTCGTAGAGTTGGGTCATCATGGCAACATTCAAAATGTTCCTATTTGTTGCCATTGCTGCCCTGTTCCCGGAATACAATGCATGTAAGTGACACCTACCTACCTACCTACCTACCTACCTACCTACCTACCTACCTACCTGGTAGCCCATGGCACGTTGAGCTTGATGCCGGATTCTCAAGTCTATTTCAATTCAGTTTTGTTAAAATTTTCTTTTTTTACAATTAGCTACATATCGTAAAGGTTCATCATGTGTGATAGAATCAATCATTTTACAGTCACTATTACTTAAATATCCATTGGTATGTATATTTCATTATTAATAGAGGCAATTATCACAGTAATTGATACATAGATATATGTATCGATAAATGTATAATTCACTATAAATTGACCAAACTGTATGTTTAGCGTTCATATTTCTATAGACCTTAAAAAGAATAGGCCGCGCCCACTAGGGGACTACTGTTTCCTGATTGGTTGATACTAGCGTGGTCGGGGCCCGTATTGCGTTAGAGCTGATGTCGCTGATTTCGTATCGTTGTCTACAATGTCTTTGGTGTTGATTAAATTAGAATTCTCTGAAATTATTATTGACTAATTTGTTGATACACTTCAACATATTTGTTTGCGTATCAGAAGGTTAATACACCGCGTGCTGGGCACAGGCCTTTACTGTTATACGTCCATAAACTTGAACACATATGGAAGTCCGTCCTGAACATAATTCTGAAACGATGTTAAACAAAGGGGATGAAGGATTATGTTGACATGTCCTCTGTGTTACATCGACAGCTTTGACCTATTTATCTGCACCGGCAACGCCACCTACCACTACGCCGATATCTGCATCAACAACGTCACCTACCACTACGCCGACATCTGCATCAACAACGTCACCTACCACTACGCCTACAACATCGGATATTGTTCCATCGGCATCAACATCAATAACGTGTATGATATTATATGTAAACAGTGTTACTTACGTTAGATCGGTTTCATTGAACTTTAATAAGTAGCTTGGACAACATGGTGTGTGCCCCGGGTGTTCCTGGCCGCAGCAATATGGCCCATGCTGGTGCCCCGGGGTAAATCCCTTCCCCACTGCAGCACAGTGAACCAAAGACAGTACTCCGTCAGAATCAGTGAAACGTTCTCTCTCTTCTGGTGAGGTGTAAATGGGGTTTAACGTCGCGTCCAAGATTACTGCACTAATATAGCGACGTGCATGCACGTGTGTGTGTGTGTGTGTGTGGCTGCTTGTACTAGTCCGGACAGATGCCGATTTATAGTACTAGCCCACTGAGATACCATGCCGCAGTTTAACATGACTACCCCACTCAGACACAGTATACTGACTCCGAGCCGACCAGTACTTGTTTTAGCCCCTTAATGCAGAGCGCCAGACAGGGTAACAACAAGTACCATATTTTAAGTCTTTTGGTATGATGCGGCCGGGGATCGAACCTACGGCCTTCCGCTCTTCGGGCGGACGCTCAACCACTAGACCACAGAGGTGGTTCTCTTCTTAAGTTATGAATGAGTGGATATGGTTTTACGCCGCTTTTAGCAATATTCCAGCAATATCACGGCGGGGGACACCAGAAATGGGCTTCACACATTGTACGCATGTCGGGAATCGAGCCCGGGTCTTCGGCGTGACGAGCGAACGCTTTAACCATTGGGCTACCCGACTGCCCCCTTCTTAAGTTAAAATGTACAGTTGTATCGCTGTGTGATCTAGACGTCCATATGGCCCTTTACTTCTGTTTCATCCGCACATCACTTCCAATCAAATCATTCTTCATTCTGGCAGATTCATCAACCACAGAACAGTCTATTTCTTCCTCGACTGCGTCAGCCGTGTCCTCATCAGCTCCGACGACGACATCAGGGCCGTCTGAGTCAGGTACAAACCACAGGCAGATCTGACATCTCCAGGAATGCCTCACACAAACTAAATGTGTCCCCAGTCTGAAATGAATACCCATATGCCACAGCACATTACTATGAATCCGTTAATCACTGTTGCTGTTGTTGTAACGTTGAGGACTACGGGTGGTCCAATGGTCTCCGCAGAGTTGCGTCCCTTAGCTGTCCGGATCCGCTGGCCTTGGGTTGAATCTCAGATAGATATGTCTCGATCAGGATCCGTCCATTTTCCTTCTGTCATGTACTGACTCTATGTTGCAAGCTGTCGAGGCTTGTACAGTGACTGGCGCGGTCTGAAGACATCTGTCATGTACCGACTCTATGTTGCAAGCTGTCGAGGCTTGTACAGTGACTGGCGCGGTCTGAAGACATCTGTCATGTACTGACTCTATGTTGCAAGCTGTCGAGGCTTGTACAGTGACTGGCGCGGTCTGAAGACATCTGTCATTTACTGACTCTATGTTGCAAGCTGTCGAGGCTTGTACAGTGACTGGCGCGGTCTGAAGACATCTGTCATGTACTGACTCTATGTTGCAAGCTGTCGAGGCTTGTACAGTGACTGGCGCGGTCTGAAGACATCTGTCATTTACTGACTCTATGTTGCAAGCTGTCGAGGCTTGTACAGTGACTGGCGCGGTCTGAAGACATCTGTCATGTACTGACTCTATGTTGCAAGCTGTCGAGGCTTGTACAGTGACTGGCGCGGTCTGAAGACATCTGTCATTTACTGACTCTATGTTGCAAGCTATCGATTATTATTACAATAAGCAAATGGACCACTAATTCTAATACGTGAAGACTGTCATTATTTAACGGTTGTCGTAAAGTCTAACAAACTGATGCCCTCATAGATATGTTTCAGTTGAGAAGACATGTCATCGGTTGACATTGTAATAACTTCAGGTAACATTGTGATTACATCTGCTAAAAAAGGTTATTAGATTAGTTTACATGTTATATCTTCAGGTAACATTGTAATGACATCTGCTAACATGGTAATTACATCAGTTTCCATGTTATAACTTCAGGTTACATTGTTATTACATCTGCTAACATGGTAATTACATCAGTTTACATGTTATAACTTCAGGTTACATTGTTATTACATCTGCTAACATGTTTATTACATCAGTTTACATGTTATAACTTCAGTTGATACGTTATATATTCTGTTAACGTGGTAATTACAGCAACCAGTAACGTTCCGCCTGGTCCATCTTCAACTACACCCATAACGCCCACCCTCAGTAGCAGTTCATCTGACGTATCAACCCCTTCAACACCAACATCACCCGGACAGTCAGCAACGACAGATGCATCAACCACTTCAACACCATCGACAGACCTGAAGTCCACGACCTTATCAACGGACGCAACGTCGACAATGGCATCAACGACTTCTAAAATATCTTCCTCTACGAGAACGCAATCTGTTACATCGGTAAAATCCACAACAACATCTTCACAGTGGTCTACTTCGACTACATCCCCGTCAGTGACTGCAACACCGACCACAGCGGGCAGCTCCACTGGAGGGCCTCACTCTTCATCAGCAACTACATCAGCATATACACTCCATGCAACAACATCACAGTTGACAGCCACACCTGGAACGACTTCATCAACTACGTCATCAACTACGGATAAATCGGGAGAACAAATCATGGATAGGATAGGTGAGACAAAAAGACGCTATTTTATTTACATGCTTTTTTTCATCCGTTTATTTTTAGCAGGTTAAACTAATAACAAAATATAAAATCGAAATATTTGGATACAAAGATGACCAAAAAACGTTTCTAATGATGTTTGCAGTGGCGTGAAACCGCACTATGATTGATTGATAACATTGCCAGGCGATAGGTCACTTCGTAAAACGCCCCCTAAAACTAGAGTAGTGTGTTAAGGTATTTAGCAACTCACAGCTGCAGTGCGTCGCCACCCCGTGTCCGAGTGAGTGATTAATGATTCACTGGACTATCAGCTATTGCTGTGTTTGTGATTCTCACACAGAAATGTTTGACAGGATCGTTTTGACACACAACTATATAACCAGTATGATTATGTATAAAATGTTTTTTGGACTAGCTGAACATCTAAGTTTGGAGGAATAAATGCCAGTTAGAAACATAGATTAAGTTGCTTATATGAATGACGACATTACGCCTTTCTGCCGTCAGATGAGTCCCTGGTGACGATAGTTGTGGCGTCTGGGGTCGCGGTGGCGAGTGTCGTCGTGGCCGGTGTTGTCATTATTGTATTTTGCAGGTAAAAGAACACTTTGCATTAAGATCCAAAGAGAGAGAGAGACAGAGAGAGAGAATGATTCACAGAGAGAGACAGAGGGAGAATACATGAATACAAATGTGTCTATATCATAAATCTGTCGGGAAATTGTCTGTGGGTGGTGTTGGTTGTCACACAATAGTTACTTGACTTGGAGAGATTCATATTATTTACATAATCTTTCTTGTGGTTTCATTAGGAGGAGAAGAGCCAAGTCCAAGCCAAGCCTCGAAGAAAGCTTCATATATGAAAATTCCACTATCGGTCGCACTGAACGCTCGGCGTCTATCGTGACACTGACTGGCGTCAAGAATGGTGTGTCGGGAACTAACTGCTGGGAAATAGACCCTGCTTTCTTCGTCGCCACAGAAATTGAGGAATCTGCCAAACTGAAGGTAGATCAATCCCAGCCGGAGAAGTCAACTCACGCGGGAAGCAGGACGGAGACTCGAGCCAGCGAGAACACGGGACTTAAAACTTCTTCACACTCTGTGACCAGAGATGGTCAGGCTGGTAGTCAGGCTCCGATAAATGATCAGCCCAAGACAGATGGCCAGGAAATGCTAAAGGATCAGCCAAAGACAGATGGCCAGGAAACGCTAAAGGATCAGCCCAAGACGGATGGCCAGGAAACGCTAAAGGATCAGCCAAAGACAGATGGCCAGGAAACGCTAAAGGATCAGCCCAAGTCAGATGGCCAGGAAATGCTAAAGGATCATCCCAAGACAGATGGCCAGGAAACGCTAAAGGATCACACTAAGACCAATGGTCACGCCAATACAGGACGTCAAGGTGCGACAGACGGTCAAGTCAAAGCAGAGGGCCATGGGGCGAGAGATAGCAAAACAAAAGTTGATATACAAGCCAAGAAAGATGAAAAGATAGACGAGCAAGCTGTGGCTAATGGTCAGGCTACGATTAATGGTCAAGCTGACGTAGAGAGCCGAGCTACGGTAGTTGACAAAGAAGAGATAAGTGGACGAGCTGAACAGAATGAACAAGGTACGGGAGATGACCACGGTTCGGGAGATGACCAAGAAATGAGAGACGATCAACTGAAGAAAAACGATGAAGCAGCTGATGACAGAGGATGTCCACAGGACAAACAGAGTTCAAAACCAGATGCTTTCAGGATGAGAGCTGGCATGGTTAAAGTGTTTCCATGAAAGGTGATCATCATTCGTAAATTTGTGTTTTTACGACTTACGTCTCGCGTCTGACCAGGCTGACGTGAGTTGCCCTTGACACGGGACGACACCTGGAATAATTAGTGCAGACTATGTGTGACCTGGTTACAAGGGACATTACTCGGACTTTACAAATACTTCTGTCGTTTGTACCTGCATATGCAAAAACTAAGCACCACGGCAATCCGATTTTATGCATTCAGAGAGGAAGTGAAACATTTCCATTTCCATAAAAGGATCCTCGACGGCGAGTTGTGAACTACGATATTGTAATACATAATGTACGTGCAAAATTCTTTAAAATTGTTTTATCATCACTTTGGGATTTTTCCCAACGCCCGGATATAACTGAAATCCAATTCAAAGAAGCGTTGATCTAAATTCATTCACTCGCTGACAATATGTATTTAGTATGTTCCGCTTCACCCAGTGGTTTGTTTGAAGTAAAACAATGGGTCTGTGTGTCTGCATCTCAATTCAACATCCGTGTCGGATCGGGTTGCAGCTGCAGGAGGAAAGTGACGGTGGCTCGTGCGGTCAGCTTCCTTGTGCAACATTGTCCACAGCTTGTTTAACCAGCTGGGCGTTTCCCTTAATTCAACGAACCACGCCTTTGTAAATAGGTTTTATGACGTTTCCACCTTTTATCCACCATAGATATGAATTACACGCATATGTGTTGTACATCTGATATCGGGGCGTAGCTGTGCTGGTATCATAAACTGATACATTATGCCATATTTTTCCTTACGCATGTATGTAAAACGCTAACTTGAAAGGGTTTGCTGATAAAAATAATATTCATTTCATGCATCAATGTACCAGAAAAAGCATTAGCGGTGAATATAGAATGTGTAAATAAAGCTACTAACAGCGAGGAAATTTGTTTAATGCTTGTTTTCACCCAAACACTTTCCACTGTGTTCATAGGTTTGAAGTATGAACGATTCAGATATATGTTTACAGTTTGTGAAATATAACATGGCAATCTGTAGAGCGTGAATGTCATTAAGGTAACTTTTTACCATTCATTTATCAAATACAGAGTTGGGAGTACGCTTTAAGCCACTTTTACAAATAAACCAGCAATAGCACACACACAACCAATGTTATTAGTGCTTAGAGAGGTGCGACATACTGGTAGTGTAAGATACTGGACCCAGAACGTGGCCTACCGCTTCACCAGTATTGTTGACATATGGTTTATTCCAAGTTATAAGTAAATATATTTCATGGAAGGTTATATGTAAGTTTATTCCAAGGAAGGTTTTATGTAAGTATATTCTTAGGAAGGTTATAAATAAGCATATTCCATGTTATAAGTAAGAACACTTTTCGTACTTTTAAAAAGCTTCTTTCTAAAGTTAAAGCGATATAAGAAACATTTCCTAACGCGCATGTTGGTCCTGAAATAGAAGGTATTTTTTTCACTGAAGATTTCATTATTCGTGGATGTTTCGGAAGCTCTAAATCAAAAACGTAGTGAGAATATACCCCAATTGTTTCACTCTAATTAAATTAAATTATAAACCAGGATATTATTTGGGCGCTTGTTGTAGAAGGGAGGTGTTTCTTTTGCGGCGGATCGGCCGATCATCTGAGCAACCTATAAACCCTAAGTTATGTCAAATATTAGAATAAATATAGTTGACCAGACCATTCGATTCAAAATACACTCTCTCAAAAAAGAAACGCAACCCCAGTCTGAAAATGTCAGAAAGCTCCAAGAAGGAAAATATTGATTGTAAATACAGTTTTTCTGATATGCACGTATACCATGTACACTGTTTATTAACGTCAGCGCCAAAACACACAAATTTTCGTGCACGAAGGCATTTTATTGTTACTTTTATCATAGTGAGCAAAATTTTCACGTGGCCCATGCCAAAAGCCTCATGCACGTGCAATTCATGGAAAGAGCAGTAGAAGTATGGGTTTATTAAAGCACGTGTTGATTAGCGATTCACTCTATCATTTTCACCGAAAGACAAGGTCGAATATGCCACGGTTGAGTGCTGCAGATCGAAATATCGCCATTGGTCGTATTGAGGCCGGACAAAGCTTTGGAAACGTTGCTTGGCACCTCAATATTCATAAAACAACGATTTCCCGACTTTGGAGCCAATACACCCAGTTTCATGCAACTGAAGATCGCCCTAGAAGTGGTAGGCCAAGGGTTACCACACCACCTCAGGATCGATTCATCCGGGTCACCCACCTACATAATCGGCTAGCCACCCCTACCGTCACTGCAACATAGGTGCCAGGTTTGAGAAGAGTGTCCGCACAAACAATTAGGAACCGTCTACGAGAGGCCGGTCTACGTGCAAGAAGACCACTTATTGGACCTGTTTTACGCCACGAACATCGACGCCAACGACTCAGGTGGTGCACCAACGTTCGGATATGGACCCTCAGAAACTGGAGGCGCGTCTGCTTTAGTGACGAATGACGTTTACTCTTGCAACGCCGTGACGGAAGACAGAGTGTCTATAGAAGAGGAAACTAACGTTTTGCCCCGAAATGTGTTCGGCAGGTCGACAGATTAGGTGGAGGGAGCGTCATGGTGTGGGGAGCCATGTCGTACAACCAAAGATCAGACTTGGTGATCATTTGTGGTAATTTGACAGCCCAGCGCTATATCAATGACGTTTTACAGCCTCATCTTCTGCCGATTATCGACCAACAGAGGGAGCTCTACCAACACGACAACGCCTTGCCGCACACTGCACACGCAACAGTGACTTTTCTCCAGAATTCTAACGTCAACGTGTTACCATGGCCCTCCCGATCACCAGACATCAACCCAATCGAACATCTTTGGGATTATCTGGACCGACGAGAACATGCACGTACACCGCCGCCGCGGACGTTGGATGCACAAGCCGTTGCACTGCAGGAGGAGTGCAGAGCAATCACTCAGGAAAGAATCCGGCGTCTAATCCGTTCTGTTCCTAGGAGGTGCAATGCCGTGATCGCAGCTCGTGGCGCTCATACGAGGTACTGAGAAAGACGCCCCCTTGCGTCAAGTCAATCTTAGTGAGAGAACTGTCAAAGTCTGCACTTAAACTTGCGTAACTGTACTGCCACCATGCCAAATTTCATATTGTTGTCTTCAATAATAAATGTGTTATAATAACTTGAATATTGAGATAAACATCTTGAAAATATAGGGGTTGCGTTTCTGTTTTGAGAGAGTGTATTTGAAGTTATGTTTCGAATAAAAATTGGTTGTTCCATTTGCTTGTTGTTACACGCTGCACACAGCAATAGTCCAGCTGTACGAACGCATCATGAAAATAGTCGAGTCTGGACCAGTCAATCGAATAACACAATAAACTACATCATTCGAGAACTTGACAGTAAGTTCCAACATAAGGACTAGAACCCATTCACAGGTAGAGATGCTGACCCATGTACAGCCGAGAGCAAGGATGAGACGTCTCTAACACCGCTATCTACGTTACCTGTCATTATACGTCAAGGTCTGCTTTACCTGGCATTATATGTCAAGGTCTACCTTACCTCTCACTAGGTGTCAAGGTCTACTTTACCTCTCATTAGTTATCAAGGTCTACTTTACCTCTCACTAGGTATCAAGGTCTACTTTACCTCTCACTAGGTATCAAGGTCTACTTTACCTCTCACTAGGTGAGAAGGTCTCCTTTACCTGTCACTAGGTGTCTAGGCCTACTTTAACTGTCTTATGTCAAGGCCTACTTTACCTGTCAGTATGTGTCAAGGTTTACTATACCTGTCATTATGTGTCAAGGCCTACTTTACCTCTCACTAGGTATCAAGGTCTACTTTACCTCTCACTAGGTGAGAAGGTCTCCTTTACCTGTCACTAGGTGTCAAGGCCTACTTTAACTGTCTTATGTCAAGGCCTACTTTACCTGTCAGTATGTGTCAAGGTTTACTATACCTGTCATTATGTGTCAAGGCCTACTTTACCTGTCAGTATGTGTCAAGGTTTACTATACCTGTCATTATGTGTCAAGGCCTACTTTACCTGTCAGTATGTGTCAAGGCCTACTTTACCTGTCATTATTTGTCAAGATCTACTTTACCTGTCACTAGGTGTCAATGTCTTCTTTACCTGTCATTATGTGTCAAGGTCTACTTTAACTGTCTTTACTTCAAGGTCTACTTTACCTGTCAGTATGTGATAAGATCTACTTTACCTGTCATTATGTGTCAAGGCCTACTTTAACTGTCTTTATTTCAAGGTCTACTTTACCTGTCATTATGTGTCAAGATCTACTTTAGCTGTCATTATGTGTCAAGGACTACTTCACCTGTCAGTATGTGTAAAGGTCTACTTTACCTGTTATTATGTGTCAATGACTACTTTTCTTGTCATTATGCCCCCGGGCTTGCTTTACCTGTCAGTATGTGTCAAGGTCTACTTTACCTGTCAGTATGTGTCAAGGTCTACTTTACCTGTCATTATGTGTCAACGCTTACTTTACCTGTCAGTATGTATCAAGGACTTTTTTATCTGTGTGTATGTGTCAAGGTCTACTTTACTTGTCAGTATGTGTCAACGCTTTCCTTTACCTAGGCCTGTCAGTATGTGTCAAGGTTTACTTTACCTTTCAGTTTGTGTCAAGGTCAACTATACCTGTTATTATGTGTCAAGGCCTACTTTTACTGCCCTTATGTCAAGGTTTACTTTACCTGACATTATATCAAGGCTTACTTTACCTGTCATTATGTGTCAAGGCCTACTTTACCTGTCAGTATGTGTCAAGGTCTACTTTACCTGTCAGTATGTGTCAAGGTCTTCTTCACCTGTCATTATGCCTCCAGGCTTGCTTTACCTGTCAGTATGTGTCAAGGTCTACTTTACCTGTCAGTATGTGTCAAGGTCTACTTTACCTGTCATTATGTGTCAACGCTTACTTTACCTGTCAGTATGTGTCAAGGACTTTTTTATCTGTGTGTATGTGTCAAGGTCTACTTTACCTGTCCTTATGTGTCAAGGCTTTCCTTTACCCAGGCCTGTCAGTATGTGTCAAGGTTTACTTTACCTTTCAGTTTGTGTCAAGGTCAACTATACCTGTTATTATGTGTCAAGGCCTACTTTTACTGCCCTTATGTCAAGGTTTACTTTACCTGACATTATATCAGGGCTTACTTTACCTGTCATTATGTGTCAAGGCCTACTTTACCTGTCAGTATGTGTCAAGGTCTACTTTCCCTGTCATTATGTGTCAATGTCTTCTTAACATGTTAGTATGTGTCAAGGTCTACTTAACCTGTCAGTATGTGTCAAGATCTACTTTACCTGTCATTATGTGTCAAGGCCTACTTTAACTGTCTTTATGTCAAGGTCTACTTTACCTGTCATTATATGTCAAGATCTACTTTACCTTTCATTAGGTGTCAAGGACTACTTTACCTGTCATTATGTGTCAAGGTCTTCTTTACCTATCATTGTGTGTCAAGGCTTACCTTTACCTGTCAGTATGTGTCAAGGACTACCTAACTCTCAGTATGTGTCAAGATCTACTTTACCTGTCATTAGGTGTGAAGGTCTACTTTACCTGTCAGTATATGTCAAGGCCTACATTAACTGTCTTTATGTGTCAATGTGTACTTTCCGTCTCACTACGTGTCAAGGTCTACTTTACGTCTCACTAGGTGTCAAGGCCTACTTTCCCTGTCGTTATGTATAATTGTGTACTTTACCTCTCACTAGGTGTCAAGGTCTACTTTACCTGTCAGTATGTGTCAAGGTCTACTTTACCTGTTAGTTTGTGTCAAGGTCTACTTTACCTGTCAGTATGTGTCAAGGACGTCTTTCCCTGTTATTTTGTATCAGGGCTTACATTTGACCAATGTATAGCCGAGGACATGGATTGGGCCTCTGCATCACCGTTATTTGCTGTGCAGAGTTGCGTCCTACAGCGTCCCAGGACCCGGTATGATCAAGGCCTCCAACGCCAGATTTGCCCAAATTATGATAACTTGACCCTGGGTTTCACCAATGTGGTAAATCTCTAAAACCTGCTGATACGACTGCATAAAATGGAAATACTGTTCAGAACGATGGTGAACTGAAGTGACTCATTCACACTGATGACTTACACCAGCACAACTTAATCACACTCCACAAACGGGATCAACGTTAAATGTTAGTACTTTCTTCCTGTTACACAGAGGAAACATTTATAAACGCTTCGCATACTGACATTACCATTCAACATCTCCCTGAATGTCATAATAACACCAGGACATCCTTATACACTGCACCGGCAAGTGGAACAACTCGTCATGGCGTGACTGTCACATGTGCATGCACTATTGATTACGTTCGTGTAACTGGTCAAGAGGAAATGTATAAATCGAATGACATTTGTCCAGGCTGACACATATTTCCTTTTGTCAGAGCTTACTTCTACCGGTCAGTATGTGTCAGCGCTTACTTCTACCGGCCATGTTGTGTCAGAACTTACTTGTACCGGTCAGTATGTGTCAGGGCTTACTTCTACCGGTCATTATGTGTCAAGGCTTACTTCCACCGGTCAGTATGTGTCAGGCCTTACTTCTACCGGTCAGTATGTGTTAGGGCTTACTTCTACCGGTCATGTTGTGTCAGAGCTTACTTCTACCGGTCAGTATGTGTCAGGGCTTATTTCTACCGGTCGGTATGTGTCAGGGCATACTTCTACCAGTCAGGTTGTGTCAGGGCTTACTTCTACCGGTCATGTTGTGTCAGAGCTTACTTCTACCAGTCATGTTGTGTCAGAGCTTACTTGAACCGGTCAGTATGTGTCAAGGCTTACTTCCACCGGTCAGTATGTGTCAGGCCTTACTTCTACCGGTCAGTATGTGTCAGGGCTTACTTCTACCGGTCATGTTGTGTCAGAGCTTATTTCTACCGGTCAGTATGTGTCAGGGCTTATTTCTACCGGTCGGTATGTGTCAGGGCATACTTCTACCAGTCAGGTTGTGTCAGGGCTTACTTCTACCGGTCATGTTGTGTCAGAGCTTACTTCTACCAGTCATGTTGTGTCAGAGCTTACTTGAACCGGTCAGTATGTGTCAGGGCAAACTTGTACCGGTCAGTATGTGTCAGGGTTTACTTCTACCATTCAGTATGTGCCAGGGTTTGCTTCTACCGGCCATGTTGTGTCAAGACTTACTTCTACCAGACAGTATGTGCCAGGGCTTACTTCTACCGGCCAAGTTCTGTCAGGGCTTACTTCTACCAGACAGTATGTGCAAGGGCTTACTTTTATCGGTCAGTATGTGTCAGGGCTTACTTCTATCGGTCATGTTGTGTCAGGGCTTACTTCTACAGGTCAGTATGTGTCAGGGCTTACTTCTATCGGTCATGTTGTGTCAGGGCTTACTTCTACAGGTCAGTATGTGTCAGGGCTTACTTCTATCGGTCATTTTGTGTCAGGGCTTACTTCTACCAGACAGTATGTGTCAGGGCTTACCTCTATCGGCCATGTTGTGTCAGGGCTTACTTCTACCAGACAGTATGTGCAAGGGCTTACTTTTATCGGTCAGTATGTGTCAGGGCTTACTTCTATCGGTCATGTTGTGTCAGGGCTTACTTCTACCTGTCGGTATGTGTCAGGGCTTACTTCTACCGGTCATGTTGTTTCAGGGCTTACTTCTACCGGTCATGTTGTGTCAGGGCTTACTTCTACCAGTCAGTATGTGTCAGGGCTTACTTCTACCGGTCAGTATGTGTCAGTTATTATTCTACTAGTCAGTTTGTGTCAAGGCTTACTTCTACGAGTCATGTTGTTTCAGGGCTTACTTCTACCAGTCATGTCGTGTCAGGGCTTACTTGTACCGGTCAGTATGTGTCAGGGCTTACTTCTACCATTCAGTATGTGTCAAGGCTTACTTCTACCAGTCAGTATGTGTCAGGGCTTACTTCTAGCAATCATGTCAGAGCTTACTTCTACCGGCCAGTATGTGTCAGGGCTTACTTCTACCAGTCAGTATGTGTCAGGGCTTACTTCTACCAGTCAGTATGTGTCAAGGCTTACTTCTACTGGTCAGTATTTGTCAAGGCTTACTTCTAGCAATCATGTTGTGTCAGGGCTTATTTCTACCGGTGATGTCGTGTCAGGGCTTACTTCTACCAGTCAGTATGTGACAGGGCTTACTTCTACCGGTCAGTATGTGTCAGGGCTCACTTCTACCAGTTGTGTTGTGTCAGGGCTTACTTCTACCGGTCATGTTGTGTCAGGGCTTACTTCTACCGGTCAGTATGTGTCAGTTATTATTCTACTAGTCAGTTTGTGTCAAGGCTTACTTCTACGAGTCATGTTGTTTCAGGGCTTACTTCTACCAGTCATGTCGTGTCAGGGCTTACTTGTACCGGTCAGTATGTGTCAGGGCTTACTTCTACCATTCAGTATGTGTCAAGGCTTACTTCTACCAGTCAGTATGTGTCAGGGCTTACTTCTAGCAATCATGTCAGAGCTTACTTCTACCGGCCAGTATGTGTCAGGGTTTACTTCTACCAGTCAGTATGTGTCAGGGCTTACTTCTACCAGTCAGTATGTGTCAAGGCTTACTTCTACTGGTCAGTATTTGTCAAGGCTTACTTCTAGCAATCATGTTGTGTCAGGGCTTATTTCTACCGGTGATGTCGTGTCAGGGCTTACTTCTACCAGTCAGTATGTGACAGGGCTTACTTCTACCGGTCAGTATGTGTCAGGGCTCACTTCTACCAGTTGTGTTGTGTCAGGGCTTACTTCTACCGGTCATGTTGTGTCACGGCTTACTTCTACCAGTGAGGTTGTGTCAGGGCTTTCTTCTACCAGTCAGTACGTGTCAGGGCTTACTTCTGCCGGTTAAGTATGTGTCAGGGCTTACTTCTGCCGGTTAAGTATGTGTCAGGGCCTACTTCTACCGGTCAGTATGTGTCAGGTCTTACTTATACCGTGTAGGTTGTCTCAGGACTACTTCTACCGGTCAGTATGTTTCATGGCTTACTTGTACCGGTCAGCATGTGTCAGGGCATATTTCTTCCTGTCAGTGTTTTTAGGGCTTTTTGTACCGGCCAGTATGTGTCAGAGCTTACTTCTACCAGTCAGTATGTGTCCGGGCTTACTTCAACGGTTAGGTATGTGTCAGGGCTTACTTCTACCGGTTAAATATGTGTCAGGGCTTACTTCTACCGGTTAGTATGTGTCAGGGCTTACTTCTACCAGTCATGTTGTGTCAGGCCTTACTTCTACCAGTCAGTATTTGTCAGGGCTTACTTCTTACGGTCAGTATGTATCAGGGCTTTCTTCTACCAGTCAGTATGTGTCAGGGCTTACTTCTAACAGTCAGTATGTGTCAGGGCTTACTTCTACCAGTCAGTATGTGTCAGGGCTTACTTCTTACGGTCAGTATGTATCAGGGCTTTCTTCTACCAGTCAGTATGTGTCAGAGCTTACTTCTACCGGTCGGTATGTGTCAGGGCTTACTTCTACCAGTCAGTATGTGTCAGGTCCTACTTCTACCAGTCAGTATGTGTCAGGGCTTACTTCTACCGGTTATGTATGTGTCAGGGCTTAGTTCTACCGGTCAATATGTGTCAGGGCTTTCTTCTACCGGTCAGTATGTGTCAGAGCTTACTTCTACCAGTTTTGTTGTGCCAGGGCTTACTTCTACCGGTCAGTATGTGTCAGGGCTTACTTCTACCGGTCAGTATGTGTCAGGGCTTACTTCTACCAGTAAGGTTGTGTCAGGGCTTGCTTCTACCGGTTAAGTATGTGTCAGGGCTTACTTCTACCAGTTTTGTTGTGCCAGGGCTTACTTCTACGAGTCAGAATGTGTCAGGGCTTACTTCTACCAGTTAGTATGTGTCATGGCTTACTTCTACCGGTTAAGTATGTGTCATGGCTTTCTTCTACCGGTCAGTATGTGTCAGGGCTTACTTCTACCGGTCAGTATGTGTCAGGGCTTACTTCTAGCGGTCAGGTTGTCTCAGGGCTTACATCTACCGGTTAAGTATGTGTCAGGGCTTACTTCTACCAGTTTTGTTGTGCCAGGGCTTACTTCTACGAGTCAGAATGTGTCAGGGCTTACTTCTACCAGTCAGCATGTGTCAGGGCTTACTTCTACCGGTCAGTATGTGTCAGGGCTTACTTCTACCGGTCAGTGTGTGTCAGGGCTTACTCCTATCAGTCAGTATGTGTCAGACCTTTCTCACACTGGCCATGATGTGTCATCGCTTTCATTTGCAAGGTGTTTGGTGTTGGCATGTGTTTATGAATGCATGTGGCAGGGCTTCTACTGGTCATTATGTGCCAAAACTTACTTGTGATAGTCTTTACGTGTTAGGGCTTACTTTTGCCCGTCATTATAATGCAATACTTTTTTAATGTTTTAATGATATTCGCTTTTTCCATTGGACGAGAGGCCGGTCACATAACTGCGAAACTGGCGTTCATGAGCGTTTGAACGACACAATTTGACGTCAGTACCTTTTCACGAGTCTGTATTCATACATACAGAAGCGGGGTTTTTTTTAACATTCAGACCCTTTAATCCTGAACTCAGCGTTTTTGAATATATTGAAAAACATCAAGGAGTTTTACTGCATGATCATTTACGAATATCATCGCTACGAGCCATCGTAGTGAACAAAACGACGAAATGCACATCCAAACTTTAGTAGTGTTGACTCGATCCGTTGAGGTGAAACGGGGTTTAACGTCGCGTCCAATATTATTGCACTTATATAGCGACGTGCAAGCACGTGCAAGCGTGCGTATGGCTGCTTGTATTAGTCCAGACAAAAGTCGATTTTATAGTGCCAGCCCTCTGAGATACTATGTGGAAGTTTTTCTAAATGAATACCCGACTCAGACACAGAATACTGACTCCGAGCCGACCAGTCCTTGTTTTTGCCCCGTAATGCCGAGTGTCAGGCAGGGTAACAACAAGTGCCATATTTAGCGCCTTATGGAGAACCCGGAACCTTCCTCTCTCCGGGTGGACGCTCTACCACTAGACAACCGAGGAGGTTAACCCGTGTCTAGACCTGCAAAGACAGCCCATATCAGTCTGTGAATTACCTCAGTATCTGTTTGACACATCTTCACAATTTTCCTTTCAATGATCGGCTTACACTTGCAATCACCGCAGCTTCATGAACAGGCTCGGAAATACCGTTACGTTTTTCGTGTCAGACATTTTGAAGTCCAGCTTTTGATGAAAAAGGTTTACGCGCTGTCACTGTGACTTACTTAGAGAGGATGTTCGTAAGACACCTTCTTTGTCTCTGGTACCGGGGAGTGACTACCGTCACTCAGCTGTCAGTGTTGTTCCTGACAGTAAGGAGATCTTCTCGGTAGTGTGCTGGTACCGGGGAATGACTACCATCACTCAGCTGTCAGTGTTGTTCCTGACAGTAAGGAGATCTTCTCGGTAGTGTGCTGGTACCGGGGAATGACTACCATCACTCAGCTGTCAGTGTTGTTCCTGACAGTAAGGAGATCTTCTCGGTTGTGTGCTGGTACCGGGGAATGACTACCATCACTCAGCTGTCAGTGTTGTTCCTGACAGTAAGGCGATCTTCTCGGTTGTGATCTGGTACCGGGCAATGACTACCGTCACTCAGCTGTCAGTGTTGTTCCTGACAGTAAGGCGATCTTCTCGGTAGTGTGCTGGTACCGGGGAATGACTACCATCACTCAGCTGTCAGTGTTGTTCCTGACAGTAAGGAGATCTCCTCGGTTGTGATCTGGTACCGGGGAGTGACTACCGTCACTCAGCTGTCAGTGTTGTTCCTGACAGTAAGGAGATCTTCTCGGTTGTGATCTGGTACCGGGCAATGACTACCGTCACTCAGCTGTCAGTGTTGTTCCTGAAAGTAAGGAGATCTTCTCGGTAGTGTGCTGGTACCGGGCAATAACTACCGTCACTCAGCTGTCAGTTTATCTCACAGTTGTCCAGTTCTAGTTGAATGTCGTCCCCAACAACAAGTTTACGTTTTGCTCCATAAAGGGCTGGGTGTTCTTCAAGTGTTGCACACAGCTCTGGTGTTTTACTGTGCTAAAGTTTTCTGGTGTTATGGAAATAACTCCGATGATGATATCCTGAGGAATGTTCAGTTCCTGACCACTGCCCCTCACCCACAACCTTTCTCCATATGTTCTATCTAAAACTTGAATTGCTGGTTCATACCCTTCTTTGTACAACAGAGCTGTGCCTCCTCGAGGTACATGTGTTTTAGGGTTTATAGTTAAGTTGTAGCCACTAGAGTTGTGCCTCCTCGAGGTACATGTGTTCTAGGGTTTATAATTAAATCATAGCCACTAGAGTTGTGCCTCCTCGAGGTACATGTGTTCTAGGGTTTATAATTAAGTTGTAGCCACTAGAGTTGATTGTGCCTCCTCGAGGTACATGTGTTTTAGGGTTTATAGTTGTAGCCACTAGAGTTGATTGTGCCTCCTCGAGGTACATGTGTTCTAGGGTTTATAATTAAGTTGTAGCCACTAGAGTTGATTGTGCCTCCTCGAGGTACATGTGTTTTAGGGTTTATAGTTGTAGCCACTAAAGCTGATTCTGATATAATTAATGTCCTCGTCCTGGGTAAACCAGTCAGTAAGACCTAGAATGTCTGGACATTCTACAGATCTAAGTGTGGTATTTTATTAACTATACATAGAATGTCTGGAAATTCTACAGATCTAAGTGGGGTATTTTATTTACTATACCTTGAATATTCCAAAATCTAAATGTGAAATATTTTGGCATCGTCAACTCGTAAAATACTATAAATAAATCACACCAGGATAGCTACAGTAACGTGTTAAGACAGTACATACATATAAATGATAACGATGATAGTTAAAGCAATGTCCTTGTGAAAAACAATGTACAATATACTTTCTTGTAATCATAATTTTCAAGTTCATGTTTGTCATGCTAGCCACTGAATATGAAGCACAACTGTGACTCATCTATGGGTTCCACATACGATGGTTTCACAGCAGTTGAAAAAGCACCTGGATTATCCAAAGGGCATAACACTAGAGAATGGGACCCCGTGCCAGGATAGCCATCTGCGTTGATGCCCGGGCGGCACTGGTGATGATTGACACTCCAATGAACGCTCACAAAGTGAAAGTCAATTCTAAATTAAGCCATACTTATATCGGTTATTATGTATCAAGGTATATAGTTACCGGTGATCATTTATCAGGGCTTACCTGTGTTGGTCTTAATGTGTCAAATACCCGTCAGTTACCCGTCAGTTACCCGTCAGTTACCCTTCAGTAACCTTTCAGTTACCAAGTAACAGCTTTGAGTAATCATTGCATATACACTATGCCCATTCCATAAACACCATGCCTATTGCATATACACAATAAACATTGCATATACACCATAACCATTCCGTATACACTACAACCATTGTATATATATCGTACCCATTGCATATACACCATAACCATTGCATATACACAATGATCATTGCATATACACGAAAACCATTGCCTATACACCATAACCATTGCATATACACCATAACCATTGTATATACACCATAACTATTGCATATACATCATAATCATTGCAAATACAACATATCCATTGCATATACACTGCAACTATTGCATTCAGCCATAACCATTGCATATACACCATAACATTGTGCATACAGTATAACTATTGTATACACACCATAACCATTGCACAAACAAGATACTATTGCATATACACCATAACCATTGTCTATACACCATAACCATTACATATACATTATAATCATTGCATATACACCAAAATCATTGCATATTACAATTGTATATACACTATAACCATTGCATACATACAGCATAGCCATTGCATATGAACCATAGCCATTGCCTTTACACCATAAGCATTGAAGATATACCATAGCCATTGCCAATACACCATAACAATTGCATATATACTATAACCATTGCATATACACTATAAACATTTCATACACACCATAATCATTGCACATACACCATACCCATTGCATTTACACTATAATTATTGCATATACACCATAACAATTGCATATACACAATAAGAATTGTATATACACCATAAGAATCGCACATACACGATAACCAATGCATATACTCGTACACCATAACAATTGCATACACACCATACCCATTGTATATACACTAAAACCATTGCATATACACCATAACAACTGCATATACACTATAGTCATTGCATATACACCATAACCATTGTTTATTGACCATAAACATCGCATATACACTATCACCAATGCATATTAAACATAACAATTGCATATACACAATAACCTTTGAAAATACGCCATTACAACTGAATATACACTATATCCATTGCATATACACGTTAACCATTGCCCATACTCCATGACCATTGCATACTCACCTTAATCATTGTATATACACTGTACCCATTGCATATACACTGTACCCATTACATATACACAATATCAATTGCACATACACCATAACCATTCCGTATACACCATAACCATTGCATATACACTATAACCATTGCATATACACTTTAACCATTGCATATACACTATAGCCATTGCATTTACACGATATCCATTGCATATACACTATAACCATTGCATATACACTTTAACCATTGCATATACACTATAGCCATTGCATTAACACGATATGCATTGCATATACACTATAACCATTGCATACACACTTTAACCATTGCATATACACTATAGCCATTGCATTAACACGATATCCATTGCACGTACACTATAACCATTACATAATGAATGAATGAATGAATGAATTTCTTTATTTCCCCCAGAGTTGAATCCGAAGATTTTACATGGGCAAATACATTATTTACAATACATCAATGACATTACTTGACTATATACAATGAAATCATGTTATACACTGCTATGAATAAATAATTTACAATGTACATTTTGAGAGCAGTACGGTATCTACTAGATATACATAAGGTGTTTGAAACACCTTGAAACATATTTTATTGTCTGAAAAAACAAAAGGATCGGGGGAAAATGGCTCTCTTATGTATACCTCTCCTTACAGAAAATGCATGCGTCAATAATGTATATACAAATGCAAAACATCAGTACCTCTAACAAATACAGCGAACCATTATCTCTACACTGCAAGCTTTATATCTGCACTATAAGCTGAACATCCTCACTATTAGCTTTACCTTTACACTATAAGCTTAACATCTGCACTATAAGCTTAACATCTGCACTATAAGCTTTACCTCTACACTACAAGCTTTATATTTACACTATAAGCTTAACATCAGCACTATAAGCTAAACATCTACACTACAAGCTTTACCTTTACACTATAAGCTTTACCTCTACACTATAAGCTTTACCCCAACACCAAACGCTTTACCTCCAAACTATAAACTTTACATCTACATTACAAGCCTTACCTCTACACTATAATCTTTACCTCTACACTATAATCTTTACCTCTACACTATAAGCTTACCTCTACACTATAATCTTTACCTCTACACTATAATCTTTACCTCTACACTATAATCTTTACCTCTACACTACAAGCTTTATCTCTACACTATAATCTTTACCTCTACACTATAATCTTTACCTCTACCCTTTAAGCTTTACCTATACACTACAAGCTTTACCTGTACACTACAAGCTTTACCTCTACACTATAATCTTTAATCTACACTATAAGATTTACTTCTACTCTATAAACTTTACCTCTACACTATAATCTTTACCTCTACACTATAATCTTTACCTCTACACTACAAGCTTTATCTCTACACTATAATCTTTACCTCTACACTATAATCTTTACCTCTACACTATAATCTGTACCTCTACACTACAAGCTTTATCTCTACACTATAAGCTTTACCTCTACACTATAATCTTTACCTCTACCCTTTAAGCTTTACCTATACACTACAAGCTTTACCTCTACACTATTATCTTTACCTCTACACTATAATCTTTACCTCTACACTATAATCTTTACCTCTACACTATAATCTTTACCTCTACACTATAATCTGTACCTCTACACTACAAGCTTTACCTCTACACTATAATCTTTACCTCCACCCTTTAAGCTTTACCTATACACTACAAGCTTTACCTCTACACTATTATCTTTACCTCTACACTATAATCTTTACCTCTACACTATAATCTGTACCTCTACACTACAAGCTTTACCACTACACTATAATCTTTACCTCTACACTATAATCTTTACCTCTACACTACAAGCTTTACCTCTACGCTATTATCTTTACCTCTACACTATAATCTTTACCTCTACACTACAAGCTTTATCTCTACACTATAATATTTACCTCTACACTTTAAGCTTTACCTGTACACTACAAGCTTTACCTCTACACTATAATCTTTAATCTACACTATAAGATTTACTTCTACTCTATAAACTTTACCTCTACACTACAAGCTTTAACTACACACCATACGCTTTACCTATAACCTCACTATTGAGGACATAATTATGCTATTGATTCATTATATTCACAAACTAAAATAGAGCCATAACTCTGATAATTAGCTGAAAGTGAAGTGTTTTATGGGGCACCGCGTGACGAGGAAGAGTGGGGAACGACCGCCCAGTCAGGGTTTGATGAGTGTGAGTACACCACCCATTGAGGCGGATATGCAGTGATTGTAGGGTGTCCAGGGTCGTTGGTAGACAAGTGTGATCGAATGACAGAAACACTAAACCAGCTGCATCGTATGACCAAACAATAGTCAGTTGCTACATTGTTGAGCGCCTCATCCCCGGACGTAACACGTGATAAATTGTTTGTCCTCTACAACCAAAAATACTTTCCAACACTTTGATGTGCTCAAAGGCAAACCATGTTGACGTTTTTTAACATCATTACCTTTTTGGTGATTTTGACAAAAGGTGAGTTTTTGTGTATATCTATCTCGTCATTTTCAGTATATACCATTTGATTGTTTGCTATCATGGATATAGAATACTAAACATAATCCTGTTATTCGTTGTTGGTTGGTTGGTTGGTTTTGTTTAACGCCGCACTCAGCAATATTCCAGCTATATGACGGCGGTCTGTAAATAATCGAGTCTGGACCAGACAATCCAGTGATTGACAGCATGAGCATCGATCCACGCAATTGGGATCGATGACATGTATCAACCAAGTCAGCGAGCCTGACCACCCGATCCCGTTAGTCGCCTTTAATGACAAGCATAGTCGCTTTTTACGGCAAGCATGGGTTACTGAAGACCTATTCTACCCCGGAATCTTCACGGGTCTGTTATTCGTTGTAGTATTAAGACGTACTTCTGATTTCAATTGTTTAAAATTTAACAACATATCTTGGAGCTAATACTTCTTGAATTATTATAATGAGAAACACTTAAAGTTAAAGTTAACTGTGAAAAGTTAGAAAATGTGGGTTTCCTGGAGTCAATTTGAACAGTTAGTCTGAGCACAAATATGAACAATGTAACACTTTTTTATACAATGGTCTTGAAACCGTGACGTCATCACAGAGCGGCACTGATATGGGTGGTATGCAATGCCAGCTAACGTCCAGGCACCGAGAGCGTAAGGAAGCACTTACTATATAAAATGTGAAGAACTTACACAAGAATCTTGTGACACTGTATTGTGGATTAAACTATGCAAAAACCCTTTTAATTTAGATAAAGACATTTATTCAGGTATGGTTTATACAATTCTCACTGAATGATATAAATATGTCTCTGGAGTTACATTTTATGAATTTGAAAAGTCTGTATCAGAAAATTAATGTTTACTAAGAGTGACTTCGTTACACACATGGGAGATTGTCATGCCAGAACAATTAACGCCCCTGATTATATAATGTATGACAATTACGTCATCAAGGTATTTGAAATGAATAAAAGTCATGTAACATCTGAATTAGAACCTAAATCTTTGATGGCTGATCTGTAAATACCAAAAGCGAGATTCTCACAGGAATAATTAATAATTCAAATCATCATCAAATGTACACTTATCACGGGACGAAACTAAGCTTATAAAAAGATGTATGTATATAATAAGAATACTGACGGCCAAAAATGACGCTTTAAAAATAAAACTGCCAAAATTCAAAAAGACTCACACATCGTCCAAAAACAACATCTCTCCGTGCAGAATTTGATACACGTCCACGGCACGTATTTTTTGTAAAAAATGCCATAAAGTGAAAAACACGTGCCACTTGGGCAGCCGAAACTACACGTGCAAGGGTATATAAATACAGCATGTGAGACACTCACACCGAGAAGAAAAACGCAAGGGGATGCCACGACTGACAACCGAACAATGCAAGCGGACCTGGGTATGATACAGATGGGAGCCACCAATGCCCACATTGCTAGAACCTTTCGTTGATCCCGTGTTGCTGTAACTAACCTGATGAAACGTTACAGGCAGACCGGGCCGACATCAGTTTGACCAAGAACAAGCAGACCCTAGGGTAACTACGCCCAATGAAGACCGGTACTTGCTTACTTTGCATCTTCGGAATCGATTCCTGATAACGACGTCATCAGCGACGAAAGTCTTAGGGTAATTCGACAGACAGTGGCCAGTCGACTCAGGGCTCGAGGAGTAAGGACTTACAGACCCAGCTGAGAACAATTATAAGACGGAGGAATTTGTGGGCAGGAGAGAACACTGCTGGCCGCCGTTAACATTTGACAGCTCAGCGTTACGCAGATGACATTCCTCGTCCGATTTGATCTTTTCAATACATTTCCTTCATGCATCGATCTTTGTGGTTTAAAATTAGAGGGATTTAAAACAATGGTAAAGTTTCTGTTGGCCGTCAGTATATATTCGTCAACACAAAGAAACCTTACATGACATATTTCATCAAAATAAAAAAATATCCCCTGAAGACTTTTTAGAAGTTTTTAAATAAAGTCAAATCAAAAGATGATAATACAATACCGAATAATTTTATTGAACATTTTATATTAATATCTAGAAGAAAATATACGAAACAATAAAAAACTAGACTATGTGTAAGGAAAAGGAAACAAATAATCATTCCTACAGATGTAATCTTTTAAATTCTGACAAAACTACTGAAGATATCACACAAGCAGCAGCCAATCTTGAACGAAATCAGGAATAAATTGCACTGAGAATGAATGATATACACAGTAAAGTACGGTAATAACGAACTAAAGGGAATACTAATTTTAGTTCGTAATAACCGTAGTTCGTTATAAGCATATATACAGCATAACTACCGCAAATAGTCGAGACCAAAAAAGAAAGTTCGTTATATCCGTCAGTTTGTTATAAGCGTGTTCGTTATAACCGTAGTTTACTGTATATCCCTCCTCATAATCTGTAAGCTATACACTGGCGAAGATCTGGGTGGGTGTGGGTGGTGGGTGGTGAGTGGGTGGGTTGGTGGGTGGGTGGGTTGTTGGGTAGGAATTACAATTATCCTTCCACTATTGTGTTACACAACTTGAGATGTTGGATAGTTACGTATACTTAGAAGTAAAACAATAGTACTCCACAGTTAGTTTCTAAATCAGAACAAGCCTATAAACTTCGATCAAAACTACTTATATCTTCCAAAAAGTTTGTATCTACCAATCTTAAAATTTTGTACATTAAATCATAACATGCTGAATTAAACTCATTAATCTTAGTGACGAGTACAGAAACTTTTATCTCTTATATACCCGTGTTCCTAAGTATATTGTGATATTTTCTTTACAATGTATTATTGTCCGATTTGAACTACGTGTGTAAGATCCCCTGACAATGTAAGCTACATGTATATGACCCCCTGACGATTTGAGCTACATGTATATGACACCCTGATGATGTGAGCTACATATATATGACCCCCTGACGACGTGAGCTACATGTTTATGACACCCTGACGATGTGAGCTATATGTATATGACACCCTGACGATGTGAGCTACGTGCATATGACACCCTGACGATATGAGCTACATGTATATGACCCCCTGACGATGTGAGCTATATGTATATGACACCCTGACGATGTGAGCTACATATATATGACCCCCTGACGATGTGAGCTACATGTATATGACCCCCTGACGATATGAGCTACATGTATATGACCCCCTGACGATGTGAGCTATATGTATATGACACCCTGACGATGTGAGCTATATGTATATGACACCCTGACGATGTGAGCTACGTGTATATGACACCCTGACGATATGAGCTTCATGTATATGACCCCCTGACGAAGTGAGCTACGTGTTTATGACACCCTGATGATGTGAGCTACATGTATATGACTCCCTGATGATGTGAGCTACATGTATATGACCCCCTGATAATGTGAACTACATGTATATGACCCCCTGACGATGTGAGCTACGTGTTTATGACACCCTGATGATGTGAGCTACATGTATATGACTCCCTGATGATGTGAGCTACGTGTTTATGACACCCTGACGATGTGAGCTACATGTATATGACCCCCTGACGATATGAGCTACATGTATATGACACCCTGACGATGTGAGCTACATGTACATTACACCCTGACGATATGAGCTACATGTATATGACACCCTGACGATGTGAGCTATATGTATATGACACTCTGACGATGTGAGCTACATGTATATGACCCCCTGACGATGTGAGCTTCATGTATATGACCCCCTGACGATGTGAGCTACATATATATGACACCCTGACGATGTGAGCTACATGTATATGACACCCTGATGATGTGAGCTACGTGTTTATGACACCCTGATGATGTGAGCTACATGTATATGACTCCCTGATGATGTGAGCTACATGTATATGACCCCCTGATGATGTGAACTATATGTATATGACCCCCTGACGATGTGAGCTACGTGTATATGACACTCTGACCATTTGAGCTACATGTATATGACACCCTGACGATGTGAACTACGTGTATATGACACCCTGATGATGTGAGCTACATGTATATGATACCCTGACGATGTGAGCTACATACATATGACACCCTGACGATGTGAGCTACATGTATATGACACCCTGACGATGTGAGCTACATGTATATGACCCCCTGATGATGTGAACTACATGTATATGACCCCCTGACGATGTGAGCTACGTGTTTATGACACCCTGATGATGTGAGCTACATGTATATGACTCCCTGATGATGTGAGCTACATGTATATGACCCCCTGATAATGTGAACTACATGTATATGACCCCCTGATGATGTGAGCTACGTGTTTATGACACCCTGATGATGTGAGCTACATGTATATGACTCCCTGATGATGTGAGCTACGTGTTTATGACACCCTGACGATGTGAGCTACATGTATATGACCCCCTGACGATATGAGCTACATGTATATGACCCCCTGACGATGTGAGCTACATGTATATGAACCCCTGAAGATGTGAGCTACGTATATAATGTCCCCTGACGATGTGAGCTACAATGATAAGACACCCTGACGATGTGAGCTACATGTATAGGATCCCCTGACGAGCTACGTGTATGTGACCCCCTGGCGATGATTTACTGCAATGAAGGCCAATGTACTCGCCTGAAATGTTTTAGTTTGGCGATGTGTGCAGTGTCTGTAGAACACAATGAGGGCATTATGACCCGTCTCGGGTACAGCTTAGTATTGTAGATATAAGGTAAGTCGAATCAATTTTAACATTTTCCCTTTAGACCGACGAAGAATTATGAGCTGGGACTCTAGCATTGGGTTAATCACGAGTACTTTCCACCATCAAAATACCTGTGATAAAGATGTTGTCGGCAAATTATTACCAATGTGTAATTGTAAGGTGGAACGACGTCAACACTGGCACCATCTCCTTCTCAATCAAACGGACCGACATCCACGGATTCCTCGTCTGAATCCAGCAGTAGTGGGGCATCATCAGCATCACCATCAGCAACGGTAAATAGTAGTACAACAACAACCGAGACGGCATCAGTTACAGCAAACAGTAGGACAACATCGCCCGAAACAGCATCAGTAACAACAAACAGTGGTACAACAACGACCGAGACAGCATCAGTAACAACAAACAGTGGTACAACATTGACAGAGACAGTATCAGTAACAGCAAACAGTGGGACAGCATCGACAGGGAAAACAGACTCTGCAACAAACCATGAACCCACTGATGTCTACAGCACCGAGACTACAGCTACGGGTACAACCGATCCGTCAGACTCAACATGGACGGCCCTGAACTCCAGCCCGACATCCCCAGATACCCCACATCCCACGTCAAGGGTCAGGAATAACGGTAGGCGCATCAATTGTATTCCATGCCAAACATACGTCAGGGAGCAGGCATAACGGTCACATCGATACTTGTATTTCTACCCTCACCCCACGTCAGGGAACAGACATAACGATGGGGGCACCACTTGTATTCCCTCCCACACCCCATGTCAGGGAGCAGACATAACGATGGGGGCACCACTTGTATTCCCTCCCTCACCCCACGTCAGGGAGCAGACATAACGATGGGGGCACCACTTGTATTCCCTCCCTCACCCCACGTCAGGGAGCAGACATAACGATGGGGGCACCACTTGTATTCCCACCCTCCCCCCACGTCAGGGAACAGACATAACGATGGGGGCACCACTTGTATTCCCACCCTCCCCCCACGTCAGGGAACAGACATAACGATGGGGGCACCACTTGTATTCCCACCCTCACCCCACGTCAGGGAACAGACATAACGATGGGGGCACCACTTGTATTCCCACCCTCCCCCCACGTCAGGGAGCAGACATAACGATGGGGGCACCACTTGTATTCCCACCCTCACCCCACGTCAGGGAGCAGACATAACGATGGGGGCACCACTTGTATTCCCTCCCTCATCCCACGTCAGGGAACAGACGTTGTCACTTATCCGCCTCAGGATCCGCTGGTCGTTGGTTTGCATTCATTCTGATTATGATTCAGTGCAAGTAGAACACACCAAAGTAGGGAGTGAGTGAGTTGGTTTAACGCCGCTTTTTACAGTATTCCAGTTATATCACGGCGTGTCAGCTTAATGTGGGAGGAAAGCCCGAAGTGATGCACGTGAAACCCACGCACACGGGTATGGTACTGACAAACCTAGAAACACAATCGGGGCGAACCCGGGATTCAAACCCACGATCATAGGTTTCTAGCGTGCCCAAGGGACGCAACTCAGCACAGCGAATCGCGGCAAATTAGACGACTGGGCCACCCGTGCCCCTCCCCCTACGCCCCACAGTAGGGAACTTCTCTAACCTACGACACTCTTCCCACCTAAGGCTGACACGTCGCGTTCTTCACGCTTCGTATCAATACATCTCGTTTTCTTGTTCATCGTAATGTCATTATCAAGGTGAAGGTCAAAGAGCAACTACCTCTATTCCATTGCAGACAACACCCCACCTCTCATCACCGTCGTCTCCGCCTTCGTCGCTGCCGTCGTTGTCATCACCATCACCATCATCCTTATAGCCATGCAAGCATGTTCCTCGGATTTCCAAAAATCATATCTCATATTGATATTGTAAACATACATAACTTAATTGATATTGTTTCCCATCTAAAGTGTGTACAGAAGATACACAACGACGTGCCTGCTCATATTAGTCGAAGTACAAATGTATTTACGAATTCTATACACAAAAATGTACATCAATTATATCTTTACCAAAATGTACCAAGTTATGGCAAATACGATGAACGATGTTGAACAAGGCCTGCGCTGTATGAAATATGACGTCATGTTGTTTCAGGCACAAAGCTGTCAAGTCACACGGAGATGACAAACCAGATTCTACGAAGACGTGCCGTGACGATATCAGTTACAATAATCTCGACATCCCGTCCACAGACGAACAGGAACACGTATCCGACATAGGCAGTGTGATGATGGTAACATTTGGAAACTCGGAGGCCATGCCTGGCGCAGCAGACACGATTGAGTTGTGCCAGTCACGCGTCTGTCGACCTTCTAAACCACCTGACGCAGCGTATGCTCCATCTAATCTGATGGAGTTTAGTGTTGTAGACATGGTTGACAATGACCTGTATGACACGGGATCAAACCCTGCCCAGTCTGTGGTCAAACCACACAGTAAAGTACAGATGGTTGACAATGACCTGTATGACACGGGATCAAACCCTGCCCAGTCTGTGGTCAAACCACACAGTAAAGTACAGATGGTTGACAATGACCTGTATGACACGGGATCAAACCCTGCCCAGTCTGTGGTCAAACCACACAGTAAAGTACAGATGGTTGACAATGACCTGTATGACACGGGATCAAACCCTGCCCAGTCTGTGGTCAAACCACACAGTAAAGTACAGATGGTTGACAATGACCTGTATGACACGGGATCAAACCCTGCCCAGTCTATGGTCAAACCACACAGTATAGTACAGATGGTTGACAATGACCTGTATGACACGGGATCAAACCCTGCCCAGTCTGTGGTCAAACCACACAGTAAAGTACAGATGGTTGACAATGACCTGTATGACACGGGATCAAACCCTGCCCAGTCTGTGGTCAAACCACACAGTATAGTACAGATGGTTGACAATGACCTGTATGACACGGGATCAAACCCTGCCCAGTCTGTGGTCAAACCACACAGTAAAGTACAGATGGTTGACAATGACCTGTATGACACGGGATCAAACCCTGCCCAGTCTGTGGTCAAACCACACAGTAAAGTACAGATGGTTGACAATGACCTGTATGACACAGGATCAAACAACAACATGTACGGCAATGTCCAGATAGCGGACACGGACCCAAACCTCGAGCCGACAGCTGCTGACAGTGTTGATATGGTTGATAATGACATATATGAGACATCTTCACGCCTCGAGTTGACCAACAGTATTTGCTGAACCAGCCAGCCGTTCCCCATGAGCATCACGACCTGCAGCCATGACGTGAAGGATAAAGAGGATGGATTCAGTGTCTTATTGCATTGAAGACCAACTGTGGCAACTTTGGATAGGTCAAACAAACTCGCACACCCTCCAACCACTGATTTCATTGGCGACGGGTTTGAACTTTGCTAGCTTCGAGAAGCCTCACTTTGTAATGGATATCGTCACGATGACTATGGCCTCACCAGGCCCCACTACAAGCCACCTCTATACATTGATAATCAAGTGCATGCTGGTATATCAGCAGTTGCGAACCATCAAAGCATATCATTTGTTTCAAATCATTCATTCCTAGTCTCAAGAGATAATTCGAAAGGCTAAATCGCTAATGTTGTGCTGTATAAAAGATACCTGCCCAATTAATTTGTCATATACAGCTGATATATGTATTAATCATGTGTAGGTATCAAATACCTAGTTTTCACTTCCGAGGGGTTTGCTGGAAGTGTGTATCGCGATAGGTTCACTGATCCCCATACTTTCCCTGCCTGAGCTGCTCACGTGTCAGGAGCTCGACCCAGGCACACAAGATGCAACACTTAATCTGGTATCTGGGTCATTGTACATTGTGTATATTAACGTTTTAAACCTGCACATTCATATATAGACATTCAACTTTAATCAACTTTAAATCAACTTTAACTCGAAATACGTGTTTGGGGCCTCAAATTCATCTCTAAACACAAGGCATGAGATTCGAACCCGTACGTCGACGTTGCTGTGTTTGATTATCTCATGCCTAAATACCCAGAGCAGTTTATTTGAATTCTGTGGCCATTTCGTCAAAATTACAAACAATCAAATATGCGTAAAGTGTCTCGGTTTATATCTGCCTTGCTTGCATATACTACTTATCATATCCGTGTCCATTAATAAATACATTATTGTAAGTACGTCATTGACTTCTCTGTTTTATGCTTTGGTTCCATACTATTAGTTAGGGCGTCATTAGTTGCCGTGTACAGTGTCATATTAGGTGACCTATATTACTAATCTAATGTAACACCGAATACGGCAACTAAGACACCATAACAAATTTATTATGGCGAATGTATATCGCCCATGTTGTCAGAATGAGAACTTGACACTTACAACTGTGGACGTTGAGGGTCAAAGGGAGACTACTCTTTAAAATTTAGAGGCCAAACCTCGTTGATAATTTTAGCTATAATCTTTATCAATAACGTCACGAACATGGTCTAAAAAAAGATTAATGTCCTTGCACATCACAATTAACAGTGTCGAATAACGAATTTCTGTACAAGAATTTTCATGTGAGAAGTGGGTGTTGGAAAATCCAAGATGGCTGTAATTGACGGTATACGGTCTCATATTAGGTCAGTAACAACCATCCTGGATTTTTACTGACGGTATACGGGCTCATGTGGGGTCAGTAGTTCTGCTCTCTGATTGGCCAATCTCACTTTGAGGTATAATAAAGGAAGATAGAAGATACAGAGATACATGATACATGAGACATATATGATACAGGGATATATGATACATAAACATATATAAAACACAGGGTCTGTGTCGAGGCCACAGAACAGAACAGAGTGAGTGAGTGAGTTGGGTTTAACGCCGCTTTTAACATTATTCCAGTTATATCAGTTGTTTCAGCTCAATGTGGGAGGAAAGCACATGCAGGTGATGCAGGTCTCAGACGTTTACCACTTCGGTGAAACCCACGAGCACCGGTATGGTGCTGACAAAATTAGAAACATAATCGGGGCGAACCGGAATTCGAACCCAAAATCATAGGTTTCTGGCGTGGCCAAGGGACGTAATTCTGCAGATCGAATCGCGGGGCCTAAGACGACTGTGCCACCCGTGCCCCCAACACTACAGAACATGTTGTATCAACACTGTTGACGCCGATGCCGCTCTAAGGAAACTGCTGCAGTCAATGGACATTTGCGGGGAAATAGTGTAACACTATACATTTACACTAACACATTAATGCAACACTTTTATCTGGTAAACGTGACGAGGAAGTTTGCGTATCCATGAGTGAGTTTACCTCGTTGTTCACTTTCTACACATTTATTATATGTGTGTTGGGGCCATGTACGGATAAAGAAGCAAATATCAAAGGTCAGGTAGGTACTACTTTCAGTGTTTACAAACAAACATGGCGTCGCCCTTGTCAGTCGGCGGTCGAGACAGAATTAACTACTGGGAATATTGGCGAAACTCCTGGGGTAATTGTTCTCGTTATCACAACAAATGTCTGCGATACTGAACAGCAGTGTCCACTTGGGACGCATGTGAATCATTCTCACGTTTTAGCAACTTTGGAGATATAAATCGCGAAGGAATTCAGCGAGGGTCATTGCTGTGCTCTGCCGCGTGCCGTCTTTCCCCAAACAGTTGGGGTTGGCCGACTTGAATACACTCTTCAAAGAAAGAAACGCACAGGTAGTATGTAGTCCATTGAACGTGACTACACAAAAATCTGGTTTATAAATTGGATATATGTTATTCGAAAATGTTGGGGGCCTGATATTCGACAAACGGTGCGTCAAAACGCAGCTATTGTCGATTTGTTATGTCTTAAACGGCATTGTTTTCACACTTGTTCAAAAATGTCAGGGAGGAAAACAGTAAAGCAAAATGTACGTGCAAGTTATGGCATTCGTGGTAGTGGCTTTAAAAAGGCAAGCATAAACCAATAATTTGACATTAAATTGTCAACATTTTTCAAGTTCGAAAATGCCGAGACCTCCAAAGAGGGGAATCGCAGTCTTCTGTGGCACGCCACTTCAACGTCCACCACAGCACCATTTGCCGCCTTTTGTGACCGATACACACAGTTGGGGTGGGGGCATATCCTTCACCACGAGATCTGACTCTCTTGTGGTTCAGGGAAATTTAACAGCAAATCGCTACATGAATCAAATTCTTCAACCTCACCTTCTTCCAATCATTGACCGCCAGAGGGAGCTGTTTCAACAGGACAACGCTCCACCGCACACAGCTCTTGTCACGGTAGACTACCTTTATAATGCCAACATCAACGGCTTGCCCTGGCGTCGAGATCTCCAGATTTCAACCCAATCGAACACCTCTAGGATGAACTCGATCGATGTGAACGTCAACGTCAGAACACGCCGCAGACACTCCGACAACAGGCCAACGCGTTACAAGCAGAATGGCGCAGGACAGAATTCGTACACTTATCCAGTCAGTGCCGAGGAGAAGCAGAGCCGTGATTGCTGCCCGGGGCGGTCACACGAGATACTGAGTTCAGCGCAACCTTGTGGCCTTATGTGACATGACAATGAACAGTTTTCAAAGCCTTTGTACAACGAAAACATGTGACTATCGAGCTCAAGAATTTCATATTTGTATCAATGATATTAAATTAAATATATCGACTTTATTAGGTACAATACATTTCCTAAAAAATCCACCCGTGCGTTTCCTTTTTTGAAGAGTGTAGAATTAAATTGAATTTTGTGGATGTCTAGACACCACGTGACAGTATCTATTCTAATGCCAAAATGTTTTGCCCCTTAGGTTGAGTTTTTTTCAGGTGGCCTGGAATAACATCTATAACAAAACATGGATAATCATAGGACTGTTCTTCAGGTGGCCTGGAATAACATCCATAACAAAACATGGATAATCATAGGACTGTTCTTCAGGTGGCCTGGACTAACATCCATAACAAAACATGGATAATCATAGGACTGTTCTTGGGCATGGTGTCAGTGTATAAAACGATGATTCTGAAGTTATTACTCTACAAAATACTGAAGTAATCAAATCACCCATTGCAGCCAAACTAAAAACTGTTCTTGATATCAATAAAAAAATAAATAATAATTTACGTATAACAGGGAAACAATGTCTCCTGCTGCGTCTGTCCAGCTGGGCCCCGTTCCACAAAGCGATCTTAGCGCTAAGGTGATTGTAACTCCCATTCTTTAACACTGACTTACGACAGTCGTAGCGCTAAGATTGCTTTGTGGAACGGGGCCCAGAGTTGTAAAGAAGTGGAATCATGATGTAATGGTTCATCTATAGGGTGGGGAAACCTACTTGTGTGTCCAGTCCCATAGGGGAACTGAAACAAATACATAGAGGTTATCACGCGTGTGTGTTTGGGGATGGTAAATATCCTGCATTAGGAATAAACATTGTATTTAGCGAGCCTTGGCGAGCTAAATACATAGTGTTTATTTCTAATACAGGATACTAACCATCCCCAAACGCACAAGCGTGATAATCTCTTTATCATATAATGTCATTTTTTTAATTCTGTGCTTCAGAATCGCTTTCCCTCTCTCAAAAACATTACCGAAACATTGCGAGTTTTCCTGGAATGCGCGCATTAATATTTATTACGTCACAGGATAAGTGATGTGTCAGTCGGACAGTGACAGTAGCCAATATAGTTCCAACTGAAATCTCTTTCTTATACAGGGACGAAGCAACATATACACAAAACAACAACTGTTTTTAATTGCCTTTCGCGGCAATCGATCGGTCTGTCTGCTAGATTAACTGCTCTTTGTCAAAGGGAAGCTACTCTAACCCTAGTCTATGAGACGTCACGACCACGGTCAGACGTTGTTGACAGTCGGTCTGTCCTGTCATAAAGTTAAGAAGTGTAGTCAGATGTACACACAGCGACAAAACGAAACAAGGTAACAATTCAAACATATATCGGCCAAATCCAACTATTTTAATTTGTGGAGAAAGGTTCAAGCCGCAGAGGTCACAGATATGGCTACTGATCCCGCTTGGCTAGGCCTCGTGCCCTCGCAAAATTGTGTCGAAATTTATATCTCCAAAGTTGCCATAACTTATAAAATGCCTTAGCTACGACACAGTTAGACACTGGTTTTCAATATATTAGACTGTTCTTTTGATAATGAAATCAATTATCTCTGTTTGTAGTTTATCCAGATTCCCTATGGTTAATTCTGAATCGATCGCCGAATGACGAGGGCGACGCCATGTTTGTTTATAAACAGTGAAAGTAGTCCCTACTTGACCTTTCATATTTGCATCTCTATCCGCGTATGGCCCCAACGGATATCATTTTTATCCGTTGGCTTTATCCTGCCGAGAAACCTTCCCATTATATGATAAATATGCATATATGTTTTATAATATATAAATTAACCAAGTCATCCACACGGCATCGTTGACGTCATTCGAATCGTATTGTGATGTGAGGTCGAAATGACGTCACACTAGAAACGACGTCAGAGCTGAGGATTGTCGGTATCATTCGACAATTGTGGTTCTTTAGACGGCGGTGGTGATCAGTACACTTTTCTGAAGGGGAGCTCAAAGGGATTAAGAAATAGTGTGACATAGATAACTTATTACATACTGAAAGTCGTGTCATCCGAAAGTCGTATAAGAATTCATGTATTCATGCATTACGATTCATTTCGAAAATCAGTATGACGCATATGCCCGTGTAATGATCTATATACATCATATCCCAGTGTGTATTTGGTCTATTGCTGGAGCAGGTATTAAGACACAATTTCTGTAACACATGAAGAAACGTGACACACACTGATTGTGTCTAGACAGATGTTTAAAGACACCACGTCGGGATCAGAGCACACGCGACACTGTTCCTCTACTGTGAGCTCCGTATAGGGCACCCTGACCCAGCATTGTGAATATCTTCTTAAGAGGACATCACATATATGTACATACAGGACGCCCTGACCCAGCAATGTGAATGACTGTTGAGAGGACATCACATGTATATGTTTAACGTAAAAGCACGACACACCCAGAGAAGATCTCTAAAGGAAATATACATCTATGTATTCGAGCAAATAGGATGAATAATAAATATCTTCATCAAATGCACCCCAACATGAGCAGTTAAAATCGCCGAGGCGTGCAATGGGCATTTTTATACTTGTACTCAAACAGGCGAACACAAACCCGACAGACTTGAGAAACGTGTTTGTCAAGGAGTAGATCACTGCAGATGGCGAAGAAAACATTATATGGGACATGACATTGCAGAGTTCATAGAACAGAGAAGAGGGGAAGACATGCTACTGTGGCGAGGCTGACACGCTGTCCTAGGGAGGCAGACACGCTGTCCTAGGGAGGCTGACACGCTATTCTGGGGAGGCTGACACACTATTCTGGGGAGGCTGACATGCTATTGTTGGGAGGCTGACACGCTATTCTTCGGAGGCTGACAGGCTATTCTTGGGAGGCTGACACGCTATTCTGGGGAAGCTGACACGCTACTGTGACGAGGCTGACACGCTATTCTGGGGAGGCTGACACGTAACTCATGGGAGGCTGACACGCTACTGTGACGAGGCTGACACGCTATTGTTTGGAGGCTGACACGCTTTTCTGGGGAGGCAGACACGCTATTCTGGGGAGGCTGACACGCAACTCATGGGAGGCTGACACGCTATTGTTTGGAGGCTGACACGCTTTTCTGGGGAGGCAGACACGCTTTTCTGGGGAGGCAGACACGCTATTCTGGGGAGGCTGACACGCTACTGTGACCAGGCTGACACGCTATTCTGGGGAGGCTGACACGTAACTCTTGGGAGGCTGACACGCTACTGTGACGAGGCTGACACGCTATTGTTTGGAGGCTGACACGCTTTTCTTGGGAGGCAGACACGCTATTCTGGCGAGGCTGACACGCTACTGTGGTGAGACTGACACGCTATTCTGGGGAGGCTGACACGCTACTGTGGCGAGGCTGACAAGCTATTCTGGGGAGGCTGACACTCTACTGTGGCGAGGCTGACACGCTATTCTGGGGAGGCTGACACGCTACTGTGGCGAGGCTGACACGCTATTGTTTGGAGGCTGACACGCTACTGTCGCGAGGCTGACACGTTATTCTGGGGAGGCTGACACGCTACTGTGGCGAGGCTTACACGCTATTCTGGGGAGGCTGACACGCTGTTCTGGCGAGGCTGACACGCTATTCTGGGGAGGCTGACACTCTACTGTGGCGAGGCTGACACGCTGTAGACTGCCTGAACTAAGTATGATTGTATGGACGAACGTTGTGTTTATCCTCGGCCTGTGCACAAGCCTGTCACTGGGTGAGTAGTAGAGGCATCTAACATGTTGCTTGTAGAAACTATCGAGGGTAGATGTTGCTGTTGCAAGTAGCTGTACGGTACAGATGCAGGATGTCGGTGTAGTTATGAGTGTCAAATGTAACGAATACACTCGTTTGTTGTTAATTTAGTCTCCAGTACTCGTATCAGCTGTGAAGGTGTTGCAAACTATTTTTTTTATCTATACAATCCTAGTTGACTGGTTTCGTCTGTCGGTGTCTTCACTAATCGATACGCCCATGCTATCAATGACATCAACACGATGTACACGTCGTCAACAAGCGGTGTGTAAACTACATCAGACCCAGGAGGTATTATCCGGGAATACAGCATATCAGGACAAACACAACTAATGTAAACAATCCATCAACAAAGGGTAGACCTGGTAGTTATCATCCCTTCCTACAACCACGTTCACAGTACTTTCATGTGAATACATAAGACGGTATCAGTAGGGCTGTCATGTGAATACATAGGTGCAGTATCAGTTGGTCTTTCATGTGAATACATAGGTGCAGTATCAGTTGGTCTTTCATGTGAATACATAGGTGCAGTATCAGTTGGTCTTTCATGTGAATACATAGGGGCGGTATCAGTTGGTCTTTCATGTGAATACATAGGGGCGGTATCAGTAGGTCTGTCATGTGAATACATAGGTGCAGTATCAGTTGGTCTTTCATGGGAATACATAGGGGCAGTGTCAGTAGGGCTTTCATGTGAATATATAGGGAGGATATCAGAATGGCTGCCATGTGAATACACAAGGACGGTATCAGTAGGATGTTTATGCGAATACATAGGGGCGGTATCAGTAGGGCTTTCATGTGAATACCAAGGAATGGTATCAGTAGGACTTTCTTGTGAATACATAGGGATTGTATATGAAGGATGTTCATGTGAATACACAGGGACGGTATCAGTAGGGCTTTCATGTGAATACATGGGGGCAGTGTCACTAGGACTTTCATGTGAATACATAGGGACGGTATCAGTAGGGCTTTCATGTAAATATATAAGGATTGTATCCGTAGGATGTTCATGTGAATACACAGGGTCGGTATCAGTAGGGCTTTAATGTGAATACATGTGGGCGTATCAGTAGGGCTTTCATGTGAATACATTGGGGCTGTATTGGAAGGGCTTTCATGTGAATACATAGGGGCGATATCAGTACGGCTTTCATGTGAATACCTACGGGCAGTATCAGTAGGAATTTAATGTGAATACATTAGGGCGGTATCAGTAGGGCTGTCATGTGAATACAATGGGGGCAGTATCTGTAGGTCTTTAATGTGAATATATAGGGGCAATATCAGTTTCGGCTTTCATGTGAATATATAGTGACATTATCAGTAGGGCTAGCATGTGAATAAATAGAGGCGATATCAGCAGGACTTTTAAGTGAATACATAGGCGCGGAATCAGTATGGCGTTCGTGGGAATATACACGGTAGTATCAGTTAGGCTTTTATGTGAATACACAAGGACGGTATCAGTTGGACTTTTATGCGAATACATAGGGGCAGTATCAGTAAGGCTTTCCTGTGAATACCTAGGAGTGGTATCAGTAGGAATTTCATGTGAATAAACGAGGACGGTATCAGTTGGACTTTTATGCGAATACATAGGGGCAGTATCAGTAGGGCTTTCATATGAATACATAGGGATTGTAACAGTAGGTCTTTTATGCGAATACAAACGGGCGGTATCAGTAGGGCTTTCATGTGAATATATAAGGACGGTATCAGTAGGGCTTTCATGGGAATACATAGGGACGATATCAGTAGTGCTTTTATTTGAATGCATAGTGACGGTATCAGTAGGACGTTCATGTGAATACATACGGGCGATATCAGTAGGGCTTTCATGTGAATACGTAGAGGCAGTATCAGTAGGGTTTTAATGTGAATACATAGGGGCACTATCAGTAGAGCTTTCCTGGAAATACATAGGGGGCGGTATCAGTAGGACTTTCATGTGAATACATAAGGACGGTATAAGTAGGGCTTTCATGGGAATACATAAGGGCAGAATCAGTAGAGCTTTCATATGAATAGAAAAGGACGATATCAGTAGGGCTTTCATGTGAGTACATAGGGTAAGTATGAGTTGGACTTGCATGCGAATACATAGGGCAGTATCAGTAGGGCTTTCATGTGAATACATAGGTGTGGTATCGGTAGGGCTTGCATGTGATTACATACGAGCGATATCAGTTGGGCTTCCATGTGAAAACATAGAGGCAGTATCAGTTGGGCCTTTATGTGAATACATAGGGGTAGTATCAGTAGTGCTTTCATGTGAATGCATAAGGGCAATACCAGTAGGGTTTCATGTAAATACATAGGGGCAGTATCAGTAGGGCTTGCATGCGAATTCATAAGGACGGTATCAGTACTGCTTTTATGGGAATATATAAGGGCGGTATAAGTAGGACTTTCATGTGAATACATAGGGGCTATATCAGTAGGGCTTTTATGTTAGTACATAAGACAGTATCAGTAGGGCTTTCATGTGAATTCATAGGGTTGGTATCAGTAGGGCTTTCATGTGAATACATAAGGACGATATCAGTACGGCTTTCATGGGAATACATAAGGGCAGTATCAGTAGTGCTTTTATTTGAATACATAGGGACGGTATCAAGAGGACTTTACTTGGAATACATAGGAACGGTATCATTAGGACGTTCATGTGGATACGTAGAGGCAGTATCAGTAAGGTTTTAATGTGAATATATAGGGGCACTATCAGTAGGGCTTGCATGTGAATTCATAAGGACGGTATCAGTACTGCTTTTATGGGAATACATAAGGACAGTATCAGTAGGGCTTTCATGTGAATTCATAAGGACGGTATCAGTAGGGCTTTCAAGGGAATACATACGGGCGATATCAGTAGGGCTTTCATGTGAATACGTAGAGGCAGTATCAGTAGGGTTTTAATGTGAATACATAGGGGCACTATCAGTAGAGCTTTCCTAGAAATACAAAGGGGCGGTATCAGTAGGACTTTTATGTGAATACATAAGGACGGTATCAGTAGGGCTTTCATGGGAATACATAAGGGCAGAATCAGTAGGGCTTTCATGTGAATAGATAAGGACGATATCAGTAGGGCTTTCATGTGAATACATAGGGTAAGTATGAGTTGGACTTGCATGCGAATACATAGGGGCAGTATCAGTAGGGCTTTCATCTGAATACATAAGTGTGGTATTGGTAGGGCTTGCATGTGATTACATACGGGCGATATCAATAGGGCTTTCATGTGAAAACATAGAGGCAGTATCAGTTGGGCCTTTATGTGAATACATAGTGGTAGTATCAGTAGTGCTTTCATGTGAATACATAAGGGCGATACCAGTAGGGTTTCATGTAAATACATAGGGGCAGTATCAGTAGGGCTTGCATGTGAATTCATAAGGACGGTATCAGTACTGCTTTTATGGGAATACATAAGGGCGGTATCAGTAGGGCTTTCATGTGAATACGTAGAGGCAGTATCAGTAGGGTTTTAATGTGAATACATAGGGGCACTATCAGTAGAGCTTTCCTGGGAATATATAAAGGGGTGGTATCGGTAGGGCTTTCATGGGAATACATAAGGGCAGTATCAGTAGGGCTTTCATGTGAATACATAGGGGCGGTATCAGTAGGGCTTTCATGGGAATACATAAGGGCAGTATCAGTAGGGCTTTCATGGGAATACATAAGGGCAGTATCAGTAGGGCTTTCATGTGAATACGTAGAGGCAGTATCAGTAGGGTTTTAATTTGAATACATAGGGGCACTATCAGTAGAGCTTTCCTGGAAATACATAGGTGGCGGTATCAGTAGGACTTTCATGTGAATACATAAGGACTGTATAAGTAGGGCTTTCATTGGAATACACAAGGGCAGAATCAGTAGGGCTCTCATGTGAATAGATAAGGACAGTATCAGTAGGGCTTTCATGTGAATACATTGGGTTAGAATGAGTTGGACTTGCATGCGAATACATAGGGCAGTATCAGTAGGGCTTTCATGTGAATACATAGGGGTGGTATCAGTAGGGCTTACATGTGAAAACATAGGGGCTGTATCAGTTGGGCCTTTATATGAATACATAGGAGTAGTATCAGCAGTGTTTGTCATTTTAATACATAAGGGCGATACCAGCAGGGTTTTATGTGAATACATAGGGGCAGTATCAGTAGGGCTTGCATGTGAATTCATAAGGACGGTATCAGTACTGCTTTTATGGGAATACATAAGGGCTGTATCAGTTTGACTTTCATGTGAATACATAGGGGCTATATCAGTAGGGCTTTTATGTGAGTACCTAAGACAGTATCAGTAGGGCTTTCATGTGAATTCATAGGGTTAGTATCAGTAGGGCTTTCATGTGAATACATAAGGACAGTATCAGTAGGGCTTTCATGGGAAAACAGTGGGGCGGTATCAGTATGGCGTTCATTGGAATACATAGGGGCGGTATATATAGGACTTTCATGGGAATACATAGGGACGGTATCAGTAGGACGTTCATGTGAATACGTAGAGGCAGTATCAGTAGGGTTTTAATGTGAATACATAGGGGCACTATCAGTAGAGCTTTCATGGGAATACATAAGGGCAGTATCAGTAGGGCTTTCATGTGAATACATACGGGCGATATCAGTAGGGCTTTCATGTGAATACGTTGAGGAAGTATCAGTAGGGTTTTAATGTGAATACATAGGGGCGATATCAGCTGAGCTTTCCTGGGAATACATAGGGGCGGTATCATTAGAGCTTTCCTGGGATTACATAGGTGTGGTATCAGTAGAGCTTTCCTGGGAATACATAGGGGCGGTATCAGTATGGCGTTCATGGGAATACATAGGGGTGGTATCAGTAGGGCTTTTATATGAGTACCTAAGACAGTATCGGTAGGGCTTTCATGTGAATTCGTAGGGTTAGTATCAGTAGGGCTTTCATGTGAATACATAAGGACGGTATCAGTAGGGCTTTCATGGGAAAACATAAGGGCTGTATCAGTTTGACTTTCATGTGAATACATAGGGGCTATATCAGTAGGGCTTTTATGTGAGTACCTAAGACAGTATCAGTAGGGCTTTCATGTGAATACATAAGGACGGTATCATGTGAATACATAGGGGCGGTATCAGTAGGGCTTTCATGGGAATACATAAGGGCAGTATCAGTAGGGCTTTCATGGGAATACATAAGGGCAGTATCAGTAGGGCTTTCATGTGAATACGTAGAGGCAGTATCAGTAGCGTTTTAATTTGAATACATAGGGGCGGTATCAGTAGGGCTTTCATGGGATTACATAAGGGCAGTATCAGTAGGGCTTTCATGTGAATACATACGGGCGATATCAGTAGGGCTTTCATGTGAATACGTTGAGGAAGTATCAGTAGGGTTTTAATGTGAATACATAGGGGCGATATCAGCTGAGCTTTCCTGGGAATACATAGGGGCGGTATCATTAGAGCTTTCCTGGGATTACATAGGTGTGGTATCAGTAGAGCTTTCCTGGGAATACATAGGGGCGGTATCAGTATGGCGTTCATGGGAATACATAGGGGTGGTATCAGTAGGGCTTTTATATGAGTACCTAAGACAGTATCAGTAGGGCTTTCATGTGAATTCGTAGGGTTAGTATCAGTAGGGCTTTCATGTGAATACATAAGGACGGTATCAGTAGGGCTTTCATGGGAAAACATAAGGGCTGTATCAGTTTGACTTTCATGTGAATACATAGGGGCTATATCAGTAGGGCTTTTATGTGAGTACCTAAGACAGTATCAGTAGGGCTTTCATGTGAATACATAAGGACGGTATCAGTAGGGCTTTCATGGGAAAACAGTGGGGCGGTATCAGTATGGCGTTCATGGGAATACATAGGGGCGGTATCAATAGGACTTTCATGGGAATACATAGGGACGGTATCAGTAGGACGTTCATGTGAATACATACTTGCGATATCAGTAGGGCTTTCATGTGAATACGTAGAGGCAGTAATAGTAGGGTTTTAATGTGAATACATAGGGGCACTATCAGTAGAGCTTTCCTGGGAATATATAAAGGGGTGGTATCGGTAGGGCTTTCATGGGAATACATAAGGGCAGTATCAGTAGGGCTTTCATGTGAATACATAGGGGCGGTATCAGTAGGGCTTTCATGGGAATACATAAGGGCAGTATCAGTAGGGCTTTCATGGGAATACATAAGGGCAGTATCAGTAGGGCTTTCATGTGAATACGTAGAGGCAGTATCAGTAGCGTTTTAATTTGAATACATAGGGGCACTATCAGTAGAGCTTTCCTGGAAATACATAGGTGGCGGTATCAGTAGGACTTTCATGTGAATAGATAAGGACAGTATCAGTAGGGCTTTCATGTGAATACATTGGGTTAGAATGAGTTGGACTTGCATGCGAATACATAGGGCAGTATCAGTAGGGCTTTCATGTGAATACATAGGGGTGGTATCAGTAGGGCTTACATGTGAAAACATAGGGGCAGTATCAGTTGGGCCTTTATATGAATACATAGGAGTAGTATCAGCAGTGTTTGTCACGTGAATACATAAGGGCTATACCAGTAGGGTTTTATGTAAATACATATTGGCAGTATCAGTAGGGCTTGCATGTGAATTCATAAGGACGGTATCAGTACTGCTTTTATGGGAATACATAAGGGCTGTATCAGTTTGACTTTCATGTGAATACATAGGGGCTATATCAGTAGGGCTTTTATGTGAGTACCTAAGACAGTATCAGTAGGGCTTTCATGTGAATTCATAGGGTTAGTATCAGTAGGGCTTTCATGTGAATACATAAGGACAGTATCAGTAGGGCTTTCATGGGAAAACAGTGGGGCGGTATCAGTATGGCGTTCATTGGAATACATAGGGGCGGTATATATAGGACTTTCATGGGAATACATAGGGACGGTATCAGTAGGGCTTTCATGGGAATACATAAGGGCAGTATCAGTAGGGCTTTCATGTGAATACATAAGGACAATATCAGTAGGGCTTTCAGAGGAATACATATGGTTGGTATCAGTAGGGCTTTCATTTGAATGTATATGTACGGTATCAGGAGGACTTTCATGTGAATACATAAGGGCGATATCAGTAGGACTTCCATGTGAATACATGCGGGCAATATCAGTAGGACTTTCAGGTGAATACATGGAGGCAGTATCAGTAGGGTTTTAATGTGAATACATAGGGGCACTATCAGTAGAGCTTTCCTGGGAATACATAAAGGGGTGGTATCAGTAGAGGTTTCCTGGGAATACATATGGGCGGTATCAGTATGGCGTTCATGGGAATACATAGGGGCAGTATCAGTAGGGCTTTCATGGGATTACATAAGGGCAGTATCAGTAGGGCTTTCATGTGAATACGTAGAGGCAGTATCAGTAGGGTTTTAATTTGAATACATAGGGGCACTATCAGTAGAGCTTTCCTGGAAATACATAGGGGGCGGTATCAGTAGGACTTTCATGTGAATACATAAGGACGGTATCAGTAGGGCGTTCATGGGAATACATAAGGGCAGTATCAGTAGGGCTTTCATGTGAATACATAAGGACAATATCAGTAGGGCTTTCATAGGAATACATATGGTTGGTATCAGTAGGGCTTTCATTTGAATGTATATGTACGGTATCAGGAGGACTTTCATGTGAATACATAAGGGCGATATCAGTAGGACTTCCATGTGAATACATGCGGGCGATATCAGTAGGACTTTCATGTGAATACATGGAGGCAGTATCAGTAGGGTTTTAATGTGAATACATAGGGGCACTATCAGTAGAGCTTTCCTGGGAATACATAAAGGGGTGGTATCAGTAGAGCTTTCCTGAGAATACATATGGGCGGTATCAGTATGGCGTTCATGGGAATACATAGGGGCGGTATCAGTAGGGCTTTCATGGGATTACATAAGGGCAGTATCAGTAGGGCTTTCATGTGAATACATACGGGCGATATCAGTAGGGCTTTCATGTGAATACGTAGAGGAAGTATCAGTAGGATTTTAATGTGAATACATAGGGGCACTATCAGCTGAGCTTTCCTGGGAATACATAGGGGCGGTATCAGTATGGCGTTCATGGGAATACTTAGGGGCGGTATCAGTAGGGCTTTCATGTGAATAACTAGGAGTGGTATCAGTAGGGCTTTCGTGTGGATACATAGGGAGCGGTATCAGTAGGACTTTCATGTGAATACATAAGGATGGTATCAGTAGGCCTTTCTTGGGAATATATTGGGGCAGTATTAGTTGGACTTGCATGTGAATACAAAGGGTAGTATCAGTAGGGTTTGCGTGGGAATACAGGGGGACGGTATCAGTATGGCGTTCATGGGGATACATAGGGGCGGTATCAGTAGGGCTTTCATGGGATTACATAAGGGCAGTATCAGTAGGGCTTTCATGTGAATACATACCGGCGATATCAGTAGGGCTTTCATGTGAATACATAAGGATGGTATCAGTAGGGCTTTCATGGGAATACATTGGGGCAGTATTAGTTGGACTTGCATGCGAATACATAGGGGTAGTATCAGTAGGGCTTGCATGGGAATACAGAAGGACGGTATCAGTTGGGCTTTCATGTGAATACATAAGACAATATCAATAGGACTTTCATGTGAATACATAGGGGCAGTATCAGTTGGGCTTTCATGTGAACATATAGTGACGTTATCAGTAGGGCTAGCATGTGAATAAATAGAGGCGATATCAGCAGGACTTTTATGTGAATACATAGGCGCGGAATCAGTATGGCGTTCGTGGGAATACACACGGTAGAATCAGTGGGGCTTGCAAGTAAGTACATAAGGGCACTTTCAGTAGGGCTTTCATGTGAATACACAAGGACGGTATCAGTTGGACTTTTATGCGAATACATAGGGACAGTATCAGTAGGGCTTTCATGTGAATACACAAGGGCGGTATCAGTTGGACTTTCATGCGAATACATAGGGGCAGTATCAGTAGGGCTTTCCCGTGAATACCTAGGAGTGGTATCAGTAGGAATTTCATGTGAATACACGAGGACGGTATCAGTAGGACTTTTATGCGAATACATAGGGGCAGTATCAGTAGGGCTTTCAAGTGAATACACAAGAACGGTATCAGTAGGACTTTCATGTGAATACACAAGGACGGTATCAGTAGGACTTTTATGCGAATACATAGGAGCAGAATCAGTAGGGCTTTCATGTGAATACATAGGGGTGGTATCGGTAGGGCTCTGCATGTGATTACATACGGGCGATATCAGTTGGGCTTTCATGTGAAAACATATGGGCAGTATCAGTTAGGTCTTTATGTGAATACATAGGGGTAGTATCAGTAGTGCTTTCATTTGAATTCATAGGGTTAGTATCAGTAGGGTTTCATGTAAATACATATGGGCAGTTTCAGTAGGGCTTGCATGTGAATTCATAAGGACGGTATCAGTACTGCTTTTATTTGATTACAAACGGGCGATACCAGTAGGGTTTCATGTGAATTCATAAGGACGGTATCAGTACTGCGTTTATGGGAATACATAAGGGCGGTATCAGTAGGACTTTTATGTGAATACATAGGGGCTATATCAGTAGGGCTGTTACGTCAATACATAAGAAAGTATCAGTAGGGCTTTCATTTGAATTCATAGGGTTAGTATCAGTAGGGCTTTCATGTGAACACATAAGGACGGTATCAGTAGGGCTTTCATGGTAATACATAGGGACGATATCAGTAGTGTTTTTATTTGAATACATAGGGACGGTATCAATAGGACTTTCATGGGAATACATACGGGCGATATCAGTAGGGCTTTCATGTGAATACGTAGAGGCAGTATCAGTAGGGTTTTAATGTGAATACATAGGGGCAGTACTCATTTATTTGATTACAAACGGGCAATATCAGTTGGGCTTCCATGTGAAAACATAGGGGCTATATCAGTAGTGCTTTCATGTGAAAACATAGGGGCAGTATCAGTTGGGTCTTTATGTGAATACATAGGGGTAGAATCAGTAGTGCTTTTATTTGAATACATACGGGCGATACCAGTAGGGTTTCATGTGAATTCATAAGGACGGTATCAGTACTGCGTTTATGGGAATACATAAGGGCGGTATCAGTAGGACTTTCATGTGAATACATAGGGGCTATATCAGTAGGGCTGTTATGTCAATACATAAGGAAGTATCAGTAGGGCTGTCATTTGAATTCATAGGGTTAGTATCAGTAGGGCTTTCATGTGAATACATAAGGACAGTATCAGTAGGGCTTTCATGGGAATACATAGGGACGATATCAGTAAGGCTTTTATTTGAATACATAGGGACGGTATCAATAGGACTTTCATGGGAATACATACGGGCGATATCAGTAGGGCTTTCATGTGAATACGTAGAGGCAGTATCAGTAGGGTTTTAATGTGAATACATAGGGGCACTATCAGTAGAGCTTTCCTGGGAATACATAAAGGGGTGGTATCAGTAGAGCTTTCCTGGGAATACATATGGGCGGTATCAGTATGGCGTTCATGGGAATACATAGGGGCGGTATCAGTAGGGCTTTCAATCTCTCTCAACAACAACAACGGAGGAGGAGGAAAAGAGAGAGATATCTCTCTCAACAACAACAACGGAGGAGGAGGAAAAGAGAGAGATATATCAGTAGGGCTTGCATAGGAATACATAGGGACGATATCAGTAGGGCTTTCATTTGAATATATATGGACGGTATCAGGAGGACTTTCATGTGAATACATAAGGGCAGTATCAGGAGGCATGGTATCTCAGTGGGATAGCACTCTAACATCCGCATAAGTCTGGTACAAGGAGCCACAGATACACATACATATATACACACATACACACGCACTCACGCACGCACGCACGCACGCACGCACGCACGCACGCACGCATGCACGCACACAGACACACACACGTGCGTGCACGTCACTATATGAGTGCAACAAAACGATTTCGATATCATAAGAAACCTCGTCCTGATGCAGAGTCAGTTGTGCGATTCCTCCGACTTTACCCTAAGCATGTGTACACGAATCTCTATCAAATAGTGATGATACCAACTATCCGCGATAAAGTGAGTAAATCGCGCCCCACCTGTAGCACTGGTCACAAACACATGCAAAGGCAAGTCAGTTGTTCATCTGAAAGATGAACCGCGCTAAATTTAACATTTGAAACCTCACGCTGCGCGTTCGGTTCCAAATTCAATTTAGTGGGGTTAAATCTACAGGTGACCTAGCTCTACATTGAAAACACAGTATGTTGATCACCTAAATATAATATATGTATGATTAACATAGGACATGCATACAGTGAATTGGTGATCTCGTGCAACGCGATGCCTTTTAATAGAGTAGAATATTCACAATTGATTACATTTATGATTTAGTTTCTACGATCGCGTTACCTTTCTATCAACAAGCGTACCATAAAGAAAGCAGATAGATAAGGGTACAAATCTGTAAAAGATATAAATGGCATCAATATGAATTGATGTTTAGTCGAGGGAGCAAGATGGTCTTCACTCGGCTGTACATGTGGCGTGACAAAAAGTGACATTTGAAAGCGTCCACCTCACACCCCGGGTATGTGCACGAGACACTGCTGGTCAGACAACCAGGAGTAGGAATGAGAGAAGAAGAGTACGTAAAAGGACAGAGAGCGCTAAGTCATGGAAAAATACGTGTTTTAAATGTATACCCGGCGACACTTATGTTACTTCTTGGGCAAATTCCCTTGCGATTTGGATCCGAGCAGAAATTCTGATTCTTGAGCATTAAGAAACAGATCAGCAAGAAAGGGAGCGCCATTGGTGTCCACGGGGATGCCGGCGTCTTGCCTGTGTGCCTCACCCCTCATGTTTGTATAGATGTTACTACACTTTATAACATTAGTGTATATCAGTTTGAGTGAGTGAGTATGGTTTTACGCCGCGTTTAGCAATATTCCAGCAATATCAAGGCGGGGGGCACAAGAAAGGGGCTTCACACATTGTACCCATGTCGGGAATCGAACCCGTGTCTTCGAGCGAACTCTTTAACCACTAGGCTACCCGACCGCCCCGTATATCAGTTTGACAACACCTAGACAGTGATACCGATACATATTTGTATTTTAGTGGACTCAACAAACAAACTCAAATCGACTCCACTGTGTTTCAGGTGAACTGGTATCCAGACATGTATGTAGCAATCAGTCCGAGACGTCCACGAGTCTGGAGTGTGAGCACCCTGGCAGGATCCACCTGGTCCGTGTCCTGTACAGGAAGACGTCACCAGGATGTGTCACACAGGACGACACGTGTGAATACCTGCAGGAGACTCAGAAACAAGGGCTGCGGACTGACTGCCAAGGGGCTTCATCCTGCCTGCAGGGAATCTCGAGTTTCTGGTTGACTGACACGTGTGGACCCACAACGTCATATATCGTGACACTGTCATATGAGTGCGTGACGGGTACGTGTGTTTCACGGTGTGACTGGCTGCTTGACGTTTCTTGTGACAGCACTGCAGTAAACAGACGGCTGTAGACCTGACACAATCAGACGGAACACTTGAACCACCGGGTCTCCCATCCCTTGCTGTACACAGACCAGGGCATTTGTCTCAATTATGATACGTTCTTTCATTTGATGTAAGGAGTAACATTGTCAAAGTCACAGATGTTTCATTATCAATGAATTCCTTTTCCTTTCCTCATTATTATTATTATTTACAGATTAAAATATAAAATTCAGAGGCTGAGGCTGTCAATGGGCCTATTCCAAAGAATTTTGTATTCATCATTTTCCATGATGCCCTCTACATATTCCGGGTCGTACCATGGATGGACCTCTGTGTCAAAACCACAAGCATGACGAAGACGGTAATAAAATGATCGAGCCACCCCGTCATGTGGCTTAAGATATTCTGTCTGTGCCAAAGCTGGACATCCACTGACAATGTGTTGGACAGTCTCATTTCATATTCATATTTTGATGCAAAATCACACATTGACGGTTTCGAGTAGGAAGTGACTGGTCCTGAGCAGCAAACAGAAAGCCTTCTGTTTCACTTTTCAGGCCAGACGACTTCATCTAAGCAAAGGACTCTGCAGGATTGCTGATCTTCTCAACCCACTGCACATGAACTTGATGCAGTGGTCGTTCAGATAGCCTGTCCTTTAAAACATGAGTCTGAGCCGACTTGATATGGCACTTCGCTTGGTTGACACTCATTATTATTATTAGTAGTAGTATTATTGTCTCCAATTCCAGATCCCTCTATAGATATCTGTAGCAACACCGCGGTTTCTTCTGGAGCTGGTTATACCCTGTACCTCGCAACTCCCAACTACCCACGTGGTGTTCTCAACACCAGCAACACGTGCGCCTGCCACGTCGTGGGCGCGGCCATGAACGTGTACATCCTGGGACTGTTCTTCAGGCACAGGGAGGGTGACAGAGCCACCATGACGTTAAGGGGAGAAAACTCTGTGTGGAACTCCCACCCTGATCGCTACTTTGTGTACAATACTCAAGCAATGGACAGCGTGGACAGTTTACACCTGAGACTTGCTGCTAACGTGAAAATAGGTCAACATGCCTGGATAAAGATAGAAAGTAGGTGAATGTGTATTTACTTTGTTACACTGTTCACTAGGTATAGTGACCCGTGATGATCCGGGGTGGAATAGGTCTTCAGCAACCAATGCTTGCCGTAAAAAAACGACTATGCTTGTCGTAAGGTGCGACTAACGGGATCGGGTGGTCAGGCTCGCTGACTTGGTTGATGCATGTCATCGTATACCAATTGCGTGGATAGATGCTCATGATGTCAATCACTGGATTGTCTGGTCGATTATTCACAGACCGCCTTCATATAGCTGGAATATTGCTGAGTGCGACGTTAAACAACAAACAAACAAACCTAGGTATAGTAGTGTAGAAACCTTTCTCTGACAAACAAACCTAACAATTCTTGTTCCGCACAATACATCACTGTGTTACATGCATAATATGCATTTATATGTACATTGCTACTTATGGCACGGCGATGGAAGGTACTGATATTCCTTGTTTTAGTATCCGTGGTTCACGGGTTCGAATCCCAAATTCTTTCCAATTATGATCCTTGGTCTGTCAGCACCATATCCATACTCGGGGATTTCACAAAAGAGTTAAGCGTCCGAGACAGACTGTGATGTAACATTTCTAGAACTTATGTAGTTGCATCACCTCTCTGTGTTGGGCAGATATGTGTTGACGTTTACAGCGCGTGGAATGGGAATTTCATGAAATCAGATTTTAGTTCTCGCTACCACTAAACGAAGATCTGAGGACATCCCATTACGGGTCACGTCAGACCGACCTTTCGCGAAGTTTGACCGACCAATGGAATGACTAACAAGAAGTCGACAATAGCCAATCAGAAGGCAGCTTAATCGAGCTCTACGGTACGAGTTTCAAACTGGCGACTGCGCTTTGACATATACTCTCACATTCTGGAATGGCAAACAGATGGTCTAGATTGTATGAATACAGACATAACTGTCGTTCGGAATACCCTGTGTGTGCTTTTTCGAGGTTATACGATAACAAATCACATTCCAATTGTCATTTTCATGATCTGATAAGCGATGCTCTGATTGGTCAGATGAAAGGTCGTTCTGACATGACCTGCAATGGGATGTCTTCAGATGTTGTTTTTTTTTGGCGATAGCGAGAACTAAGATCTGATGTTAATGAAACTGGAGGAATGCTTGATCAATACGTCATAACGATAGTAACTAATAAAACATTGACAGGTGCAGCGTCCATGACAGTCACGTGCAGTGGAGGTGCACCTGCACACACACCATCGTCTTTAAAACCACCTGCAAACGTCAAAGGTAGGTTCATAATAAACTTATTGTACTAAGATAAGTAAATATTCGAGTGAATGTTGTTTACCGCTGTCTATGATGATCGACCAAGCAAACCGGTCGACGATCAACGCCTTCAGTGAAAGATGACATACTATGAGGAGGTCAAACTCCCTAGTTTAGAACCTTCCTGTAACCAGCATCAGGCACCGGGGACTTCATCTCACTGGGGGTATCCCAGCAGAGCAGGTAGTGAATGATGACTAACGTGTAATATTAAATCTGTTGACAAACCGTTTAACATATTACGTTTGAAACGTCAATCAGATTTGACTACTCTCTCTCTCTCTCTCTCTCTCTCTCTCTCTCTCTCTCTCTCACTCACTCTCTCTCTCTCTCTCTCTCTCTCTCTCCTATCTCTCTCTCTCTCTCTCTCTCTCTCTCACTCACTCTCTCTCTCTCTCTCTCTCTCTCTCTCTCTCTCTCTCTCTCTCTCTCTCTCTCTCTCTCTATCTGTGTAGTAGATATGGTAACCCACACCCTGCCAGAGTATGTTGAAAATAACCGCTTTGATGTAGACAGTTGTGACGATTTCAGAAGACACTGCCGTGATAGTAGGAAGTGTCGTTGGAACAGTGGCTGTCATAGGCCTTCTCCTCCTGGTTGCAGCAGTCGTGTATTTGTAAGTAGCATACTCCAGGACGTAACGACATGTTTAGCTACTGAACGGTAACTGTCTATTAACATGCTCATGTGTGTCCCTTAGGGTACCAGAAATCTAGGATCGTGGGTTAGAATCCCGGTTCGACCTAAGTAGGTTTTAGGTTTGTGAGCACCATACAGGTGTTCGTGGGTTTCACAAAGCGGTAAAAGTCTAAGACCTGCATCACATCTGGTTTTTCCTCCCACATGAAGCTGACACGCCGTTATACAACTAGAACACGGGTCAAACAAGACTCACCACTTATTGACAACAATTATTGACAACCATTCGCTGGAAAACAATCATGTGTGACGTCTTAGAGTTTCTATTCCTTACTTCTGTTTCCAGATGCTGTTGTAACCGTAAGGCGACGGCAAGCATGCCTACAAACGAGCACACGTACACCCACTTTGATCACGTGATTGAACCACCTGACCAATCAGAAGTGCCAGTTCATGAACACATGCCAGAGGACTCTGACAGCAACACCTACCAGCGCCTGGACATCTGTGACAGTCAAGATGGCGACCATGACTACAGAAAGCTGGACGGGAATGCTAACTTTGAAGAACTGCTGACCAATCCTCACCAAAGTGACCAAACCTCGGAATTCAGGAATACCATACCTGAAAATATGTTTGTCTAGATGATAAGAATAATGTGCATATTTATAATGGGCCAAATCCACACCCTAAAGCATGTTCAAAGTGTGACATTATTACCGCGGTGAATGGATCAGTGTGCACTCAATTTTCATTCTCATCTCCCTGAGGAGAATACAACCTTTGAAGGTGAACAGTCACATTACATACTGTCGGGTGTTCATTCACTGTTTGGTGAACAGAGACATCTTCGAACAACGTTACTTGATGAATCGACGTTGTTGTACAGTTGAAACTCATACAAAATTAAAACATGACAAACCATTTACTACATGAATTATTTTACGTGGCTGACTTTAACTAACACGACTAAAGGCTTTTTGCAGTGACTAGAAAGACATACCGATGAGTAGGAGAAATTAGTTCTCAGTTAGATCGCGATTTTTACATAAAGCAGGTTAAAGAGAAGTGGAGTAATATCCTGATACACATGTTGTTGTCCTCTGCCGAGGTAAACATTGATTCAAGTGAGCGTATTCCTGAGGGGAGCCGTCTTTGTGTTCAGGGTCTGGCTTAAGCTGCGGCCTGATCACTGTGGCGTTGAAAGTGGGTCTCTACTGCTATGCTTGGTACACCCTTATATAACGTACAATAGGTAATCGCTCAGTCGTCTGGGAATACAGTGAATACAATACTAAAGTGTATAGAACCACCTTACAAAATGTGTCAGTATGGAGACACCGGGCTGTAATACAACACTCACAATACAAACCGTTCCCTATATACATCTTAACTATTCAATACCGCCTCCGTGGTCTAGTGGATAGAGCGTCTGTCAGGAGACAGCATATATGTGCAATAATCTTCAACGCGACGTCAAACCCCACCTCACCTCACTCCCAAACTGTTCAACGTCAGGTAACCAGAACGTGACCTAAAATACATTGTGTGAAACTCATTTCTGGTGTCCCTCGCCGTGATATTGCTGGAATATTGCTAAAAGCGGCGTAAAACCATACTCACTCATTCCCGCATGCGGGCCACTAGAGATGTTACTTGCGGTGCCACACTCTGCTACAAACGGTAGCCAACTGAAATGTTGGATAAAGACGTTCCTCCCAGGGCATTCCGTCCATGTGTGATGCTCAAACGTGAGAACCACAACCCTCCCATGCACGATCTGCTGGTTCTCCGCGGTGTCAGATGCGACTGTTTATGTCTGCAGCTGGACGGTCCTTCCTCCGGGGACTGACATGACCCTGCAGCTTGCCTCCTCAGACTAGCCACGTGGCGCCGGTACACAAGAGACGAAGACCACGTGCATATGTCACGTTACCGGAACTGAGATGAAGGTCACAGTCCTTCAATACTACTTCCGGTCAAGTGACCATCATGACACTGACTTCATGTCGTCATGACACTTGGATATGTACACCAAGCTCAGTGGATACAATGAAATGAACTAGTATAAGTTGAATTCTAGATTTTAGAAATACTTATGATCTTGTGTGTTGTTATATTTGAAACGAAGTTTTACGGGATCAGATTAATGAATGAAAGTATAACTGAAACTGCTACAGACCCCAGACACATTCACACATTCACACAATTAACTCGGGCGTAATGAAAAGTCGCAACCATATTGGAATATACAAAGGACATTGAAGTGTTACTCTAAAAAAGTTCCCACATTTTCTGAAACAGTAACACATCGAGATATTGAATAAACATTGTCATTTAGAAAGTTGTCAAATGTAACAAAAGGTGTATTGGGAATGACACTTTCTCCGTAAAGTACAGTTTACAGCACTTACGTTGAGTCCCACACTGCCGGAGTAGGCACCTAACCGCCAGCACACAAAGTCAGCGATCTTACCCACTCAGCCACCGAGGCTTCCACAAAATGAAAGTCTGATAACTGGAAGTCTAGATCACGTACTTTATTTACCCCTCTGTAAATTGGCACGGCTGAGTGAGGGATTAGATAAAATGTGCTGAAATAACTGTGTAATCGTTATAATGAATATGCTGAAGTACCAGTGTGATCGTTATCAGTATGCTGCAGTACCGGTGTGATTGTTATTGGTATGCTGAAGTACCGGTGTGATCTTTATTGGTATGCTGCAGTACCGGTGTGATCGTTATTGGTATGCTAAAGTACCAGTGTGATCGTTATTGGTATGCTAAAGTACCAGTGTGATCGTTATTGGTATGCTAAAGTACCAGTGTGATCGTTATCAGTATGATGCAGTACCGGTGTGATCGTTATTGGTATGCTGCCGTACCAGTGTGATCGTTATTGGTATGCTGCAGTACCGGTGTGATCGTTATTGGTATGCTGCAGTACCGGTGTGATCGTTATTGGTATGCTAAAGTACCAGTGTGATCGTTATCAGTATGCTGCAGTACCAGTGTGATCGTTTTTGGTATGCTTAAGTATCGGTGTGATCGTTATTGGTATGCTGCAGTACCGGTGTGATCGTTATTGGTATGCTGCAGTACCGGTGTGATCGTTATTGGTATGCTAAAGTACCAGTGTGATCGTTATCAGTATGATGCAGTACCGGTGTGATCGTTATTGGTATGCTAAAGTACCGGTGTGATCGTTATCAGTATGCTGCAGTACCGGTGTGATCGTTATTGGTATGCTAAAGTACCAGTGTGATCGTTATCAGTATGCTGCAGTACCGGTGTGAACGTTATTGGTATGCTAAAGTATCGGTGTGATCGTTATTGGTATGCTGCAGTACCGTTGTGATCGTTATTGGTATGCTAAAGTATCGGTGTGATCGTTATTGGTATGCTGCAGTACCGGTGTGATCGTTACTGGTATGCTAAAGTACCAGTGTGATCGTTATCAGTATGATGCAGTACCGGTGTGATCGTTATTGGTATGCTAAAGTACCGGTGTGATCGTTATTGGTATGCTAAAGTACCGGTGTGATCGTTATTGGTATGCTGCAGTACTGGTGTGATCGTTATTTGTATGCTAAAGTACCAGTGTGATCGTTATTGGTATGCTAAAGTACCAGTGTGATCGTTATAAGTATGCTGCAATACCGGTGTGATCGTTATTGGTATGCTGCCAGTACCAGTGTGATCGTTATCAATGTTACTATCTTCACTTGATTCTCTTCAGACCATTTATATGTCAACACATGGCGACTCACCAATAATGCATGTCAGAGTAAATCACTTGTCAAACACGCCAGTTTCAAACTAAAGTAAGCTACAAGTTTGGCGATGCTACAATTGACAGCTCGAACTCTGTCAAATATGTCGGTCAGTAATTTATCCTGTAAAGTAAGAGTCATGACGTGTTGCTCAAAAGCAAGAAGATCTGTTAATTCTTTACGATCCTCGGCCTTAACGAATCCGATCTCCACCCGGCTGTGTGTGTCAGTATATGGAATAGAATGATTCTCTCTACAAGCTTTTATGGGTGTGTATTGTTACCAGCCTTGTACGGTAAAGAACTTGAAATGGCTGAAGCTACACAACGCTACCTTGGTATGTAGTCAATGAATGGCTTCATAGATAAATGTAGATTACAATTATTAGGAAGGCTCTGCAATAACGATTTTAACTCAATAACAAAAGACCTATTTTGTGCTCACATTGCTACCAATGCTATTGTCAATATTAGCCGTCCAGTAAGCATATGCAGCATCCTTCTATATACTTCTGAAAAATATCATTTAGATAACTATATCAAAGAGCATACTGATTGGGGTTCATTCCCAAATAAAATAACTTGTCGAGGTCTTGGATTCAGACGTCTATCAGAGATTGAACAAAACATTTCACGAGAGAGACTAGCACAGGGACCAGATCTTTCACGGTACCATAACATTCCTAAACGGTTACAAAAGCATGTTCTTTATAATGTAATACATCTATATCAACATTTAAGACAACCCCTGCAACTTTGTATTGAAATCGCATCAAGAGCAAAAGTGTCGAAAGAATGTAACCATTGTAATAGACATTGCCATTACTATGATTGCCATATTATTTTACATCGTGAATATTTTTTGTCTGATAGCAATTGACATTTTGTCTCATGTCTGATTAATCAACTTGATGTTAATGTATATGTGAAAATAGATATGCTTGCATTCTTTATCGGGGCAGATGTTCATGACGTAACTTACGAAATTGATTATCATACGTGGTCTTTCGGCCACTATATATGGAATTTGAAGAAATACCTTATGTATATCTACTAGACACATACATGTATACCTTACTGCTCACAAATTGTATCTTGTAAATTGTGTATTCATGAGCACTGTATGACATGATTTCATTGTATATAGTTATGTAAACTGACGTCCAAAAGAAACTTTTCCAGAGTTTGAAATCAATCTTGCTCGAAAACAACAAAACATACTTGCATGAAGTAAAGTGTATTGAGAAGATCAATATATCAACATACCCAACACTGAAAATGACAATCATACCGCGACCGAGAATGACGTCAGAGCCCCCCAAAGTTGGGTGTGGTACAAAACTCGAGCATTCAGAATCATTGACAATAAGCAGAGTACATAAACAATCGCTCACGTTCAATAACAAGTCATTAGTAGCGTGTGTGACCACCAAATGCCTCAATACACGCAAAAACTCTTCGACGCACAGAAAAAGTCAGTCGTCTGAGGAGATCACGTGGGATTTGACGCCATTCTTCTTGGAGGGCCAAGATCAGTTCCTGACGGTTGGCTGGAGAATGTGGTCGTTGTCGAACACGACCATCCATCAAGTCCCAGAGGTGTTCTATGGGGGGACTTGTCGAGTGAGCGTGCAGGGCACGGCAGGACATTGACGTTGTTGACTGCGAGGAAGTTAGTGACAATTCTGGCTGTATGGGCTCTAGCGTTGTCATCCTGATAAATGACACCACGTGGCTGCTGTTGGAGAAATGTTAGGACAACTGGACGAAGAATGTTATCCATGTAACGCTGAGCTGTCACGTTTCCGTTAACGATGACCAGCGGTGTCCTCTCCTGCCCACAGATCCCTATCCCACACCATGACACTCCCTCCACCATATGGTACGACCTCCTGCACGCAACACGCCGCCGTTCGTTCACCCCTTCGACGGTTAACACGTTGTCTTCCATCAGCCCTATACATACAGAATCGACTTTCGTCAGTGAAGACAACCCTCTGCCAGTCACGTCGTTGCCAACGTTGTACAGTCCGGGCCCATCTCAATCGCAGACGACGATGTTGCGCCGTCAATAGCTGTCCTCTGTATGATCTAAAAGCCCTGATTCCATGAGCCCTGAGTCTCCTGTCGACTAACCCTGTGACGTAAGGCATTTGTCGACGATAACGTCACTGTCAGGAAGCGATTTCGGAGGTGCAAGGTACGCAAGTACCGGTCATCATGGGGCGTGGTCACCCTGGGTCTGCATGTTCTTGGCCTGTCAGCGGTCCGCCCTGTCTGTCAGTTACGTTGCATTTAGTTGGTAACGGCAACACGGGAGTAACCGAAAGTTCGTGCAATATGGGCGTGGTTGGCTCCCATCTGTACCATACCCAAGGCTGGTTCATGTTGTTCGACTGTGAGTCGTGGCATTTCTTTCGTGTTTTTTGTATCACTGTGGATGTCTGACTTGCAGTTGCAATCGTTTTATACCCTTACCCGCACGTGCATTTACAGTTGTCCGTGGTACACGTGTTTTTCACTTTTTCGCGTGTTATCTCTCAAACATGTAACAGACGATTAACATTTTCTGCATACTCTATTGTTGTATTTAGGTTATGTGTTTTAGATAGACTTCATCGAAAATTATACTTTGTCTGAAATTTATATTTTCAGTTGGTAAAGTTTCTTTTGGACGTCAGTTTAGTCAAAATAAAGTATTGTAAATAATGTATTTGCCTATGTAAGACCTTTGAATTCAACTCTTGGGGAAATAAAGAAATTGATTTATTCATATGATTCGAAATTACGCTGCCATCCCCAGGACTGTAGATTATCGGGTTCCATATGAGTGTGGATTTTACGCCGTACAGATACTATTATTTCAGCTTTATAATAACGGATACATAGAGAACACCTTCGAAATGTCTTCAAAATCTACAACAAGTACCCTGCTAGATTAGTAACCACGCCATCAAGGCCACCCTCAACCCTACAGAGAAGACCCCAAGCCAACAAACAGCTCCTTTCGTCATCAGCCGGCCAAACATAGCTGCAGCCAGCCACCCAGTCAGCCGACTTCTTAAACAACAAGCCAACATCGATGCAGTATTCCAGAGAGGGACAACCACTCTAAACATTCTCAAAGACAATGGCAGACCATCAACAGCACCAGCTGATCCTCCCGGTGCAGTGTACCACATCATATGTGAATGTGGTGACCCTTACGTCGGAGAAACACCAAGGGCTCTCCCAGTAAGAATTTAGGAACATCATATTTAATTCCATCCAGAACACATTATCTATTGGAACAACATCAAAGTACCAACCAGACATCATGATCAGGAAACTGCAAGAAACCACCAACATCAACAGACTCCAACCAGTCATCAACATCAACAGGCTCCAACCATCTACCAACATCAACAGACTCCAACCATCCACCAACATCAACAGACTCCAACCATCCATCTACATCAACAAACTCCAACCATCCACCAACATCAACAGACTCCAACCATCGACCAACATCAACAAACTCCAACCATCAACCCACATAAAACAATCACAAAACAAGTTTGACATCATTTCCGTTGTCCTTATATCTTAATCCTTCTCATCCTGATACTGGCTTCCATTCAACCTGTCCATATCACGCACTGTAAGATCACCAGTCTTCATTCCTCAACCTAAGCTGGAATATGAATATCAATCCATCATTATTCAGCCTTGAAAAAAATTAACTTCACATTTCTGTTCATCACATGCTTGATACCGGTGTTAGTATACACCGAAACGTCGGATTCATTGTAATAAAGAAGTTGTATATCCATAGAACTATCTCCGTTGTTGACGACTACATGCCTTGACAATCGACCTGTACGGGATATGTCTGCACTTTCACAGGGACATCGATATCTTACAGGTTAAACACTGCATTTAACTCTATGTTAGTCACACGAAGTTAATACAGTTTGTCCCTCAATACGTCAGTTGGGAGGTGGGTGCGGGGTGTGGCCGCTCAAGGAGTGGCTGGATTATTTTTTTTATTAATATAAGCGACAAATTCCTTTGCACTTTTAATAAGAAATCTTTGCTAAAAGCACATTCGATTGTACAATGCTGACTGTTAAACCTAATGCCCCATTATCATTTTCCGCTTTTCCTTTCAATATTCTCAATATTTCCTTCGTTAAGAAGTGGCTGGAATGGTTTTCTTTTAAATACAAGCAACAAATCCCTTTGTATATTCATAAGAAATATCTGCTAAAACCTAATTGCTTTATTATTTTTTCTACTATTTTTAAGAACAAATTATATTTCAATACAATCCCAGGTTATAGAATATCACGGGCTGACTGTACGACAACATGAAAACAAGTGTGACTTAGGCTTCAGGTATACTGAAGATCTGACATCATGAAAACAAGTGTGACTTAGGCTTCAGGTATATTGAAGATCTGACATCATTCTGTAATCTGAAATAGCCAATCGGTGGAATCGTTCGATTGACTCTGCTTTTAGTAGATTTTTCTAAGGATTATGGGTGGGAATTTGTCGCCTTTATTTGTCTTCGGTGTGTCGGTGTTGTAATAACTTACGCATTTAGACTGCAAATCAACTGCAACACATATGTTGTGTATCGGTAGGTTCACAGCACGCTTACTGTATACTATATTACAAGGAGATGAAACGTATTAAAAATGATTTATGAGTTATTCGATGGACGAGTTCTCTACGTCAGTGTACATGCTGTGTATATAATGAGTGAGAATCGAATCAAGACCTTGGCTCGTCGCCCATGTAAAGGTATAGTGCATATTAAACTGTGGCAGAATCACCGTGAATGACTGAAACTTCTGTGTTATGCTAATCACAACCTATTGACTGGGGTGTGTGCATTCTCTGTTAACGACACACGAAACACCTCTATTCAGATCATGGGAACAAATGGGTAGATGTGAATCAGCGGCGCTATGGGAGACTTTACACGTCCACCTTTCATGTCACAGCTCCAGTGAGAGCCACCCTGCTCGGCCCACTGAGACCTCCTCTGTAGTACGGACAAACTTGCAATGTAAACGCCAGCTGGACAGCCCAACATGCATCTACTGTGGGCGGCCCAGTGAGACCTCATCTGTAGTACGGACAAACTTGCAATGTAAACGCCAGCTGGACAGGCAAACATGCATCTACTGTGGGCGAAGACTATGTTCATCATGGGCTACATCAGATGTCTCGTGGCAGGTGAGATGCAGATTGACGAACAGGTGTCTTCAGTGTGATGTCATTGAATCTTTTATGGATGTCATTACAATTTGACATTAGTCTTCAGTGACCCAGAGTTGTGATAATATATAGAGAAAGTGCCAAACCTGTTATCGCAATTCAGCTCGAAGTTATGACATAGACCACTACGAATCGGTATGTATCTCGTGTTGATTAGTGACATAATATGCCACTTGTACAACACAGACGATGAGTTTCAGCATATTTCTCATGTAGACGCATTTCTGTACATACTCATGTATTACAATGGCTCATTAGTGAAATGTCAAGTAGAAGATTCGCTGAGTGCAACACCAGCCATGATATGCACAGTGATGGTATTTTACGCCGTATGTCACACATGGCTTGTGTTTTGAACGTTAGCCATCATATGAGTTTTCCACTCTGGTACTTGCCTCTTTACAATATTACGTTTAATTCTTTAAAAATACTGGTCTTTCTCGATTGAGAAATTAAAATGCTTGCACGTGTTCTTTCAATTTAGCATTACACTATATTGGAATCATAATATATACTGTATTAATTAATCTTATGTATCATATGCGCGTGCAATTATGTTGTTGCATCGCATCGTGCTGACAGCGTTAAGGTGTCCAAGTGAAGGAGGTCTATATAACCTAACTTCACATTGCAGGTGGGTCTGTCCAGGTGAAGGAGGTTTATATAACCCAACTTCACATTGTAGGTGGGTCTGTCCAGGTGAAGGAGGTTTATATAACCTCACTTCACATTGCAGGTGGATCTGTCCAGGTGAAGGAGGTTTATATAACCTAACTTCACATTGCAGGGGGGTCTGTCCAGCTGAAGAAGGTCTATATAACCTCACTTCACATTGCAGGTGGGTCTGTCCAGGTGAGGGAGGTCTATATAACCTCACTTCACATTGCAGGGGGGTCTGTCCAGGTGAAGGAGGTTTATATAACATAACTTCACATTGCAGTTGGATCTGTCCAGGTGAAGGAGGTTTATATAACATCACTTCACATTGCAGGTGGGTCGGTCCAGGTGAAGGAGGTTTATATAACCTAACTTCACATTGCAGTTGGATCTGTCCAGGTGAAGGAGGTCTATATAACCTAACTTCACATTGCCGGGGGTCTGTCCAGGTGAAGGAGATTTATATAACCTCACTTTAGATGGCAGGTGGGTCGGTCCAGGTGAAGGAGGTTTATATAACCTAACTTCACAATGCAGGTGGGTCTGTCCAGGTGAAGGAGGTCTATATAACCTAACTTCACATTGCCGGGGGTCTGTCCAGGTGAAGGAGATTTATATAACCTCACTTTAGATGGCAGGTGGGTCTGTCCAGGTGAAGGAGGTCTATATAACCCAACTTCACATTACCGGGGGTCTGTCCAGGTGAAGGAGATTTATATAACCTCACTTTAGATGGCAGGTGGGTCGGTCCAGGTGAAGGAGGTTTATATAACCTAACTTCCCATTGCAGGTGGGTCTGTCCAGGTGAAGGAGGTCTATATAACCTAACTTCACATTGAAGGTGGGTCTGTCCAGTTGAAGAAGGTCTATATAACCTCACTTCACATTGCAGTTGGATCTGTCCAGGTGAAGGAGGTTTATATAACCTGACTTCAGATTGCAGGTAGGCCTGTTCACGTGTAGCAGGTCTAAATAATCACAATTTACATTGCAGTTGGGTCTGTCCAGGTGAAGGAGGTCTGCAGCAACCTGCCCCGCGGGTCTGTTAGCCTGGAGTGCGGGCACCCTGGCAGGATCCACCTGGTCCGCGTCCTGTACAGGAAGACGTCACCAGGATGTGTCACACAAGATGACACGTGTGAATATCTGCAGGAGACTCAGAAACAAGGGCTGACAACAAACTGCGTCGGAGTGTCGGTCTGCCACCACGACATCTGGAGCTTCTGGCTGACTCACAAGTGTGGAAATACGACGTCATATACGGTGACATTATCATACCAGTGTATCAACGGTTGGTAGTTTTCAAACATCAATACACGAATAACCAAGATAAAATGTTTCATATGAGTGATACGTCACCATCCTATATCTATTGGGTGGGAATGGCGACCTCTTGGTCTAAAAGCGCCTCGAGTGTACGTGCTGATCTGAGTCTCATAATCTTTCCAGAATCCGTTGATGGTTGCTTCGTAAGATTCACACTTATTGAGATACTGGATCATATTCTTGTTAATTTTCTTTTCGACATCAGGCTCTCCTCCGTGGTCTAGTCTAGAGCGTCTGTCCGGAGAGTAGAAGGTCGGTAGTTCTATCCGCTAGTAATGTCATTCCAAAAGACGTTAATGGTACAGAACAAAGATGGTACTTGTTGTTACCTTGCTGGGTGTTCGGCATTAAGGAGATGAAACAAATACATGTCGGATTGGAGAAAACTTCATCTGGGTGGAGTATCCATGTTAGACTTCTGCATGGTATCTCAGTGGGGTAGCACTATTAAACCAGCCACACAGACGCACGTCGAAACTGAAAAAATGTTAAACCCCACCTCACCTCACCTCACCTCACCTCACCTCACCTCACCTCACCTCACCTCACCTCACCTCTCACATCAAACAGACATGCTGTGATAAATCTGAAATACTCTTCAACCTCTTCATTCCAATATTTAATGTCCATTATTTTTTGGAAATATTACAAATAACATGACACGTTGGTTTAGTTTGAATGAGATACGCTGATTGAAATCGACGTGTTGTATATTTACAGAATCGCCCATAGATATCTGCAGCAGCACCACAACCTCCTCCACGGAAGACTCTACTCTGTATCTTTCATCTTCCAATTACCCATACGAATCACAGAACACATATAACACGTGTCAGTGTGACGTGACAGGGACGTCAATGACGGTGACGATACTCGAACTGTTCTTCAGACATCGTGACGGCGTCAGAGCTAACATAACACTGAAGGGAGACAACTCTATCTGGCAATCTCTCTCACACAGATATTTTGTATACAATACGCCAGTGATGGAAAATGTTTCACATTTTACGGTGACGTTTCAAACATATGGGAAGCAAGGTCAACAGGTGTGGCTGAAGGTCAGAGGTATGTTCAGGTGTCTCGGAAAAAAAGATTTTTATGTTTTTTTCATTTCCCTTATAGCAGATACAAAGCATTGATTGCGCTGATTGATGTTCCAGGTGTGTCCAACCTGACAGTCACGTGCAACGGAGGTACAGGGCCGACATCACCGACATCACCTTCCCCCACTACGTCGTCCCCACACATTGCCCCCATACATACACAAGGTGCGAACAGTAGCATGGAGAGTCCCAAAAAAGACGATCCACATCTGAAGAATATTGTCTGATTGAAAAAACACTTTTCGTAATAATTATCCGCATCTGTATCTTTCAGGGAAGACCAAGATGACACTGATTGTGGCATGTGCTGTTGGTGCTGTTGTGTTTGTTCTGAGTGTAGTCACTGTCATTGTCTGTTGGTGAGTGATATCGTGATGTACTCACAACATCATACAAATACTGTCTTGAAACCGTCATTAGTCTCGTCCAGGAACAGGGACATAACAGCAAGTAGAAAGCACGACATATCAACATTATATCATATTTTCAACTTAGATGTTATTTATATGACATATTTATAATTCAAATGTCCAATATACGTCACATTTCAAAGATGTTGTCTTCTCTTTCAGCAAAATAGTAAAACGAAGAAGAAAAACTAACGGAGCTGAAACAGATGCCACTTATACTTACTATGATCACGGGGTGGACCATGTGCTGGAACCATGTGACATCTCCGAGTCATCGGACCCAGATGGGCGTCCTGACTCCGACACCAACATCTGCAACAACACTGTAAGCAACGCCGACAGCAACAACGGCGGTAACACCGGCAGTCACACCGGCAGCCACACTTACACCAATGGCAGCAACAACATCTACACCAACATCTCCGACCACCTGGAGGGGGGACATATGTACATACGCGGTAACACAGAATGTTGAGAAGCAATGCATCCACATCTGCACACTTTACCCAGCGATGGGGAGATAGGTTAAAAGATGTTTTTCTGACATTAAGTTTATGCAGATTTAAGACGTTGACCACTTGCTGGACCTTTACTAAAGATGACACGTCAGTTATATTCTGTGTCCTTGAAAGAAATCCAACAACTCCAGCAACCTTTGTTGGTGGGTGGGTCCACAAACAGTAAGGGCCAATAGTATCTACCAGGTGGAATAGTTCTTGATATTGTTTTGACACGTTTTGACAAACCAGAAACTGACTCCAATAAATCAAAGAAAGACCGCATGTTCTTGAATTTGAATTCGTGTTCAATTACAGGGAAGTCTGTTGCAGAACGCGGACTTGCCAGCTCATGGTGTAAATTCAACACTTTGAGGCTATCACGACTCCTCATTCCGTAATCAACCGTTTGGTCAAAAATCACCGGTGACGTCTCTATCAAGCCTGGACCAAGATATCGTGAGCAGCCTCCTACCAGTTGAGATCACAACATTCTAATCGAAATTATTACAGATGCTCTGGAGGCATATGCAAAAAAAGGAACAAAAGGGAAGAGGAACCTGTTGATGTTTTTGTGCGTGGATTAATTTACTGTGTGGTGTTGTTATTGGTAGAATGCACGAACAGAAAAAAGGACACAGAATTGGAATAAACCCATTCTTTTCCAGTCAGATGTCACCCTACAAGAAACGTGTTGCCGTTTTCAGTGACAAGACTTCAAATGTCGAGCAGTGTTCTGTAGCTCCAACATTGGTGGCTATAGTTCACATGTTACCATAGGTTTGTAACGGGTGCCATCAGGCGGCTAGGACACGCTCACCTTCTCGTGAACACCTGGTGTCATCGCTATTTGAAAGCGATTCCCAGTCAGATGCGCATGATACAGCCGTACAAAGGACTCTGCTTTTAGCAGAGACTTCCTGTGGCTGAGGAAAGGGGGTTTGTCAGATTAAACATCATCACCGTGATGCGCGATGCTATTCTGTTACCTTCACGTGGTGTTATCACATCTCCTTACTCCAGATCACTGGATCGTGTGGTCAGGGATGGTGACTTGGTGGACAGCGTAGCTTTCTTACCCGATGACGTGGATAGTGATCATTGGATTGTCTTCTCCTGACTCGATTGTTTACAGGCCACCGCCATATAGATCACTGTAGTACATTGACTGACACAGCAAAATACACGAACATCCCTCGTTACGGATGTGTATTTACCGTACACACGACGATGTAATCGATGTCTACCAGAAGTTGATAGTACTGGGTCAGATGCATGTATTCATCATGCTCTCTGTGTGTTTCTTGCTGTCCTTATAAATGGAGACTAAATTGTGCCCTTTCAAATCAGTCATCTAATACTTCTTTCGGTATCGGTTCCACTGAGTAAACCACCCACGTATGTTCCTGTAAAAGGGAGAATAGTATGGAAGAGAATTTGTGGATGTCAACGTCTTTATTATGAGGAACAAAACGTTTCGGAGTACATGCCTACTCCTTCATCAAGTGAATGAATGCCATGAGGCAGAGTGCATATATATGTACATGTAAGGACAACAAAATCAATAAGATAACAAAAGGTGGAAGCTAACAAGGGGTAGAAGCTAACAAGGGGTAGAAGCTAACAAGGGAAGCCAACAGATGATTGGTGCTGATAGATGATTAGGAATAGACAATGGAAGCCAACACTTTACAGTAATTAGCGCTGATGGTATGGAAGCCAGCGCTTAAGTTATCATTGATAGGTAATAGGCAAAAGGCAATGGACAATGGGTAAACGGGAGGCCGGGGGTAATTAGCGCTGATAGGTAAACAAGAGGCCGGGGGTAATTAGCACTGATAGGTAAACGGGAGGCCGGGGTTAATTAGCACTGATAGGTAAACAAGAGGCCGGGGGTAATTAGCACTGATAGGTAAACGGGAGGCCGGGGGTAATTAGCACTGATAGGTGAACGAGAGGCCGGGGGTAATTGGCACTGATAGGTAAACGGGAGGCCGGGGTTAATTAGCACTGATAGGTAAACAAGAGGCCGGGGGTAATTAGCACTGATAGGTAAACGGGAGGCCGGGGGTAATTAGCACTGATAGGTAAACGGGAGGCCGGGGGTAATTAGCACTGATAGGTGAACGAGAGGCCGGGGGTAATTAGCACTGATAGGTGAACGAGAGGCCGGGGGTAATTAGCACTGATAGGTGATCGAGAGGCCGGGGGTAATTAGCACTGATAGGTAAACGGGAGGCCGGGGGTAATTAGCACTGATAGGTAAACGGGAGGCCGGGGGTAATTAGCACTGATAGGTGAACGAGAGGCCGGGGGTAATTAGCACTGATAGGTAAACGTGAGGCCGGGGGTAATTAGCATTGATAGGTAAACGGGAGGTCGGGGGTAATTAGCACTGATAAGTGAATGAATGGAAATAGCAAAGGGCAAATGGAATCCAGATAGATCATAGGCACCGACACAGATCAAAGCAATAAGGTCCAAGCACAAGGCAGATTGTGTTCCTCATAATAAAGAAGCTGACATCCATAAATTCTCTTCCTATAGTGTATCATTTCTAAATGCCTTCAAAAGACTTAACAGAATAGTAGATTTACAATTTCTCTAATCCTTGTTTGATAGCGTTCCTTAGATGCCTAGTAATATTATAAACTTGTTTTACATAGAAGGAAATTTACACATTTATGTACGCAATTATATCCATGTCGCTACCGATGCTGGGAGATATCTGTGATGATTTCATTTACGTAAGATCTTTGTGTGAACTCCATCTAGAGTCTTGTTGCTTGTTGCACTCGTTTATTATTCGGTTTATCAGTTTAGAAGACAATACAGCCAAGTCCCGTTAACCCGACATGGTTAGTTGCTTATGATTATGTCGGATTAACGAGTATGTCGGACACACGAACTCGGACACCTACACGGTAGTTAGCGATACAAACACGTAATAAAAAAATGAAAAAAGAGTATTCATATTGTTATGTTACATTGTCAGCGGAATGTGTTTTCTAATCATGCAATCTCTTAAGATTAACACACAACAACTGTTACGTACTGTACGACCTCTTCAAATTACTTTAAAAAGCATAGTCTGGAATGTAAGTAGCCAGTTTGAAACTGGTACTACAAAGCTTAAGAAAGCTGATTTCTTAGTGTCTAAAGTCGACTTCCTGTTAGTCATTTCATTGGTCGGTCATAGTTTGTGAAGATTCTTCTACGTGACCTGTAAGGGGATGTCCTCGGCGATAGCCAGAACTTCTATCTGATTTTAATGTATGTTAACAAACAAAATAGCTTTAGACTTTCGAATTAACAACAATTGGTTTTCATGCTGTGAATGTAATTGGTACTGTTACGGAGTGAATAGGATACCATGTGTGTATGTTTTTACAACTCACTCACTCACTCACTCCAGTTCACCGAACCTCTTTAACTCCGCCTTTAACAGTATTCCAGTTATATCGCGGCGTGTCAGCTTAATGTGGGAGGAAAGCCCGAAGTGATGCAGATCTCAGGCGTTTACCACTTCGGTGAAACCCACGAGCACGGGTATGGTGTTGACAAACCTAGAAACATAATCGGGTCGAACCGGGATTCGAACCCACAATCATAGGTTTCTGGCGTGCCCAAGGGACACAACTCTGCACAGTGAATCGCGGCGCCTTAGACGACTGGGCCCCCCGTGCCCCCCTTGGTAAACTGGAATGGTATTGTGGATGTCATGTGATGGTGTGAGTAATATAGGAACTTTTATGTATTGTTAGTAACCTCCTGCAACACATTTCAATATCTGGTATTGCAAGATCTTTCTCATTGCTGATAAGGCAAACATTATAGGTAGGGTTTTCACAGGTATTCACGATGTGTTTATACTAATACCCCGTTCACATGCACAACATTTACTCACGCAAGTAATTTTGCACCTGTGTAACTGTATATACGTGTGTATATGTAAATTTACCATGCGTTCATGTGGAAATTAGCTCATGTGTGTAAATAAGGTAAGTAAATTGTGGAAGGCACACATATTCATCCGTCTGTTCACGTCTTTCAACATGAAAATGTTGTTTTACAATCACAGACGAATGAAAAGAGAGTTACAGAACTCTTCACAAGGACCAACATGTGTTAATCTGTATACAAATCTTTGACTCCTTGAAACCAAAATAAAACACTGTCCGCCCAGCTCTGGGTGTCCCCATCACAGTCGTTATTGCTGTGTACTGAATACAGAACTGAACTGTTGACAATTTGTATGGTGTTGGAAAATTAACAGATATATTAATTAGATCATCCTCTGACGCTGGCACAAACGTTCACATTACAACATATAGATACAGTGCAAATTTACATTTACATTTGCAACTGCTCCAGACATGATGTAAATGTGTTCCTGGTGTAAATATACACACATGAGTAAACATGTTCACATGACAAGTATACTCACGTATGTATATTTACACATGCAAGTATATGCAAATATACACACATATGTATAGAGGTGCATGTGGACGGGGTATGAGACAGCATGGATGTTACAGTCTCCCTGAAAAGTGTAGGCAACAAACGGGAGAGAACTCTTACAAAGGTATGGGCTCGTATTTCTAAATTATGCTATAAAACATCGTCATATACTTATTTCAGTAGCAATCGCCATGATGCTGCTTCAGGTGTTTGCAATCTGACCTGATGGATACAATGGAGCCAAGGGTTTCCTCACACAGGAATCCAGGACACAACACCAATCCTTCCAGGCAGTCACAACGTTAATTTAGACTGACAAGGAGCTCAGGTGTGACGTCTGTCAAGAATATTGTTGAACATTCTCTGCCAAGTCCTGCTGGTTGTGAGTCAACAGAATTGACCCGATTGTCATCTTTGATCATCCATGCTCTTATTTCACATCCAGGATCTGTGTCATGCGTCACTAGATTTTCAACATTAAGTTGATTATCCGGATTTACACTCAACTCAAAATAACAGATGGCATTGTATGCCTCACATTCCCTATTGGTTGATTGGCTGGTTTGTTGTTCAACGCCGAACTATTTGACTCCGGTCTGTAAACATAATCGACGCAATAGGGATACGATGACAGGCATCATCGAAGTCGGCCAGCCTGACCAACCTATCCCGTTAGTCGCCTTTTACAAGCATGGGCTGCTGAAGACCTATTCTAGCCCGGGTCTTCACATTCCCTAATGATTCAGAGATACAGCTGCTGATAATGTCGGTGAATTGCTGTTGTCGAATTTCTTCACGACTCAGATCAACTGTTTACCTTAGTCGTTAGACGAGTATATTGTTGTGGAGACGAAAGTGAGACATTTGATCACACATGCCTCAATTGAAAGTAGAAAGGGGGTGACCTAGGTGTATTTTAAGCTAGATTTGTCACGTTATTACCTTGTTGTTCAACCGTTCCTTCTGTTCACAGGAATTACTGTCAATAATCTTCCCTTGCTGTTGAACATCCTGCTTCCTTTTCCGTCAAATCAACACAACAATCTCTTTACTCCTTGCGGCGGCTGTTATAGTAGAGTTGCCTTAAAAGATACAACAACCTACTATCTGTACTAATTGTGTAATGCTTGTCGTAAGTGGCGACTAACGGGATCGGGTGGTAAGGCTCGCTGGCTTGGTTGATGATTGTCATCGTACCTCTAATACGTAGATCAATCCTCGTGATGTCAGGCACTGGATTGTCTGGTCTAGACTTGATAATTTACAGATCGCGTTATATAGCTCGAACATTGCTTCCTTAATGAAAAAACTAACTAATTCTGTCACTGTATTGGGGTATTCCCGGTCAGCAGAGGTCAGCAGAGGTCGCCAGGTCAGGCTGTTCGGATCTGTGGTAATGTACCATCGTACCAGATCGCCTACTCCACGGCGTGGATCGGTGGTGATGTCGACATCCACAGGTTGGTCTGGACCACACAACCAGTTTATTCACAACCAGTAGTAATGAAGCTGAAATAAGAACGCTCACTGACTCGGTCGTTCACTTCACTGCGCATGCACACTGTCATTAGCTTGGAGACAAAGTTGAGCTCCCAGGTTGATCCTCCGCTCGACTCTTACTGCTTCTGTTGTGTATGTGTTGTCAGTAATTTTTGTGGGTGAGTGAGTGAGTTTAGTTTTACGCCGCTTTTAGCAATATTACGGCAATATCACGGAGGGGAACGCCAGAAATGGGCTTCAAACATTGTATCGATGTGGGGAATCGAACCCGGGTCTTCGACGTGACGAGCGAATGCTTTGACCACTAGGCTACCCCACCGCCCAAGTATTATTACGTTTCCACATCGTGATACTAGTATCATGTCCCTGTTCCAAGGTCGACAATGTACGTACAGAAACGTCTCACCACTCGCCATGAGTACGCACCTTAACATAAAGGTTATTCTTCAAGAATTTCTAATACTGGAAATACTTTACGAATCAGGAAGTTGTTTCTGAAAGAAGGAAACTCTAAGTATGAATAGTTGGTCGTGAACTTCTCAGCAATGTTATGCCTGACATACACTTGAACAAATGTTTATAATCCCCTTCTATATTGCAATTAACATCCTTGTTAATGAAACGAATGCATATGCTCCATTCATTTGAGGTGTACAGAAGGACCCTGGACGGTGCCACGCTAGTACGGAGCTCAAGCCAGCCATGACGTGGTGGCTTAGTACAGCTGCACTGGGGTGTCTTCTACTCGCGGAGCAAGTCACCATGTCCTCGAAAAAAGGTTAGTTAATCGTAACCTTGTGTACAGTGCTCGTATAGATCCAGCTCCAGTGAAGCGAAACATGAGAGTAACTTGTATCGACACTTTATTCGCCTTTACCAAATAGTGAAGATCCAGATTAAAACAGGTCTTCAGCAACCCATGCTAGAGGCGACTTACAGGATCGGGTGATCAGGCCCGCTGACTTTCCTAATTGCGTAGATCCATGCACATGATCACTGTCTGGTCCAGGCTCAATTATTTACATACCGCCTTCATACAGCTGCAATATTGCCGAGTGCTGTGTTAAACAAGAAACAAACACTTTTTACCAATATAATGTAGTACGTGTTATTGTTGCCCAGTCATGAAGCATAACCTACATTAATATATTTTAAGATCTCACAACGAAAACTGAGGGGATCTGTACCAGCTCTCCTTCTTCATCCCTGAATCTGACGTGTGAGACAGGGGAGATGCTCCATGTGATCAGTGTACAGTACCAGAACATGACCCCGAGTTGCGAGTCTCCACCTGGTGCCAGCTGTGTGTTCCTTCAAGAGACTCAGGCTGACAGTCTGTACACAGACTGTAACGGGGTGGCCACGTGTGAGATGGAGGTGCAGAAGTTCTGGGTGGACACAGTCTGTGGAGAGACAGCAACCTACCACGCTGTGATATCCTATGAATGTGTGTCTGGTAGGTATTATACATTTGTACCTTTATGAGTGTCTCAAACATCCGTACCAAGAATCACGTTTCTCAAGAATGTATGTGAACCTCTAAATCAGGAACTATAACTAACTTAAAGCGTGAGTATAACATAACTGGACAAAACACATGGTACCTGTCGTTATGAATGTGGTTCCAGCTGATCCCATCAACATCTGTAACAACGTTAACGTCACTGATGCCGCGACAGATGCAGATGTAACAGTGTTCCTCGTGTCTCCCGGCTATCCACGTGGTTTGACCTCGGCCGCTAACACGTGCATATGTGACGTCACAGGGTCCGACATGAATGTGACCATACTTGAATACTACATCTACCCAGTGGCCAGTATGTCCCTGACAGGAGACAACGAGACCTGGGATTCTGTGACAGCGGGAAGCTTAACCTACAACACTTTAGTCCTTGAAAACACAGAGAGGTTAGGAGTTATGTTTGATGGTAACCAACCTCCAGGAAAGGCAAGAAGAGGTGTTTGGATGAAGGTACAGGGTGAGCTTCATTTCATGCTAATAGTATCTGAATAGTCAAGTCATTTATTCCGTATAAATGGCCATGAGGCCAACAGTAAAACATGTGTAAAATATGGGACAATATTATGATACGGCGCCACTAACATGATTCTATTTTCTTTCACAATACATTCATATAATTTCTTATTTTAAAGACTTTATCAAGGAAAATACAGAGCTTAAGTAACTTATCATAATCAACCATGTTCAACAAGTTGATAAATTTAATCCACGACATCTAATTTTCAAACGTTCATCGCGAATCTAAACTTCATATTCATGTAACGCTAACCAGACTGTCATTAACTGTAGTTATTCTGATGGTTTAGCCACACACATCCTGCAATTGTGTCTGTTCCTGAATAATATATATATACATATTGAATGTAGATGCGGTCTTCTTGATATGAGAAGCTTACGTGCAAACTCATAAGGTGTTCCCGTGTATGACGTGCATCATCAAATGTAGCAGCATCTGAAGCATTGTCTGTATGTTCTCTTCCCCAGGCTCGACCACCCTGACGTTGACGTGCAACGATGGCCCATCTCCAGTGTTGTCCTCCACCAGACTTACACGGGGTGTGTACCTCACCTAACCTTCTTCCATTGATACGACTTACGACATTGCTATAATGTCTGGTAATTATGTAGTCAATCGCGACACCCAACCGATGGATGGGATTCTTCAGCAAGACATGAATGTTTACTGTGCCTACTTCCAAACACCAAACTCCTGGGACTTCCCTGGATAGCCGACACGACGTTTTCATTGCAATGTCGTGATTCATGGTCAAGTTGAGAAGGTGTGATAGTTTGGTTGTAAATACATAATTACAAGAAGTCTAATTCTGTTATGTAGGCCATCAGCCAATGTACACAGTGGTTACAATATTATCACATACATAATGTGTGATCGCTTGTTGGTAAATACATAATTACAAGAAGTTTATTTCTGTATTGTAGACCGCCTATTCTATCATAGATATACATAATGTGTGATCGCTTGTTGGTAAATACATAATATGAAGTATGAAGGCCCAAAACGTCTCAATCATGTGTCGTGACAAGGCAGATTATTGTTCTGTTTCATCAGACTCACCAGCGACTATATCAGCTACGTCAAGAAGACCACTTCAAGAAGTGACAGGTATGTGTGTGAGATAATATTTCATAAATGCGTCCCTTCTTTTAGAAATTGTAAATCAAATACAATTTTCAACATGTGTACTGCTTATGTCGGCGTCAATACCATTTCGTGCGTCATGTCTTGCAGAGTGCAGGGACAGTGAGCGAACTTTGACCCTTGTGTCCAGTGTGTGTGGAGTGGCCATCCTAATCCTACTGGTTGCTATTGTAGCTATCATCGTCTACTTGTAAGTAACAGTTACCATTCCCGTTAACTGTCCTTAACTGAGGGATATTTGAGCAATAATTGTGCAAACTGTGACACCAGCATGTGACTTGGCACAGTGGTAAAGCAACATAAGCAGCTAGTGCCCGTATAATAGGTGTCACGTGACTAATCCCTTTGAACTTACGTAATTACGTATTACTTATGTAATATGTCAGGATGTGTCTTGGACGTTTTACACTTGTCTCCCGAATATATCATCTGTGACAATGCTTGTCTTATCTTAGTATATGCAAACCCGGAAAAGGATGTTGGATAGTATCCCTGATAGTAACACATCCGCAATAATACCCGAAGCACCGGGACAGATTCTGGATGGATCAACTTTCAGTTCTCTGCCAGGGTGGCACACGTACGCCAGTCAGGCCACAAACAACTGTCAGTTCTCTGCCAGGGTGGCACACGTCCGCCAGGCAGGCCACAAACAACTGTCAGTTCTCTGCCAGAGTGGCACACGTCCGCCAGGCAGGCCTTCTTGTCCACAAACAACTGTCAGTTCTCTGCCAGGGTGGCACACGTCCGCCATTCAGGCCTTCTTGTCCACAAACAACTGACAGTTCTCTGCCAGGGTGGCACACGTCTGCCAGTCAGGCCTTCTTGTCCACAAACAACTGTCAGTTCTCTGCCAGGGTGGCACACGTACGCCAGTCAGGCCTTCTTGTCCACAAACAACTGTCAGTTCTCTGCCAGAGTGGCACACGTCCGCCAGGCATGCCACAAACAACTGTCAGTTCTCTGCCAGAGTGGCACACGTCCGCCAGGCAGGCCTTCTTGTCCACAAACAACTGTCAGTTCTCTGCCAGGGTGGCACACGTCCGCCAGTCAGGCCTTCTTGTCCACAAACAACTGTCAGTTCTCTGCCAGAGTGGCACACGTCCGCCAGTCAGGCCTTCTTGTCCACAAACAACTGTCAGTTCTCTGCCAGAGTGGCACACGTCCGCCAGGCAGGCCACAAACAACTGTCAGTTCTCTGCCAGAGTGTCACACGTCCGCCAGGCAGGCCTTCTTGTCCACAAACAACTGTCAGTTCTCTGCCAGGGTGGCACACGTCCGCCAGTCAGGCCTTCTTGTCCACAAACAACTGACAGTTCTTTGCCAGAGTGGCACACGTCCGCCAGTCAGGCCTTCTTGTCCACAAACAACTGTCAGTTCTCTGCCAGGGTGGCACACGTCCGCCAGTCAGGCCTTCTTGTACACAAACAACTGTCAGTTCTCTGCCCGGGTGGCACACGTCCGCCAGGCAGGCGTTCTTGTCCACAAACAACTGTCAGTTCTCTGCCAGAGTGGCACACGTCCGCCAGGCAGGCCTTCTTGTCCACACACAACTGTCAGTTCTCTGCCAGGGTGGCACACGTCCGTCAGTTAGGCCTTCTTGTCCACAAACAACTGTCAGTTCTCTGCCAGAGTGTCATATGTCCGCCAGTCAGGCCTTCTCGTCCACGAACAACTGTCAGTTCTCTGCCTGGGTGGCACACGTCCGCCAGTCAGGCCACAAACAACTGTCAGTTCTCTGCCAGAGTGGCACACGTCCGCCAGTCAGGCCACAAACAACTGTCAGTTCTCTGCCAGAGTGGCACACGTCCGCCAGTCGGGCCTTCTTGTCCACAAACAACTGTCAGTTCTCTGCCAGAGTGGCACACGTCCGCCAGTCGGGCCTTCTTGTCCACAAACAACTGTCAGTTCTCTGCCAGAGTGGCACACGTCCGCCAGTCAGGCCACAAACAACTGTCAGTTCTCTGTCAGAGTGGCACACGTCCGCCAGGCAGGTGTTCTTGTCCACAAACAACTGTCAGTTCTCTGCCAGAGTGGCACACGTCCGCCAGTCAGGCCACAAACAACTGTCAGTTCTCTGCCAGAGTGGCACACGTCCGTCAGTCAGGCCTGCTTGTCCACAAACAACTGTCAGTTCTCTGCCAGGGTGGCACACGTCTGCCAGTCAGGCCTTCTTGTCCACAAACAACTGTCAGTTCTCTGCCAGAGTGGCACACGTCCGCCAGTCAGGCCACAAACAACTGTCAGTTCTCTGCCAGAGTGGCACACGTCCGCCAGTCAGGCCACAAACAACTGTCAGTTCTCTGCCAGAGTGGCAAATGTCCGCCAGTCAGGCCTTCTTGTCCACAAACAACTGTCAGTTCTCTGCCAGAGTGGCACACGTCCGTCAGTCAGGCCTTCTCGTCCACAAACAACTGTCAGTTCTCTGCCCGGGGGGCACACGTCCGCCAGTCAGGCCACAAACAACTGTCAGTTCTCTGCCAGAGTGGCATACGTCCGCCAGTCAGGCCACAAACAACTGTCAGTTCTCTGCCAGAGTGGCACATGTCCGCCAGTCAGGCCCTCTTGTCCACAAACAACTGTCAGTTCTCTGCCAGGGTGGCACACGTCCGCCAGTCAGGCCACAAACAACTGTCAGTTCTCTGCCAGAGTGGCACACGTCCGCCAGGCAGGCCTTCTTGTCCACAAACAACTGTCAGTTCTCTGCCAGAGTGGCACACGTCCGCCAGTCAGGCCACAAACAACTGTCAGTTCTCTGCCAGAGTGGCACACGTCCGCCAGTCAGGCCTTCTTGTCCACAAACAACTGTCAGTTTTCTGCCAGGTAGGCACACGTCTGCCAGTCAGGCCTTCTTGTCCACAAACAACTGTCAGTTCTCTGCCAGAGTGGCACAAGTCCGCCAGTCAGGCCACAAACAACTGTCAGTTCTCTGCCAGAGTGGCACACGTCCGCCAGTCAGGCCACAAACAACTGTCAGTTCTCTGCCAGAGTGGCACACGTCCGCCAGGCAGGCCTTCTTGTCCGCACACAACTGTCAGTTATCTGCCAGAGTGGCACACGTCCGTCAGTCAGGCCTTCTTGTCCACAAACAACTGTCAGTTCTCTGCCTGGGTGGCACACGTCCGCCAGTCAGGCCACCAACAACTGTCAGTTGTCTGCCAGAGTGGCACACGTCCGCCAGTCAGGCCTTCTTGTCCAAAAACAACTGTCAGTTCTCTGCCAGAGTGGCACACGTCCGCCAGTCAGGCCACAAACAACTGTCAGTTCTCTGCCAGAGTGTCACACGTCCGCCAGGCAGGCCACACACAACTGTCAGTTCTCTGCCAGAGTGGCACACGTCTGCCAGTCTGGCCACAAACAACTGTCAGTTCTCTGCCAGAGTGGCACACGTCCGCCAGTCAGGCCTTCTTGTCCACAAACAACTGTCAGTTCTCTGCCAGGGTGGCACACGTCCGTCAGTCAGGCCCTCTTGTCCACAAACAACTGTCAGTTCTCTGCCAGGGTGGCACACGTCCGCCAGTCAGGCCACAAACAACTGTCAGTTCTCTGCCAGAGTGGCACACGTCCGCCAGTCAGGCCTTCTTGTCCACAAACAACTGTCAGTTCTCTGCCAGGGTGGCACACGTCTGCCAGTCAGGCCACAAACAACTGTCAGTTCTCTGCCAGAGTGGCACACGTCCGCCAGGCAGGCCTTCTTGTCCACACACAACTGTCAGTTCTCTGCCAGGGTGGCACACGTCCGTCAGTCAGGCCTTCTTGTCCACAAACAACTGTCAGTTCTCTGCCAGAGTGTCATACGTCCGCCAGTCAGGCCTTCTCGTCCACAAACAGCTGTCAGTTCTCTGCCAGAGTGGCACACGTCTGCCAGGCAGGCCTTCTTGTCCACAAACAACTGTCAGTTCTCTGCCAGGGTGGCACACGTCCGCCAGTCAGGCCTTCTTGTCCACAAACAACTGTCAGTTCTCTGCCAGAGTGGCACACGTCCGCCAGTCAGGCCACAAACAACTGTCAGTTCTCTGCCAGAGTGGCACACGTCCGCCAGTCAGGCCACAAACAACTGTCAGTTCTCTGCCAGAGTGTCATACGTCCGCCAGTCAGGCCTTCTCGTCCACAAACAACTGTCAGTTCTCTGCCCGGGTGGCACACGTCCGCCAGTCAGGCCACAAACAACTGTCAGTTCTCTGCCAGAGTGGCACACGTCCGCCAGTCAGGCCTTCTTGTCCACAAACAACTGTCAGTTCTCTGCCAGGGTGGCACACGTCCGCCAGTCAGACCACAAACAACTGTCAGTTCTCTGCCAGAGTGGCACACGTCCGCCAGGCAGGTGTTCTTGTCAACAAAGAACTGTCAGTTCTCTGCCAGAGTGGCACACGTCCGCCAGTCAGGCCACAAACAACTGTCAGTTCTCTGCCAGAGTGGCACACGTCCGCCAGTCAGGCCTTCTTGTCCACAAACAACTGTCAGTTTTCTGCCAGGTAGGCACACGTCCGCCAGTCAGGCCTTCTTGTCCACAAACAACTGTCAGTTCTCTGCCAGAGTGGCACACGTCCGCCAGTCAGGCCACAAACAACTGTCAGTTCTCTGCCAGAGTGGCACACGTCCGCCAGTCAGGCCACAAACAACTGTCAGTTCTCTGCCAGAGTGGCACACGTCCGCCAGGCAGGCCTTCTTGTCCGCACACAACTGTCAGTTCTCTGCCAGGGTGGCACACGTCCGTCAGTCAGGCCTTCTTGTCCACAAACAACTGTCAGTTCTCTGCCAGAGTGGCACACGTCCGCCAGTCAGGCCTTCTTGTCCACAAACAACTGTCAGTTCTCTGCCCGGGTGCCACACGTCCGCCAGTCAGGCCACCAACAACTGTCAGTTCTCTGCCAGAGTGGCACACGTCCGCCAGTCACGCCTTCTTGTCCACAAACAACTGTCAGTTCTCTGCCAGGGTGGCACACGTCTGCCAGTCAGACCACAAACAACTGTCAGTTCTCTGCCAGAGTGTCACACGTCCGCCAGGCTGGCCTTCTTGTCCACACACAACTGTCAGTTCTCTGCAAGGGGGGCACTCGTCCGTCAGTCAGGCCTTCTTGTCCACAAACAACTGTCAGTTCTTTGCCAGAGTGTCATACGTCCGCCAGTCAGGCCTTCTCGTCCACAAACAACTGTCAGTTCTCTGCCCGGGTGGCACACGTCCGCCAGTCAGGCCACAAACAACTGTCAGTTCTCTGCCAGAGTGGCACACGTCCGCCAGTCAGGCCACAAACAACTGTCAGATCTCTGCCAGAGTGGCACACGTCCGCCAGTCGGGCCTTCATGTCCACAAACAACTGTCAGTTCTCTGCCAGAGTGGCACACGTCCGCCATTCGGGCCTTCTTGTCCACAAACAACTGTCAGTTCTCTGCCAGGGTGGCACACGTCCGCCAGTCAGGCCACAAACAACTGTCAGTTCTCTGTCAGAGTGGCACACGTCCGCCAGTCAGGCCTTCTTGTCCACAAACAACTGTCAGTTCTCTGCCAGGGTGGCAAACGTCCGCCAGTCAGGCCACAAACAACTGTCTGTTCTCTGCTAGAGTGGCACACGTCCGCCAGGCAGGCGTTCTTGTCCACAAACAACTGTCAGTTCTCTGCCAGAGCGGCACACGTCCGCCAGTCAGGCCACAAACAACTGTCAGTTCTCTGCCAGAGTGGCACACGTCCGCCAGTCAGGCCACAAACAGCTGTCAGTTCTCTGCCAGAGTGGCACACGTCCGCCAGTCAGGCCTTCTTGTCCACAAACAACTGTCAGTTCTCTGCCCGGGTGGCACACGTCCTCCAGTCAGGCCACAAACAACTGTCAGTTCTCTGCCAGAGTGGCACACGTCCGCCAGTCAGGCCTTCTTGTCCAAAAACAACTGTCAGTTCTCTGCCAGAGTGGCACACGTCCGCCAGTCAGGCCACAAACAACTGTCAGTTCTCTGCCAGAGTGGCACACGTCCGCCAGGCAGGCCACAAACAACTGTCAGTTCTCTGCCAGAGTGGCACACGTCTGCCAGTCAGGCCACAAACAACTGTCAGTTCTCTGCCAGAGTGGCACACGTCCGCCAGTCAGGCCTTCTTGTCCACAAGCAACTGTCAGTTCTCTGCCAGGGTGGCACACGTCCGTCAGTCAGGCCCTCTTGTCCACAAACAACTGTCAGTTCTCTGCCAGGGTGGCACACGTCCGCCAGGCAGGCCACAAACAACTGTCAGTTCTCTGCCAGAGTGGCACACGTCCGCCAGTCAGGCCTTCTTGTCCACAAACAACTGTCAGTTCTCTGCCAGGGTGGCACACGTCTGCCAGTCAGGCCACAAACAGCTGTCAGTTGTCTGCCACAGTGGGACACGTCCGCCAGGCAGGCCTTCTTGTCCACACACAACTGTCAGTTCTCTGCCAGGGTGGCACACGTCCGTCAGTCAGGCCTTCTTGTCCACACACAACTGTCAGTTCTCTGCCAGAGTGTCATACGTCCGCCAGTCAGGCCTTCTCGTCCACAAACAACTGTCAGTTCTCTGCCAGAGTGGCACACGTCCGCCAGTCAGGCCACAAACAACTGTCAGTTCTCTGCCAGAGTGGCACACGTCCGCCAGTCGGGCCTTCTTGTCCACAAACAACTGTCAGTTCTCTGCCAGAGTGGCACACGTCCGCCAGTCAGGCCTTCTTGTCCACAAAGAACTGTCAGTTCTCTGCCAGGGTGGCACACGTCCGCCAGGCAGGCCACAAACAACTGTCAGTTCTCTGTCAGAGTGGCACACGTCCGCCAGGCAGGCGTTCTTGTCCACAAACAACTGTCAGTTCTCTGCCAGAGTGGCACACGTCCGCCAGTCAGGCCTCCTTGTCCACAAACAACTGTCAGTTCTCTGCCAGGGTGGCACACGTCCGCCAGTCAGGCCTTCTTGTCCACAAACAACTGTCAGTTCTCTGCCAGGGTGGCACACGTCCGCCAGTCAGGCCACAAACAACTGTCAGTTCTCTGCCAGAGTGGCACACGTCCGCCAGGCAGGCGTTCTTGTCCACAAACAACTGTCAGTTCTCTGCCAGAGCGGCACACGTCCGCCAGTCAGGCCACAAACAACTGTCAGTTCTCTGCCAGAGTGGCACACGTCCGCCAGTCAGGCCACAAACAGCTGTCAGTTCTCTGCCAGAGTGGCACACGTCCGCCAGGCAGGCCTTCTTGTCCGCACACAACTGTCAGTTCTCTGCCAGGGTGGCACACGTCCGTCAGTCAGTCCACAAACAACTGTCAGTTCTCTGCCAGACTGGCACACGTCCGCCAGTCAGGCCTTCTTGTCCACAAACAACTGTCAGTTCTCTGCCAGAGTGGCACACGTCCTCCAGTCAGGCCACAAACAACTGTCAGTTCTCTGCCAGAGTGGCACACGTCCGCCAGTCAGGCCTTCTTGTCCAAAAACAACTGTCAGTTCTCTGCCAGAGTGGCACACGTCCGCCAGTCAGGCCACAAACAACTGTCAGTTCTCTGCCAGAGTGGCACACGTCCGCCAGGCAGGCCACAAACAACTGTCAGTTCTCTGCCAGAGTGGCACACGTCTGCCAGTCAGGCCACAAACAACTGTCAGTTCTCTGCCAGAATGGCACACGTCCGCCAGTCAGGCCTTCTTGTCCACAAGCAACTGTCAGTTCTCTGCCAGGGTGGCACACGTCCGTCAGTCAGGCCCTCTTGTCCACAAACAACTGTCAGTTCTCTGCCAGGGTGGCACACGTCCGCCAGGCAGGCCACAAACAACTGTCAGTTCTCTGCCAGAGTGGCACACGTCCGCCAGTCAGGGATTCTTGTCCACAAACAACTGTCAGTTCTCTGCCAGGGTGGCACACGTCTGCCAGTCAGGCCACAAACAGCTGTCAGTTGTCTGCCACAGTGGGACACGTCCGCCAGGCAGGCCATCTTGTCCACACACAACTGTCAGTTCTCTGCCAGGGTGGCACACGTCCGTCAGTCAGGCCTTCTTGTCCACACACAACTGTCAGTTCTCTGCCAGAGTGTCATACGTCCGCCAGTCAGGCCTTCTCGTCCACAAACAACTGTCAGTTCTCTGCCAGAGTGGCACACGTCCGCCAGTCAGGCCACAAACAACTGTCAGTTCTCTGCCAGAGTGGCACACGTCCGCCAGTCGGGCCTTCTTGTCCACAAACAACTGTCAGTTCTCTGCCAGAGTGGCACACGTTTGCCAGTCAGGCCTTCTTGTCCACAAAGAACTGTCAGTTCTCTGCCAGGGTGGCACACGTCCGCCAAGCAGGCCACAAACAACTGTCAGTTCTCTGTCAGAGTGGCACACGTCCGCCAGGCAGGCGTTCTTGTCCACAAACAACTGTCAGTTCTCTGCCAGAGTGGCACACGTCCGCCAGTCAGGCCTCCTTGTCCACAAACAACTGTCAGTTCTCTGCCAGGGTGGCACACGTCCGCCAGTCAGGCCTTCTTGTCCACAAACAACTGTCAGTTCTCTGCCAGGGTGGCACACGTCCGCCAGTCAGGCCACAAACAACTGTCAGTTCTCTGCCAGAGTGGCACACGTCCGCCAGTCAGGCCTTCTTGTCCAAAAACAACTGTCAGTTCTCTGCCCGGGTGGCACACGTCCGCTAGTCAGGCCACAAACAACTGTCAGTTCTCTGCCAGAGTGGCACACGTCCGCCAGTCAGGCCACAAACAACTGTCAGTTCTCTGCCAGGGTGGCACACGTCCGCCAGTCAGGCCTTCTTGTCCACAAACAACTGTCAGTTCTCTGCCCGGGTGCCACACGTCCGCCAGTCAGGCCACCAACAACTGTCAGTTCTCTGCCAGAGTGGCACACGTCCGCCAGTCACGCCTTCTTGTCCACAAACAACTGTCAGTTCTCTGCCAGGGTGGCACACGTCTGCCAGTCAGGCCACAAACAACTGTCAGTTCTCTGCCAGAGTGTCACACGTCCGCCAGGCTGGCCTTCTTGTCCACACACAACTGTCAGTTTTCTGCAAGGGGGGCACTCGTCCGTCAGTCAGGCCTTCTTGTCCACAAACAACTGTCAGTTCTTTGCCAGAGTGTCATACGTCCGCCAGTCAGGCCTTCTCGTCCACAAACAACTGTCAGTTCTCTGCCCGGGTGGCACACGTCCGCCAGTCAGGCCACAAACAACTGTCAGTTCTCTGCCAGAGTGGCACACGTCCGCCAGTCAGGCCACAAACAACTGTCAGATCTCTGCCAGAGTGGCACACGTCCGCCAGTCGGGCCTTCTTGTCCACAAACAACTGTCAGTTCTCTGCCAGAGTGGCACACGTCCGCCATTCGGGCCTTCTTGTCCACAAACAACTGTCAGTTCTCTGCCAGGGTGGCACACGTCCGCCAGTCAGGCCACAAACAACTGTCAGTTCTCTGTCAGAGTGGCACATGTCCGCCAGTCAGGCCTTCTTGTCCACAAACAACTGTCAGTTCTCTGCCAGGGTGGCACACGTCCGCCAGTCAGGCCACAAACAACTGTCTGTTCTCTGCTAGAGTGGCACACGTCCGCCAGTCAGGCGTTCTTGTCCACAAACAACTGTCAGTTCTCTGCCAGAGTGGCACACGTCCGCCAGTCAGGCCACAAACAACTGTCAGTTCTCTGCCAGAGTGGCACACGTCCGCCAGTCAGGCCACAAACAACTGTCAGTTCTCTGCCAGAGTGGCACACGTTCGCCAGGCAGGCCTTCTTGTCCGCACACAACTGTCAGTTCTCTGCCAGGGTGGCACACGTCCGTCAGTCAGGCCACAAACAACTGTCAGTTCTCTGCCAGACTGGCACATGTCCGCCAGTCAGGCCTTCTTGTCCACAAACAACTGTCAGTTCTCTGCCCGGGTGGCACACGTCCTCCAGTCAGGCCACAAACAACTGTCAGTTCTCTGCCAGAGTGGCACACGTCCGCCAGTCAGGCCTTCTTGTCCAAAAACAACTGTCAGTTCTCTGCCAGAGTGGCACACGTCCGCCAGTCAGGCCACAAACAACTGTCAGTTCTCTGCCAGAGTGGCACACGTCCGCCAGGCAGGCCACAAACAACTGTCAGTTCTCTGCCAGAGTGGCACACGTCTGCCAGTCAGGCCACAAACAACTGTCAGTTCTCTGCCAGAGTGGCACACGTCCGCCAGTCAGGCCTTCTTGTCCACAAGCAACTGTCAGTTCTCTGCCAGGGTGGCACACGTCTGCCAGTCAGGCCACAAACAACTGTCAGTTGTCTGCCACAGTGGGACACGTCCGCCAGGCAGGCCTTCTTGTCCACACACAACTGTCAGTTCTCTGCCAGGGTGGCACACGTCTGCCAGTCAGGCCACAAACAACTGTCAGTTGTCTGCCACAGTGGGACACGTCCGCCAGGCAGGCCTTCTTGTCCACACACAACTGTCAGTTCTCTGCCAGGGTGGCACACGTCCGTCAGTCAGGCCTTCTTGTCCACACACAACTGTCAGTTCTCTGCCAGAGTGTCATACGTCCGCCAGTCAGGCCTTCTCGTCCACAAACAACTGTCAGTTCTCTGCCAGAGTGGCACACGTCCGCCAGTCAGGCCACAAACAACTGTCAGTTCTCTGCCAGAGTGGCACACGTCCGCCAGTCGGGCCTTCTTGTCCACAAACAACTGTCAGTTCTCTGCCAGGGTGGCACACGTCCGCCAGTCAGGCCTTCTTGTCCACAAACAACTGTCAGTTCTCTGCCAGGGTGGCACACGTCCGCCAGTCAGGCCACAAACAACTGTCAGTTCTCTGCCAGAGTGGCACACGTCCGCCAGTCAGGCCTTCTTGTCCACAAACAACTGTCAGTTCTCTGCCCGGGTGGCACACGTCCGCTAGTCAGGCCACAAACAACTGTCAGTTCTCTGCCAGAGTGGCACACGTCCGCCAGTCAGGCCACAAACAACTGCCAGTTCTCTGCCAGGGTGGCACACGTCCGCCAGTCAGGCCTTCTTGTCCACAAACAACTGTCAGTTCTCTGCCAGGGTGGCACACGTCCTCCAGTCAGGCCACAAACAACTGTCAGTTCTCTGCCAGAGTGGTACACGTCTGCCAGTCTGGCCACAAACAACTGTCAGTTCTCTGCCAGAGTGGCACACGTCCGCCAGGCAGGCCACAAACAAATGTCAGTTCTCTGCCAGAGTGGTACACGTCTGCCAGTCTGGCCACAAACAACTGTCAGTTCTCTGCCAGAGTGGCACACGTCCGCCACTCAGGCCTTCTTGTCCACAAACAACTGTCAGTTCTCTGCCAGGGTGGCACACGTCCGTCAGTCAGGCCCTCTTGTCCACAAACAACTGTCAGTTCTCTGCCAGGGTGGCACACGTCCGCCAGTCAGGCCTTCTTGTCCACAAACAACTGTCAGTTCTCTGCCAGGGTGGCACACGTCTGCCAGTCAGGCCACAAACAACTGTCAGTTCTCTGCCACAGTGGGACACGTCCGCCAGGCAGGCCTTCTTGTCCACACACAACTGTCAGTTCTCTGCCAGGGTGGCACACGTCCGTCAGTCAGGCCTTCTTGTCCACACACAACTGTCAGTTCTCTGCCAGAGTGTCATACGTCCGCCAGTCAGGCCTTCTCGTCCACAAACAACTGTCAGTTCTCTGCCAGAGTGGCACACGTCCGCCAGTCAGGCCACAAACAACTGTCAGTTCTCTGCCAGAGTGGCACACGTCCGCCAGTCGTGCCTTCTTGTCCACAAACAACTATCAGTTCTCTGCCAGAGTGGCACACGTCCGCCAGTCAGGCCTTCTTGTCCACAAAGAACTGTCAGTTCTCTGCCAGGGTGGCACACGTCCGCCAGGTAGGCCACAAACAACTGTCAGTTCTCTGTCAGAGTGGCACACGTCCGCCAGGCAGGCGTTCTTGTCCACAAACAACTGTCAGTTCTCTGCCAGAGTGGCACACATCCGCCAGTCAGGCCACAAACAACTGTCAGTTCTCTGCCAGAGTGGCACACGTCCGCCAGTCAGGCCTTCTTGTCCACAAACAACTGTCAGTTCTCTGCCAGAGTGGCACACGTCCGCCAGTCAAGCCACAAACAACTGTCAGTTCTCTGCCAGAGTGGCACACGTCCGCCAGTCAGGCCACAAACAGCTGTCAGTTCTCTGCCAGAGTGGCACACGTCCGCCAGGGAGGCCTTCTTGTCCGCACAAAACTGTCAGTTCTCTGCCAGGGTGGCATACGTCCGTCAGTCAGGCCTCCTTGTCCACAAACAACTGTCAGTTCTCTGCCAGGGTGGCACACGTCCGCCAGTCAGGCCTTCTTGTCCACAAACAACTGTCAGTTCTCTGCCCGGGTGGCACACGTCCGCCAGTCAGGCCACAAACAACTGTCAGTTCTCTGCCAGAGTGGCACACTTCCGCCAGTCAGGCCTTCTTGTCCAAAAACAACTGTCAGTTCTCTGCCCGGGTGGCACACGTCCGCCAGTCAGGCCACAAACAACTGTCAGTTCTCTGCCAGAGTGGCACACGTCCGCCAGTCAGGCCACAAACAACTGTCAGTTCTCTGTCAGAGTGGCACACGTCCGCCAGTCAGGCCTTCTTGTCCACAAACAACTGTCAGTTCTCTGCCAGGGTGGCACACGTCCGCCAGTCAGGCCACAAACAACTGTCTGTTCTCTGCTAGAGTGGCACACGTCCGCCAGGCAGGCGTTCTTGTCCACAAACAACTGTCAGTTCTCTGCCAGAGCGGCACACGTCCGCCAGTCAGGCCACAAACAACTGTCAGTTCTCTGCCAGAGTGGCACACGTCCGCCAGTCAGGCCACAAACAGCTGTCAGTTCTCTGCCAGAGTGGCACACGTCCGCCAGGCAGGCTTTCTTGTCCGCACACAACTGTCAGTTCTCTGCCAGGGTGGCACACGTCCGTCAGTCAGGCCACAAACAACTGTCAGTTCTCTGCCAGACTGGCACACGTCCGCCAGTCAGGCCTTCTTGTCCACAAACAACTGTCAGTTCTCTGCCCGGGTGGCACACGTCCTCCAGTCAGGCCACAAACAACTGTCAGTTCTCTGCCAGAGTGGCACACGTCCGCCAGTCAGGCCTTCTTGTCCAAAAACAACTGTCAGTTCTCTGCCAGAGTGGCACACGTCCGCCAGTCAGGCCACAAACAACTGTCAGTTCTCTGCCAGAGTGGCACACGTCCGCCAGGCAGGCCACAAACAACTGTCAGTTCTCTGCCAGAGTGGCACACGTCTGCCAGTCAGGCCACAAACAACTGTCAGTTCTCTGCCAGAGTGTCACACGTCCGCCAGGCTGGCCTTCTTGTCCACAAGCAACTGTCAGTTCTCTGCCAGGGTGGCACACGTCCGTCAGTCAGGCCCTCTTGTCCACAAACAACTGTCAGTATTCTGCCAGGGTGGCACACGTCCGCCAGGCAGGCCACAAACAACTGTCAGTTCTCTGCCAGAGTGGCACACGTCCGCCAGTCAGGCCTTCTTGTCCACAAACAACTGTCAGTTCTCTGCCAGGGTGGCACACGTCTGCCAGTCAGGCCACAAACAACTGTCAGTTCTCTGCCACAGTGGGACACGTCCGCCAGGCAGGCCTTCTTGTCCACACACAACTGTCAGTTCTCTGCCAGGGTGGCACACGTCCGTCAGTCAGGCCTTCTTGTCCACACACAACTGTCAGTTCTCTGCCAGAGTGTCATACGTCCGCCAGTCAGGCCTTCTCGTCCACAAACAACTGTCAGTTCTCTGCCAGAGTGGCACACGTCCGCCAGTCAGGCCACAAACAACTGTCAGTTCTCTGCCAGAGTGGCACACGTCCGCCAGTCGGGCCTTCTTGTCCACAAACAACTGTCAGTTCTCTGCCAGAGTGGCACACGTCCGCCAGTCAGGCCTTCTTGTCCACAAAGAACTGTCAGTTCTCTGCCAGGGTGGCACACGTCCGCCAGGCAGGCCACAAACAACTGTCAGTTCTCTGTCAGAGTGGCACACGTCCGCCAGGCAGGCGTTCTTGTCCACAAACAACTGTCAGTTCTCTGCCAGAGTGGCACACGTCCGCCAGTCAGGCCTCCTTGTCCACAAACAACTGTCAGTTCTCTGCCAGGGTGGCACACGTCCGCCAGTCAGGCCTTCTTGTCCACAAACAACTGTCAGTTCTCTGCCAGAGTGGCACACGTCCGCCAGTCAGGCCTTCTTGTCCAAAAACAACTGTCAGTTCTCTGCCCGGGTGGCACACGTCCGCTAGTCAGGCCACAAACAACTGTCAGTTCTCTGCCAGAGTGGCACACGTCCGCCAGTCAGGCCACAAACAACTGTCAGTTCTCTGCCAGGGTGGCACACGTCCGCCAGTCAGGCCTTCTTGTCCACAAACAACTGTCAGTTCTCTGCCAGGGTGGCACACGTCCTCCAGTCAGGCCACAAACAACTGTCAGTTCTCTGCCAGAGTGGCACACGTCCGCCAGGCAGGCCACAAACAACTGTCAGTTCTCTGCCAGAGTGGTACACGTCTGCCAGTCTGGCCACAAACAACTGTCAGTTCTCTGCCAGAGTGGCATACGTCCGCCACTCTGGCCTTCTTGTCCACAAACAACTGTCAGTTCTCTGCCAGGGTGGCACACGTCCGTCAGTCAGGCCCTCTTGTCCACAAACAACTGTCAGTTCTCTGCCAGGGTGGCACACGTCCGCCAGTCAGGCCTTCTTGTCCACAAACAACTGTCAGTTCTCTGCCAGGGTGGCACACGTCTGCCAGTCAGGCCACAAACAACTGTCAGTTCTCTGCCACAGTGGGACACGTCCGCCAGGCAGGCCTTCTTGTCCACACACAACTGTCAGTTCTCTGCCAGGGTGGCACACGTCCGTCAGTCAGGCCTTCTTGTCCACACACAACTGTCAGTTCTCTGCCAGAGTGTCATACGTCCGCCAGTCAGGCCTTCTCGTCCACAAACAACTGTCAGTTCTCTGCCAGAGTGGCACACGTCCGCCAGTCAGGCCACAAACAACTGTCAGTTCTCTGCCAGAGTGGCACACGTCCGCCAGTCGGGCCTTCTTGTCCACAAACAACTGTCAGTTCTCTGCCAGAGTGGCACACGTCCGCCAGTCAGGCCTTCTTGTCCACAAAGAACTGTCAGTTCTCTGCCAGGGTGGCACACGTCCGCCAGGTAGGCCACAAACAACTGTCAGTTCTCTGTCAGAGTGGCACACGTCCGCCAGGCAGGCGTTCTTGTCCACAAACAACTGTCAGTTCTCTGCCAGAGTGGCACACATCCGCCAGTCAGGCCACAAACAACTGTCAGTTCTCTGCCAGAGTGGCACACGTCCGCCAGTCAGGCCTTCTTGTCCACAAACAACTGTCAGTTCTCTGCCAGAGTGGCACACGTCCGCCAGTCAGGCCACAAACAACTGTCAGTTCTCTGCCAGAGTGGCACACGTCCGCCAGTCAGGCCACAAACAGCTGTCAGTTCTCTGCCAGAGTGGCACACGTCCGCCAGGGAGGCCTTCTTGTCCGCACAAAACTGTCAGTTCTCTGCCAGGGTGGCACACGTCCGTCAGTCAGGCCTCCTTGTCCACAAACAACTGTCAGTTCTCTGCCAGGGTGGCACACGTCCGCCAGTCAGGCCTTCTTGTCCACAAACAACTGTCAGTTCTCTGCCCGGGTGGCACACGTCCGCCAGTCAGGCCACAAACAACTGTCAGTTCTCTGCCAGAGTGGCACACTTCCGCCAGTCAGGCCTTCTTGTCCAAAAACAACTGTCAGTTCTCTGCCCGGGTGGCACACGTCCGCCAGTCAGGCCACAAACAACTGTCAGTTCTCTGCCAGAGTGGCACACGTCCGCCAGTCAGGCCACAAACAACTGTCAGTTCTCTGTCAGAGTGGCACACGTCCGCCAGTCAGGCCTTCTTGTCCACAAACAACTGTCAGTTCTCTGCCAGGGTGGCACACGTCCGCCAGTCAGGCCACAAACAACTGTCTGTTCTCTGCTAGAGTGGCACACGTCCGCCAGGCAGGCGTTCTTGTCCACAAACAACTGTCAGTTCTCTGCCAGAGCGGCACACGTCCGCCAGTCAGGCCACAAACAACTGTCAGTTCTCTGCCAGAGTGGCACACGTCCGCCAGTCAGGCCACAAACAGCTGTCAGTTCTCTGCCAGAGTGGCACACGTCCGCCAGGCAGGCCTTCTTGTCCGCACACAACTGTCAGTTCTCTGCCAGGGTGGCACACGTCCGTCAGTCAGGCCACAAACAACTGTCAGTTCTCTGCCAGACTGGCACACGTCCGCCAGTCAGGCCTTCTTGTCCACAAACAACTGTCAGTTCTCTGCCCGGGTGGCACACGTCCTCCAGTCAGGCCACAAACAACTGTCAGTTCTCTGCCAGAGTGGCACACGTCCGCCAGTCAGGCCTTCTTGTCCAAAAACAACTGTCAGTTCTCTGCCAGAGTGGCACACGTCCGCCAGTCAGGCCACAAACAACTGTCAGTTCTCTGCCAGAGTGGCACACGTCCGCCAGGCAGGCCACAAACAACTGTCAGTTCTCTGCCAGAGTGGCACACGTCTGCCAGTCAGGCCACAAACAACTGTCAGTTCTCTGCCAGAGTGTCACACGTCCGCCAGGCTGGCCTTCTTGTCCACAAGCAACTGTCAGTTCTCTGCCAGGGTGGCACACGTCCGTCAGTCAGGCCTTCTTGTCCACAAACAACTGTCAGTTCTCTGCCAGGGTGGCACACGTCTGCCAGTCAGGCCACAAACAACTGTCAGTTCTCTGCCACAGTGGGACACGTCCGCCAGGCAGGCCTTCTTGTCCACACACAACTGTCAGTTCTCTGCCAGGGTGGCACACGTCCGTCAGTCAGGCCTTCTTGTCCACACACAACTGTCAGTTCTCTGCCAGAGTGGCACACGTCCGCCAGTCAGGCCACAAACAACTGTCAGTTCTCTGCCAGAGTGGCACACGTCCGCCAGTCGGGCCTTCTTGTCCACAAACAACTGTCAGTTCTCTGCCAGAGTGGCACACGTCCGCCAGTCAGGCCTTCTTGTCCACAAAGAACTGTCAGTTCTCTGCCAGGGTGGCACACGTCCGCCAGGCAGGCCACAAACAACTGTCAGTTCTCTGTCAGAGTGGCACACGTCCGCCAGGCAGGCGTTCTTGTCCACAAACAACTGTCAGTTCTCTGCCAGAGTGGCACACGTCCGCCAGTCAGGCCTCCTTGTCCACAAACAACTGTCAGTTCTCTGCCAGGGTGGCACACGTCCGCCAGTCAGGCCTTCTTGTCCACAAACAACTGTCAGTTCTCTGCCAGGGTGGCACACGTCCGCCAGTCAGGCCACAAACAACTGTCAGTTCTCTGCCAGAGTGGCACACGTCCGCCAGTCAGGCCTTCTTGTCCAAAAACAACTGTCAGTTCTCTGCCCGGGTGGCACACGTCCGCTAGTCAGGCCACAAACAACTGTCAGTTCTCTGCCAGAGTGGCACACGTCCGCCAGTCAGGCCACAAACAACTGTCAGTTCTCTGCCAGGGTGGCACACGTCCGCCAATCAGGCCTTCTTGTCCACAAACAACTGTCAGTTCTCTGCCAGGGTGGCACACGTCCTCCAGTCAGGCCACAAACAACTGTCAGTTCTCTGCCAGAGTGGCACACGTCCGCCAGGCAGGCCACAAACAACTGTCAGTTCTCTGCCAGAGTGGTACACGTCTGCCAGTCTGGCCACAAACAACTGTCAGTTCTCTGCCAGAGTGGCATACGTCCGCCACTCAGGCCTTCTTGTCCACAAACAACTGTCAGTTCTCTGCCAGGGTGGCACACGTCCGTCAGTCAGGCCCTCTTGTCCACAAACAACTGTCAGTTCTCTGCCAGGGTGGCACACGTCCGCCAGTCAGGCCTTCTTGTCCACAAACAACTGTCAGTTCTCTGCCAGAGTGGCACACGTCCGCCAGTCAGGCCTTCTTGTCCACAAACAACTGTCAGTTCTCTGCCCGGGTGGCACACGTCCGCCAGTCAGGCCACAAACAACTGTCAGTTCTCTGCCAGAGTGGCACACGTCCGCCAGTCAGGCCTTCTTGTCCACAAACAACTGTCAGTTCTCTGCCAGAGTGGCACACGTCCGCCAGTCAGGCCACAAACAACTGTCAGTTCTCTGCCAGAGTGGCACACGTCCGCCAGGCAGGCCACAAACAACTGTCAGTTCTCTGCCAGAGTGGCACACGTCTGCCAGTCAGGCCACAAACAACTGTCAGTTCTCTGCCAGAGTGGCACACGTCCGCCAGTCAGGCGTTCTTGTCCACAAACAACTGTCAGTTCTCTGCCAGGGTGGCACACGTCCGTCAGTCAGGCCCTCTTGTCAACAAACAACTGTCAGTTCTCTGCCAGGGTGGCACACATCCGCCAGGCAGGCCACAAACAACTGTCAGTTCTCTGCCAGAGTGGCACACGTCCGCCAGTCAGGCCTTCTTGTCCACAAACAACTGTCAGTTCTCTGCCAGGGTGGCACACGTCTGCCAGTCAGGCCACAAACAACTGTCAGTTCTCTGCCAGAGTGGCACACGTCCGCCAGGCAGGCCTACTTGTCCACACACAACTGTCAGTTCTCTGCCAGAGTGGCACACGTCCGTCAGTCAGGCCTTCTTGTCCACAAACAACTGTCAGTTCTCTGCCAGGGTGGCACACGTCCGCCAGTGAGGCCACAAACAACTGTCAGTTCTCTGCCAGAGTTGCACACGTCCGCCAGTCAGGCCTTCTCGTCCACAAACAACTGTCAGTTCTCTGCCCGGGTTGCACACGTCCGCCAGTCAGGCCACAAACAACTGTAAGTTCTCTGCCAGAGTGGCACACGTCCGCCAGTCAGGCCACAAACAACTGTCAGTTCTCTGCCAGAGTGGCACACGTCCGCCAATCGGGCCCTCTTGTCCACAAACAACTGTCAGTTCTCTGCCAGAGTAGCACACGTCCGCCAGTCAGTCCTTCTTGTCCACAAACAACTGTCAGTTCTCTGCCAGGGTGGCACACGTCCGCCAGTCAGGCCACAAACCACTGTCAGTTCTCTGCCAGAGTGGCACACGTCCGCCAGGCAGGCGTTCTTGTCCACAAACAACTGTCAGTTCTCTGCCAGAGTGGCACACGTCTGCCAGTCAGGCCTTCTTGTCCACAAACAACTGTCACTTCTCTGCCAGGGTGGCACACGTCCGCCAGTCAGGCCACAAATAACTGTCAGTTCTCTGCCAGAGTGTCACACGTCCGCCAGTCAGGCCACAAACAACTGTCAGTTCTCTGCCAGAGTGGCACACGTCTGCCAGTCAGGCCTTCTTGTCCACAAACAACTGTCAGTTCTCTGCCAGAGTGGCACCCGTCTGCCAGTCAGGCCTTCTTGTCCACAAACAACTGTCAGTTCTCTGCCAGGGTGGCACACGTACGCCAGTCAGCCCTTCTCGTCCACAAACAACTGTCAGTATCCCGGACACGAACAATGTCATTGATCCGATTAAAGAAATATTTCCCTGGGTTAACAGTACAGAAAGAATTATGTTTGAAGAGAATTGTACATCATACCAAAAGACGTTTTAAGATGGTACTTATTGTTACCCTGTCTGGCGTTCGCGGTAAGGGGCTAAAAGAAGGACTGGTCGGATCGGAGTCAGTATACTGTGTCATGAGTGGGGTATTCATGTTAAACTGCGGCATGGTAACTCAGTGAGCTAGCACTATAAATCGGCATCAGTCCGGACTAGTACAATCAGCCACACAAACACACACACGTTCATGCACGTCGCTATATAAGTGCAATAATCTTGGACGCGACGTTATACCCCATTTCACCTCACCTCATATTGTTGTAGTTGTAAGCTCATAAAGTACAGCTATAAGAGTTTTCTCCTTTAAAAGTTATATGTTTTATTTCAGCAAGTCAATTAAACCATCCAGGAATACCGCAGTGGTACCTGATCAGACAGACGAGGAGCCTACGTACTCACAACTAGGTCACGTGGGGCAGTCAGGTGATCACACCGAGTCTGCGAGGCCTTACAGCGGTTTAATGGACACGACATATAGCACTGTCTTCAGCACTGAACAAAGTCTTGTTGTCTTCTCGGACCATGTCCACTATACCAGCATACAGGATGTCCACGGGTATGCGAAGGTCAATATAAACTCGTAGCGGCTTCACTGAACTGACAGGTGTCCGTAAGCACCAATGCCATAACGTGTGAAGCCCATTTCTGGTGTCGACCGCCGTGATATTGCTGGAATATTGCTAAAAGCGGCGTAAAACCACTCACTCACTCACTCACTCACTCACTCACTCAACGCAACAACAAAACCAGGATAAACAGACTTCACAACAACCATGAACAAGGGGAAGTTACTCGTGTGACATACACATGGATGAAGTAGATTAGCATTGATCACTGCACGCTGCCTGAGACAAACGTGTCTGTCTGTGTTCCTGCCTATATGCTTTATATCATGTTGTCAAATACCACGTTACACGGGACTAACTGCACGCTGTCACGTGGTCAAGACAATAGTTACTAAGAACAGAATCACAGTACCTATACGTTGTGTCAACAGAGACAAGGATCAACCTGGAAATATGGAAATAATATGCTCGCTGTGATATGGTTGCTACCACACAATAGTGAGAAGTGATTTGCCCATACTTATGTGTTGAGTTGAATGGTAATGTTATGTGACCTTCAGCTAGTTGTATGTCCCGGCAATGTATTGTATGTAATGAAGCGTTTACGATGTGGTGTACAACAATGCTGTAAGGCAGTTGTATGTCCCGGCAATGTATTGTATGTAATGAAGCATTTACGATGTGGTGTACAACAATGCTGTAAGGCAGTTGTATGTCCCGGCAATCTATTGTATGTAATGAAGCATTTACGATGTGGTGTACAACAATGCTGTAAGGCAGTTGTATGTCCCGGCAATGTATTGTATGTAATGAAGCGTTTATGATGGGGTGTACAACAATGCTGTAAGGCAGTTGTATGTCCCGGCAATGTATTGTATGTAATGAAGCGTTTACGATGTGGTGTACAACAATGCTGTAAGGCAGTTGTATGTCCCGGCAATGTATTGTATGTAATGAAGCATTTACGATGTGGTGTACAACAATGCTGTAAGGCAGTTGTATGTCCCGGCAATCTATTGTATGTAATGAAGCATTTACGTTGTGGTGTACAACAATGCTGTAAGGCAGTTGTATGTCCCGGCAATGTATTGTATGTAATGAAGCGTTTACGTTGTGGTGTACAACAATGATGTAAGGCAGTTGTATGTCCCGGCAATGTATTGTATGTAATGAAGCGTTTACGTTGTGGTGTACAACAATGATGTAAGGCAGTTGTATGTCCCGGCAATGTATTGTATGTAATGAAGCGTTTACGTTGTGGTGTACAACAATGCTGTAAGGCAGTTGTATGTCCCGGGTGTGTAATGTATGTAATGAAGCGTTTTCGATGTGGTGTGCAACAATGCTGTAAGGCTGCCCAGAGTTGAGTCCCTGGGGTGAGTTCGAATCCCAGGTGTTTCGAGGTTTGTCAGCACCACACCAGTATTTGTGGTAGTGTTTAGGCTGACAAGCCGTGATATAACTGAAAACTTTCCCCTCATGTCGAGCAGCTCAAGCTGGCGTCCCGGATCATAGCTTTTGAGATACAATCGAGCATGCTCTGTCTACGAAGATTTCAAAAACATAATATCTTTCTCGAAAGTTGCTTGTGCATTGATACTCCATTGATGGACTTAGAAACGTTTTTTACAAGTCCTATGGAGGAGGACATTTCCTAGTCTGACGCGTCGATGACCAAGCTGATGATCTATGCACTTCCCTGTTTTGACCATACGTTCCCGTGTTTGCATGTGTTTGTGATGGAAGCAACCGGTGGGGCAGGATGTGCTTACCATTTCGGAAACACCTAACAGAGTCACTATTTCATAGGGAATTATAAAGGCACGCTCATGATTAGTCGGAACAGCCGTACAATGGACTCTAATTTAAGCAGATATTTCTCACGATGATGGAAATGTTTTTTTCGCTTTTATTTACAAAACACATTCCTCTGAAACAAGAATAAACTCACACATTCAGATGTTATTGTCTTTTTTGTGATTTATCTGGCAAGAACATTTCAGAAGAAACCAAGCTCCCAAACTCAATATTGTGACAGTCAAGAAGCACGTGACATCGGGGATATGCCAGATTTACCGTCGGCACTCGGTGACTCGGTAACTCAGTGACTCGGTTGTGATCAGAAACATATTGTATTCTCAGAACCAAACGCTCAAAGATACTTTGTTTAAACCACACAAATTACCCCACAGAGGTTACACTGCAAAATATTTCAGAATTAGTACAATGACTGTACCCTTCATTATGATGGATTGGCGTTTTCGAATAAGTCTTTTAAATTTGACCCAAACCATCACGTAAAAACGCCGTAAAGGCTTGTTCCTGTCTCATTTATGCATCCTTATTTGGAGAACATTCTCATGCTCACACACTTTTTATTGGTGGGGGTTGACCTTCGACCATAAGGGACGCCTGAAGTTGTCATTAACTTTACAAGATGTCACTCGACGCTAATTATGGAGAAACTGTGGTAAAAACAATTGTAAATGAAACCTTTTCCTCATGATTTTTGCTTTTGCTTTTCAGTGGGTCCATTCTTATAATTGTTACAGCGATTTTCCCCTTAACGTCGAATTTTAATCTGTCTCCGAGGATATTCTGGACTGGTTATTCTCTTGCATTGACAATATAAATATTTTTGCCTACATATTATTTTTAATTACCTTTCTTCTATTTGTTTCTGTGTGCAGTAAAGATCCCTCTATCATCAGTATCTGATACATCTTCACATGACATTAGAAGTGCCGATGGAAAGTATGTACCACATCCAACAGGAATACTGATATCGTAATGGAAAATGGATTGTAAAAGGACTCATGTAACTTGCTGTAGTATACCAAAAGTGTAGGGATATTGGCCACTACACCGAGTAAGTGTAGTGATACCTGACTTATACCCCACTTCCGGTCGAGTGAAGTTATTAGTTTGATCATTTTTATTTTAATTACATCATAAAACCATATTTTGAAATATTCAGTTAAATATGTATTTAATGTTGGTGCCCCCTCAGTCTGCAGCCTCATGTACCCTCTTCCCGGGGGCAAATTTCTCATGAGCCACACGTGCGAAAGCAGGTATTTAGTGCGTGCACAGAACACCATGCGCTGGCAAAAGCGTTTGAAAGTTTGAATGTCGCCATGTCGGACGACGAGTGGAAGGTTGCCGTGCGAGCGTTTGAGAAGCTGTTTAAGAAATTATCATCATACAGGACATCATAGTGGCCATTCTGACAAGGTAAATATATTTACATTGACATCTCATCTGACCGTTGTACTGCTGAAATAATCTTTAGTGCGACGTAAAACTCCAACTCCTCCTCCACTCCTCCGTTGAATACATTTTACTCTGAATTTAATAAGAGAAAAGCCTTCAGCATGACAAGGACTAAAAATGTATTTGTATGATCGTATTATATAGCGCCATAAATGCGTATCTGTCCATTTTTCACAGATATCGCTGATATCACTACACTTTTGGGAATGTATCGGGAAATGAACCTACAGTTTGAACAAAAGAAACCATGGCAACGAGACCGGAAGTGGGGTATGAGTAATTTGAATTTGCACCATGTAGTTCTCCAACCCAAAGGAAGGCAAAAGGTCATGTAACACATGCTCGCAAATAGTTTGGCTTCAAAGCCTGCGGTGAACACTGATTACAGGGCCACGACTAGCTGCTGAATAGCGTAGTGGTGCCCTCACATCAAAGGTACTGTATCTATTGAATTTCGCATGCACAAAACAGCTTCCTGGTCATAAAATGGCTGGTAGGACCCCCCATACATGCAAGTTCCAAGTTGATAGTTAAGTGGGTAGCACTATTAAAGCAGCTTTAGCCAGGATCCGTACAAGCAGCCATACACGGGGACAGGGGACCACTGTTGCAGCAAGTTATTTTCAGAAGTGAATCCCTGAAATGAACCAATTGCTCGATCAGATGCTTTCCTGGCCTTAGCTGAAGAAAATACATCTAGTAGTCGTTGAGCTTCTGCATCAATGTCTCCCAAACTGAATCTTGGATGACAGTTCCTTCAAGCCGCCTTAACTGATGTAAATGAAAGCAAGAGACAATGGCTGCCAAGGATCTGTCTAACTCTAATCAATAAATTGAGTTTAAGATATCAACAAACATGCGAAGCAAAACCATACCTAGATCACTTTTGATCATGATCATTGACTTATGACTATATAACTTCTAAATCGAAATTTTAACATGTCCCTGTGCTTTAGTCAGGTGATCACTTGATTTGCCGTTGCATGTGTTTGTGCATCGATGGGCCAGAATACCATTTCGTATACTATTGGTGTCTTAATTAGATGATAGTGATTCCTAAACATATGCTTATGATATAGTCAAACTTTTGCAACTGAACTCTGTTTGATTCGATAGTCGAACTTGGCTATAGGGGCGAAAGACTTATTGAACCACTTAGCAGCTAGTTCCCTCCGAAGTTGCCCTCAGGATAGATGGCGCTCGTCAAGCAGTTTTATCCGGTAATGCGAATGATTGTTATGGAAATGTGTTTTAGACCGGCAGCCCAGAGCACTTTGGTCAAACGAACAAGGTACCAATATCCGAACACATGAACATTTACTGTGTTACCCAACATATTCATATATGGATGTCTGCCGGGGAGCCCCTGCTGCGTGTGGCCCTTGGCCTCCCAAAAGAAGGGGCCATTCAAGGGCTGGATCAAACATTGGAGGTACCACATGAAAGTAAGCGTAAATGAACTGGTTCATCTCACAGAGTACAGAATGGGCCACGCAGACAAATCTTCCACTGCAAAAGGCCTGCCAGACACCCCCAAAGAGGGTCCCAAAATTTGGGCTGGGTTAAACATTGGAGGTACCACATGAAATCAACATAAAATGAACTATTTCACTCTACTAAGAATAAAAAAAAAACATTGCCAGATAAATCGTCTGCTGTATAAGGCCCGCCAGACACCCCCAAATGTTGACCCTTAATGCACTCAGTGAACACTCTGGTAAAATTTGACTAGACTATACATTCAAAGTACCAGATGAGAGTAAGTTTAGATGAGCAGGTACATGCTACTGAGTACAACACGGCCCATACCTGACAAATTGTCCTCTGCATAAGGTCCGCCAGACCCCCCAGAGAGGGTCCCAAAATTTGGGCTGGGTTAAACATTGGAGGTACCACATGAAACCAACATAAAATGAACAATTGCACTCTACTTATTGCACAATACCCATTGCCAGACAAATCATCTTCTGCATAAGGCCCGCCAGACACCCACAAAAAGTTGACCCTTCAGGTATACACGGGTAAAACTGGTCTGGAATATATATCGATTGTACCACATTAAGGTACGTTTGAATGAACAGGTTCATATCACAGAGTACAGGATGGGCCACACCAGACAACTCTTCCTCTGCATAAGGCTTAAACATTGGAGGTATCACATGGAACCAACATAAAATGAACTATTACACTCTACTTATTACAAAATACCCATTGCCAGACAAACCCTTTTCTGCATAAGGCCCGCCAGACAAACCCTCACCCCACCCCACACAATTGCCCCTCTGTAATCCCAGTGTGCATAATGAAACATTGGACATCAGCTCTTAGAGTCAACAGATGGTCAAATTTATGTTTTGTTCTTAAAGATGGAAGGATTTTATTGAGATTAAAATCACGTATTTATAAAATCAGGTCACTGAATACTAGTATTGATATCATAGATTAGGCCTATCGTTGAAATGTAATGAAAATGGCATGAATCTGAATCTTGTGAATATATATCTGATCAGCTATGAAGTCCTCAAAGCCTGCTATAGCCTGATAGCTTGGCTATGGCTTCCTACAAGCCAGATAGGCATATGATGCTATGTGCCATGATTTTTATATACTGAACAACAAAAGTTCCTGTGACATTGAATATGATTTAATGCAAAGTTATGTTTTTACCAAATCTGAAACAATTTCGGCTTGCAACAGATAAAAGACTCCTGTAAGTGTTCAAATGGTTTTAATTTGTCATACTGACTTCGGAAAATGCGTGATTTCATTAAAAAAAAAACATGAACATGCCAAAATGTCAATTTACAAATCAATAGCGTGTGTGTCCGCCTCTGGTTGCGATGCAAGCAACACATCTTCGTCTCATGGAATGGACCAGGCGTCGCACAAAGTTCTGTGGGATATCTGTCCATATCTGCTGGAGCATGTTTCCAAGTTCCTGGAGTGTCTGTGGAACACGTGGTTGACGTTGAAGGCGCCGATCCATCTCATCCCCCATGTGCTCGATTGCTGTTAGATCAGGGGAGCGAGCCGGCCAGGGGATGATATTCACGTTGTTTTTGTTGAAGAGATCCTGAACAAGTCGAACAATATGAGGTCGGGCGTTGTCATGTTGAAAGGTAATGCCTGGGCCATGACGACGCAAAAACGGTAGAACAACAGGTCCGATGATCTCGTCGCGGTAGCGCTGTCCATTGAGATTTACCTCTACCACTATCAAACGGGTCCTCTGTAAAATTGATCAATATGGACATATTTGGCCGGAATTCGGCTTTTTAGATGATAAAACTTGCTAAATAAACGGAGATCATAGGTTTTTAAACACAATTATCACCAACAGATTTCCAAATGGTATTAGGGTATCATTTACCATTCTTATAGCAGGCTTTGAGGACTACCTAAGCATGTTTGGGTTTGTAGGAATCCATAGCCAAGCTATCAGGCTATAGCAGGCTTTGAGGACTTCATAGCTGATCAGATATATATTCACAAGATTCAGATTCATGCCTTTTTTTATTACATTTCAACGATAGGCCTAATCTATGATATCAATACTAGTATTCAGTGACCTGATTTTATAAATACGTGATTTTAATCTCAATAAAATCCTTCCATCTTTAAGAACAAAACATAAATTTGACCATCTGTTGACTCTCAGAGCTGATGTCCAATGTTTCATTATGCACACTGGGATTACAGAGGGGCAATTGTGTGGGGTGGGGTGAGGGTGTGTCTGGCGGGCCTTATGCAGAAAAGGGTTTGTCTGGCAATGGGTATTTTGTAATAAGTAGAGTGTAATAGTTCATTTTATGTTGGTTCCATGTGATACCTCCAATGTTTAAGCCTTATGCAGAGGAAGAGTTGTCTGGTGTGGCCCATCCTGTACTCTGTGATATGAACCTGTTCATTCAAACGTACCTTAATGTGGTACAATCGATATATATTCCAGACCAGTTTTACCCGTGTATACCTGAAGGGTCAACTTTTTGTGGGTGTCTGGCGGGCCTTTATGCAGAAGATGATTTGTCTGGCAATGGGTATTGTGCAATAAGTAGAGTGCAATTGTTCATTTTATGTTGGTTTCATGTGGTACCTCCAATGTTTAACCCAGCCCAAATTTTGGGACCCTCTCTGGGGGGTCTGGCGGACCTTATGCAGAGGACAATTTGTCAGGTATGGGCCGTGTTGTACTCAGTAACATGTACCTGTTCATCTAAACTTACTCTCATCTGGTACTTTGAATGTATAGTCTAGTCAAATTTTACCAGAGTGTTCACTGAGTGCATTAAGGGTCAACATTTGGGGGTGTCTGGCGGGCCTTATGCAGCAGACGATTTATCTGGCAATGGGTTTTTTTTATTCTTAGTAGAGTGAAATAGTTCATTTTATGTTGATTTCATGTGGTACCTCCAATGTTTAACCCTTTTGCAGAGGAAGATTTGTCTGGCGTGGCCCATTCTGTACTCTGTGAGATGAACCAGTTCATTTACGCTTACTTTCATGTGGTACCTCCAATGTTTGATCCAGCCCTTGAATGGCTCCTTCTTTTGGGGGGCCAAGGGCCACACGCAGCAGGGGCTCCCCGGCAGACATCCATATATGAATATGTTGGGTAACACAGTAAATGTTCATGTGTTCGGATATTGGTACCTTGTTCGTTTGACCAAAGTGCTCTGGGCTGCCGTTCTATTTGTCGCTTTAGTTATACAGTCCCGCCTTACTTATATCTACCACAGCGCTGTGCAAACAAGGATAACATATCAAGGCTAAGGATAGAAGGCAAACCAGGTAGCTGTTCAACAGTCACATGCAGTGATGCGTGACAGTAACGCGAATGGCGCATGTGTGTACGCTCACGGTGAAGTCTGTTCACTCATTCGCCTTTAGTCATGAATGAGAAATCTGCTGAAGGCCAGACCAGACCTCAGTTACAATCAGCACTGTACCAACCATTACTCAGTAGTCAGTCATGACTCGCCAGGTATAGTGTTGTGTGTGTTGATATTATCTGTGAATGCAGGCCCAGCCGCTGACAGCCAGGGTTATGACGAATACACACAGCGTGTGACAGCGGGTTATTTCTTCCACATCCCGTACCCTCCATGACTCTCTCTAATATCAACACTTGTGAGTTATATTTCAAACATTGCTTGCTTCGTGAGACTTGGAAATAGTCTGTGACAGCGGCCATGTCAACCTGGATATGTCTTGCAGTCGTGGCATGTGTCGTCCCTGTGGGTGAGTTTCATGTGTTCTCCCTGTGTCATTTGGTGAGTTTTATATGTCCTTCCTGTGTCATTGGGTGAGTTTCATATGTCCTTCCTGTGTCATTGGGTGAGTTTCATGTGTCGTCCCTGTGTCATTGGGTGAGTTTCATGTGTCGTCCCTGTGTTATTGGGTGAGTTTCATGTGTTCTTCCTGTGTCATTGGGTGAGTTTCATGTGTTCTCCCTGCGTCAGTGGTTGCCTTTTGTGTATCTCCAAACGATGGTGAGCGTGTGTGGTGAGTGTACGGCTCTTGGAGAAGTAATATAGGATATTACAGGTGCTTCAAATTGATATTGGGCCATTTCATGTGTCCTCCCTGTGTCAGTGGGTGCATTTCGTGTGTCTTCAAACAAGGGTCAGCGAGTGTGGTGTGTGTACGACTTTTTGAACAGTATTATAGAATATTTACAGGTGCTTACAATTTAATATCAAGTTTATGTCCCCAGTGAAATAATACTCCATAATATTTCACTTTGTCCAATATCTGATGTGGTTTATGGTAAAGGTGTTGCTCTTCGGTGCTCTTCAGAACGGTTTTGGAAAGAATTTGGTTTCTAACTTGTGATTTTCAGTTTGTATTATGTCATTGAACTGGAAACAGTTCTACTGTGAAGCCTCATCCCAAATTCTTCCGTCATCCTGAACCATGTGACCTGGCACACTTTTATTCAGCGAAATAGACAATCAGCTGCATATGCATTTTTAAAATAAGATATTGATTTTCTGCTAAAGTGCTTCAGCATATACTAAAAGTTCACATTAAAATTACGACTACTTGGTCCTAGCCCAACCCTGTGCATACAGTTCCAAATATGCATAGATCTTCTATGTATATAGGGTCTTTAGCATGATCATGGTAAAGAGGGGGTTACCATGCATTTCGACTTCTTTTTTCTTTCAATGAAAGCTGTGCCTCGTGGGTCGGGTTTGGTTGTTGATTGTGACTTTCCTGTAGTCTTGGTGACAGTCTTAACGTGTTCTTGCTAATGTAGACGGTGTTCAGGATCGTATCATTTATTATTTCTGTTAGACAAGTGTTATGTTGCATTTGCGAATTACACACCATCCTTTTTCTGCTGTCTGTTTTTGTAATACCTTCCTCGTTATAACTTTTAACACACACACACACACACACACACACACACACACACACACACACACACACACACACACACACACACACACACACACACACATACATACATACATACATACAGTGAAGCGAAACATGAGAGTAACTTGTATCGACACTATATTCACCTCTACCAAATAGTGAAGATCCAGGTTAAAACAGGTCTTCAGCAACCCATGCTAGAGGCCACCAACGGGATCGGGTGATCAGGCCAGCTGACTTTCCCAATAGCGTTTTACCAATTGATGTAGTACGTGTTATTGTTGCCCAGTCATGAAGCATAACCTGCATTAACATATTTTGAGATCTCACCACGAAAACTGAGGGGATCTGTACCAGCTCTCCTTCTTCATCCCTGAATCTGACGTGTGAGACATGGGAGATGCTCCATGTGATCAGGGTACAGTACCAGAACATGACCCCGAGTTGCGAGTCTCCACCTGGTGCCAGCTGTGTGTTCCTTCAAGAGACTCAGGCTGACAGTCTGTACACAGACTGTAACGGGGTGGCCACGTGTGAGATGGAGGTGCAGAAGTTCTGGGTGGACACAGTCTGTGGAGAGACAACAACCTACCAAGCTATGATATCCTATGAATGTGTCTCTGGTATGTAGACAGGAATGTACAATATTAATATATCATCATGATATTGGATCCATCCAAAAGGGTACACATATTGCTGCACTAACATGTGATGCTAAATCGGCCTATGTAAGCTTCAACAGATGATTTTACACCCATGAAATACCAAAGGATGTACACAGGAATGCATCAAGCGGGATTGATATGTCAGTTTAAATTAAATTAAATTTGCACACAAGACATTCTGTCAGAAGGATTGTCTAAGTGAATGTTTCAAGTGAATGTGTTTTCAGACGACCCGGTTGATGTTTGCGACAGTGTGACACATCTCTCCAGAGAGAATGACAAGAACCTCTATCTTGCGTCGCCCAATTATCCACATGGCACCAGCTCATGTTCTGGCACGTGCACGTGTGACGTCACAGGGGGCGACATGAATGTGACTGTCCTTGAATACTACTTCCTCCCACTACTGGGTGTGAGAGCCAATTTGACTCTGACTGGAGACGCTACAACATGGGAGTCTTTTACAGCGGGAATACTGGCCTATAACAGTTTAGTCATGGGAAACACGGACAGACTGGGGATAGTGTTTGACCCAATACCAACATCAGGAAAGAAAAGAGAATTTATGTGGTTTAAAGTAGAAGGTAAGATTAAAAATCGTCAATACGTATATCCCTGTAGGGTGTTTTGTTTAACATACGGCTCAAAGCATATCGGTATTTAAGGCACTCTGTCTGTCTGTCTGTAGGTTTGTCTGTCTTTATATATTATAAAGATGTTTGACAGTTAGGATCGAAACACGACAGTGTACACGGAACAGGTTATACAAAGAAACAATACATTAGAGGAAATATATCGTCATTGCTTCTTAGAAATATAAAGATAAAGCGACAAAACCCTTTCCATATCCATAAGAAATCTCTGCATAAAGCAGAGTCGATTGTACAATTGCGACTATATCATGAGCACTTGTTTATGAATTACTATCAAATAGTGATGATACCAGGTGTTCGCGAAAATGTGAGCGTATATTCTGCCAAACCGGTGGCACTCGTCACAAACACATGCAAAGGCAAGTACATTTTCAATTATTATTCCAAGATAGGTATTGGTTTGGTCGAATGAAAGGTAGTTGGCAGGATGACTGACTTTTTTAAAGAATTGACTTGAATATTTGTTGCGTTTATTGAGGGATATACATAAAAACCGGTGTGCATGCAGTATACATCTGCTTGGTATGTCAACAAAAATAACTTCACAAACTGTATATCTGATTACGAATTGACTTTCGCTTTGTGTGAGTTCATTGGAGTATGACATTTCATAGAGTGAGGGCCACACTGTATGAACGTCGGGGCTTGCGACGATCATTGATCAATTGGCCTATCATTGAAAGACACTAAGACACTAAGGTAAATTCATAGATTGCTGTAGACTGTCGCTGTGAACCAAGACACGGATCGAGTCGATACTACGATAGTTTGGATGTGCATTTCTTCGTCTTTTCATTCTCAAGAATGAGTCGTAGCGAGGACGTTTCTCAATGTATGCTAAAACGCTGATTTCAAGGTTAATGGGTCTAAATGTTCAGAAACAACACTTCTGTATGTATTCGTGCTAGGGAATTCCCAGGTGTTCCCCCGGGAATTTTAAAGTCGTCTGTCAGTGATTATGTCATTTCAAGAACATGGTTTCGTGAAAAAGTATTGTCGTCAAATTGTGTCCATCATATTATCAGCCAAAAAAGAACAGGTAGACAGCTATTCTCTCATTGCATGTATGAGAACATAAACGCAAAATAAGGATTTATATGCAATTATTTGTGCAAAATAATGAAAATACTTGGTTAGTCAATCAACTGCCATGGAATCACTTGCAGTGTGTTAACATGGAATCCAATGTGAATGTTCGCATATAGTATATATTGTTTGACATATAGACACAAGTTTTTCTCAGTCTGATTTATTCATAAAACATTCGCCTTATTATTTAGGTTCATCCCCAATACAAGTAACATGTAATGGCAGTCCACTCCCGACCACAATTCCAGATACAGGTAGGTAAGTTTAGTAACGTTTGATTGTTCATTTGTAGCACCTGTTTGATGTAGAATTCTGTATATTCATTTAACACCTTTAATGGGAACGGTATGCAAAATATGTTGGATTACGTCTATGCCACATTAACACAGTGCATCTTTTCAACTATTGTTTCGTTGTCAATAAGTTACCCTCTTATTTTGTTTGCTAGTATTAAGTTCTGGGTCACAAGAGTTCGACAAGAAGTTTTCTGAACTGTCTTGGTTTTCCTTTCTGTAGGTATAAAACAGGTATAAATAGGAATGGCGATACTTCTACTCAGTGGCGTTTGTTTCAGCTTTTGTCCCTGGTTCGTTCCCCTCACTCTCCACTTCTAACACAACTGTAGCTGTGGCTAGAAGCTCGCCAGATAGCGGACAGGGACAACCAGGTGAGTATATCTAACACTACTCTAGCTATGCCTAGAAGCTCGCCAGATAGCGGACAGGGACAACCAGGTATATATATCTAACACAACTGTAGCTGTGGCTAGTAGCTCGCCAGATAGAGGACAGGGACAACCAGGTGAGTATATCAAACACAACTGTAACTGTAGCTAGTAGCTCGCCAGATAGCGGACAGGGACAACCAGGTGAGTATATCTAACACAACTGTAGCTGTAGCTAGTAGCTTCCCAGATAGCGGACAGGGACAGCCAGGTGAGTATATCTAACACAACTGTAGCTGTGGCTAGAAGCTCGCCAGATAGCGGACAGGGACAACCAGGTGAGTATATCTAACACAACTGTAGCTGTAGCTAGTAGCTTCCCAGATAGCGGACAGGGACAGCCAGGTGAGTATATCTAACACAACTGTAGCTGTGGCTAGAAGCTCGCCAGATAGCGGACAGGGACAACCAGGTATGTATATCTAACACAACTGTAGCTGTAGCTAGTAGCTCGCCAGATAGCAGACAGGGACTACCAGGTATGTATATCTAACACTACTGTAGCTGTAGCTAGTAGCTCGCCAGATAGCGGACAGGGACAACCAGGTATGTATAGCTAACACAACCGTAGCTGTAGCTAGTAACTCGCCAGATAGCGGACAGGGACAACCAGGTAAGTATGTCTAACACAACTGTAGCTGTAGCTAGTAGCTCGCCAGATTGCGGATAGGGACAACCAGGTGAGTATATCTAACGCAACTGTAGCTGCGGCTAGAAGCTCGCCAGATAGCGGACAGGGACAACCAGGTGAGTATGTCTAACACAACTGTAGCTGTAGCTAGTAGCTCGCCAGATAGCGGACAGGGACAACCAGGTGAGTATATCTAACACTACTGTAGGTGTAGCTAGTAGCTCGCCAGATAGCGGACAGGGACAACCAGGTGAGTATATCTAACACTACTGTAGCCGTAGCTGGCGGACAGGGACAACCAAGTGAGTATATCTAACATTACTGTAGCCGTAGCTAGCGGACAGGGACAACCAGGTGAGTGTATCTAACATTACTGTAGCTGTAGCTAGCGGACAGGGACAACCAGGTGAGTATATCTAACACTACTGTAGCTGTAGCTAGTAGCTCGCCAGATAGCGGACAGGGACAACCAGGTATGTATATCTAACACAACTGTAGCTGTAGTTAGTAGCTCGCCAGATAGAGGACAGGGACAACCAGTTGAGTATATCTAACACAACTGTAGCTATGGCTAGTAGCTCGCCAGATAGCGGACAGTGACGACCAGGTATGTATATCTAACACAACTGTAGCTGTAGCTAGTAGCTCGCCAGATAGAGGACAGGGACAACCAGGTGAGTATATCTAACACTACTGTAGCCGTAGCTAGCGGACATGGACAACCAGGTGAGTATATCTAACATTACTGTAGCTGTAGCTAGCGGAGAGGGACAACCAGGTGAGTGTATCTAACATTACTGTAGCTGTAGATAGCGGACAGGGACAACCAGGTGAGTATATCTAACACTACTGTAGCTGTAGCTAGTAGCTCGCCAGATAGCGGACAGGGACAACCAGGTGAGTATATCTAACACTACTGTAGCTGTAGCTAGTAGCTCGCCAGATAGCGGACAGGGGCAACCAGGTGAGTATATCTAACACTACTGTAGCTGTAGCTAGTAGCTCGCCAGATAGCGGACAGGGGCAACCAGGTGAGTATATCTAACACTACTGTAGCTGTAGCTAGTAGCTCGCCAGATAGCGGACAGGGACAACCAGGTATGTATATCTAACACAACTGTAGCTGTAGCTAGTAGCTCGCCAGATAGAGGACAGGGACAACCAGTTGAGTATATCTAACACAACTGTAGCTATGGCTAGTAGCTCGCCAGATAGCGGACAGGGACAACCAGGTATGTATATCTAACACAACTGTAGCCGTAGCTAGCGGACATGGACAACCAGGTGAGTATATCTAACATTACTGTAGCTGTAGCTAGCGGACAGGGACAACCAGGTGAGTGTATCTAACATTACTGTAGCTGTAGCTAGCGGACAGGGACAACCAGGTGAGTATATCTAACACTACTGTAGCTGTAGCTAGTAGCTCGCCAGATAGCGGACAGGGACAACCAGGTGAGTATATCTAACACTACTGTAGCTGTAGCTAGTAGCTCGCCAGATAGCGGACAGGGACAACCAGGTGAGTATATCTAACACTACTGTAGCTGTAGCTAGTAGCTCGCCAGATAGCGGACAGGGACAACCAGGTGAGTATATCTAACACTACTGTAGCTGTAGCTAGTAGCTCGCCAGATAGCGGACAGGGACAACCAGGTGAGTATATCTAACACTACTGTAGCTGTAGCTAGTAGCTCGCCAGATAGCGGACAGGGACAACCAGGTGAGTATATCTAACACTACTGTAGCTGTAGCTAGTAGCTCGCCAGATAGCGGACAGGGACAACCAGGTGAGTATATCTAACACTACTGTAGCCGTAGCTGGCGGACAGGGACAACCAGGTGAGTATATCTAACATTACTGTAGCCGTAGCTAGCGGACAGGGACAACCAGGTGAGTGTATCTAACATTACTGTAGCTGTAGCTAGCGGACAGGGACAACCAGGTGAGTATATCTAACACTACTGTAGCTGTAGCTAGTAGCTCGCCAGATAGCGGACAGGGACAACCAGGTGAGTATATCTAACGCAACTGTAGCTGTAGCTAGTAGCTCGCCAGATAGCGGACAGGGACAACCAGGTGAGTATATCTAACACTACTGTAGCTGTAGCTAGTAGCTCGCCAGATAGCGGACAGGGACAACCAGGTGAGTATATCTAACACTACTGTAGCTGTAGCTAGTAGCTCGCCAGATAGCGGACAGGGACAACCAGGTGAGTATATCTAACACTACTGTAGCTGTAGCTAGTAGCTCGCCAGATAGCGGACAGGGACAACCAGGTGAGTATATCTAACACTACTGTAGCCGTAGCTGGCGGACAGGGACAACCAGGTGAGTATATCTAACATTACTGTAGCCTTAGCTAGCGGACAGGGACAACCAGGTGAGTGTATCTAACATTACTGTAGCTGTAGCTAGCGGACAGGGACAACCAGGTGAGTATATCTAACACTACTGTAGCTGTAGCTAGTAGCTCGCCAGATAGCGGACAGGGACAACCAGGTGAGTATATCTAACGCTACTGTAGCCGTAGCTGGCGGACAGGGACAACCAGGTGAGTATATCTAACACTACTGTAGCTGTAGCTAGCGGACAGGGACAGCCAGGTGAGTATATCTAACACTACTGTAGCTGTAGCTAGAAGCTCGCCAGGCAGAGTATGGGCCCAACCAGCTTGTGTTTACCTTTTCCCCTTGTTTTGTTTGCTGCACTTTATTTCATTCCTTCCTAACCAATGCACAGTTTACTGGTTATCACTTGTGTTTGACGTCATTTAAGAATTGACTTTCACTTTGTGTGAGTTCATTGGAGTATGAACCTTCATAGAGTGAGGTCCAAACTGTATGAATGTCGGAGCTTGCAACAAAGTGAAAGTCAGTTCTTATATTTTTTTATATAACCTCAAATGACGTAGACCTTGATCTGTACACAATTCTGTTTAGTACGTTGACTTCATGTTTACACTGACAGCCATACAACAACCAGTTGTTCCTCAAAACGAGAGGTAACATGAACTTATGTATGCTCAACATGCTCAGCAGGGACAGCTTTTGTAGTTTCCTTAGAACAAATGTACTCAAACAATATCCTCATTAGGTGAGAAAGGTCTGATAAGAACTACCTCTTATCACTCAGTCACAATAACAGCGCGTCGTAATACATTTACATCAAGTACAAGACGTCGAAATGGCCGATACGATAAACATGACGGGAGAGATTTCGGAAGTTGTTAATGAACCTGTGGCGGTTACATGTGTCAGTCATCATTGGCCAACTGGCTGATGATTGAAAGGTGAATAAAGATGCCTCAAACATACACTAAGGTAAATTCATAGATTTCTGTAGACTGTCGCTGTCAGCCTGGACACGGATAGAGTTGATATAATGATTGTTTTCGATGTGCATTTCTTCGTTTTGTTCATTAGGATGGCCGTTCATTAGCTATATATAGGATGATATTCGTGAAGAATCATGCCGTCTGACGTTTCTCTATGTATACTGAAACGCTGAGTTCAAGATTAAAGGTTCTAAATCATCAGAAAGAACGCTTCTGTATGTTTTCGTGCGAGGGAATTCCCGGGGGTTTCCCCAGGAATGTGAAAGTAATCCGTTAGTGTTTACGTCATTTCAAGAACACGGTCTCATGAAAAACGTATGAACGTCACATTGTGTCCTTCATAAACTTAAGAACGTCAATGGAAAAGCCGTATATCGTGTAAACGTCAATTAAAAAATTATAATGGGATATGTCTGTACAATACCTGACTATTGTTGTCACGTTTTTATTTAAGACGTCTTTGGTCCATATTGTTTTGTATAGAAACCCGCGATCTTGACATGTCATGCTACTTGTTATTGTCAGGCAAGCGTGTAACTATATCCTGACTCAGGGGGAAGTAGGTCGGTTGTTACCTCGGCGGTCCTACTCCACATTATCTGACGTTTCTCTGACTAGATCATTCAGTAATAATACAATATGTTGTTTTTATCACGGCAGAAGAAATGAGGTTCCTTTGCCAGGTGACATACACCGTGTACAGTGCAATAACGTTCTAGTGGTCAATCGTCATCATACAGTTGCTACATGGGCCAGTCAGTAACTTACATCGTACGTCATGCCGACAGGCACAGGCACCTGGCCGTGGTTGCGCGAACACCTGGTACCATCACTATTTGGTAGTGACTCCTCACTGCTTATGATATAGCCGGAACAGACGAATAATTGATTCTACATTTAGTAGAGGTTTCTTATCATGATGGAACTGGTTTCGTCGCTTTTATTTCAGCAACATCGCCAACCACAACACAGAGTCAAAGTTTGTATCATTCAACATGATGTAGCAGTTTTCTATGACGTGTTATATCCTTTATAGTTTTCCACAGTATACACATTGGATGGATGGTACTGTGGTGCATTGGATGGAAGGTACTGTGGTACATTGGATGGAAGGTACTGTGGTACATTGGATGGAAGGTACTGTGGTACATTGGATGGAAGGCACTGTGGTCCATTGGATGGAAGGTACTGTGGTACATTGGATGGAAGGTACTGTGGTACATTGGATGGAAGGTACTGTGGTCCATTGGATTGAAGGTACTGTGGTACATTGGATGGAAGGTACTGTGGTACATTGGATGGAAGGTATTGTGGTGCATTGGATGGAAGGTAATGTGGTACATTGGATGGAAGGTAATGTGGTACATTGAATGGAAGGTACTGTGGTACATTGGATGGAAGGTACTGTGGCTCAGTTAAAAGTACCATCCATTAGTACATAATGAACGAAAAGTAGAAAAAATGTTGGTGTATTTTGTTAAGTCTGAACTTTCGTGCACATTTGTTATGAATATACTCTTGACGTGGCATTGACGCGTTTTGTTATCTGATGTAGAATATGGTGACGATGACAATGTTTTGGCGGTTGTGTCCAGTGTTTGTGGCGTGGTCATCGTGGTTCTACTGGTCATTGGTGTCACACTCATCCTCTACATGTAAATACTTTAGCCATTCTCGCCAATGTAGCAGGCCTATAGGTCAGTAAAACAGTACGCTCTAGCTTTGTTATAAGTGCCTGAGTGAAGGCCGTTTGTTTAGTTGATTCAATCGAATTCAAACGGGATTATATTTTCTCTTCTCTGCACCTTACAAGGAATTTGACTTTCATTTCAGCAAAGTAATCAAACCTTCCAGAAATACTGCAGCATCACCAGATCAGACCAACGAGGAGCCTACCTACACACATTATAATCACGTGACGGAAACACTTGACCACATCGAGTCCTCTGTTCCCGACAGTGGTGAAGGAGGCACAGTGAGTTCCACGGCCATCTACACCGGACTCAGTCCCTACACAAACCAGGATCACGAGTACGGGAAACTACACGTGTACAGTGATGCAGGTTCTGTGACTACAGTGAGAGCTGAGGACACTGTGTAATCGCGAGTGAGTGCATGTTGTTTTACGTGACAGTTCTGTGACTACAGTGAGAGCTGAGGACACTGTGTAATCGCGAGTAAGTGCATGTTGTTTTACGTGACAGTTCTGTGACTACAGTGAGAGCTGAGGACACTGTGTAATCGCGAGTGAGTGCATGTTGTTTTACGTGACAGTTCTGTGACTACAGTGAGAGCTGAGGACACTGTGTAATCGCGAGTAAGTGCATGTTGTTTTACGTGACAGTTCTGTGACTACAGTGAGAGCTGAGGACACTGTGTAATCGCGAGTGAGTGCATGTTGTTTTACGTGACAGTTCTGTGACTACAGTGAGAGCTGAGGACACTGTGTAATCGCGAGTGAGTGCATGTTGTTTTACGTGACAGTTCTGTGACTACAGTGAGAGCTGAGGACACTGTGTAATCGCGAGTGAGTGCATGTTGTTTTACGTGACAGTTCTGTGACTACAGTGAGAGCTGAGGACACTGTGTAATCGCGAGTGAGTGCATGTTGTTTTACGTGACAGTTCTGTGACTACAGTGAGAGCTGAGGACACTGTGTAATCGCGAGTGAGTGCATGTTGTTTTACGTGACAGTTCTGTGACTACAGTGAGAGCTGAGGACACTGTGTAATCGCGAGTGAGTGCATGTTGTTTTACGTGACAGTTCTGTGACTACAGTGAGAGCTGAGGACACTGTGTAATCGCGAGTGAGTGCGTGTTGTTTTACGTGACAGTTCTGAGACTACAGTGAGGGCTGAGGGCAGTGTAATCGCGAGTGAGTGCGTGTTGTTTTACGTGACAGTTCTGTGACTACAGTGAGATCTGAGGACACTGTGTAATCGCGAGTGAGTGCGTGTTGTTTTACGTGACAGTTCTGTGACTACAGTCAGATCTGAGGACACTGTGTAATCGCGAGTAAGTGCATGTTGTTTTACGTGACAGTTCTGTGACTACAGCGAGAGCTGAGGACACTGTGTAATCGCGAGTAAGTGCATGTTGTTTTACGTGACAGTTCTGTGACTACAGCGAGATCTGAGGACACTGTGTAATCGCGAGTAAGTGCATGTTGTTTTACGTGACAGTTCTGTGACTACAGCGAGAGCTGAGGACACTGTGTAATCGCGAGTAAGTGCATGTTGTTTTACGTGACAGTTCTGTGACTACAGTGAGATCTGAGGACACTGTGTAATCGCAAGTGAGTGCGTGTTGTTTTACGTGACAGTTCTGTGACTACAGCGAGAGCTGAGGACACTGTGTAATCGCGAGTGAGTGCATGTTGTTTTACGTGACAGTTCTGTGACTACAGTGAGATCTGAGGACACTGTGTAATCGCGAGTGAGTGCGTGTTGTTTTACGTGACAGTTCTGTGACTACAGTGAGATCTGAGGACACTGTGTAATCGCGAGTGAGTGCGTGTTGTTTTACGTGACAGTTCTGTGACTACAGCGAGAGCTGAGGACACTGTGTAATCGCGAGTGAGTGCATGTTGTTTTACGTGACAGTTCTGTGACTACAGTGAGATCTGAGGACACTGTGTAATCGCGAGTGAGTGCGTGTTGTTTTACGTGACAGTTCTGTGACTACAGCGAGATCTGAGGACACTGTGTAATCGCGAGTGAGTGCATGTTGTTTTACGTGACAGTTCTGTGACTACAGTGAGATCTGAGGACACTGTGTAATCGCGAGTGAGTGCATGTTGTTTTACGTGACAGTTCTGTGACTACAGTGAGATCTGAGGACACTGCATAATCGCGAGTGAGTGCATGTTGTTTCACGTGACCATTCTGGGACTACAGTGAGATCTGAGGACACCGTGTAATCGCAAGTGAGTTCATGTTGTTTTACGTGACAGTTCTGTGACTACAGTGAGATCTGAGGACACTGTGTAATCGCGAGTGAGTGCATGTTGTTTTACGTGACAGTTCTGTGACTACAGTGAGATCTGAGGACACTGCATAATCGCGAGTGAGTGCATGTTGTTTCACGTGACCATTCTGGGACTACAGTGAGATCTGAGGACACCGTGTAATCGCAAGTGAGTTCATGTTGTTTTACGTGACAATTCTGTGACTACAGTGAGATCTGAGGACACTGTGTAATCGCGAGTGAGTGCATGTTGTTTTACGTGACAGTTCTGTGACTACAGTCAGATCTGAGGACAATGTGTAATCGCGAGTGAGTGCATATTGTTTTACGTGACAGTTCTGTGACTACAGTCAGATCTGAGGACATTTTGTAATCGCGAGTGAGTGCCAGCAACTGCCCAGCTATACCAGGGCGGCCAGTACATCAGTGGAGTAATTACCCAGGCCGTCTGATACGATGACCTTTGTCAGGTCATACATTGAACGCAAGTCATCATCAGACAACTACACAAGCATCAGGTCATACATTGAACACAAGTCATCCTCAGACACCTACACAAGCATCAGGTCATACATTGAACACAAGTCATCCTCAGACACCTACACAAGCATCAGGTCATACATTGAACGCAAGTTATACTCAGACACCTACACAAGGATAAGGTCATACATTGAACACAAGTTATACTCAGACAACTACAACAAGCACTGTACTGAAGAGTTATTCTACCTGGGCATCCACCCGGGTGTAAGACTTGCCCTGACCCACGTTTTTGTGCATGTACACGGTGTGGTGATCAGTAGAATGAAGCAGGGTTGTGTGTTGCCACCGACATTATTTTCCGAGGAATTAACGATTTACATTTCGTTATCAATTTTACGTGTAACAGTTAATGTTGAATTGTGTGAACAACTAATGTAGAAGATGATTAATCCTAATAAATCTAAAATTAATCATTATAGACCACAATCGGTTAAACGCTCTATTGTAAGTTTTGTTTACGGGGGATACAATATTGAAATATTTAATGCTTATAAATACCTAGGACTATGGCAGCAGGAACATCTACATCTGCAGTTCCCTGCTGGAGAAATTGCTAAGTCGGCTGGAAGAGCCCTCTGTGTTATAATAAGTCAATCTTAAACCGTCGGCGGAATGCCCTGTGTTGCCTTTAATACTTTACATGATAATCTTTTTCAAACCATATTAACGTATGGATCTGCAATTTGGAGTAATAGTTTATATGATAATCTTGTACAAACCACCTCAAGGTATGGACCTGCAATTTGGAGTAATAGTTTATATGATAATCTTGTACAAACCACCTCAAGGTATGGATCTGCAATTTGGAGTAATAGTTTATATGATAATCTTGTACAAACCACCTCAAGGTATGGATCTGCAATTTGGAGTAATAGTTTATATGATAATCTTGTACAAACCACCTCAAGGTATGGACCTGCAATTTGGAGTAATAGTTTATATGATAATCTTGTACAAACCACCTCAACGTATGGATCTGCAATTTGGAGTAATAGTTTATATGATAATCTTGTACAAACCACCTCAAGGTATGGACCTGCAATTTGGAGTAATAGTTTATATGATAGTCTTGTACAAACCACCTTAAGATATGGATCTGCAAGTTGGGGTGATACTTTATATGAAATGCGTAAATTGGGGTAATATAGAAAACAGTCGCACAAATACCATCCAAAACAGAGACTGGCGGGTGTTTTGGGGTTGTTGGGAGAACTACCCCTACTTTGGTCATAAGAGGTGAAATGGGTGGACGGTCATATATTACAAAACAAAAAAATAGAAGTTGTACGTTTCTGGAAAAAATTGAATCCAGCCCTCCATAAAGATGGAATTTTGAACGACTCGGGCAACATTAACGGTAATAAATTAAACACTTTCATTTTATGCACGTTATATTTTGGAAAGATCGCGACGAAGTGCCATATCTAAACCTCGCCGTGGTACCTTGCCTTAAGTACTAGAAAAAAGCCGTTATACACGCCCGAAAACACCTGTTTCTGACCGTATTTGTAAATTATGCAATACTCAAAATTCTCAATTTTCAAAATAAGCAAATAGTGATATGTACGTGATCTTACTTATCATTTTCAATCACATGTTACGAACAAAAGTATGTTTGGTTCCAGCATTGATGTGTCATGTTGTATTGTATGGTTGGGATATATTTTAGTTTCTTGTTTGTGTGTATGGCTGTGTTTTAATCATGGGAGGTAGAGTTGTGCAGTTATGTTTTATGTTTGTATCAGGGGATAATGTTTTGTTTTGTAGTTGGTTGTGTGTAAGCTTGTATTTGTGCAATGTGTTCTATGCATGTGTATGGGTCGAAGTGAGCAGGTGCGTGTGTGGATGTTGGTGTGCATGGTTCTACATTCATGCAGCCAGCTTTGTTTGCTGGGCCGGGGTGAGTAGGGGCGGATATAAATGGGTTTTGTTTTCATGAAGTTTTATGAATCACATGATTTCTTTATAAATTATGTGAATTGATGTGTAAGGTGTGGGAGTCATAGCTGTCACAGGCCAATAGTGGCAAGCCACTGTGCAGTTTACGCTCTCACTATTTTGTTTCTGTACAGCAGGTAACACTTTAATACCATATTATTATTCTTCTGTGTTTTGTTCATCGATCTGAATGTGTTATTGCCGCAGAACTGGATGCATCTTACAGCAGGAAGGCACACACAATTATTAAATAATGCTCCAGTTTACAGTTATTGTTACAATTATGTCCAACACAAAGGCAGTCGTTACAGCATGAGAAGATAAAAGAGTATGGGTTCAAATAGTCCAGGTAAGAGCAGCCTGGCACGAGCGAACCCTCGACTGTGAATATTCCACAGTGAGGCAAGAGTTGTTGGCTGTAAGTCGAGTTATTGTAACTGTGAGTCGTGGGTTGTTAGTTATGAGTAGTGGGTTGTGAGTTTTGAGTCGTGGGTTGTGAGTTGTGAGCTGATTGTGGAGAAACAAACATAATACTTTTTACTTTATATGGATGAACGTGGCCCTGAAATATATACTACTCAAAATTTGATAAGGATCGTAGATATTTTTCTTAATAAAAAAACAAAATAACTGCATAACTGGCAATATTGTGTTCAAGTGAAATCAAAAACGTCTCCAACACACTTGCACGTGCATTTCATGCCATGGGAAATGCGTTTCACATCACAGTTCATGCTTTTGCTACCATTGCACGATTTCCAATCAGGCAACGGTGTCTGATTCATTCTGAAACTTTAAACTCAATTGAGTGTTTACACTACGTTTATCTACGCAATGTCCCCTCAACGAACAACTGGGCAGATGTATTGGAATGCTTGATGCTGGCTATTCACAACGTGACGTTGCCAATGCACTAAACGTCAGCCAGAGCGTTGTAAGCAGGGCCTGGTCCCGACAGCAAAATTTTGGTACAGCAGCACACCGACATGGGGGTGGTCGTCAGAGGTCGACAACCCGACGCCAAGATCATTTTGTGGCTCTTCAGGCACGACGTCATCCCTTCTGGACAGCAACCAGCCTACGTAACGACCTCCTGAACGCCTCGAGGGTGAATGTGTCCACTCAGACGATACGGAATCGTCTTCACAATGCAGGTCTCTACTCGAGAAGGGCCTGTGTCCGAATCCCCCTGACTGTTCGACACCGGCGGGAGCGATTGGAATGGGCTGAAGATCATGTCACTTGGACACGGAACGATTGGGTTCCAGTTCTGTTCACCGATGAGTCCAGGTATTGTTTGGACTTTACAGACAGGAGGCAGCGGGTGTGGCGACGACAACGTGAACGTTTCCATGATGCCAACATCAGTGAACATGACCGTTATGGTGGTGGTTCCATCATGGTCTGGGGTGGAATCAACAGGGATGGAAGGACAGATCTTCATGTCCTGGAGAGAGGAACAATAACGGGGGTGAGGTACCGGGATGAGATCCTCGATGTGTACGTCAGACCCTACGCTGGTGCTGTTGGCCCTGAGTTCATCCTGATGGATGATAACGCCCGTCCTCATCGCGCCAGGGTGGTTGAGCAGTACCTTGAGCAGGAGACAATTGTCCGCATGGATTGGCCAGCGGGCTCGCCGGACTTAAACCCGATTGAGCATGTCTGGAACATGCTGCAGGTTGCCCTTTCACGCCGTAGAGCACAACCCACGACTTTGGCAGATCTCGGACATGCCCTCGTGGAAGAGTGGAACAACCTTCCCATTGGGAACATCCGGGTGCTTATTGACAGCATATCTCGACGTTGTCAGGCCGTCATTGATGCAAGGGGAGGTCATACTCGATATTGACACTTCATCGACTAAGTGTAATGATGGACTATCCCTCATAACTGTGTAATTCTTTCTCTTGTTTGCTGTTAACATTTTTTAATGAAATGCCTTTTGGTGTTTGCAGATTTCAAACATTCCATATTGATACAAGTTCATGCCGTTCATGAATTTTCATTCATAACATGATTAAACACGTTTCTGAGTCAGAGTCATGTCTTTTGTTATGTTTGTGGTAACGTACACACATATCACCTAGTGATCCTTATCAAATTTTGAGTAGTATATATAGAGTCCCTATAGTGTAGGAGACGACAAACGACTACCTTCCATCGCCGCGAATAGCTCCAAGATAGTTGATGCGTTAAGCATTACTCACTGGTTTGGTAACAAGCTCATGCTTGTGCGTTAGATTAAGGAAATAAGAAACCTGTTACATCCTCGGTGCAACCATTCAACATCAGCAGCAGTCGGAGATAGAGGCACAATCAACAGACCCTCACACACGTACTCCACACACACATGACCGTGTGACTGGATTTCAAGTCCATCACTTGCTTGTCTGGTTTGCGTACAGGCCGCCATCGCATGGTAGAAGTACAAGTTGAGCTACCGATAGGGAAGGACATGCTTACCCTTTTCGCGAACACCTGGTGTCATGACTACAAGCGTGCGCATATACATCAACAGTTATTTGAAACGCTGCGTGTCACCTGGCATGTCTGCAGGTGCTGTCAGAGACATGGTCACACGTTGATGTCGTCAATGCAGTGGTCATCAGTATCCTGTAGACTGAAGAGAAATGCATACTTCCCATGGTACCCCCTTCATAGCTGGGCATTAAGGGACGTAAACAAGGACTAGTCGGCTCGGAGTCAGTATCCTGTAGACAGTAGAAGAATGCATACCTCCCATGGTACCCCCTTCATAGCTGTACCGCCTCCGTGGTCTAGTGGTAGAGCGTCCGCCCGGAAAGCGGAAGGTCCGGGGTTCCATCCGCGGCCGCGTCATACCAAAAGACGTCAAAAGATGGTATTTGTTGTTACCCTGCCTTGTGCTCGGCTTTAAGGGACTAAAACAAGGACTAGTCGGCTCGCAGTTATTATACTGTGTCTGAGTGGAGTATTCATGTTAAACTGCGGCATGGTATCTTTGTGGGCTAGCACTATAAAATGGGCATCAGTCAGGACTAGTACAAGCAGCCACACACACACACGACACGCACATCGGTATATAAGTGCAATAATCCTTGACGCGACATTAAACCCCATTTCACCTCACCTCACTTTTATAGCTGTAACGCTGTGTTGACGTCACGGGCAACAACCAGCAGCGACTGAGAAACTTACTGTGTGAGGTTTACCACCTCCGGCTCTAAACCCATATAAACCTCCAGTGACGTCATCCAATTGTTCTCCTGTGGGGTTAAATCTCATAGACGGGGATGTTATGATATCATTGGGATTTTATCAACACAACTTCCGTTTCATTGTAACATATGAATGATTCTGGCTAGAAATTTATTTTGCATTTGACAAACAATGTAATGAAAAATAAAATCAAATGACCAATATTTTCTAAGTTTATATTCCTGGGGATCGAACATGCAACTTTCGTATCTGTAGCCCAGTAAGTGTACCACTAAGTTACAGAAGCGCTGATAAATCACAATGTCCTTTTGAAGTATCCGTACGCCGGCAACAGATATTTTAAGTCGGTTTCCTAAGTTTCACAGAAACTGCATGTGTGGTTGAAACATAAAACTCTTGATAAATGTTTAAATATCTTTTTTCGCTTTATAAGTTAGAATACTAACCATTTTTATGAGATTTAGAACCCTCATCCTTGGGATAAAAAATCGGGGCTGACGCTCCTCGAGTTTATCTCTTGGATTCGGGTTTTAAATCTCATAAAAACCCTCTGACGTATTTTATCCTGCACGTAAGGGACGCCCCAGCACAGTTTATTGAATATGTCTTGGGGCTTTCGATTCACAGAGAGGACTTAGCTGTCGACGACTGGTCAAAATAAGGGGTTATTTTGAACAACTAGCATCGTCATCAAAATAAATAAATAAATGACTGTGACGTATTGAACGTCGTGTCGTGACAAATATAACACCACCCCGCATACCAGCGCGGAGTCACAGGATACGTGATGAATACATTGTGAGCGGTATTGTGCCTCCACACGCTACTCGGTACTCGTAAAGAGAACCGCCATTCATTTCTGCCGTTGTACGTTCTACCCGAAGAGCACCCTGCGTCAAGTGGAGCGCATTGTAATAAAGTCACGGTCGGTCAGCTGTCTGTCTTGTCTGACCTGTTTCAATCCAGCCCAACCCCAAGGCCCATTGTTTACCTTGACAACGGGTGGAGAGACGACTGTCATCAGGATCGTAATAACAGTGTCACCCGAACCATTTACCTCGCTATAACGCCCCGGATCAAATATCACTCTGAACCCTTCTGTGTTCAAACACATGGCCAACAAAACAACCACTTATCGTACACAGACGGGTCGGTAGGCATAGACCAAATATTTAGATAACATTAATAGCCGTGTTATAATGAGGTACGATATAAAGTCATCAACATTCTCCCAAACCAGGCCACTGACCACGTTATTGTTGTTGACCTATACAGAGGTGTGGGAGACACAACGGACGTCCAGGGTTCGGAACCCCAGTCCGAAATACTACTTTCTTTTGTCGCATTCTCCCGTCACAACAGATGTATCAACGATTTCGTTATAATGACAACAAACAGCATATTGATCACAAATCATGTCGATCACATCAGCTATTCCTGTCAGTACTGACGAAACCCGACATACAGGTTGATTAAACAGATGTAGTGTGTTCCCTCAGGCGAGTCTCACTGTGGGATGACATCTATAGACATACATCAACAGGAATTGTGTTGCTCATGTCTGAGACCCGGATACAGACACTGGGAAATGCTTCATGATTAGATACTCAGGTGATGTGATTCCTGGACGATACACCCGCTGTGGACGACGTGTTGACAGAGTCCTGGACGATATACCCGCTGTACCCGGGTGTTGACAGAGAACTGGACGGAGGGTCGGATCGTGTCAAAAAGGGAGATCTCAGCTGACATGTCCCGGTGGCGGTGAGGCGTGACATGAAAACAGCCGCTCAGTAAGAAACACAACGGGCGATTACTTGACAGGCCACGGCCATTACTGTACCGTAAGAAACACAACAGAAAGAAGATTGTAGGAATGGCTGGTCCTACAGGCGGGTCTTGGTAGTGGAGTGACCATCACAGCAAGTGGGTACAGTCCATCAATGGACGACGGGTGGAGTGACTGAGACGCATGGCGGACAGGGAATTGGTTCTGTCTTGTGTGACCTGGTGTAGCGGGGGAACAGTCTTAAGCTTGGACCATGATGGAGTCGTGGTGGAGCCTTGCAGTCCTGGTGTGTCTGCTGCAAGTGTCCGGCGGTGAGTTTAACACACACACACACACACACACACACACACACACACACACACATACACATACACACACACACACACACACACACACACACACACACACACACACACACACACACACACACACACACCACACATACCGCCATGAATACATACACACACGCAGCCACACACACACACACACACACACACACACACACACACACACACACACACCGCACATAACTACACACATCACACAGACTCATATACACACCACCCACATACCGCCATACGCACCCCCTCCCTACACAAACACGCAAACACAGACACACACACCGCACGTACATACACACACTGCACACATACATACACACACACACACCGCACACATAAGTAAATACACACAACACACACAAAAAACACAGACACACACAAACCGCACATACATACACACGTCACACAAACTCACACACACACCACACACATACCGCCATAGATACATACACAAGCACCCCCCCCCCCCACATGCACCCCCCCCCCGCTCACACTGCACACATACATACACAGACATACACACCACACATAAGTAAATACACACAACACACACAAAAAACACAGACACACACAAACCGCACATACATACACACGTCACTCAAACTCACACACACACCACACACATACCGCCATAGATACATACACATGCACCCCCCCCCCCCCCCGCTCACACACACGCAAACACAGACACACACACTGCACATACATACACACATCACACACAAACAGACACGTACATATAAGTATATACACACAACACACACACACAACACATACATACATACACACGTCACACAAACTCACACACACACCACACACATACCGCCATAGATACATACACATGCACCCCCTCCCCACACACGCAAACACAGTGAGTGAGTGAGTGAGTGAGTGAATATTTATAGTCACATCGGCAATATTTCAGCCATATCGTGACTAAATCAAGTTAGACAGTAATAATACATACAATTTTATCATAAAAACTGTCGCGCAAACACAGACACACTGCATATGCATACACAAATCACACACAAACAGACACACACACATCGCACACATTCATAAATACATACATACATGCATACATGACTGCACGCACGCACGCACACATACATATACACACCCACGTAATACATACATACATACATATACATACATACATACATACATACATACATACATACATACATACATACATACATACATACATACATACATACATACATACACACATACATACATAGGTCTTCAGCAACCAATGTTTGTCGTAAGAGGCGACTAACGGGATCAGGTGATCAAGGTTGATGCATGTCATCGCATTCCAGCCGCGTGGATCGATGCTCATGATATTAATCACTGGATTATCTGGTCAAGACTCGATTATTTACAGACCACCGTCACATAGCTGGGATATTGTTGAGTGCGGCGTTAATCAACGAACAAGCAAATAATATGAAATATATTTGAAATAAAACTAAAATAAGTCAACAAACGGTAACTCTGTATTGGGAAGAGGGGTGATAAAGGATAAATGCCAAAGTAAGTTTTCGCACAAATAATTTCTCCTCTTTTGTTTCAGTTTGTATTAAAATCTCTGTGTCTACTTTTAGGTCAACCCGTCCATACTGTAGAGACTTGTACCAGCTCTCCTTCTTCATCGCTGAATCTGACGTGTGAGACAGGGGAGATGCTCCATGTGATCAGTGTACAGTACCAGAACATGACCCCGAGTTGCGAGTCTCCACCTGGTGCCAGCTGTGTGTTCCTTCAAGAGACTCAGGCTGACAGTCTGTACACAGACTGTAACGGGGTGGCCACGTGTGAGATGGAGGTGCAGAAGTTCTGGATAGACACAGTCTGTGGAGAGACAACAACCTACCACGTTGTGATATCCTATGAATGTGTGTCTGGTACGTAACATAAAGCCCCCTGTCGTGATATTCCATAAGATATAATATGCACAATATTGCAAAATGTGGCATAAATCAGCGCCCGCTCACTAGTGATGATCGCCCTCCCCCTGTTGAGATATCATTCAAAAACAGAAAAGGATATCCACGTGTTATAATATTCAATTATTACATCTCTCACTTAATCTCCACCCTCCTGTAATCTGAACACTGTACTGTTTCTCTTATTCAGTTGGATTTTATAGTAGGACATTGGAGTAAGTGCCTTCAAACCACGTACAATCACTGTGTGATCGTGATTTTATGAATCACGATCACACAGTGATGTTACGAGGTTTGAAGGCATGGTAGTGCCTGGTATCGTTCAGTGGTGATTGCCTATGTTCGTGGAATGATTTTTTGTTGTATTTATTCACGCATTCTGTGAACCACTCCTTATGTTGTGATATATTTAAGGCTACCGAGTACATATTTGCGTGTATTCCTTGTACATCCGTTCATTTTTTGTCAGTGGCTGTAATGAGTGGAAAACACGAATGATATAGATTTTGATGTTTTTCAGTGGTAAGAGTTTTGCAAAATATGGATCTGGGTTTTTGTACACATGTTATAAGGGAATTGTAACCATTTTTCAGACAACCCTGTTGATGTATGCAACAACGTGACACATTCCTCCTCAGCTAATGACAGCCGACTCTATCTTGTGTCGCCCAATTATCCACATGGCACCAGCTCAGCTGCTGACACGTGCACGTGTGACGTCACAGGGGGCGACATGAATGTGACTGTCCTTGAATACTACTTCCTCCCACTACTGGGTGTGAGAGCCAATTTGACTCTGACTGGAGACGCTACAACATGGGAGTCTTTTACAGCGGGAATACTGGCCTATAACAGTTTAGTCATGGGAAACACGGATAGACTGGGGATAGTGTTTGACCCAATACCAACTTCAGGAAAGAAAAAAGAATCTATGTGGTTGAAACTAGAAGGTAAGACCCTAAATCGTCAATAGGTTTTGTCTGCATGCGACTCAAAGCTTTATGGAGGAACATATATGTGTTTTAGCCACTATATATATATATATATATATATATATATATATATATATATATATATATATATATATATATATATATAAAGCACAATAAAGTTCTAACTCTCAGGCACCAATTAAAACTAGACAATTAAAGCTGTGTTCAATCTTACTCCACTTATTTTATTTATTTCATGTGCAAAGAAACAAAACCTCTTCACAATTAATAGGATATATGACGTTATTGCCTCTTAGAGGTATTAAAGTTCAGTTTCAATATCATTTCAATACCATTTCAAGATGTCAAGATAGGTATTGGCTTGGTCGTGTGACAGGTAGTAGGCAAGACATATGAAAATGATGGTGTTACATGTATGTTGATATGTTGTGATTACCGATGTAGGCAGGGAGTAGGCCAATTTTGCTCCCTTCTTGTGATCTGTTTCTTTATGCAAATGAATCGGAATTTCAGCTCTGAATGGCAATGTCAAAACAAGGGAATTTGTCCGATAAGGAAAACTAAAACTTCATGGTTTCGATGATCGTTCAATAGCCACCAAGCAGCCAATTGTCTTCCACTAATTTTCCTGCCTGAACTAGAAATAGAAGAGACCAATGAAACAGTTTCATCTGTTTCATTTTTAGATCTATGCATAAAGATTCAGAGTGATAATAACCTATTCACAATAGTCAACTTTCTCTTTACGTCAAACAATATACCTGCACGATTTCAAAGGCCGCCATAAGGCTTTCTGGGAAGCTGTTTGATCGGGATTACAACAATCGGGGCCTCAGTGAGGTTTCAGAGAGTTTAGTGGTAGACCTTTCTGGATTAGGTGCGTCGATGGTAGATGTTGCGTCCCTCCTTGTTTTGGCTTGTGTTTCCATGTGGATTTTTTCCGATGAGCAATGGGTTTGCCTTTGCATGTGTTTGTGATGGGTCATCGTCTCATCATTATTTGATAATGATCCATAAACAAATGCTCATGCCATAGTCGGAATCGTACTATCGGCTCTGCTTTTGGCAGAGATTTCTTATGATTAGGGAACGGGTTTTGTCGCTGTTATTTGTAATGGGTGTCACGAAAACCTGGTGTCATCACTATTTGATAGTCATTCATGAACACACGATTATGGATTTTGTTCCTTTTTTCCACGCGTACAAGAATGATAGTGAACAGGTGCATGTATCTTGGTGCCTTATTAGGAACATTGGTGAAAGTAGCTGAAGATATTACGAAAACACATATCTCATGTGAATATGTGCTATGAAGAATATGCCGTTTGATTTGCAAACCACAACACGTTTTCGTTCTGATGTATTATTTAGGTTCATCCACATTACAAGTATCATGTAATGGTAGTCCGCCCCCGACCACCATTACGCCAGGAACTACAGACAAGACAATTGAAGGTACAGGTCAGTATTGTAATATACGATCCCTTGTTAGTGAAAGGGGACATCCGTCTGGGCTTACATCGATTTCTGTAGATCCAGGTGAATGGTGTGTGGTTCAGTTAGATTACATTTATATGAACATGGACACAGTTTATTGTTATTGAGCTATTGTTTCGTCATGTGTCTATTGCGTCGCACGTGTGTATTTTCTATTGTTTAGTTCTGAATCACCTCAGTTTGGTTAATAGTTCACTGACTAAAGCCACATTATAGAGTTCGAAACAGGACACGTGACTTCATTCAAAACTAAAACCTTATTCACAATGACGATTCTGGTGAATTTGACTTTTAATGTATTTGCACATTATACTCATAAAATACTCAGAAGGTTGCTCAACGCCTACAGTTACTGAAGGTCATCCTTGATTGCCGAGTGTAGCATATCTCCACACTATAATAGATGCCCTGCATCTGTCGCCACTATAGTTTCGTTTAAGAAGTGACGTCACCATTTTAATCTATCATATTTCAGCATAGCAGAAGGTTCAAAATATCTGCCTCATATGAGCAAGGCCTTTATATATCACATTAAATAGTAGCCTGCAACCTCGGGGTATCGCGGTACTTGTCATGTACGCTAAACGGAAAAACATGCACTCCCTAACTTTATGTTTATTCGTGTTCTCTGTATCAGATATCATTTATTTTATCAAACAATGCATATTTTACTGATAAAATTTCATTATTTACATTAGTAGCTCCGAGTAAAAGCCGGGCCTCGCGCTCTGTTTGACAAGGGAGAGAACTCCATCGTATCGCGGTACAGAGAAAAGTTGTGTATGGAGGTCCGAATTGGACAAAAAGAGGACATAATTCTACCAACCACTTGGTATGATCATGCCAGACATCAGTGATTTGTCCAGCCAAGTGCAAAGACAGCACAAGTAAAATTCTAAATGTGTTATCAGCAATAGGTATTCAATGCATATTTACCGAAAAGTAAGAGAAAAATATTTTTATAAGTCAACATCAAAATATCAGAAATGATATTTTAAGATTGTTTAAAAATAATTGGATGACAATAATTTGTCACAAAATGGAAAAATGTTAAATGTCAACAATAAATATATAAAAAGCACTCCTAGTATGCCCAAAGTATGTATTTATCTTTTGGTTACTAGTGAAGAACGTACTTCTAAGTTTGGCATTATGGCCCTTATGATCTCCCAATAGATTCTGGGCACAGAGCGGGAAAAAATGTGCGGACTACGTAACTTCCGTTACCCCATTAGTCGCCATGAATATGCAGATGATCTAGTTCAGGTCGATAGAGAAAGTTTACTTGGGGAACTGCGGGTTATATCGTTGGCCATTGATAGATGGGGGTAAGGCAATATTACAACAGATGCCAGAAATATGTATCAACGGATTAATAACTCCTTACTTACAGCAGACGGAACATTCCGAGGAAATTGAAATTGTTTACGAAGTGAGCACTTCCTGGCTACTGATTTGCATTAATAGACAGCCGCTAAGAGGCGTGTCCCGCGTGAACTATCGGAAATCACAAATGCCGCGATACGATGAATGCCGCGGTACCATGGGGTCCGAGTATATAATGTATTTTCAGACGAGTGGTACGAATTAACGTTAAGCTGGAAAAGATCTTTCCTTGATTCTTAGGCCGAAGGAGGTAATATTGTATGCTAGTCATTTGTATTTTAGATCATCAGCACCAATCAAATATTGATGATATGGGCATTGGGAAACTGATTGCAATATAATGACGAATGGGTCCACAGAATGGAGGTAACATGGAGATATGTTACACTGGATAACCGAGGGTGGTGTTAGTTCTACTCCGTCGACTTCACCATATAATGTTTGTGTTTCTGTCCCAGGGTCTTTCTCCTCTTTCTCCACCACTTCTAACACCACTGTAGCGGTAGCTAGTAGGTCGCCAGACAGAGTACAGGGTACAGGTTAGTATACACAGTTTGTGGTTATCATTTCTCCTTTGTTTTGTTTGCTGCATATCATTTCTATTCCTTTGTTTGCACCATGCCGTTTATATTTGAAACCTTCTTGATTTACATTATCTTGTGTCTGAAATTGTAGTCTTGATATGTAGATAGTGTACACACGGATGTACGGAAAGAAGTCTTTCATGTCATGCCACCCCATTCATTGCATCATGACGATGACGGGAGAAATCACAAGATAACACCATTGCATTATCATTCATATTCTTAATTGCTAATAATTCCATTTCATTCTTAGACGATGGCAGTAATACAGTTGCTGTTGCTGTGGGGTGTGTGTTTGCTGTCATTGTTGTCGCTGCCATTGTCATCATCGTTGTCTTCATACTGCTGAGGTAAGGTCAATCCATTCATTGAAGTAAAGATCACTACCATGTTATCCTGATCTCGGTTTGTTAACTGTTCCTAGAAGAAAGCATTAAAGTACATCTCCTACATGTGTTTATATATCATGCATGTATTTGTATTGCAGAAGGAAGAGACTTAAACCCTATCTCAGCTCTGCAGAGAAGCTTGACAACGAATGTGGTGATTCAGGGGGAAGTAAAGAAGACGAAGCCCATGAAATGCCACGCTATGTGACAGATGTACCCTATTGTACCACCGCTGATCAGATACGTCGACCACTCAGTACCGAATATGCTGAACTGGACGCTCACAGATCAATCAAAGTCGACAATGTCAAGGTCAGTGTAACAAAGTTAGACGGAAGAGATAATAGTTCTTTGTCAAACGGTACACCAGGATCTATTGTGCCGTACACTTCCAAACGACTAGAGGAACTGTATGCTAAAGTCATTCCAAAGAAGTTCAGATCAACGAAGAATCGAGAAGTGGAAGACAAGTCCGTGAGAGACGAATCTGTGAGGGACAGTGCCCTTGATTGTGACAACGGTAGTGTGGAGCAGGTGACAAAGCAGAGACCAGTCAGTATGGGTGGAAGACATTTTAGTGAACCCGATTATCAAGAAATAGGTGACATGTCAAATTCACAGCCTGTTCCTGAAGCTAATTCTCAACAGGATCCGCCCGTTTTCCTTCCTCATCCTCCTCTGTCTCCGTCTTCTGATCAACTTCCTCCTGTCCCTGAGAAATCTGAGGCTGCCTTCCAAAGACTGGAGGAAGTGAAGTCTGATGATAAGAAGGGAACAAAGATTAAGAAAGAGCGAAGAAAATCAACAGACAGTTATGTGTCTTCCAAGGAGAAGAAAAGGAGAAAACGGAAAGGAAAATCTCCAAAATCAGAAAAAGAAAAATCAACGATTCAGTATGAAGAAATTGAAATCCCTGCGAATCCTGCTAATGCATTAACATCCCCCTCGACAGATTTCAGTAATCAGGACGATGTGATAGTTGAAAACCCCCTGTATGAGGGAGGTCCAGCCGATGATGAACACGGGGACCAGCGTCCACTAAGTGAGCATTATGAGGGCATCAGGAGTGACGCACACTCCGCACAGACGCATGTCAACATCGACATGAATCCAGGTCGCCCTCCACCCTACGAAGAAGTGACGATCTGAGACCAAACCTTCACCGATAACTAAGTGACATTCTCCCAAGACAACATTGAACTAAAAGGCTTCCCAAAGCGTGAGACCACAGGTATGGCGGAGAGGTGTTCTCACGCATTACGTTTTATAGCTATTCTGAAAAGAAATACTTTTTACATGTGACAATAGAGATATATGAAATAGTATATATGCACATTATGCAACTGAAATAATGATACAATATTATGAAAAGACTTTATAATTTTGTTCATGTTTTGTTTCATTGTTTAAAGATCCATCACCTCGTACGACAGGCATGAGATACTAGGGCCCTTTGCTGACTGGCGCGTGTCCACATATATTCTCATTTCTTCTTAAGTTGATGTTCTCACTTTGATCATATTGATCACTGTCCACTGACTAAGTATTACCGACACATCAAATGTCCTATCAAGTGAGAATAGTAGGCTTCATTTGTCCCATGTGATTCATCCAGTTAATGTCTGTGTGATATCATTGCTTCGTCTTTCTATGCGTGTCTTCCGTATCTCATTAAATAATACCATACCTAGTCTACCGTGTTGAGCTTATTGTTTGATGGCTGTGTGCACATCCAGCTATCACGGAAACATACGATACGAATGCAAAGTGCAAGGATGTGCAGCACTTCGTGGTGGAATGTGTTTTAGCTTTGTGTACTACATGTAATAATTAAAATTATAGATAACTAGTGAGACATGAAGAACTGTGAACAGACACGAAGAGAGTGCGCAATAAACATGTTTATTTATTAAGATTGATTAGATCCACAGCTCACTGAGCAACACTGATGAACACACATTGATCATGCAAGATGCTGCTTTTTCAGATACACATGTAAACAAACCTATAGCAACTGATAGCTTTTGTTATTTCACATTTTACTGTGTGTACATCAGGTTCACACTAGGTTCGTACTTTGATCACCATGACCACAGTGACTGGCTGGGACTGCGGGAACAGAGAGCAAAGATTCAGGAGTTATCCCAGGATGCCTTTTATCGTAGGAACATGTGCTCAAAACTATATTCGTGCTACGACCATTGTGGGTTTAGTTTAAGTATGGCACTGCCAATAAAGTATTTGGTAGCAGGTCATTGGGAGCTGACGTACAACGAGTATGAAACGTCAAGGCAAGTTATAAGCAGTATGGATTATCCGCCAAATCAGATTCCATCAGGCAAACCAGGAAACGCACAAACCGAGTTGAGTGAATATGCCCCCGACAAAATCGGCACATTTACCGCCAGTATAACCAATCTACAAATGATAGACACGTAAACCACTCGAAGAGATGTTTTCAGTTATATATTTTGGGCCAGAACAAGTACATTTGGTAAAACACACTGCTGTCTCCGAAAACGCCCCTCACAATAAAACTGGCGATTTTTAACCCAACATATTTCACTCAATCAACCGGAAGTCCATACATTTAAGACTTGTTTAACGGCTGTTTGTTGCTATGGCATGTTTGCATTGCGTACGGTATACTCAAAGTATTGGGTGAGTGAGTGAGTTTTCCGTCGTCGTTTATAGCAATATTAATCAGACAGAAAATATGCACGTCAATGCATCCCCATGTATATATATGAAGATGAGAGTTGGAGAACCAGTGAATGATTTCTGTAAATTCACGACAACAGAAGTACCCACACCATTATGCAAGGGGATTGTGGTATTCTTTATTGCAGCGACCCAGTAATATAATTTTCACGGCTATATTGCCTTTTTTCGAATCTGTTTCGGGTACAACGACCTAAAACCTCCCAGTTTGAGTGGTAACAATACTCGTGTTAAATGACGATACTTAAATACACACTCCCAGGTGTCGACATATACCACTCAAAGTTTTCTAATGATCACCATTTTATAAGGTAATACGGCTTATTGTGTTTCTGTTGAAATAGCCAGACAATATTGCGAGTACAGGGTGGGTACAGGGCGAGTACAAGTTAGGAACAGGGCAAGTACAGGGTTGGTACAGGGCGAGTGCGGGGTGGGTACAGGGCGAGTACAAGTTAGGTACAGGGCGAGTGCAGGATCGGTACAGGGCGAGTGCGGGGTGGGTACAGGGCGAGTACAGGTTAGGTACAGGGCGAGTGCAGGATCGGTACAGGGCGAGAGCACGGTGGATACGGGGCGAGTACAAGTTAGGTACAGGGCGAGTACAGGGTGGGTACAGGGCGAGTACAGGTTAGGTACAGGGCGAGTACAGGGTTGGTACAGGGCGAGTAAAGGACGAGTACAGGGCATGTGCAGGGTGGGTACAGGGCCAGTACAGGTCAGGTACAGGGCGAGTGAAGGATCGGTACAGGGCGAGTACAGGTTAGGTACAGGGCGAGTACAGGGTGGGTACAGAGCGAGTACAGGTTAGGTACAGGGCGATTGCAGGGTGGGTACAGGGCGAGTACATGTTAGGTACAGGGCGAGTACAGGGTGGGTACAGGGCGAGTACAGGTTAGGTACAGGGAGAGTGCAGGGTGGGTAAAGGGCGAGTACAGGTTAGGTACTTGGCGAGTGCAGGGTGGGTACAGGGCGAGTAAAGGACGAGTACAAAGTGAGTATAGGACGGGTACAGGGCGAGTGCAGGGTTGGTACAGGGCGAGTATAGGAGGAGTATAGGTTGGGTACAGTGCGAGTACAGGGCTTCCACATTACTGGGGGAAACCCTTGGAATTCTCTAAACACGAATATACCCAGAAGCGTTGATTCTGATCATTTAGACCCTTTAATCTTGAAATTAGCAAATTAGCATACATTGACAAAAGTCAGATAATTCGAGTGCATGATCGTTCACGAACATCCTCGCTTCGACACATCCTAGTGAACAAAACGAAGCAATGCACATCCAAGCTAGGCCTAAAGTAATATCGACTCCATCCGTCAACAGCAATCTATGAATGTACTTAAGTATCTATTTGACACTTACAATCACCTTTTAATGATCGCCCAACTAATCAATAATGACTAACACATAAAACTGCCACAGCTTCATCAACAACTTTGGAAATCTCCTCCGTCACGTTTATTGAGTCAGCCATTTACCTGAGGAAAATGTGCTTCGACGCGATGTCATTGTGACTGACTTACTAAGATAGTTCTCAACATATATAGTATCTGCAAACATTTCTTGTAAACAAACTATAACAGATGTTCCCGTATAGCAAGTTGAGCATTCATACGCTCAGGTCACCTCTATTATTTTTTGGAACTATTTTATTCCGCGATACAGATGGTTGTAAAATGGGTGTCGGTGTAAACATGAAGTCACACATACTATATAAAATGCCTGCATCCTTCAAGGTTACAAATAGTGATTTAAACAATTATTCATTGAGTGAGGGCCAAACATTGTATGGACGTCATCGCAAGCTCCGATGTTCATACAGTTTCGACCTTACTCTATGAAGGTTCATACTCCAATGAACTCACAAAAAGTGAAAGTCAATGTTTTAAATCCTGTACACCGTGAACAGTCAGTTATGACGCGACAAACAAGTGACGTCACATGTAACATTTTACCAATGGAGGGTAAAACGGGTTGTGTGGACGTGCTTTTCACAAACCAGTCAGACAACTAGATATATTGATACCAGGCAACCTCTGATGACCTATATATGTTACAGGGAATATGTATAATCAGGGAATACGTATAATCCCTGAAATTTTCGGGGAATATGTTTAATGTCTGATTCACTCAGGGAATATACATATTCCCTAAATGTTTCAGGTATTATATATATTCCCTGATTTAACATCAAGTTTTTTAGACATATTCCCTGAAATTACTTTTGAGGCTTTTATATAGTCAAACTTGATTTTTTTATCTCCAAACTTCCCGCGTAACTCAGATGTACAGAACAGAACGTGTGACTGTCAATAATACGACACTTCTGAAACTCTACTTCTGATCCACCACTGCTCTGACTATGAGTAGGGGAACATTCACCTGGACGGCCAGGAACCCGCCTACGACAGCGTTAATGGAGGAGAATACAGATAAACTAACCTTCACCTACGAAGCCCATGTCAGAACTCGCCTACTACAGCGTTAATGGAGGAGAATACAGATAAACTAACCTTGACCTACGGAGCCCATGTCAGAACTCGCCTACTACAGAGCGTTAATGGTGGAGAATACAGATAAACTAACCTTCACCTACGAAGCCCATGTCAGAACTCGCCGTGACATGCTGCTGAGGGTGGTGTGTGTGTACATGTTCCTTCTAACACAAGATAATTTACATTTATACAATCTCATTAAACTGAAATCGTTAACTCCATAATGCTACCTTTCTGCCCATTTATCTGACAAACCTTTATTATGTCACGTTTATTGAACTTTGTAATCAGTTACCCAGCGTCGAGGGTTCTAAATTCTCGGTTCGAGTGGGCGAAGCATTCAGACCAGCAGCATGTTTGATTCCAGCACAGGCTTTCCTATCTATCAAAATGAAATGAAGAAACATGGGTCTCATTAACATCCATGAGGAATCACAAAACCGTACTCCTTGGAAGCCATGTGTCAGGGAAGCCTACAGATTCTAGGGGAAGCGAAAGCCGCGGCAACTGAAGCACTGATAGTCATGAATCATGAATGGTGAATGGGCACTACTTCGAGAAAAAAATGCGCGCGACAAAATGCGGGCGATGGTGGCAGCAGGCAAGATTACTAATGTGTCATAAGAACGGAATCACATTCATATCTGCAAACCTTTGACTGACAACGATTCCATATTTTACTTCATGGAAAGGTTAACTTTGATTATTGTCATAAATGTTCATTGATATATTCCTGTACAAGGTGAAGATATAGGGGTGATTGCAAGTTGTTTTTAATTCCTAAAACCGTCATTGGCCCCTCATCATGTTTATTGTGAGCAATTGCTTATGTGAATGAAATCGAAAGACATTTATTCTATTCCATACTTTATCAAGTAAACATAGTGGTGGGAAGTGGAAAGTTGGGGATCGCTTGGAAGCAAACCCATCGCCAAACTATATTCACACGTATGTCTTTACTAAAATCTCCAAACATGGCTGGCCATTATGCTCAGGTTGGCAATAAACACAACTTATCAATACTTTTACTTGGTTGTCACCAAATGAATCACATTAAAATGAAAATAATTACAAATAGACATAAAACATTGGAAAAGGTAAATGTTACGTGCGCTGACATCATTGTTGTTCTCCATCGTACAGCTGCAACTCCGGACAAGGTGTCTCGCCGGTCCGCTAGTGATTGTGTGTGTGTGTACCTCTGCAGATGGATGGCTTTATATCTAAAGATGTTTGATTGTGTTCACATGTTTATGACTTTCAAATCAAATAATGATACAAGTGCATCAGTAATTAGGAGAGTTAGAAAGGCCTGACACTAAAATGACTGAATGTAAACTTGTTTACTTTTTCTTGTCGTTTCTGTCATATCTGCGTTCTGGCCTCAACTGGACCCTACTACAGTTACCTAAACGTATTGCCATTCCACGCCGTCATGTTCAATGTAATCCATGGCTCTACAACTCGCCTGATTTTGCCGATCAGCTGTACGAACCCCCAAACTTGGACTAGGCGGAACTCGATGATGTGAACACATGGTCGCCATGGGTCCCCCATCTGCTTCCAGGTTTCTCCAGGTCCACCACAAGATGTTACCAGAGGATCGAGGAAAAAGAAACCACAATGGGAACTCAGTCCCCGACACACACGGGTGGGGCATGTATACCGGAAGAAGAGGATCTAGGTGATGGTGTCATTCCGCTACATGCGGCTGGTGTTTGTCCTCCTCATTCTGGTCTTGTTCCCTCTGTTGACCCACCCCCTCCCCTGCTCGTGCTCCATGTGCTGCTGAATGCCAGTGTATTGTTGCCGAGTCAGAAAGACCCGGTGAAGACGTAGATGAGGCATCAAGAAGACATGGCAAGAAACGGAAACAGAGAGAGATAGACATGTGCAAATGAAAAGAAGTGTAAACATGTTCACAAAGATAAAGCACACAGATATCGTAAAGATTGATCAAAGAATAATTTCGAAGAAATCAAACTCTCTTGTCTTACTCATGAGTTGACTGATGCTAGTGTTGGGCGAAGCAGTTTATCCGATATCAGTGGGGATCATTTTTTGTCGAGAAGTGTAGAAATGAAGGGTTTATTTTAAGGACAATAACGAGTGCAGCATTACAAGATTTTGAAGAATGTGAGATTGATACAGACTCTATCAAGTCACTCTGACCTCTCTACCCGTGAATCTAAAGGGTGGAGGTGGCATGGTCCTGCATCCACCCATGCGTCCTGCATCCACCCCGGCGTCCTGCATCCACCCCGGCGTCCTGCAACTCCAACCTGTAAACACAGACAATGGCATGGACTTTTAAAAATCAAAAATAATTTGGTTGTGGTTCTTTTTACATACTGGCAATTTTAATGCATGCATGCGTTCATTAGTTGTGAAGATGTCACTGGGTGACGTGAGTGACATAACAATGACAACAAAGTGTTTCATTATCATCCAAACACTCCATGTGATGATTGGAGAATGAACGGATGACTGGATGATGTAATCACTTGTACAAACTGGTTTATAAGAAGCCGTCAGTCATCTGAATCAATGTGTCTGCTGATGAATGCCGCGGCAGCCACACAGGACCACACTCACTCCTGGTGATACCTGCCACAACCAGGCAGATCCGGATCGTGTTAACAAAGCAATGTTAACATTGTTAGAAGATCTAAGTCACCTCGCTGTTCCTCTGGTAGAGTGTAGATGGTAGACAGTACAGGTTACAGATAAGTTAGTGGATGTAGTGGGTAGTCGAGGGGGGTAGATGGTAGTGATAGAGGGTAGAGGTAAAGGGTAGAGGTACTGTGGATATGGTGGATGGTAGATGGTAGAGTGTAGAGTATCCAGGGATACATACATAATATGCAGACCTCCCCTGAGGTGTCCGATGCAGTCCCTAGCACCACGTGCTTGTCGGAGCTAAGATGGCGACGGGTGGTTACAATGTGTGACCTGGTGGATTGTGTAACATCGTACCCGGGGCGTGATATAGTTTCACTATTGCTGACTTTAGCGTTACTCAACACAACGTCTGCAATACTCCGACAACCGTCTATAAATGCATAAACTAATATTGCATGTTGGTGCTATAAATCCGACGTGGAAACTCCTATGTATTCCTTGATGACGGAGTCAACACAATATGTTAAAAATAATGACGATAAAAGCCTTTTAAGCATTTACATCAAGCATGTTTGAACATGTGTATTGGTCGAGCAAGGATGACTTCAAACATCTCTGTAATTGAGTCTTTTTCTGACTGGTAACCCATGACAACGTGCATTTGTGTACAGATTCAGACATCTACTCACCATCATTGACAACACTGTGTGTGTCGGCGAATACAGATGACAGGCGTGTTATTAGTCATCAGTGATGTCAGGTATGTGCAGCGCACTTCTCTGCCCTTGTGTCAAGATGATGGCCACACTGGTACACGTGGTGGTCGTGGTGATGATGGCGCTGCCTATTGGTAATGTTTGCTGTTATTTTGTATATTTCTAAATTACCAAGTCTTACTCTCCTAGTTCTATATGATCGCGTAATTTCTAGTAATATAATTTTCTTCGACCTGAATATTCTACTTGCATATCGTGTATTGTATCGCTGTCTCTTATTCACTACAATACATAATACGTGTTTCCATACATGTACCTATGTAACAGTTTTTAAATTTGTGAGATGGAATATTCGATGATATGCGCATAATCTCAAGTGGATGCAGCTCATTGAAGATGGAGTCATTAGTAAGCTTTACTGGGTTGATGAACCATGTCGTCAGGACATCCCTGAAACCGGGGGGGGGGGGGGGGGGTGGGGGGGGGGGGGGGGGGGGGGGGGGGTTAGCCTAGTGGTTAAAGCTTCGCTTTACTGAACTATTGCTAAAAGCGCTATAAAACCATGCTCATTCACTCACTCACTCACATCCCTGTAACCAGGACTCTTCTATCCAAGGTCAAGGTCGTGAGGCGACATCCTGCCTGACTACCTCCGAGACGAAAGTAACCCTACAGTGTGAGGCGTCAGAGAAGATCCACGTCATCAGAAAGTTCTACAAGAACCCAAGCACCTGCCCAGGAGATCCAACCCCTTGTGAATATACGGAAGATTTCCCAACTATCACTTGTAATGGGGTCAGTCAATGCCAGGAGGAGGTGACCATTTTCGGGATAAACCAAACATGTGGAACCAGGTCTGCCCAGGCCACTGTTCAGTACGAATGCATTACAGGTAGAAATGTCAAACCAGTGCGTCTCACGTGAATATCTAGTATTGCATGTACATCAGCGTAATATCGACACCCGTTGATAAAGACGTACATGTATGTGACCTTGTGGGTGCTTGGATACAATTGTGCTGTGACGTCATAAACAAAGACGTTTGACGTCAACGTACTTCCGTAAAAATTGCCATGTATGGAGACTGTAAAAAAATATCGTTCTTTTCTCTTGCTTGTTCGTAATATAATAAAAACATTATTTCAAAGCATTTAAGCAAGCATGTCTACTTTCAATTAATGTAACATATCCGAATTATTACATAAAGAGTAATAAGTCTGAAAATCGCAGACAATGAGCCCAAATGTTTGATGCCTTGTTACTCTGTAATAAATATGAATTGAAGCTAATCACATGGTCTTACGACAGACTAACGTTATGGGCCAATATGAGGGATAAAATTCCTGAATATCAGGCCGGGTTTAGAAAACACTATTCGACTACAGATCATATTTTTACATTAAATGCAATAATAGAAAAATATTTGATGAAACGGGGGAGAAAACTGTATGTAGCTTTTGTTGATTTCCGGAAGGCTTTTGATTCTGTGAATCGTCATAAACTGTGGGTGTGCCTTAGGAGAGCTGGATTACGGGGCAAAATGTACCTGATTCTTAAAAGTATGTACTCTAATGTCAGGGCGTGTGTGCGTTGTAAAGGTGATTTCACTGACTTTTTTGATTGTCCGCTTGGCTTGAAACAAGGATGCGTATTAAGTCCCATTCTATTTTCATTCTTTATTAACGAATTGTGTATAGAAATATTGAATAGTGGCAAACACGGGGTCCAATTATGTCCGGATATTTTAGAATTGCTCTTATTATTGTTTGCTGATGATGTTATTCTTATATCACACTCAGTCTCGGGTCTTCAGAACCAATTAAACATTTTAACTGATTACACTGGTGATTGGAAGTTAACTGTAAACTTAGAAAAGACAAACATAGTCGTTTTTAGAAGAGGTGGCCCATTAGCTTCAGTCGAAAAATGGTTATATAAGGGTTCGAGAGTTAAAGTTGTTAGCAAGTATAAATACCTAGGTGTTCTGTTTACCAACACTTTAAGTATGGGTAATCTTGTTAAGGATTTATCTGTAAGGGGTAAAAAAGCCATGGTCATGTTATTGTCAACTTTATCTAAACTCCAGCCTTTATCCCCAAGTATATTCTTTAAATTGTTTGACACACAGATACAACCAATACTTTTGTATGGCTCTGAATTATGGGGTTTTAAACATTTTAATACAATCGAAAAAGTACATCTTCTTGCTTGTAAACAATTTTTAATGACTGGAGTCAACTCCCCTAATAATATTGTTTACGGAGAGTGCGGTAGATATCCTCTGTACGTTAATTCATATATTCGTTGTATCAGATATTGGCTAAAAATACTTACTATGCACAAACAGCGACTGCCAAGGAAAGCTTACAATATGTTATACAACTATGATAATCTGGGTTACACAACTTGGGCATCAAATATTCGGGTACTTCTGTTCTCAAATGGCTTTGGCTATGCTTGGATTTATCAAGGAGTTGGTAACACCTGTATGTTTGTAAATATGTTCAAAGAAAGAATTGTAAATACCTTTTATCAAACATGGATGTCTAACTTAAATGCAAGTAGCAGATATGATGTGTATAGATCATTCAAATCCTTACTGGAGCCTGAAAAATATTTAAGTGTTCTTTGTAATTTAAATCTTCGTTCAACATTCACACGTTTTCGTATGGGACTGAGTGATATTAGAGTAAATACCGGAAGAAGACAAAATACGTTAAAATCTATGCGTTTGTGTCCATTATGTGATATGGGTGTTGAGGACGAATTTCATGTACTTTTTATCTGTGAGTTTTACCAAGATGTCCGAAAACGTTTTGTACCCGCTAAATACCTTAAACAGCAATGTACCACATCCCTTATATCACTTATGTCTAATCATTCTTCTTGTGTAATCTACAGTTTAGCTCAATTTCTCCATCAAGCACTCAATATTCGGCAAGAACTTGTAAATACAAATGTATCCTAGAACGCACATATAAGTTGAAAGTATGTATACATTGTGTGTATTTGTATATAGGCCGGAGGCCTTTCATACAATAAACTTCTTGTCTTGTCTGACGATACTGTGGGTTTTAAAATATATAAAGATTTTTTTTCACCCATGAGGTCCCTTATCTCATGGTTGGTCACATACTTGCATATCCCCCGTGTCTCGACATGGGAGTCCGTTGTCTGCACTGTGTCTTCTTGCAACAATGTCTCTGACCGTTTGCTATGAACCACTAGTTGGTGGCTGTTCTCTGAACATCTGATATATTGATACTGCTATCCAGAACCGCATAAAACTCCTCCCGTTTGTGTGCTCAAACTCGAACCTTGGCTAACGTTAATAGTTAAATCACATGGATGCTGTACGTTTATCGCAGACGCTCTGTAATCCTTGAAAAGTAACATATTCCTCAGTCCCCGGATTCTGGTATTTCAGGTAACCCCATCAACATCTGTGACGTCACAACCCTGTCACGTGACACCACGCTATATCTTGCCTCCCCAACCTACCCACGTGGTTCTGGGAATATGAAAACCAACGGAACATGCGTGTGTGACGTCACAGGTACGATGATGAAAGTCTCCATCCTGGAGGTTTACTTCCGAGGCACCGGCATCAAAATAACAGGCAGGCTGGTTGTGATCGGAGACACGGCGGCATGGACGACAGACGACCGCGTCCCTGTCGTGTACAACACCTTGGTCATCAACGACACCGACAACCTCAAAGTTGCCTTTAACGACTTTGGGCAGCTAAGCCAGGACATGTGGATTAAGGTTTCAGGTGACTGTCATCTTCCCCACCAACGTCCCCTTCATCCTCATCTTCATCACTGACCTCCTCCGTTGTCCAGTAGATAGAGTGTACGCCCAGAGAGCGCAAGGTCCGGGATTCGAACCCCGGCCGTGTCATACAAGATGTTAAAAGATGGTACTTGTTGTTACCCTGCATGTCGCTCGGCATTAAGGGGCTAAAAACAAGGACTGGTCGGCTCAGAGTCAGTATACTGTGTGTGAATGAGATATCCATGTCAACATGTGGCATAGTATTTCAATACGCTAGCACTAAAAAATCAACATCAGTCCGGAATAGTTCAAGCAGCAATACTCTTTTTCTATCACACATATGGATCTACATCTAATTATTTGATATATATTTATTTAATGCGAGTATGAATATTCCTGCTCCTATGAACCCCTCTATTTTATAACCATTCTATCCAGTACACATGCACTACAGTATATTTAATTTTCTTAACAGACAGGCGTCACAACATATTTCAAAATTCTCAGAAGCACACGTGAAAATACAGCTGGGAAAGGGACGGTGTACTTAAAATTTTAAAAATGCTGTACGAATGCAAATAGTTCATTCAGGAAAGCAGTTACTTGTTTGTGTAAGGCATATATTCATTGTTGTTTTTGTTTCATCGCATGGTTCAGTTATATGTTTTGTTCATACATTCACATTATTAGTATGGTAAACAACTGGAGAGTGCTCGCCCCTCGACCTAATCTGGAACATTATTTTGAATACAAACAGTTTGAAATTTTGCACATATATGGCGTATTTCTGTATTCCGTTTAGGATCTTCAAATATGACAGCAATATGTTACCATGGAGATGACAACATAACGGTGCCGACCTTCACCACGCCATCATCCCCTGCCCCGACCGGTCAGTACACGACAGGTGTGTGAATGTCTCTCTGGTATTACCTGCATAACTGTATACCTAAAGTGTAAAACTGTGTACAGAAACTGTACAACTGTACATAGAAACTGTACAACTGTATACAGAAACTGTATAACTGTACACGGTTACTGTACAACTATACACAGAAACTGTACAACTGTATACAGAAACTGTATAACTATATACAAAAACTGTACAACTGTACACAGAAACTGTACAACTGTATACAGAAACTGTACAACTGTACACAAAAACTGTACAACTGTGTACATAAACTGTACAACTGTATACAGAAACAGTACAACTGTATACATAAACTGTACAACTGTGTACAGAAACTGTACAACTGTATACAGAAAGTGTATAACTGTGTACAGAAACTGTACAACTGGACACAGAAACAGTACAACTGTATACATAAACTGTACAACTGTGTACAGAAACTGTACAACTGTACACAGAAACTGTACAACTGTAAACAGAAACTGTACAAACTGTACACAGAAACTGTACAACTGTATACAGAAACTGTATAACTGTACACGGTTACTGTACAATTATACACAGAAACTGTACAACTGTATACAGAAACTGTATAACTATATACAGAAACTGTACAACTGTACACAGAAACTGTACAACTGTATACAGAAACTGTACAACTGTACACAAAAACTGTACAACTGTGTACATAAACTGTACAACTGTATACAGAAACAGTACAACTGTATACATAAACTGTACATCTGTGTACAGAAACTGTACAACTGTATACAGAAAGTGTATAACTGTGTACAGAAACTGTACAACTGGACACAGAAACAGTACAACTGTATACATAAACTGTACAACTGTGTACAGAAATTGTACAACTGTACACAGAAACTGTACAACTGTAAACAGAAACTGTACAAACTGTACACAGAAACTGTACAACTGTATACAGAAACTGTAGAACTGTACACAGAAACGGTACAACTGTACACAGAAACAGTACAACTGTATACATAAATTGTATAACTGTGTAAATAAACTGTACAACTGTATACATAAACTGTACAACTGTATACAGAAACTGTACAACTGTATACATAAACTGTACATCTTTACGCAGAAACTGTACAACTGTACACAGAATCTGTATAACTGTGTACAAAAACTGAACAACTGTATACAGAAAGTGTATAACTGTACACAGAAACTGTATAACTGTACACAGAAACTGTATAACTGTACACAGAAACTGTATAACTGTACACAGAAACTGAACAACTGTACACAGAAACTGTATAACTGTGTACAGAAACTGTATAACTGTACACAGAAACTGTATAACTGTACACAGAAACTGAACAACTGTACACAGAAACTGTATAACTGTGTACAGAAACTGTATAACTGTATACAGAAACTGTATAACTGTATACAGAAACTGTATAACTGTACACAGAAACTGTATAACTGTATACAGAAACTGTATAACTGTATACAGAAACGGTAGAACTGTATACAGAAACTGTATAACTGTGTACAGAAACTGTATAACTTTACACAGAAACTGTATGACTGTATCCAGAAACTGTATAACTGTACACAGAAACTGTACAACTGTATACAGAAACTGTATAACTGTATACAGAAACTGGACAACTGTATACAGAAACTGTATAACTGTATACAGAATCTGTATAACTGTGTACAGAAGCTGTATAACTGTCTACAGAAGCTGTATAACTGTACACAGAAACTACAACTGTGTACATAAACTGTACAACTGGGTACAGAAACTGTACAACTCTACACAGAAACTGTACAACTCTACACAGAAACAGTACAACTGTACACAGACACTGTACAACTGTATACAGAAACTGTACAACTGTATACAGAAACTGTATATTTGTGTACAGAAACTGTACAACTGTACACAGAAATTACAACTGTATACATGAGCTGTACAACTGTATAAAGAAACTGTACAACTGTATACAGAAACTGTACAATTGTGTACATTAACTGTACAACTGTACACAGAAACTACAACTGTATACAGAAACTGTACAACTGTGTACAGAAACTGTACAACTGTACACAGAAACTGTACAACTCTACACAGAAACTACAACTATATACATAAACTGTACAACTGTATACAGAAACTGTACAACTGTACACAGAAACTGTACAACTGTACACAGAAACTGTACAACTGTATACATGAACTGTACAACTGTGTACAAAAACTGTACAACTGTACACATAAACTGTACGACTGTGTACAGAAACTGTACAACTGTAAACATAAACTGTACAACTGTACACATATACTGTGCAACTGTTTACAGAAACTGTTCAACTGTATACAGAAACTTCATAACTGTACACAGAAACTGTACAACTGTACACAGAAACTGCACAACTGTACACATAAAGTTTACAACTGTTTACATGAACTGTAAAACTGTGTAGAGAAAATGTACAACTGTATACAGAAACTGTATAACTGTGTACAGAAACTGTACAACTGTACACAGAAACTGTACACAGAAACTACAACTGTATACATAAACTGTACAACTGTATACATAAACTGTACAACTTTACACAGAAACTGTACAACTGTACACGAGAGAAATACAACTGATTACTGAATAGTGCATTAGAGATAACGACTTACTTTTGTATTTCATTTTTTATTTGTGTATTTATTTTCTTTTAGTATTTTAGTAAGAAAAAAATATTGTATTTTTTTAATTTTTTATGTATTTATTTTTATTTATTTTTTCGTGTGTGTGTGTGTTGGGGGGGGGGGGGGGGGGGCAATATTCACCCTGGTTATGAATTATTGGTTTGTCAGCACACAATCAATGCTTTGTCAGCACTCTATCCATGCTTTGTCGGCACACTATCCATGCTTTATCAGCACACTATCCATGCCTTGTCAGCACACTATCGATGCTGTCACAGCACACTATCCATGCTTTGTCAGGACACTATACATGCTTTGTCAGCACTCTATCCGTGCTTTGCCAGCACACTATCCATGCTTTGTCAACACACTATCCATGCTATGTCAGCACACTATGCATGCTATGTCAGCACACTATCCATGTTTTGTCAGCACACTATCCACGCTTTGTCAGCACACTATCCATGCTTTGTCAGCACACAATCCATGCTTTGTCAGCGAACTGTCCATGCTTTGACAGCACACTATCCATGCTTTGTCAGCACATTATCCATGCTTTGTCAGCACACAATCCATGCTTTGGCAGCACACTATCCATGCTTTGTCAGGACACTATCCATGCTTTGTCAGCACACTATCCATGCTTTGTCAGCACACTATCCATACTTTGTCAGCACACTATCCATGCTTTGTCAACACACTATACATGCTTTGTCAACACACTATCCATGCTTGTGGGATCACCACTGTGGTTAACGTGTGCGACCTGCAGCAGAGGTGGATGATACGTCGTAATAGAACTGAAAAGGGTTAAAACGACTTGACACCAAACTCACTAATGTGGAGTTATGTGGTGCTCCAAACACTGTAAGATATGTACAGCAGGGACACTGCTGAAACTGTAGCCTTACCATCATCATAAATAATTATCAAACAACATATTTTAACAGCTGTCAACACGACGCCATACAATACAGACCCTGCTAAGACGCAACTGAGGCAAGGTACGATTCCTTCTTAGCTTCCAAATATATTTGACATCCAAAACGATGACGTTCAGTACTCTGTCTCATACTATGTCGAGGTTACAGTCAATGTTACTGTCACATATTATGATGAGAGTACATTCAATGTTACTGTCACATACTATGCCAAGGTTACTGTCAATGTTACTGTCTCATACTATGTCAAGGTTACTGTCAATGTTACTGTCACATACTATGCCAAGGTTACAGTCAATGTTACTGTCACATACTATGAGGGTACAGTCAATGTTAATGTCACATACTATGCCAAGGTTACAGTCAATGTTACTGTCACATACTATGAGGGTACAGTCAATGTTACTGTCACATACTATGAAGGTACAGTCAAAGTTACTGTCACATACTGTGCCAAGGTTACAGTAAATGTTACTGTCACATACTATGCCAAGGTTACAGTCAATGTTACTGTCACATACTATGCCAAGGTGACAGTCAATGTTACTGTCACATACTATGCCAAGGTTACTGCCAATGTTACTGTCACATACTATGCCAAGGTCACAGTCAATGTTACTGTCACATACTATGCCAATGTCACAGTCAAAGTTACTGTCACATACTATGCCAAGGTCACAGTCAAAGTTACTGTCATATACTATGCCAAGGTTACAGTCAATGTTACTGTCACATACTATGCCAAGGTTACAGTGAATGTTACTGTCACATACTATGTCAAGGTTACAGTCAAAGTTACTGTCACATACTATGCCAAGGTTACAGTCAATGTTACTGTCACATACTATGAGGGTACAGTCAATGTTAATGTCACATACTATGCCAAGAGTACAGTCAATGTTACTGTCACATACTGTGCCAAGGTAACAGTCAATGTTACTGTCACATACTGTGCCAAGAGTACAGTCAAAGTTACTGTCACATACTATGCCAAGGTTACAGTCAAAGTTACTGTCACATACTATGAGGGTAGAGTCAATGTTACTGTCACATACTATGTCAAGGTTGCAGTCAATGTTACTGTCACATACTATGCCAAGGCTACAGTCAATGTTACTGTCACATACTATGCCAAGGTTACAGTCAATGTTACTGTCACATAATATGCCAAGGTTACAGTCAATGTTACTGTCACATACTATGCCAAGGTTACTTTCAAAGTTACTGTCACATACTATGCCAAGGTTACAGTCAAAGTTACTGTCACATTCTGTGCCAAGGTTACTGTCAATGTTACTGTCACATACTGTGCCAAGGTTACAGTCAAAGTTACTGTCACATACTATGCCAAGGTAACAGTCAATGTTACTGTCACATACTATGAGGTTACAGTCAATGTTACTGTCACATACTATGAGGGCACAGTCAATGTTACTGTCACATACTATGCCAAGGTTACAGTCAATGTTACTGTCACATACTATGCCAAGAGTACAGTAAATGTTACTGTCACATACTATGCCAAGAGTACAGTCAATGTTACTGTCACATACTTCGAGGGTACAGTCAATGTTACTGTCACATACTATGCCAAGGTTACAGTCAATTATACTGCCACATACTATGCTAAGGTTACAGTCAATCTTACTGTCACATACTATGCCAAGGTTACAGTCAATGTGACAGTCACATACTATGATGAGGGTACATTCAATGTTACTGTCACATATTGTGCCAAGGCTACAGTCAATGTTACTGTCTCATACTATGGCAAGGTTACTGTCAATGTTACTGTCACCTACTATGAGGGTACAGTAAATGTTACTGTCACATACTATGATGAGGGTACATTCAATGTTACTGTCACATACTATGCCAAGGCTACAGTCAATGTTACTGTCACATACTATGATGAGGGTACATTCAATGTTACTGTCACATACTATGCCAAGGCTACAGTCAATGTTACTGTCACATACTATGATGAGGGTACATTCAATGTTACTGTCACATATTGTGCCAAGGCTACAGTTAATGTTACTGTCTCATACTATGGCAAGGTTACTGTCAATGTTACTGTCACCTACTATGAGGGTACAGTAAATGTTACTGTCACATACTATGATGAGGGTACATTCAATGTTACTGTCACATACTGTGCCAAGGCTACAGTCAAAATTACTGTCACATATTATGCCAAGGCTACAGCCAATGTTACTGTCACATACTATGCCAAGCTTACAGTCAATGTTACTCTCACATACTATGCCAAGGCTACAGTCAATGTTACTGTCTCATACTATGCCAAGGTTACAGTCTATGTTACTGTCTCATACTATGCCAAGGTTACTGTCAATGTTACTGTCACATACTATGCCAAGGTTACAGTCAATGTTACTGTCACATACTATGCCAAGGTAACAGTCAATGTTACTGTCACATTCTATGAGGGTACAGTAAATGTTACTGTCACATACTATGCCAAGGTTACAGTCAATTTTACTGTCACATACAATGCCAAGGTTACAGTCAATGTTAATGTCACATACTATGCCAAGGTTACAGTCAATGTTACTGTCACATACAATGCCAAGAGTACATTCAATGTTACTGTCACATACTATGAGGGTACAGTAAATGTTACTGTCACATACTATGATGAGGGTACATTCAATGTTACTGTCACATACTATGCAAAGGTTACAGTCAATGTTACTGTCTCATACTATGCCAAGGTTACTGTTAATGTTACTGTCACATACTATGCCAAGGCTACAGTCAATGTTACTGTCACATACTATGAGGGAACAGTCAATGTTACTGTCACATACTATGCCAAGAGTACAGTCAATGTTACTGTCTCATACGGTGCCAAGGTAACAGTCAATGTTACTCTCACATACTAATGAGGGTACAGTCAATGTTACTGTCACATATTATGAGGGTACTGTCAATGTTACTGTCACATACTATGCCAAGGTTACTGTCACATACTATGTCAAAGTTACAATCAATGTTACTGTCTCATACTATGCCAAGGTTACGGTCAATGTTACTGTCACATACTATGTAAAGGTTACAGTCAAAGTTACTGTCACATACTACTCCAAGGTTACAGTCAAAGTTACTGTCACATATTATGCCAAGGTCACAGTCAAAGTTACTATCACATACTATGCCAAGGCTACAGTCAATATTACTATCACATACTATGCCAAGGTCACAGTCAAAGTTACTGTCACATACTGTGCCAAGGCTACAGTAATTGTTACTGTCACATACTATGCCAAGATCACAGTCAATGTTACTGTCACATACTATGCCAAGGTCACTGTCAAAGTTACTGTCACATACTGTGCCAAGGCTACAGTCAATGTTACTGTCACATACTATGCCAAGGTCACAGTCAATGTTACTGTCACATACTATGCCAAGGTCACAGTCAAAGTTACTGTCACATAATGTGCCAAGGCTACAGTCAAAGTTACTGTCACATAATGTGCCAAGGCTACAGTCAATGTTACTGTCACATTCTATGCCAAGGCTACAGTCAATGTTACTGTCATAAACTGTGCAAAGGCTACAGTCAATGTTACTGTCTCATACTATGCCAAGAGTACAGTCAATGTTACTGTTACATGCTATGCCAAGCGTTCGATACATTTGCGAGTTGTACTTTCAAAATATAAAACAGATTAAAAGTGATTATTCAACCTCATGTATTTGTTTCTACGTAATGTTAATATCTATAACTTTACAACCAGATTTCCAAAGGTCGATTGTTGTCATCACAGTCTCTGCCGCAATCGGTGCAGTACTGGTCGTCACAGTCATCATCGTTGTCGCAGTCATCGTGTTCCGGTGAGCGTCTTTCGGGGACAATACATCTTGTACATCTTGTTATTCTGCAGGAGGCAGCTCCAGGTGTCTCAGATCAGGGCTGCTGGTTCGCTACAGCATGTGACGGGAGAAGTAATGGGGAATGCTACTTTTAAATGTTTGATTTACTTCAAAATATATTAATTGAATATGGTGAGAATGGCTTTAATTACTACTTTGAAACGACGTGATACGTGTCTTCCAGAAAGGAACCGATCAGTCCAGGGAAGCAGTACGTCATTGAGGAGACAAACTCCAACGAGGAAATGAAGGAAGTGGAAGACTGTGACATGCCAACCTTCGTCATGGATACCCTCATGTAGCATAGCAACCGTTGTCATGGATACCCTCATGTAGCATAGCAACCGTTGTCATGGATACCCTCATGTAGCATAGCAACCTTTGTCATGGATACCCGCATGTAGCGTAGCAACCGTTGTCATGGATACCCTCATGTAGCATAGCAACCTTTGTTATGGATATCCTGATGTAGCATAGCAACCGTTGTCATGGATACCCTCATGTAGCATAGCAACCTTTGTTATGGATATCCTGATGTAGCATGGCAACCGTTGTCATGGACACCCTCGTGTCACAAAATGCCCTCGTTTAGAATAGCAACCGTGATAATAAATATCGAATGTTATCTCAGCCATGTTACCAAGCCTATGTCATGGCTACCCCTGTTACCAAGCCTGTGTCATGGCTACCCCTGTTACCAAGCCTGTGTCATGGCTACCACTGTTACTAAGCCAGCGTCATGGCTACCACTGTTACTAAGCCTGAGTCATGGATGAGCTGAACTTAAATGGCAGCCTGTGTTTTAGATACAAGCATGCGACATGCAACGTATTTCACTGTCAATCCTTGCCTGTCGTGGACATATTACGGTGTAATGTTGTCATATCACATTGTATACAAAACATATTGTGGAAATAAACGTTCTGGCTCATGCCAATCTTCAGAAGATGTCAGTATGATCTGTTCTCACCGTCATATTGCTTTCCTTGTTATGATTGACTGTTATAGACAATGTGTATTTTATATAATGTCTGTGTTGCTAAACATATATCACTGTTTTCTCTCATTCTGTCGGTTTTTTTTGTATTCACGTTTTGTTCTTGCCAGTCCACATCAACAGCCAATGTTGTTTCTCCTGAATAAGTTTTAGATTATAATTACACGTCGTACAACAGCACAGTATTTTCGGAACAAAGAATCCTAACCCTTGTGCATGTTTATATACTTAAGACTTGTTTTATTGTTTAATGAAATATACCTTGAAAGTATAATTTTATATTTCTCATACAAGTCGTATATTCTTCCGCGATGTGTATATTTCTGATATTCATTAAATAACTGTAGTCTGTATATATTCATATGCTGTACATGGGATAATGTGATATTCTGACTTGATGTCGCTGATTTTTAATGATCCATTCATTAATTTTGTCACCGCTAGATGTACATGTACTACTGTATTTCTACGTGGAATTAAGCGTGTGATTATTCCGATGACGAACACGGTGCTACATATATCCGGGAGTGTTGCACAGTATTAGATCAGCAGTGAGAAAGGGGACGTCAATAGTAACATGGGCACTTGTGACAAAAGGTTTTGATATTTGAAACACTAAACACCAGTCATATAATAAAATATTCAAATGCTTCGACATTATGAAGTTATGGTGTTGATTCCGTGTGGAAATACATTTGTTGTTTGGTTTTGCTGTTTAAAGTCACAGTCAGCAATATTCCAAAGTAAACGAATAAGTAATATTATAAGCAACGTCCCACACCGCTGTCCTGATCATCTGACCCCGTCTGTTACGGAAGACATGCGTGAGAGTGGTTATTCCCTGGTGTTGTCTCGTATTAATATTGATTTGTAGCGGCAACATCTTCTAATCCACGTGTAAAACCTACAATAAAACATACAGTAAAACATACAATAAAACATTCAATAAAGGCCTCATCGGAATTGGGAAGACAAGCATTATATGGCCGTTCGATTTGTCGTAGTTTTAAATACCCACATAGTCCGAATACAGCTGTGTTATAGTCCGGATACAGCTGTGTTATAGTCCGGATACAGCTCTAGTCCGGATACAGCTGTGTTATAGTCTGGATACAGCTGTGTTACATCATATGCATCAAGGGACATGAGACCGTGGTTTTACTGAATTCTCCTTGCACGTCCATTGTTGTCTAAATAAATGAATAAATGGAAACCTGACTTCGCTTTTGTGTCGTTTCAAAAAGTGTTGTTTGTTCTTTTGATGAAATCGATTTCTGTGGCCGATGAGACTGTTGGATTCATGAAGGATGTCACGTTGACCCAGGTTGCTGCCTGGCCAGTAGAGCGAGTAGCGAAAACTCTGATGAGGATGTAGTCTGGCGTTACTGATACCTGACTATGAACAGCTCGCTGCACATCCTTCTTTTCCTGGTTTAGTGCTGACTGTCATTAGCGCATTAACTTCATTAGGTTGACGTATCGATAACAATTTTCTAAAATGTAGGCCCACTTATTCCCGTCATATAGAGTGATCGAAACAGATGGGTCTGTATTTGTAAATCGCCCAGCTTCCTTAGACTCGCTTAGACTTTGTCTTGTGCATGGATATACATTAACATATATTATTCACGTTTTGCTTCACTCATATGAAATGTTTTAAACAGTATGTGTCACGTGACCTTCGCGATAGATACACAAAGTTTCTGAAGTTTGTCCGAAGCTTGAAAAGCGAGCGAGCTGACCGTTCTCATGTACTTTAAGATGAATTCTGAGAGGCAATATCACTGGGTTTCCTGTAAAATAAAACATAAAACTAACCCTAGAAGTCATGTGTCCTGATCCTGGCCACGCATAAACCTCAAACATTTACACAAATATGTATGCCCCACGACCTAGTTTTGTGATGTTGGTAGAAATGTCTTGAAGTCTCTAGTTTCTACACATTTGTCAATCCAACTAAAGTCAGCAATACAGGGTTATATCTACGTTACACATATTCTCCACGACACGGGCGTTTAGTTTGGAATGGACCCCACGTTGCACTTTCGATAAGACAAGCAGAGTTAGCTCCCTTCCCGAACAACCGATAATGGGGCTTCGCACACGTTTGGTTGTGGACACTGACAGTTGTATCTACCTGGTCGGTTTTGTTGACCTAGTTAGTCGTAAAAGACCCCGATACCGCTTTATCAGTTGGCTTCCTCCTACCGATTACATCATACATAATATATATGTCAACTGTACCGTGTCAGGTTTTTTAAAGGTTATCATTAATTGTTTAGCCATTGTAGTCAACGCTAAATATATAAGACAAGGACCCTGACACAGTTGCCCCGATTAAAGTCTGGTTTGCTTAAGTCACATAGGTCGCTGTATCTGATCACATCCGGCCGGGCGCGCAGATCTTAGATGGCCACAATTTGCCTGTATATTACGTGCTTCAACTGAATGGAGAGATACATGCGTCGGCTCTGTTTTACATGTAGTGATCAATAGACACGAGCTCATGTTATAGAAGCGATCGAATAATGGACTTGTAATCTTATGATTATGGAAAGGATAAGTCGCTGCTTTTATTTCATCAAGTTCTAGTACTACGTCTTAGTGTGTCACGAGGCCATAGTGTTTCTACCAGTTAACACACACATACAGGACCTGCAAGGAGGCACTGGGATGAGAAACATTAACAATTATTGAATTATTAAAATGTTTTCCTAAACCTTAAGGCTTCCTACAAAAAACTACAGGGTGTGCGTGTGACTGTACGTGCTGACAGAAGAAAAACACCGGGTGTTTTAACATACATTCTGTACATTCTAACATTCTTTGCGTGTTCAATAAACACTGACCTTATTATGCAAATTGGCGGGTGCTGACGATGAGGAAGGATTACTTACCATTTTCGCTAACACCTGGTGCTATCACTGACATCATTCATATATTTGTCTCCGCTCTTTTGGCTTTACACACAAAGGAATCTGTTTCTATAGCTAATCGAGTTTGGTTAAGTTCTGGTGTTTACACTTTATGTTTCCTCTATTGGTGTTTACTGTGGTAAAGACATCATTACCCCTGTGACAACATTTCTACAGTTTACATTTTTCGTCTTTTTTATAACTTCACAAACAATTCACAGCACATATTGGATATCTCCCCCACCCCCTGAAATACTAATAAATACCGTCAAGGTCATGGCTGTACCACGCCCACACAACCCCCGGCTACATTGTTACAGTAATAGTTTAACCACTTAGGTCTGTATGCAGGGTTATAGAATCCATAACCCGACACATGGATACCTCACATCTCTCATTTCACCTGCATGGGACGTGTATAGAAACGGGAACTCACCACCTCTCATTGCACCTGCTTGGGTTCGTGTATGGAAGCGGGAACTCACCACCTCTCATTGCACCTACTTCGGACGTGTACAGAAGCGGGAACTCACCACCTTTCATTGCACCTACTTCGGGCGTGTACAGAAGCGGGAACTCACCACCTCTCATTGCACCTGCTTGGGTCGTGTATAGAAGCGGGAACTCACCACCTCTCATTGCACCTACTTCGGGCGTGTATAGAAACGGGAACTCACCACCTCTCATTGCACCTGCTTGGGTCGTGTATGGAAGCGGGAACTCACCACCTCTCATTGCACCTACTTCGGGCGTGTACAGAAGCGGGAACTCACCACCTTTCATTGCACCTACTTCGGGCGTGTACAGAAGCGGGAACTCACCACCTCTCATTGCACCTGCTTGGGTCGTGTATAGAAGCGGGAACTCACCACCTCTCATTGCACCTACTTCGGACGTGTACAGAAGCGGGAACTCACCACCTCTCATTGCACCTGCTTGGGTCGTGTATAGAAGCGGGAACTCACCACCTCTCATTGCACCTACTTCGGGCGTGTACAGAAGCGGGAACTCACCACCTCTCATTGCACCTGCTTGGGTCGTGTATAGAAGCGGGAACTCACCACCTCTCATTGCACCTACTTCGGGCGTGTACAGAAGCGGGAACTCACCACCTTTCATTGCACCTACTTCGGGCGTGTAAAGAAGCGGGAACTCACCACCTTTCATTGCACCTACTTCGGGCGTGTACAGAAGCGGGAACTCACCACCTCTTATTGCACCTGCTTGGGTCGTGTACAGAAGCGGGAACTCACCACCTCTCATTGCACCTACTTCGGGCGTGTACAGAAGCGGGAACTCACCACCTCTCATTGCACCTACTTCGGACGTGTACAGAAGCGGGAACTCACCACCTCTCATTGCACCTACTTCGGGCGTGTACAGAAGCGGGAACTCACCACCTTTCATTGCACCTACTTGGGTCGTGTACAGAAGCGGGAACTCACCACCTTTCATTGCACCTGCTTGGGACGTGTATAGAAGCGGGAACTCACCACCTCTCATTGCACCTGCTTGGGTCATGTACAGAAGCGGGAACTCACCACCTCTCATTGCACCTGCTTGGGTCGTGTATAGAAGCGGGAACTCACCACCTCTCATTGCACCTACTTCGGACGTGTACAGAAGCGGGAACTCACCACCTTTCATTGCACCTACTTCGGGCGTGTACAGAAGCGGGAACTCACCACCTCTCATTGCACCTACTTCGGGCGTGTACAGAAGCGGGAACTCACCACCTCTCATTGCACCTACTTCGGACGTGTATAGAAGCGGGAACTCACCACCTCTCATTGCACCTACTTCGGACGTGTACAGAAGCGGGAACTCACCACCTTTCATTGCACCTGCTTGGGTCGTGTATGGAAGCGGGAACTCACCACCTCTCATTGCACCTACTTCGGACGTGTACAGAAGCGGGAACTCACCACCTTTCATTGCACCTACTTCGGGCGTGTACAGAAGCGGGAACTCACCACCTCTCATTGCACCTGCTTGGGTCGTGTACAGAAGCGGGAACTCACCACCTCTCATTGCACCTACTTCGGGCGTGTACAGAAGCGGGAACTCACCACCTCTCATTGCACCTACTTCGGACGTGTACAGAAGCGGGAACTCACCACCTCTCATTGCACCTACTTCGGGCGTGTACAGAAGCGGGAACTCACCACCTTTCATTGCACCTACTTGGGTCGTGTACAGAAGCGGGAACTCACCACCTTTCATTGCACCTGCTTGGGACGTGTATAGAAGCGGGAACTCACCACCTCTCATTGCACCTACTTCGGACGTGTACAGAAGCGGGAACTCACCACCTTTCATTGCACCTGCTTGGGACGTGTACGGAAGCGGGAACTCACCACCTCTCATTGCACCTGCTTGGGACGTGTATAGAAGCGGGAACTCACCACCTCTCATTGCACCTGCTTGGGATGTGTACAGAAGCGGGAACTCACCACCTCTCATTGCACCTACTTGGGTCGTGTACGGAAGCGGGAACTCACCATCTCTCATTGCACCTACTTGGGACGTGTACGGAAGCGGGAACTCACCACCTTTCATTGCACCTGCTTGGGACGTGTACGGAGGCGGGAACTCACCACCTCTCATTGCACCTGCTTGGGATGTGTACAGAAGCGGGAACTCACCACCTCTCATTGCACCTGCTTGGGATGTGTACAGAAGCGGGAACTCACCACCTCTCATTGCACCTGCTTGGGTCGTGTATAGAAACGGGAACTCACCATCTCTCATTGCATCTGCTTGGGACGTGTACAGAAGCGGGAACTCACCACCTCTTGACACAGAACACCCGGATGGCAAAACACATCATAACAATACAACCACGATGTTTTCATCGGATAAATACGCTTTGTTCATTTGTTTTGCAACATACAGTACCAAACATTTATACAAAATAGCCGACAAGGAAAGTGACATTTGTGTATGGCTTTCAATGTTATTCAGTTTTTATTCTTCATTGGATTATTTAGCTCATTACATTGTCATACAACTGTCAAAGGATAAACGTATCAGTAGTTGTGGAGAATCATCCTCCTGGTAACCTATGACGACAACCTGGCGGAACGCGACCCAGATACAGCACATCAGGCGAGAAGCGCGGGGTCAGACTGTCCAACTTGCCCTCCTCTGTCTGAGCTGTAGCTGCCACACACGTGCATGTCCTCAATACCAGACTCGCAGCTGGGTGGTTGTCATTGTGTAACATGCTGTCTTATTGAATATCAGGCGACACACGCGGTTGTGGAAAAATGAGACACAACTTTTGAGGGATGGTAATATAGCAGTGAGGTATGTTACCTGACCACTGCTCAGACCACTGACTTGTTGAAACTCCCCACATTGGGTTTTGTGTTACTGGCTTTAGTATTAAACTATTATTTACTTTGTGAAAGGAGGTTCCCATATTCAAAATTCAAATATTTGTCAATCATTTACTTGAGTTATTACAAAGGTAAAACTAAACAGAAATAAATTAATACAAACGGACACGGTCGTCACGAAGTGTATGGGAGCTTTTCAAGAGTGTTCAAGTGCAAATGTTATGTATGATGACATGTGCGAACTAGCATCATGTTGGCGGTAAGCACCGCTAAAACAAACTTCCATGACGTAACGTACTACGTGGGTGTAAGAGTGAGTGAATATGGTTTTACGCCGCTTTTAGCAATATTCCAGCAATATCACGGCGAACGCTTTAACCACTAGGCTACCCGACCACCTAGGTGGGTGTAAGAACTATCATACATTCGAATGTATGCCCTGATAGTCAACATTACATCCTGCGGATGACGTGATACCTTTAAAGGAAAGTGTTTATAATCTTTAAAGAAAGTTAAATGTACTAGATAAATTTTGTGACACGTGGAAATGTCAGTTAATATGTCTACAACAAAGGTTGTTGTGCTAACGAAACGGGGGTGGACTTTCACGTTTCGCAAAACGGCTTATTAAAGATGATAGGATTCAAGTTTTTTTCAGGATACACCTATTGCAGATAGCAGATATATGACGTTGATTTTTCAGTAATCAAGTCTGGACCTGGCAATCCAGTGATTGACATCATGAGCATCGATCCACGCAATTGGGATACGATGACATGCATCAACTAAGTCAACATGCATCAACTTTCCTCCTCAAAAATGCATTATCATGCACAATTAAAAACGTTTATTAATTGTGAAACGTATCTGAAATTTATGCCGCCAGTTAAACTAAAAACTGATCTTTCTAGATTTCGAATAAGCTGTTCCGATCTAGAAATCGAACGTGGGCGGCATGCAGATATTCCACGAAATCTACGTAAATGTAAGTTATGCAGTTGTGTTCGAATGGAATTCCACTTTAAATTTATCTGCTCCGTGTTTGATAACTTAAGCCAAACTTATTTAAAAAAAACCAATTTATTTCTCCATCCCAACTATCACAAATTCAACCTCCTTTTATCATCGCAAGATCCTAACACTGTAGTTAATTTAGCTAAATACATTTTTAATGCTAATGTTGAAAGAAACGTATTATACAATGTTTAACAGTCTGTCTAAATTATTATATTCTGTACACAAAGCCCTGTGGCCTATACACAAAGCCCTGTGGCCTATACGTATTGAATAAAATAGAATTGAATTGAAACGTTCGAAGCAAACATTGGGAAATATGTAATCAGGCTACGTATTGTCTTCATTTAACTTTGAATGACTATGACAGAACAATTCCAAATACATTTCTGATGTGTGCAGATGCGACACCAAGCATGGAATTTAAGAATGATGGCAAATAAATATAAGGTGTCAGTCAAACACCAATGATTCTGTAATAGGTAGAGGAAGTGTTCAATGTGTTTCTGGGTCTGACGATTAATAACAACGTGAATACAGACATAACTAATATTAGACAGGGAAGTTACATTGTGCAAGTACATGAATGGCTGCTCTGATAGGCCTGTCGTATGCTTTGTTAAGTCACCAATACAGTTGATCAGCGACGATCTTGACAAAGGTCACCACGCAATGAAATGTACCCGGCACGGAAAACCACATTCGATCCACAAACACAACGTAATACCAAGTGTTGCCCATTTTCCTCCCAGATTCTGTACACGTGCTCAGAGGTGAGGTGAAATGGGGTTTAACGTCGCGTTCAAGATTATTGCACTTACATAGCGACGTGCATGCACGTGTATGTGTGGCTGCTTGTACTAGTCCGGACTGATGCCGATTTATAGTGCTAGCACACTGAGGTACCATGCCGCAGTTAAACATGAATACCCCACTCAGACACAGTATACTGACTCCGAGCTGACCTGTCCTTGTTTTAGCCCTTTAATGCCGAGCGCCAGACAGGGTAACAAGTACCATCTTTTAACGTCTTTTGGTATGACGCGGCTGGGGATCGAACCCCGGACCTTCCGCTCTCCGGGCGGACGCTCTACCATTAGACCACGAAGGCGGTCCCACGTGCTGAGAACATGTTACTGAAGTACATGTACATATACGGAAACGCCCTGGTGGAAACAACGTATTAACCCCAGATGTAACTCTGTATCACTCGGAGTAGTAACTTTAAGTAAATCGTGTTGAAATAAGATACGCCTTTTGCAGTTAGCATAAATAACCGTATAATTTTATTAGATTTTGCATCGTTTGGTGACGATGGATATGGAAACCATTATTGTACGAGAAACATAAGGCTCTTCAGGCACACATGACCTAAACTAAATAATCATTGCTGAGGAGTTAGTTATATTTATTGATGCTATTCAAATATGCTTCAATTGGGAAGAGTCCGTGGAATATGTTTATTCATATTCAATCATTGTTTTCACTAAAAGTGTGTCGTGGCGTAGCGTGGCCAACGTTCTAACTTTCCCTTTACGTCTAGCAATATGTCTGCAGCTTCAGCTCTTTGTGTCTACATTTCACAGATTATGAAGTACAATCTTCCCTTGATGTCTCGCAATATGTCTGCAGCTTCAGTTCTTTGTGTCTACATTTCACAGATTTTGAAGTACGATCGAGCATGCTCTTTCTACCAGGATTCAGAAGAGCACAATGATGTCCTTGCTCAAAAGTTGTTTTATCAAGGTTACAACATTCAAGGCCTCAGTATCAAGCTAGCAGAAAATCTCAAAATCTCCCTATTTTGACTTGCACCACGTTAGTTGCAATGTATTTTTCAAACTCGCTTTCAACTGCCACATTACATTATCATAGAATGATGATTGTATTTCATTAACATATTTTTAAACACAGTGTACCATCGATATTCAAGATATGTTTCTAGCTCTATGGTTAGTACGTGTGAAACGATTTGGGGGAAATTTGCAATCATTCAAAAAAATTATACCCACAAATCTACGACTAGGAAAATAATAAAATTAGACAAAACGAACATGTTTCATAATTTATTAAAAAAAGCAAATATTAACTTTTGATGTTAGTTACAGGACGAACAAGTAAAGTTTAAATCGTTAAGTTAATACATAATACATAAGATATCTTAATACATAAGAAAGGCAAAAAGAAATCAATAAAAACATAAAGACAACAGAAAGTCCATTCCTTCAAACGCGGCGGGCATGGAGTGGAAGAACAGTTGCATCAGGTTGAAAACTCGTCCTTCAGGTTTTCCTTTTTTCAACTGAATATATTTTCATTACATTGTTTGCAGAGATTACACGGACTGTTCAATGTAAGGTTATTAGTTTTGTGACATCAGTAACCGAAAAACTATAATATTACAATTGCTTTGAAAAGCGTAATGCGTAATTCTGTGGAAAGACACCCTAACAGTCTGTGTGACTGAAAGAAGGAACATCCTTCTCCATTCACACATTATAATGTCATTACTTCTCTGTCCTGGAGGTCGGATATCCTGCACAAATATATGTCACATGGGCACGATTCGATTTGTAGCCTGGAGTTACACTGGGATGCATTGAGCTGAGAAACCGAAGCGAACAAGTGAAACATTAATTGAAACATGAAGTGATCTCTGTAACAGTTGGAGAAGCCAGGTAGATCAGACGGTGATGCACCGCTCCTGTTGATGCGCCCTAACTGCTGCTGACGTGATGCACTGCTCCTGTTGATGCGCCCTAACTACTGCTGACGTGATGCACCTCCCATGTTGATGCGCCCTAACTACTGCTGACGTGATGCACGGCCCCTGTTGATGCGCCCTAACTACTGCTGACGTGATGCACCTCCCATGTTGATGCGCCCTAACTACTGCTGACGTGATGCACTGCTCCTGTTGATGCGCCCTAACTACTGCTGACGTGATGCACCTCCCATGTTGATGCGCCCTAACTACTGCTGACGTGATGCACTGCTCCTTGTTGATGCGCCCTAACTGCTGCTGACGTGATGCACCGCTCCTGTTGATGCGCCCTAACTGCTGCTGACGTGATACACCGCTCCTGTTGATGCGCCCTAACTACTGCTGACGTGATGCACCGCTCCTGTTGATGCGCCCTAACTACTGCTGACGTGATGCACTGCTCCTCTTGGTGCGCCCTAACTACTGCTGACTTGATGCACTGTCCTTGTTGATGGGCCCTAACTGCTGCTGACGTGATGCACCTCCCTTGTTGATGCGCCCTAACTACTGCTGACGTGATGCACCTCCCTTGTTGATGCGCCCTAACTGCTGCTGACGTGATGCACAGCTCCTGTTGATGCACCCAAATGATCATAACCGCTGTTATAGTCTCCACCCATGACCTTGGTTGCTGACGTTGCTGTGTCGTACTCAGGACCAGACATTGGGTGGGGACGTCTGATACCGCTGTGGTTGTAGACGTTACTGGGCTCGGAGACATTACAAGGTAAAGTCACGTGATCATATCCTTGGTAACGAGAGTGTATCATCCTGCCAGGGAGGTCGTCCTCATCTACTGTGGTGTAGTTGTAGATGTTTGCAGATTCTATCTTCCATCTGTCCTCTATGCCCCGTGTGTAGACTGTGACGTGTTCAATGTCCGATGTGTCTTCTCCTTCAGGCTCCAGGTCAAAGTAGTCCAGGCGAGGTGACCGGGCATCCCCCTCCACCGGGGAAGCTGTGGTAGCCAGGGGCATGTGGTCGTCGGCATGGATGGTGCTCTGGTTGCCTAGGCAACCCAGTGTTTGTTATATGATGTACAAGTTTGGATGTGTTCTCACAATGTCTGATTTCATTTCCTATTTTTTTTTGTTCTGGTAATGGCAACAGCCTCGCATGGTCGTACGGATGGTTTCCTGGAGACGTCAGGTACTCCTGTCGTTGCTCATGGACTACAGGTATGTAAGTGTAAGTATATGATGTGGAACTCAACTTGTCCAACTGCTGTGTCTTAAAGGTACCAGCTAGTGTTGCAGTACCGTAGGTGTGGCTGCCTGGTGCGTTCAGCAATCCGTTATCACCACCAACCGTTATATACGTGTAACTTTTAGATGTATTGTCCTGGCGGCTAATCTGGAGGCCAGCACCTGTGGAGGAGGTGTTCCCACTTGGCGGCTCAAGCTCAAGGTACTCAGGAATTGGTTTAGCTTTTTTTTTGCGTCATCCTTAGGTAGTTTTTGTCTGTGAAAGAAGTAAGAATACACTTGCTGGACATCTGGGTTTCAAAATAAACGATGCAATTAAAATAAATAATCAACGTTTACAATTCAGTATACGGCACTAAATAAGAGATTGTTAAATCAATGAACAGAATGAAATCTACGAGTCCCTCTGTGGCATTCTGTCCACCCTCCTAAGTAATCTAATACACCAGGATCATAGACCACATCACCTATACAGCAGCGAGTAATGCCCCATATCTATCTGGATCCACGGAAAGATTATGATCCCTGTTGTGTCAACACGATATACATAATACGGGTTTCACCACAGGGTCCAAGAAGTTCTCTGTTATGTCTGGTCCGATTTAAGATACTCAAATAGTCCAATGTACATAATTATTCAAACATCGTAAACATAATACCTTGGAATACAAATAAAAGTATTTATATCGTTTGTAGGTTGATCACGTTTTCCCAAGTATAGTGCTACATGTTTCTGTTGTTGGAAGTGACAAGAGGTGTGCTGCAACAGGTGTCACGACACAACAGAAATAAGGCTCAGATAGATTTCCCTGTGGTGAACATACAGTGAGTGTCTGTCTGTTAGGGTGAGTGGGTGGCTTTTAGCAGCATCACGGGCGGTACCTGAAATCTGCTTCACTCATTGAAACCGGTTGATGCTTTAACCACTAAGCTACCCCACCGAGTGAGGCAAATGTAAGTAAAATCAACACGCATTATACAGCCTAAATACACCGTCGAAGTCTATGAGTGTACGTTCTTTGCGTATCTTGATTACAAGAACGAGGCAATAGCATGCATGCTGTGCACTCTTCAGGATTGATCTCTGAAAGAGTCCAAAATGTAGGACAACGAATAATAAAACCATTACCTTCTCCTGACACACTACAAGTGTTATCACTAGCGCCACAGCAAGACTCCCTACAACTCCTGCTGGAATTGCATATACATGCCCTGAAAATATGATACAACATTTCATTGATTTTAGATAGTATTGCTTTCAGTATAATTTTGAAAAAGTCTATATATAATAATAGTCTAAAAGGAATATTATTAACACGAACTTTTGAGACACAAGGAAATGTCTTTAAACACAGGTAAAAAACGTTCTTTGCCAGCGTGTAACATTATAGGTTAATATATAACAGTTACATATTTTTACCTGAAACAGTTGAAGTTGATGGCACCTCAGGCGTAGTAGTAAAAGTTGATGGCACCCATGCTGAAGTAACAATAACTGTTGTTGTTGAGGTTGATTGCACAGCAGTGGTAGTAGTGATAACTGTTGTGGAGGTTGATTGCACAGCAGTGGTAGTAGTGATAACTGTTGTTGTGGAGGTTGATGGCACAGCAGTGGTAGTAGTGATAACTGTTGTGGAGGTTGATGGCACAGCAGTGGTAGTAGTGATAACTGTTGTTGTGGAGGTTGATTGCACAGCAGTGTAGTAGTGATAACTGTTGTGGAGGTTGATGGCACAGCAGTGGTAGTAGTGATAACTGTTGTTGTGGAGGTTGATGGCACAGCAGTGGTAGTAGTGATAACTGTTGGTGTGGAGGTTGATGGCACAGCAGTGGTGGTAGCGATAACCGTTGTTGTGGAGGTTGATGGCACAGTGAGTGAGTGAGTGAGTGAGTGAGTGAGTTAAGATTTAAAGTCACATCGGCAATATTTCAGCCATATAGTGACTAAATCAAGTTATACAGTAATAATACATTCACATAGATATTAAAATCTGTCAACAAAGGACAGTAAAAGTACTAGTCTATCACAGGTACAGATTTAAAACTAGCATGTTATCATAAAAATGTGACTACTCTGAATAATACATTATAAGAATGGGCTAGAGATCACCAGCAACCAAAGTTAGGACACCCCAGCAGGATTTACACCGTCCCTCTGGCTACTGGTGAGAGTTAGACAGCTGAAGCCAAAATATATAAAAATAACAAGCATACTACGATTAAAATCCAGGAAAATGAAACATACTTTGAAGGAAGTGGGACTTACGCACCCTCTCAGGAGGACAATCATTTTACGATACTTCAACCCCCTTTGAAGGTACAGCCACAAACAATCACAGTTATCGAATCATTCTTCCAAATTAAAACCACTTATTGTTACAATACATACAATCAAAACTTATCTATTAACTCAATTTCTCTTAAAAAACCAAGAATTAAATGAGTACTGACATTATTAAAAAGATCCTTTAATGAAGATGAATGATAATATTTATCCCTTGTGAGAGAGAAATCGACACAATCAAGCAAAACATGCTTGACGGTGATTCTCTCATCACAAGGGATACAGAATGGAGGATCTTCAGCTTTTAACAAATATTCGTGCGTATAACGAGAATGGCCAATACGACATCGTCGCAGAATGACCTCTTCAAATCTGGACTGACAACCCAAGTAAGTGTAACCGATGGAGTAGTATAGGTAATGGGGGTTCTGGCTCACTTCCACTGGAGCAGGATTCATATACCTATACTGCTACTACAGGGGGGATTTTTTATGTGTAAATGACTATGCGATTCAACGATAGTCATAAGATTCAGCTAAATTGACCACCACCTGGAGCCAATGATATAAATTTTTATAGGTAATGATGGTTCTGGCTCACTTCCACTGGAGCAGGATTCATATACCTATACTGCTACTACAGGTAGCATTTTTTATGTGTAAATGACTATGCGATTCAACGATAGTGATGAGATGTATTAAACGAAACATCAATATTAATTAATAATGAATAAAATTTACTATAGCCCACGAGGATATTGGAAAGGTATAGGAGCAATAAAAAAATTAGCCACCGCGGCTAAGGTATCTAAAGATGTGGCCAAGGATTGGTTAAAGAAACAAGCGTTGTGGCAAATATATTTACCGGCACCGCGTTATATACCGAGGAAGAAGTTTGATATTTCTACGACGAATGAAGTTCATCAGGCTGACCTCTTGTTTCTTCCCCACGATAAGGTAAAACGCAAAACGTATAAATATGCTTTAACAGTAGTGGATGTGGCTAGTCGATACAAAGAGGCTGAGCCATTAACCTCGAAAGATTCAACAGAAGTAGCTAATGCACTGAGCCGCATATATAAACGCGGACCACTAAAATGGCCTAAGCTATTTCAAACCGATCCCGGTCAAGAGTTTATGGGATCGGTAACTAAACTGTTAACAAAGCACGACGTCAAAATCGTCCGGGGTGAAAGAGAGGCCCACCGTAGTCAAGCCATTGTTGAAAGATTTAACCGGACTCTAGCAGAACGTTTGTTTGGCTATCAGTATGGGATCGAAATGAAATCCGAGCGATTGAGATCAACCAAATGGGTGACACGATTACCAGCCGTTGTATCAGCGCTGAATAATGAAGTAACGAGATTAATAGGGAAGAAACCATCCGATGCGATTAAAATGAAATCCGTGACTTCCGAATCTTCAGCACCGAGGAGAGGCAAAGAACAAAAACTTCCGGATAGAGTAAGGGTAAGATATTTATACCAGCCCGGTGAACTCGAAGGAGGCCTACGTCGCGCAACCGATCCCATATGGTCCCTTAAGACGTTTAACATTAGTCGATTGGTTACGAAAGAAGGAGAGCCTATTCTTTATTATCTTCAAGATGGACTGGGTGGGGCATTTGTATGAGAAGAGTTGTTCATAGTTCCCTGACGGTACGGTATTACCACCATAACCATAAGCATAGGTAGTTACACCATCATTATCAATCCATCTCTTTTTATCTAAGGGGGATAATGATGTCTTGTTCATTCTTAATCCATATATCCTATGATCGTAACTTCTTAAAGAGTTCATCTCGTGTTTGAACGTTCTACCGTTGAATAATGATTCTTTATACTGTTCGTGTTTGATATGCTTTTTTACAACATACTTTTTAACACCCTTGGCTTTTCTTATCTCCCCATTATCGGACTTCTTTATAGAATACATCTTAGGTCTTAATCCTACATACTCCGCTATAGGAGTCCCAGCACATTCATCCTTCATCTTACCTAACACCTTTTTATTTACAACGCTGTGCAGTGGATTATCTTTAGGGTAATCGCTCGTATCGTACATATCTATTTTTTCTGCCATATCTTTATACACATCCTCGGTTTGTATTTCCATCAACAAAGAATCTGTGTCGGTATATAACACTTCGCATCTATCGCCGTATTGCTTCTTAAGTTCGTTGTAATAAAAGTCATACATTCAGTGTTTTGACAAGTCGAGAATACTCATACCAACGTACACCGGTCTGTTGAATTTTATATTACTCTTCTGCATATGCAGCGCGGCTAAGTCGTTATCGAATATCTTGCTTCTGTTAAAAGCCGGACTGGCTATAAGTTTCCTGAGTCTTTCTTCCTCATTAGATCTGACTAATTTAACATCAACACGCTTCCTTAGATTCTCCATAGTTTTACCGAATACCGAGTTATTCATGAGCTTATACAGATTCTTTTCGAAATCGCTGGTGGCTATCTTTCTTAAATCTGTGTTCAGCCTTATATAGGGCTCCATCCAAGGGCTTTGATCAAACTTAAGAACTCTGTGTATTTTCTTAAGTTTCATACCTAACGATAGATACAACTGGAGATTTCTGCAGTGAACTATATATTTTGTCTTATCCATCAAATTTGGTACGAGTTTTTCTACGTTAGCTAACCTACTATTACCCATCAAGGAGCGTTGATATTCCGACATCCAGTCTTTATTAACCATTAATCTTTCGGGAGCTAGCGGATAACTGTTATGGTCTTTATGTAAGGAACTCGGATATTCCAAGTCAACTTCTAGTATGTACCCTTTATTCTCATCATTATTATTATTGATTTCATTCACATTGACCCACTCAAAACCACCCGTGGGTAAAGGTTGACTCATAGCCCATCCGTACAAATTGTTAGCGTCGAGATATAATATATGCGTGTCGGGTTTACTCGGATCGTATCCTTCCACTAATTTATTATTAGCCTTGGAATACCTTTTTGCTGCCATCGATATACCACCTCTTAATCCTTTCTCAATAAACAAGTGCATATCGTAATCTGTGAGTAGTTTTAGTTCTACGCCGGTCTTCTTCAACAATGCATCCCACGATAGTCCGGGACTGGAATAGTACCATGCTGGGTCCAAGCCGTATTGTTTTAAACACGTCTTTCTAAATATCTCGAATATATCGGCGAGTAACAGTACATCGGTTTTTAAGTACAGATCGTGATAATCGCCTAAATTCATACAACCTAATTTATCCCAGACCGTCAGAGCGTGTTCATAATCGGTATCTGTTATTCTAGATTCTGTTAAGTTACTATAGAATGATTCGAGGGGTGGTAATTCAGTTTCTTCGAATCTAGACCAATCATCCATATATTCGTATGGATATACACCTTTTCTCAGCAGCAAATGACGAGTTATCTTATCGGTATATTTATTTGTTATCGCAAAGTCATCGGGATTGTTCGCTTTAGCTAAATTGTCCACGGAAGATAACAGAAACTGTATGGAGTCTATGAATCTAAGCCCATTACTTTGCTATATACTAGATTTCCCATCCTTGTCCCTATAATGTATAGGTTCAGTCAACGAGAACGATATGTATTTTTTCATATTGTTAGGAATGCACGTTAAACCGCCGTCGGTCTTTGAGATAGCTTGCATAATGAGATGTGAATCGTATCCCCTAAGGTTATGAAACACAACGGGGATGGGTATTGTTTGAGCATTCATTTTTAGTTTCAAGTTACACTCGTTATGAGCGGCTCCCCGATAATTACCCGTGACGTGACAATGATCTCTTACGGAATCCCCATCCAGGGGTTTATTACAAACGTGACAACTCGTTGACTTCTTGTGGGCCCTCCAATCATCTATCGTCATACGCATGGGTTTCTTACATGATAATTCTTCCCTGATTATTCTCTCTTCATTTTGTAGATATTCTAGGAACTTTCCCGCTGCATCGAGACCTCTGTAAATCACGGGAGTGTTTGTTTTCCCATCATACCTTACAACTATATATCCAAACCCACAAGGAATATGTTCTTGAGTTTTGTACGTATTATTATCTTGGTTGGTATTTTCTATGGGCTTGATAAGCGCTTCGAAGTCGGCGTAAATTACGTACGGTACTGGCATTTGATTACAATAGTGTTCAAATTTTAATATATTTTTTCCCTCTTTAGGCATATCGATCCTGATAGCATTCTGTCCAACACCTCTACAGTCTTCTTTATGCGCTTCTAATAGATCTTGTCTGCTGTACCCATGCAGGCATCTTTCGCAGAAATATTTCTTTTCCTTATGTTTTGTTTGATCGTATAGCACCCTGTTTAAACTCTTTATCCATGTATAATGATATTTTCCATCTGTTTCGATCAGAAATGAATTGATTCTAGGAATATGTTCCGGAGCGGAGCTTATCCTGTGTACAACAATTCCTTTAGAATGTCCGAAAACATTTATAGCTAAATTATTTTGCTTTTCCACCTTATCAATTTGTGATATTGGTGTAGGTTCGTCCATACCATCGAAGTTGAGTCCATCGTTTTGGGGATAGCTAGAAGGTCTATCCGCATTTTTGTCTATGGGGAACAATGCAGATCTTATCATCATTCTTAAAGAGTCATCAGATTTATTTTTTACGTTAATTATGGCTTTTTTCTTCTTATAATACGGGGGTAAATCTATATAAGATCCACCTTTGAAGGGCATATAATTCACTATATCTAAATATAAACTATCGATTTTATCCACACCCCAACCCGAACCTCTATTAGTCCAGCGTTCTAAAGTTTCCTGTATCCTCTGAATTGATGTATCTAATGATGCGTCTATAGTATCGGATTCGGTAATAACTTCTTGATTGCTACGGAAATATGGTTCGGTATATTCGACGCTATCGTCTGCGTTACTTCTACTCAATGTCATTTTAATCGTCAGCTGGTATGTTATACTTTGTAAATCATCTAACTCCCCGTTAATTTTACTTGATATGATGGGCTTAATATCGTTAACATCCATGTTGGAATTAATATCCATCTTCCAACCTCTTAGATATTTACCAACGCCGGTGGTTGTGGGTACAAATATTAATTCTTGTTGTTGTTGAATATTCTCAACATCATTATTATGTTGAATATCATCCTCGTCTTGTTCTTGTTGATTATTATTATCTAGTAAAGCGATCAATTCAGCTCTTCTCATTCGAGAATAACCTCTCAGCCCACTGTTTCTCGCTCGAGCTTTGAGTTCTCTAACAGTCTGGGGTGGTTCCAAACCGAGTAAGGTAATCAATTCAGCTTTTCTCATACGAGAATATCCACGTAGACCACGTTGCTTTGCCATAGCTTTTAACTCTCTGACAAAAACCATAGTGGTTGAATGGTATATGCAAACTGAAACAAATGTCTAATTGGTTGTTTTCATATATCTAAATACGTATTCTCCCCAACCTATTTCTCTCATTGATGTAATCTCTCTTCCTAGCATAAATAATCTGATTCCTGGCCCTATCAGCACCGTGTTTCTTACATAAACAATAACGACCTTTGACCCCTATCCCGCATTCAGAACACGTATAGTTTATGTGTCCACGCTTGATGTAATAATTGTGTATACCGCAGTAAACATCAACACAGCAGCGGTTACATAGAGTCGTCTTCCCCATGAGTGTAAACTTGCAGTTATTCATGGTATATACATCTATCATATCATTTGTCTAAATGCAAATCACATCTACATTAGTGTATAGCTGAAAATCAATAGAGCAGATAACCCCATAATAACAAATGCGACCTCTCGGTCTTTCTGAGCCTCTGACGGTGTATAAAACTGACTCATTGTTGGTCTCGGTATTGGGTCGAGTTTTTTCCCATAAACGAGGTAGTATTCGTGCATGGCAGATTCGACATCCTTAAACGTTTGAATTGAATGTCCTTCCTTAATCAGTTGTTCATGAATAAAGTCTAATCTCTTCATTCTCTGCTGCGTATATTTTAACTGAGCTTCTTGGTATTGTTCTAATGCTTTATTATGTCGTTTACGCTCCTCTTCAGCTTCTTTAGCGTTTGATTCCCTCATACTGGAAAATAAATAATTACTCCCCGAAAAAGCTAGAGCATTAACAACAGCTCCACCGACCATCATAGCAATTGATGCCATATGAATATAAATATTCAAATGTTTAATTACTTCATTATGTCTTCCGGGATAAGTCCTTGTTTGATGAGCATATCCTTCGTTGCCATTGCTAATCCAATATCCAGAACCATCATACCTATATCAAATCCATTAAAATCTAGCTTGGGAGGTGTGGCTTTAGTAATCATTTTAGCCATACGGGCATAGCCAATGGCCAAGCCGGTGACCACCGCTGAATGATACGTCGCGTTTACCAACATTTTACCGTCTGTAACTGGAGTAGTCATGCTTCTTATAGCATTATATGAGGACTAACCTCTAATTGAACTTGTTGTTGCATAGGGGGTGAGGTTTTCTCTTCTCCGGTCTTATAAAAGAACCATACAGCCGCTATACCAGCAACTCCTACTAGTGCCCATGTTTTAATCGGATTTGAATTATTTATTAATTTTACTTTGCGCGCCAGCCCTCCCTTTCTTCCTGCAGCTATTTTTTGGGGGTTCTTAGTTGTTTTTTTGTTTGTGGTGCATCCTCATTCACTTGTGGTTCCTCATTCACATGTGGTTCCGTTTCCGCAATCTGTTGTTCCGTTTCCGCAATCTGTTCACATAAATACATGCGATGTTCTGCCGGGATGGGGAGAAACGTACTAGCTACGACTGTGTATAGTTGTAATATAGACGACCCTATAGTTTTAGTCATGGTAGCTCCCAGTCTAAACTCGTAACGCGCGTACAGTTTTTTAATCTCTTCGTCGGTCATGTTATCAATTTTTTCGATGGTATAATTTTCTCCCAAATATTGGGAACATTTTCCACCGGCTACCAAAGCCGCGAGTCTTTCTCTATGTTTATCTGCATGTTGATGTGTATCTACATCAGATTCTTTGAGCATTTGTTCGATGAGTTCGTCGCATTCCATAATGTAATACCTAAGGAGATATTTAAGTCTAACATAATATAATATGACGTATCCAATACATCCCGTAATAATGAACTGTTGCGAAAGAATGATGATTTCGAACCACATTTTATGTAATATTAACTGCTAATGTTCAATTTGGTACATTTTTTATATAATTTTGCTATATTTTTGCTATATTTTGCTAATATTTTGCTACATTTTTGCTACATTTTGCTAAGCAATTGCATAAGCAGCTGGTTGATCGGTTTTTAATACGAGTTTACAGTGCTTCGTTGCTGCTAACACTTTTCTGACTTTATCTCGTTCACCCTTGGTATAAATGACGTCATTTTCGCGTAAACATTCCTCGAATGAATCTCGATCTTTGCAATGAAACAGCGCTACCCATTTGGTCTGCTCTCTAAGATCTTTCAGGACAGAGTTGTATTTTTGAGTAAGTACCCAAACGCTATGTTGAGTATGCCTTCCGGAGAATGCTAAATACGAAAGCATATCTTTCTTTTTTGTTAGTTCTTTACTCGCGCTGCAGTCGTCTTTTACGAAAAGGGTTGATTCTCCTTTGTATTTTTCGTGACATACTCGGAGACAGTCTTGTAAACGATCGCCCGGATCGACTCTGTGTATTCCGTCGTCATTCATTACCCAATCTCTCGATAAGTATGTTTTATTAACGCTTATAGTCGGGCACAGAATAATAACATGATCGAAAACGTCCCGATAATGACTTTCTAAAATATCTAGAATAAAGGCTGTTTTTCCAAAACCTGTTTGCCCGCATATGATAGCGCAGTGCGGATCTTTAGGTAAAAGATTATCAATAGATTGCTTGCACGAATCTCCCATTTTGTATATTAAGTTGCGCATCCATAATCACGTACAAATATATGTTTAATTTACCAACCGATTCCTGGAGCTTCGTTATCTGTATGGTGACACCCTCGCTAGCATTTTCTATTCTCCTCCCACTGCCGTGTAATTGGTCATCGTCCGTTGTTCGCATGTCGAGCCATAGCGCGTACTTTGAGGTTAGGTATTCACCCATCGATACACTCCCGAGAGACAAATCTTTCACGACCGCGTTAACTTCCGGAGAACGTTTTATAGAAGGAAGTTTTTTAATCTCATCCCACTCGTGATACGCTAGCATTCCTTGGCTATATAGTTGATTAAGAACGCCCTCGATAGTCAATTCTACTTTTGTAATCTTGGGATTGTAGAACTTCTCGGTATTTCTTTTAAACGCATCGGAGGGGTCCTCGAACAACATTAAAATACCCTTCAACGACCTCGTGGAGACGTTTAGATTGATATTCCACATCGTATCTTTTTTGTCCCTCGTGATCTTTCGATGCCGCAGCACGCGATCGTACAAAATGGCTAAACTTCCCGAATACTGGTTACGAATTTGTCTGGCTAATTCGGGATCCGTTATCATATCGTACTCCAAAGAGATATTGTCAATGGAATAGCTAGCATCTACATTAGCGGATCTGATTACTCTACCGTAGTCGTTAAAAGTGAGTTCGTATTCTAACCTATCGCCTAGGGATGCTTGATAAAAAGGCATGTGGGAATCTAGTAATTCAAAGTCTAGGGGAATATAGAATCTGTTACCTAATGCGTCGGCAACGGCCTGATCTTTTACGATGGTACCATCACCATTTTCAGCACCTATGCGCAGTCTCAATGTGTTCTTATTACAAATACCTTGGTACTGTAAGTTTTCCCGCTCTTTATCCGTTCTCCAGAGATCCATGTAACAATAGTATACATCGCTATCGTCGATACTCAAAACCTCATTACCGCTAATTTCAATAGCGATTTTCTTAACGATAGCACGACCTAAGTTCTGAACCGGCTCCCTGTTAACGTCGTTAGAATTCAAAACAATCGTAAATGCTAGTCGGACAGTTCCCGGAACTAACACATCGTGTGCGCCGAGATTAGGAAAGCGAACCAGAAGCGTTTGATTCTGATCGATGGTACTAGGCTTATTAGTTATAGTTACAGACTGACGAATTGCTTTGACCCCTAATGGATCTCGAAGTCTGCGTTGTGGGTTTAACTTGCGTCCGTATTGCGAAGACATTGTTATATTGAAAACATGTACCCTATGTTTAATATAAAAATGACTGATTTTGATATTAATGACTTAGATCTAAGTACCTTAGGTGACTTTGATAACCCAATCGAAGATACTTATGAAACCAGGTTTGGTGGCACAAATCTTAATGATGAAATTTTACAATCAACCGTCAATGATTATTACGATGCATTAAAAGATGATAAAAATTATGTTACTCCAATAGGTCGTGTATATTCAAAGTTTGAGATAGATAGTAAAGGAATATTGCGTGGCGCTCCGGATATTGATCTTATGCATTCTCGTACTCGTAAGGCCCTAGCCTTGTCTACTATAGCCGCTAAAAAAGGCATCGGCTTTGTTCGTGATGAATTAGGTTTTGTAGACTACCGACGACTTTCCGCGAAGACTACTAAGGCTCTTCAGACTATGAGGAAAGAACTCGTTAATACAGATGATTTTGAAGCAGCCTCGATGGTGGCCTCGAACGGACTCGGAGAAATCTTAGATACCTATTACGATAATTCCACGGCCAGTGTACCACATTCAGAGTTCAGTATTCGGGAATTACGAGGTCTTGACAAGGCAATGCAAACTATGCGGGGAGAACTCATCAATAATACAGCAAAGCTATCCGAAATCGACAAACATATAGCTCAAGAGAAAACAAAACTCGAACAGGCGGGCGATGAATTCAGTAGACGTCGCGTTGCTGAAAGATTGCGTAACTTAGAAGAGGAAAGATTGGCCCGCCTCAAAGCAGCTTCCAGTAATAGAAAGGCACTTCGTTCGCAAATCAGTCGTATTCGAGAAACTATCGATCAAGTCCTGAACGATGACACTACACTGGCCGATAAAATTAAAACATTGTTCAGAGAACAGGGAATAACAATTGCTAGTATTTTAACCGCGTTGGGATTTATTATATCGACTTTGACTCTCTCGTTAACAGGTGGTGGTACAGGTGGTAGTACACCGCCTAACGATAAAAACGGTATAAGAGAGTGGATAAAAAAGCATTTAAAAGCATTAGGTTCAGCACTGGGAAAGCTAGCTGAGAAAGCCGCGGCTGCACTTCCCGGTATAATAGGGAGTGTTGTTTCCTGGCTATTGAATTTATTAGCTAAGACCACCACTTGGCTTAGTAAAAACTTGTGGGGGTTGATCGTAGCAATTGCAGGGTTGTTGTACGTATTCGCTAAGAACTATTTAACCAAATCAGTTCGCTAAGAACTATTTAACCAAATCATGAGTAAGCCAACCGAGACTCCACCCACTACAAGCGCTGTTTTTTCATCGATATGTTGTTGATTTTTAGCCGCAATATGCGGTGACACTTGTGCATCAGTAGATGTTTGTGCATTAAAAGATGTTTTAGTAGATAACTGTGGCTTGACTATTCCCTTTTCGCCCGTGATCGTTTGCGTTATTAATTCGACGTTCATATCTGAATTTATACCTGGTTTTTGTTAATCGGTAGCGATAACAATTTTATTATTATAACCGATCACTTGACCGATCTTAAGTTCCATATTACTCGGAGACATGTATAGTCCCGGTGCATAAACAAAGTCCACTTTGGATTGAACGTACTGTAATGCATCTTGAAAACGCTTTATAGACGATGGTATGTCAACTGGTGAATTAATGGCGTCCTCCACGTTTGAGACAAACTGTATTTGCGCATCGAGCGCCGTCCCAGAACCGATAATGGACGTTCGTGTTTGCGATTGTGCACCGAGAATTGCCCATACATAAGTTCTTATTGATTCATTAACTCTTACAAATCCTGGTTTAGTAAAATTATTTTCCATTTTATCATTAAGGAATTCATTCCAAGCGTTTGCGGTATCGTTCATTTGTATAAATTTTGTAACAATATAAATTAAACCACTCTTAAAACTCATAATATCCCCTCTCCAATCGTGACTATAAAGTTCCCAGCCTTTATACCAATCACCGGTTTTATGCCAATGATCATATATTCTTGCGTAAAGTTTGCTGGTACTATACAACTTACCAAAATTAACATTAGGTTTATTAAGTACTTTATATACATAATCCCTTTCTTCTTTGACGGATTTATTTTCCTCTGTGTAAGGAACACCTAGACCATGGTTTGCTCCTTTAATACGCCAATCTTTACTCGTAGAAACATTAAATTCCTGACAAATACGCTCATACGCGGACCTATCATAATTATTATTTGTGGAATTCCACGCTCGATCCTGCGGTAATGGAGCACTAATTTCTTTAAGTATACGTCTAATCTGATAGTACACGTGAAATAACATAACAGACTTATTCAGTTCAAATCCTGGAGCGTAAAGAGATACGCCACATCCCGTTGTGGCACACCATACGGCAAAGTTTAACTGATTCTGCCAAAATTGCATCGGATTGTGAAACCAATTGTGCACCATTTTATCGCTAGTTGCCGTGACCCTTTCAAAGATATCGGGGAATTTAACTAAAAATTCAGCACCAGAGGCAGTTACTATAATCGATTGATTAGTAATGTATCTCGATTTCATATTTAAGTTATGATATAGTATCATTGTATATTTAATATGTATGTTACACTCCCGGGAATAACAAATGGTCAGTCTATTGAACTGCTTCAAACTATCGATAACTGGGATGGACAACTCGAAGTAGCTCTATGCGATGTAACGTATTACCAACGGTGGACCAATATAAGTGCTGCGAGAGGTAATAATGAGATAATATTAACATATGACGAAAATAGAATTACTACTATACCTGATGGGTATTACAGCATAAGCTCACTCAATGATGGATATTTTAATGCGGAATATTTTTATAATGAATTTCATAATGGAATCAGTATCACACAAAGTGAGGCCACTGGGGCAGTGAAAATCATCAATGAAGGATCAGATATAATTATTGGTGAGAACTTAGCATACACACTTGGATTTAATCGGGCAATAACATTACCACGCGGCATAACAGTGATTGCAGATACTACCGATTTACCTGATTTAGTTCCCTATAAAGAGTTGTTCATTCATCTTGATCAAATAAGCACGACGGATAATATTCAACTAGAAAGTCCTTCAACTCTGCTCAGAAGTGTTCCAGTGAAAGATGAAAAATACAATAGCTGTAGAACGGAATCTTTCTCGTTATTACAATATAAAAAATTAAAGCGGGGTATTATTTCAGACCTTAAAATTTCTGTATTAGATGTAAAACACCAACCTGTACATATAGGATACTTAAGTGTAACACTCCATATTATAAATAATGGTTGATTCCATATTTAAGTTATGATATAGTATCATTGTATATTTGATATGTATGTTACACTCCTGGGAATAACAAATGGTCAGTCTATTCAACTGCTTCAAACTATCGATAACTCGGATGGACAACTCGAAGTCGCTCTATGCGATGTAACGTATTACCCACGGTGGACCAATATAAGTGCTGCGAGAGGAAATAATGAGATAATAATAACAAATGAAAGAGATAGAATTATTACTATACCTGATGGGTATTACAGCGTATGCTCACTCAATGATGAATTTTTTAAGCCTTATGGAGCTAGTCTCACACAAAATGAGGCGACTGGGAGACTGAAATTATCCCCTGGAATAATGGGTGTAATTCCTTACAGGAACTTCAGAATTACAATTGGATTTGCAACCAATTATACTATAAAAGTCGATTCATCAAATGAGGGAAATACATTACCCGATTTAGTTCCCTATAAAGAGCTGTGCATCCATCTTGATCAAATCAGTACAACAGATAATATTCAACAAGAAAGTCCTTCAACTCTGCTCAGAAGTGTTCCAGTGAAAAATGAAAAATACAATAGCGGTAGAACGGAATCTTTCTCATCATTACAATATAAAAAATTGAAGCGTGGTATTATTTCAGACCTTAAAATTTCTGTATTAGATGTAAAACACCAACCTGTACATATAGGATACTTAAGTGTAACACTCCATATTATAAATAATGGTTGATGCATCAGGCCCTGGAACGATAAGACAATGTAATACAATTGCGCTTTCCGATCTAGGAGACACGGAAGGATTCGGTAAACCCGGTACCAATGGTAAGTTATACGCTTTACACTTACACGATAATGTATACAAGCGGAAAGAAGTTATATTCCCGGAAAATCTGGAAGATTTAAGCGATGTCGACGTTAGTAGACTCCTTAAAACCACTCCGTACAATATTATTTACAACAGTGAGAATAAATGGACTATGGTCGAAGCAAACATCAAGTGGCTACTGAATATCGTCATTACCCCACCTTATGCGATGATGGGTAAGGGACATAATTTAACTAAGATAATAAATAGTGGCATCGTACTCGCGGCCTATATCCCGTCAAAACGAAAAAGTGTGTTAGTCACTCCCCTTCCGGAAAAACCAGGTCATATGTTATATAGTCGTCCGGCAATCCAAAATGTTAGTTAAAATTTGGTTACAGAATTCGATAATATTAAAGTTAACTTGAGTGCAATACCTAATATTTCTACGCTTATTATTGAAGTCTTGTTCGGAGATGCACCGGTAGATGCCTTCGAAATATTACCAGGTCTATCAATTAAATGGCTCAAGAAAAACGAGCGTCAACGTTGCAGTATTATTCATGTCGGTGCATCACCCGTTACAACCCTCGAGGGTTTCAAATTATTAAAAGTGGTAGTATTTCTCTTTTTAAGATATTCTTGCCGTATAATATACATTTGATAAGGTTGATGTATACTCTCAAAACATTTAAGCAAGACCAATTAAAGACTATTATATATTCGTAATATACACTATGAGTTTATATCCAGCGCTCGATGAAAAGATGGAAACTGTTGATGGATTTCGATTACATCAAATAAGCGATATAAAACATCGAATAGAAAAGGATAGGGAGTTGAGACTTGGATTGTATAAAAAGTATCGCAGAGCCGTGAATGCTCTGGACGGAGTTGACACCGCTCTTGTAGTGGCTGGCATGGGACTCGGTGTAGCCGGTGTCGGTTTACTATCAACTATAATCGCCGCGCCTATCGTGCTCGGCATGGAAATAGCGGCTGGAGCCTCGGGACTGGCAGGAATAGCGATAAAGTTCATTTCTCGTAGGTTGCAAAAGAAAGCATTAAAACACGATAGTATTCGGATACTCGCCGATGCAAAGTTGAACAGCATCGAGGATCATATTTCGACAGCAGTGGCCGATTGTAAGATATCCGAGGATGAGTTTCGTTTAGTGCAGTCGGAACTCACCAAATACAATGAAATGAAGCAGGAGATTCGATCAAAATCTCGTAAGACCAGTGGTATTAGAGAAGACGATAAAAAAAAGTTCATAGAACAGGGGAGGCAACAAGCGCGTCAATTATTCCGTGCCAAAACCAAAGAACTGGTTGGAGATTAAAAATAAATTGCTTACTATCGTGTGATTACATTTAGACAAATGCTTACATAAATATATAATAATGGAAAAAACTATTAAATGGAGAGAATTACCACAAGGTTTTTATTATATCAGTGATGTCAAACCAACCAAATACGGTAATCAATTGTTTCTTATCAATTTACAAAAAGAGTGTAGTTATATAGTCTGGTCTCCTAGTAAAATGAACGAAGAACTTAATAAAAATGTTGAATATCGCTTTATCGATAAAAATAATGAAGAATATTTTTATTACCATTTAGACTCATCTAAAGCAATGATTGGACCCAGGTATTGGTGAGCTGGAGTCAATTTAGTTTAATCTCATGACTATCGTTGAATCGCATAGTCATTTACACATAAAAAATGCTACCTGTAGTAGCAGTATAGGTATATGAATCCGGCTCTAGTGGAAGTGAGCCAGAACCCCCATTACCTATACTACTGATGGTTTGTTTTATTGCATGTAGCTTATTTACACCTACTTGGGTGTCCCACTTCTTTTGCATAAGGTCCCTGATGTAACATCTAATAACAGGTTTAATATCACTGTATGGAATAAGAAGTGGTGTCACAGATTTATTGAGTGCTGCCTTTGCAGCAGCATCAGCCATTGTGTTACCCACAATGCCGACATGGCTGGGCAACCAACAGAAGACAATGTCGTATTGGCCAGTGGCAAGGTCATTGTACATTTCTAATATATCCAAGATGAATGGATGACCCGAAGACCCGTTTTTAATCGCCTGTAGACAGGACAGTGAATCAGAAAATATTATAAATTGTTTGTGAATGGACTGCTGTTGAATGTATTCCAAAGCTGTGAGTATTGCCTTGGATTCGGCTGTGAATATAGAGCTATTGTCAGGTAATCGGGAAGAGATAGTTTTTGATCCAATGACAGTGGCACTAGACACATTGCTACCGTCCTTGGATCTGTCAGTGAAAATAGAACGGTGAGAATCATAATTGCTCCTCAACTGTAGGTAATCCTGTTGATAGTGTAAGTCATTAGTGTCTGATTTTTTGTTATTAGCAAGCTTTAGATCCACTGTCGGTCGAACCAATTGCCATGGAGGAGATGATAAAAGTCTGTGTGGAGATACAGTATCAAGTTCTATCCTGGCAGCAGTAATATGGGATTTCATCCGAATCCCAAGAGGTGGAATATGTTTGGGTTTCTTCTGAAACAGTTCTTCATATTGTGGATGAAAAACTGTATCATAAGCAGGATTTAATAGATTTGAACGCAGTTTTGCAATATACTGAAGAGACAATTTAATACGTCGTTGGTGAAGAGAAGGCTCATCAGCTTCGACATAAAGGCTATCAATAGGAGATGTCCTGAAGGCGCCAAGACAGAGTCTCAGGCCTTGATGGTGGACTGTATCTAATTTTTCGAGATTACTCTTACAGGCTCCACCATATACAATCGAGCCATAATCTAATTTGGAGCGAATAAGAGATCTGTATAAGCGGAGGAGGGTTGTCTGATCCCCTCCCCACTTAGAATTTGATACGACTTTCAGTAGATCTAAAGCCTTCAGGCATTTATTCTTCAGACACTTAATATGAGGCAAATAGGTCAAATGATGATCAAAAACAAGTCCCAAAAATTTGGCCTCCTCAACAACCTTGATTGGAGTATAGTCAAGAAACAATTCAGGATCTTTATGAGGTTTTTAACTTACACAAAAATGAATACAATTTGTCTTGGATTTTGAAAATTTGAAACCATTTTTTTCACACCAATTCTGAATTTTATTTAAGCAAAGCTGCAATTGTCTTTCAATAGTGCGCATATTTTTGCCACGACACGAAATGTTAAAATCATCAACAAATAATGACCCATCAATCGAGTCATTTAATACAGTTGCCTAACTGTTAATCTTAATACTAAACAAAGTGACAGACAATATACTGCCCTGTGGGACACCCTGATCCTGATTGTAATGATCAGACAGGGTAGAGCCCACGCGGACTTGAAATTGCCTGTCAGTTAAAAACTGAGATACAAATTGAGGCAAACGACCTCTCAAACCAAAGTCATGTAAATCTTTTAAAATACCATGTTTCCATGTGGTATCATATGCCTTTTCCAAGTGAAAAAAGATTGATACCGCGTGTTGTTTATTTACAATGGCATTTTTTATAAACGAATCCAAACGTACTAAATGGTCGATGGTACTTCTGTTTTTTCGGAAACCACATTGAATGTTAGTGATTAAATTGTTGGTTTCCAAGTAACAGACTAATCTATTGTTTAACATACGTTCCATGGTTTTACAGACACAGCTAGTTAATGATATCGGTCGATAATTTGAAGGATCTGAATGATCCCGGCCAGGCTTTGGTATAGGTATGACAATGGAATTATGCCAAGAAGATGGAAAATTCCCTGAAGTCCATATTTCATCAAAGATACAAAGGAGAACTTCTAAACATTATTCAGGCAAGTGTTTTAGAAGTTGATAATGGATGTTATCAGCACCCGTTGCAGTATCATGGGCCTGTCCAAGTGCAGTATTTAGCTCATGAAGCGAAAATATTTCATTATAATCTTCACCATTGTCGGAACTAAAATTAATACTTTTCTTTTCTTGTTGTTGTTTGTATTTTTTAAATTTAGGTACGTAATTAGATGAAGAAGAGTGCTTGGCCAAAGTTTCGCCCAGTTTATTTGCAATGTCAGTCTTATCAGTCAGTAATCTATCTCCATCTTCAAGATGATGAACAGCAGACTTTGAACCTTTACCTTTGATTTTTTGTATCATGTTCCATACCTTTGAAATCGGAGTTCGGGAATTGATTTTTGATACATATCTTTTGTTTGTTTAAATGTACGCCGTGCCTTGGCGTTTGTTATTTTAACATTATTTAGATTATGTACGGTAGGATGTCGACGGAAATACTTTTCCGCCTTCTTCCTAATCTTTCTGGCCTTTTTACAATCTGTATCAAACCATGGTTTACGAATGTGTGGTATTACAGAGGACTTAGGAATAGCTTTGTCAGCAAGTTCATTTAGTTTATCAGAAAACACCTGAATGGGATCAGGGACAGTTATTAAAATATCAGTTGTCAATATTTCCTCACATAATGATTTAAATAAAGGCCAATTTGCCATTGAAAAATTCCATCTCGTTGAAGGTGGTTCATCAGCTGGGTTGTTGGCAGTAAGAAGAGAAGGGAAATGGTCACTCCCACACATGTCATCATGGACTGACCATGTAAATTCGGTTAACAGATTTGAATCTGAGATTGAAAGATCCAAAACAGAATAAGAACCACAAGCAGGATGTAAATAAGTTTTTGTGCCATCATTAAATATACAGAGATTATTATCAGTGATAAAATCTTCAATGACTTTACCCTTAGAATTTGTGCTATCACTTCCCCATAGAGTATTATGACCATTCAGGTCGCCCATGATGATACAGGGTTTCGGGAGCTGGTCATATAACGATTGTAGGTCAGATCGCTGAAGAGCTGAAGAGGGTGGAATATACAATGAGCACAAAGTAAAAATTACGTGCAGTGTGAGTCATACTGCAACAGCCTGTAGATTGACATTCAGAGGAACAGGATTGTGGATCATATCCTGCCTCACCAAAATAGAACATCCCCCAGAAGCCTTAACACTGGGAGGAGAAAATGAATGATGCGAAAAGTATTTTCTCAAGTCGAACTTATCTGTAGGCTTGAGATATGTCTCCTGAAGACAGAATGCTGACGGCTGAAAGTCCTGTACTAATAACTGTAGTTCATTAAAATTTGACATAAGTCCTCTGCAATTCCATTGTATCAGATTAAGAGCTCTGTTCATGGAGGTTCAACCGGCGAACGTGAGCGTGTGGAGGGGGCATTCCCATGATCTAGGAGGGAAGGAGAGACCTCCATGGTTAATGGTTCAAAATGATTTTGAACCGTCACAGTGGTGTCAGAAGAGGAGGGCACAGTCAGATGCTGAAGTGCCCTTGCCTTCTTCTTCAACTTTTTTTTCTCTGTTTTTGTAAGATGTGCATCACCCTGGGCTATATCTTGTGATGGTTCAGGTGTTGAATCATCAGTTTGACAAGCGGAAGATGTTTTAAAAAATGGAGGTACTTCCTCTAGTAATCTTTGCATGTTATTTATCCAAGATATGTCTGTTTGACAGGATATAGAAGCTGTGTGAGGTCTTTTAACAGAAACTGGAGCAGAAGAAGAAACTGCAGCCGAATATGAAACAGACGGATTTGGATTTGATTGAACCGGAACTAATTTCTTTGCTTCAAAATAGGAAATATTTTGTGTGCATTTGATTTTCATAATTTTTGTTTCATAGTCAAATGTTGGACAAGATTTTGATGATGCTAAATGTTCACCATTGCAATTTGCACACTTGATGTCACTAGTGCAATCATTGCTCTCATGAGCTTCACCGCAACGGGAACATTTAGTTTTGCCATGGCAAGATTTTGCACCATGTCCAAACTTTTGACATTTAAAACAACGGAGAGGATTTGGCACATATACCTCCACTCCGATGTTGCAGTATCCGGCTTTAATAGATTTGGGTAGAGTTGTCAATCCAAAGGTAAACAGGTACGTATTAGTGTTGACGATGTCTGATCCTTGTTTCCTAGTAAACCGTTTCACAACAGTGACACCTTGAGATTTCAACTCGTCTGCAATTTCTCCTTCTGACATGTCAGAAAGACAGCGTGACCAGTCCCTGACAATGCCTCTACAAGAGTTAAGTGTCTTGTGCTCTGAGACAACAACCTGGGTGTTTACAAACTGCTGTAGACCCAGCAGATTGACAGATTGCTGCCTCCTTACACATTCCACTAAAAGAGAACCACCTCTGAGTCGAGTCACATTTTTTACGTCTCCGCAGACACCTTGGATGCCCTTGGAGACAGCAAATGGATTAAGTTTCAATGGACTTCCGTCCGCAGATTCAATAACCAAGAATTTTGGCCAGGAATCAGACATAAAAGAGGATACTTCTTCATCTGACGAAGAAGAAAGATGTCTTCTTTTATTTGCTTTAACAGAACCAGAGTGTAATGTATTAGCCATGGTAGAGTGATGCGTTTCAGCAACCCTGCTCCCCACCCGTCACCGAGTGTCAACAAGGACGATGTTGCAGCGGAAACCAGACTGCAACATCAGGGCTACAGGGGTAGTATACTCCAGAAATACAGATGTGTATAGCTGAGAGATCTGAAAGAAGAAACGCCAGGCTGGTTCGACCTGAGACATTTTTCTTGAGAAACTCAGAATACAGAGGTCCATATCACCAGATTGGCCCATGAGCCACCGCCTTCTGGCATAAGACTCTAGGCAAACGTTTACATAATAATTTGGGATGTCAAACACGTAATACATGACCAAGACCAAATAATACATTAATATAAATCACATTTGTGCAAACACAATATTATGCACAGGGCCTGGCATGACCAGCCGATTGATAAGACCGGGCCCATCTTACCACCCGTCTAGGCGAAGTAAGGATCGAAGTAGTGTGTTGGGCAAAGGAACCAGTGCCCTCAACTATCAGACTCCCGTCCTCCGCCGACACAGGGACGCAACCCACGGCAAACAGGTTGCCCATTTTAGTCGCCTCATACGACCAGCAATGGGAGGCTGTGGAAATATTCTGCCCCGGTTCCACACGGGGGAAGAGCTATTAGCGCTACCCAGCACTCACCACGAGGAGGTTGCTCTTCACGAGTGCCTTGATGGCACAGCAGTGGTAGTAGTGATAACTGTTGTTGTGGAGGTTGATGGCACAGCAGTGGTAGTAGTGATAACTGTTGTTGTGGAGCTTGATGGCACAGCAGTGGTAGTAGCGATAACCGTTGTTGTGGAGGTTGATGGCACAGAGTGAGTGAGTGAGTGAGTTAAAATTTTAAGTCACATCGGCAATATTTCAGCCATATCGTGACTATCAAAAGTTAAATTAATACATATAATGAAACGTATGTAAAAACCTGCCAACGAGGGACAGTAAAACAACTAGACGTATCACAGCAATAAAATTTAAAACTAGTATGTGATAATAAAATCAATAGCACTATACATATACATTACATTTTAAAAACAGGCTATAGATCGCCAGCAACTGAAGGTAGATCACCATACTAGGGACCATGGGGACTTACAGTACCTTTGCTACCTGCATGGACCCTAGCAGGATTTACATCATCCCTTCAGTCGTTGGCGATTGTACATAATTTTAGCCACAATTAAAATGACAGAAATTCTACGTTTAAAAGCGTAGTAAATGGAAATATTCTGTGAATGACAGGGACTTACGATACCCTCTCAGGGGGACAATAATTTTACAGTACTTTAACCCCCTTCAAGGATGCTGCCACTAACAATCTCAGATATAAATTCATTCTACTAATTTTTAAAAAGTTATTATACACAAAACAGATTAACAGAATTTATGATACAGTTCAATTTCTTTTAAAAAACCAATAACTAAATGAGTACTTATAGTATTAAAAAGATCCTTTATAGTTTTGACCTGGAAATATTTATCCCTTGTGATGGAAAAATCAATACAGTCAAGCAGGACATGCTTGACCGTGATTCTTTCATCACAAGGGACACAAAACGGAGGATCCTCACCTTTTAATATATACTCATTTGTATATCTACTGTGGCCAATACGACATCGTCGCATTATGACCTCCTCAAATCTGGACTGAGAGCCCAAGTAGGTGTAACCGATAGTTGGTTTAATTTCATGTAATTTATTGATACCTACTTGGGTGTCCCACTTCTTTTGCATCAGATCACGAATGTAAGATCTAATTGCAGGTTTATAATCAGTGTAGGGTATGAGAAGTGGTGTCACAGATTTGGTGAGTGCTGCTTTAGCAGCAGCATCGGCCATTGTGTTACCAGTGATGCCAACATGGCTTGGTAACCAACAAAAGACGATGTCATATTGGCCAGTACCTAGATCATTAAATAATTCGAGAATTTGGATTAAAAGTGGATGTTTGGATGACATATTTTTAATTGCCTGAAGGCATGAAAGTGAATCAGAGAAAATAATGAATTGTGTATGTTTAGATTGATGACTGATATATTTTAGTGCTGTAAAAATGGCGTTTGCCTCTGCTGTGAATATGGAACTGCAATCAGGTAATCGTGAAGATAATGTTCTGGATCCAATGACGGTGGCACTAGCAACTGTGCCACCATCCTTGGATCCATCTGTAAATATAGATTTATAAGTGTCGTAAGTGGTTCTTAATTGATTGTATTCTTGTTGATAAATTAATTGGTTAGTATCTGATTTCTTTAATTTTGTTAAGGATAGATCTACCTCTGGCCTTACCATTTGCCAAGGAGGTGATGTAAACAGTTGAAAGGGAGCTATATCTTGCAGCTTAATATTTGCGGCAGACATGTCAGACTGGATTCTGATTCCAAATGGTGGAACAACAGACGATTTTTTATTATAAATATCTTGGTAAAGAGGATTAAAGACGCAATTAAAAGCTGGATTTGACTGATTGGAATATAATTTAGTAACATATTGTAACGATAATTTCAGACGGCGATGTTTAAGAGAAGGTTCATCTGCTTCTACATACAGACTGTGAATTGGAGACGTCCTAAAGGCTCCAAGGCAAAGCCTTAGGCCCTGATGATGGACAGTATCCAGTTTTTTTAAGTTACTTTTGCAGGCTCCACCGTAGACGATGGAGCCATAATCGAGTTTGGAACGGATCAATGACCTGTACAAGTGTAAGAGAGTTGTTTGATCCCCTCCCCACTTACAATGAGAAACTACTTTCAACAAATCGAGTGCCTTCAGGCATTTAGCTTTAAGGTAATTAATATGCGGAAGGAAAGTTAAATGACTATCAAAAATAAGGCCCAAGAACTTGGCCTCTTTAACAATTTTGATAGGGGTGCCATCTAAATGTAGGTCAGGGTCCTTATGCGGCTTATATTTTCTGCAGAAATGTATACAATTAGTTTTTGATTTCGAAAATTTAAACCCGTTTTTGAGGGACCATTTATGAATTTTATTTAGACAGATTTGTAACTGCCTCTCTATTGTATGCATATTTTTACCTCGACAAGAAACATTAAAATCATCCAAAAAAAGTGATCCATCTACTGAATCACTTAAAACATTTGAAAGACTATTTATTTTTATACTAAATAAAGCTACAGACAAAATACTGCCTTGTGGGACACCCTGATCCTGATGATAATGATCAGACAGGGTAGTACCCACGTGGATCTGAAATTGTCTGCCAGTTAAAAACTTGGATATAAATTCAGGCAAACGGCCTCTCAATCCAAAATCATGTAAATCCTTTAAAATCCCGTGTTTCCACGTTGTGTCATACGCTTTCTCTAAATCGAAAAAGATAGACACCGCATGCTGGTTATTAATGTTTGCATTTTTCACAAATGATTCTAACCGTACTAAATGGTCAACGGTACTGCGATTCTTTCGAAAGCCACACTGGATATTTGTAAGTAAATTATTTGATTCCAAGTACCATGTTAATCTATTGTTGACCATGCGTTCCATGGTTTTGCAAACGCAACTGGTCAATGAAATGGGTCTATAATTTGAGGGATCACTGTGATCCCGTCCAGGTTTCGGTATGGGTATTACTATGGCATCACGTCAGGAAGAAGGAAACTTACCTGTTGTCCATATATCATCAAAAATCAACAAAAGGGTTTCTAAACACGGTTCTGGTAAGTGCTTCAGGAGTTGATAGTGTACATTATCAGCTCCTGTAGCAGTATCATTAGCTTGTCCAAGAGCGGTATGAAGTTCATGGATCGAAAATATTTCATTATAATCTTCCCCATTATCCGATTTAAAATGTATAGTTTTCTGTTCCTGCTGTTTTTGAAATTTTTGGAATTGAGGGACATAATTTGAGGAAGAAGAATGTTTAGCCAACGTTTCACCTAGTTTATTTGCAATATCCGATTTATTAGTTAGTAGTTCATCCCCATTCTTAAGATGGTGGACGCTACATTTAGAACCCTTACCTTTAATTTTTTGTATCATGTTCCATACCTTGGACATGGGCGTTCGCGAGTTTATCTTGGAAACATAATGTTGCCAAGATTGCCGTTTATTTTGTTTAAACGTACGCCTGGCTTTAGCATTTAAGATTTTATATTTATTTAAATTATGGACCATGGGATGGCGACGGAAATAGTGTTCAGCCTTTTTCCGTGCCTTCCTAGCTTGTTTGCAGTCATTATTGAACCATGGTTTACGGATATGTGGATTTGTAGAGGACTTAGGAATACATTCATCTGCTAATTTGTTTAATTCATCAGAAAATAATTGCACAAGATCAGTAGCTTCAAGAAACAGATCAGGTTTTAATTTAGTGGATGCAAGCAGTTCAAACAAAGGCCAGTTGGCCTTATTGAAGTTCCATCTTGTTGAAGGAGGAACATCTGAAGGTAAGACAGGTTTTAAAATAGTTGGAAAATGATCACTGCCACACAGGTCTTCATGGACAGACCATTCAAATTCGTTTAATAAAGCAGAACCTGTAACTGATAAATCCAGCGCAGAGTAAGTACCTGTACCGGGATGTAGATATGTGTTTGAACCATCATTAAAAATACATAAGTCATTGTTTGAAATGAAGTCTTCCAAAAGCTTCCCCTTATTATTTGTCTGAACACTACCCCAAAGTGGATTGTGTCCATTGAGATCACCCATTATAACACAGGGCTTGGGGAGTTGATCATAGAGAGCTTGAAGTTCAGACTGTCGGAGAGAAGTAGATGGTGGAATATATAACGAGCACAAAGTAAAAACTATGTGCAAAGTTACACGGACTGCAACAGCTTGAAGGGAAGTAGTAAGTTGAACGGGGCTATGGATGACGTCGTTTTTCATTAAAATTGAAGAACCTCCAGTGGCTTTAGCACCTGGAGGTGAAAAGAAATTGTATGAGGTATAACCTCTAATATCAAATTTGTCAGTGTCTTTATAATATGTTTCTTGTAAACATAATGCAGATGGTTTAAAATCCTGGATTAAGAGTTGTAAGTCATTATAATTATTCCTAAGTCCTCTACAGTTCCATTGAATTAAATATGATGATTGAGTCATGGTGGCTCAATTGGTGATCTCCCACGTGAACGTGAGGGAGAGGAACTCCTTCTGGTCTCCAAAGACGGAGTTACCTCCATGTCCAGAAGTTCAAAGGAGTTGTGAACTGGTACCTCTGGTGGAGAGGGTACCCTGGCAGCTTGTCTGTTCAGTTTTTTCTTTCCTTTTTTTGAAGAGTGTACAATGTCAACGGCTGGTGCTGGAACAGCTGGGTCAGATTGACCCACATTCTGATTACTGGTCTGAGTTTCTGCTGTAGAGTAAGTGATTGAGTAACTAGGCAGATGTTCAACTGACTTTGGAGGAGTAACTGATTTGGTTGGAACTGGTTGATCAGATATAATCCAAGACAAATCAGTCTGACAATGAATAGAGGAAGTAGTGACAGTACGGGAAACAGCTGCAGAATAATGCAAAGTTGAGGGAGATGTTGACTGTTTTTTTACAAGTTGTTTTGCATCATTGTAGGAAATGTTTTGTTCACATTTAATTTTGATTATTTTAGATTCTGTCTGCCACACAGGACAGAACTTGGATGAGGCGACATGGTCATTGCCACAGTTAGCACATTTGGCGGCATTTGTACAACTGGTTCCATCATGATCGCCACCACAGCGAGAACAAACCACTGAGTTACGACATGATTTTGAACCATGTCCAAAGTGTTGACAAGGGAAACATCGGAGTGGATTGGGGACATACACCTCCACTCCGATGATGTTATAACCTGCTTTAATAGATTGGGGAATAGATGAGCGTGCAAAAGTCAGCATATATGTATTTGTATTTTGAATGCCACTCTCTTTCCTCACGGTAAAGTGTTTAACAGCCGTGACAGCCTGATCCTCCAACTCTGCAGTGATTTCATCTTCTGACATATCCGCCAGGCAACGAACTATACCTCTGCAAGAGTTCAATGTCCTGTGTGCGGACACAACAACCTCAACATTTGCAAATACATGAATGGACAAAAGATTAAGAGATTGCTGTCTCCGCAAACATTCCACCAAGAGGGAACCACCACGGAGACGCGTGACATTCTTAACCTCGCCACAAATCCCAGAAACGGCTTTTGAAATCGCAAAAGGATTGAGTTTAAGGGGCAGTTGATCCTGGGCCTCAATAACCAGAAATCTAGACCACGAATCTATGTTTTGAGATACACTGTCCGTTGAATTGTTAATTTCTAGTCTTCTCTTTTTTTCATTTCTATTGGAACCAAGTTGTGGGAGAGACATGATGACAGAAAGTAGTTCAGAACTCCCGCTCCCCACCCGCCATGGAGCGTCAACAAGGACGGTGTCACATTGCAACGGATATCCAAGATGCAAACACCAGGGATACAGGGGTTCTATACTCCAGCAAATATGACGCGAATAGCTACATTTATCTACCAACTCTATGCCAGACTGGTTCCGCCAATGACAGAAGTTGGAGACATATATTATTCGGAGGTCAACATCACCAGATTGGCCCATGAGCCACCGCCTTCTGGCGTAAGACTCTAGGCAATTTATATAATCCAAAATATTTAATTCACACAAATTATGCATGGCCAAGGCCAAAATATACATCAAAATACAACACATGTGTGTATATACAATATTATGCACAGGGCCTGGCATGACCAGCCGATTGATAAGACCGGGCCCATCTTACCACCCGTCTAGGCGAAGTAAGGGTCGAAGTAGTGTGTTGGGCAAAGAAACACAGTTCCAGGAACCAGTGCCCTCAACTACCAGACTCCCGTCCTCCGCCGACACAGGGACGCAACCCACGGCAAACGGGCTGCCCACTTTGGTCACCTCTTACGACCAGCAATGGGGTGCTGTGGAAATATTCTGCCCTGGTTCCACACGGGGGAAGAGCTATCAGCGCTACCCAGCACTCACCACGAGGAGGTTGCTCTTCACGAGTGCCTGATGGCACAGAATTTAGTAAGAAACCAACAAACATTCAACAAAATTCACTAGGTTTACAAATTACTCAACCGCAGGTACGATGGAAGTACACAATAGAGTGGAAGTACATTATTCAATTTCAATACATATAATATGAAGACAGCGGTCAGTATCAAATACACAAATACAGTGGTGATAGCAAAAGTCGGTGATAATAATATATATTCACCCAGCGGCAACAGTGGTCAAGCTTCCGAGATGGGTTAGGCAGGATATCCGAGATGATGAGCGATCCTCACATGAACGCTGGTCTTTACGTGATGAAAGTGCCATGGAGACGAAATGTGCGAGAGACATGCAATTTTCCCCTTATATACCGTCTCACTTGCTTCCAGAACCTTCTAGACAAGGCTGTAAGGTTCTATACAATGCTGAACGAGACTCGTCGTTTCCGGAAACCCTACCATTCTAGCATCTAAATAAAGTTACGTCCTAACGACTGCTCACTGCCCATACACGATGTAACCAGCGTCTACTGAATCTCAACAGAATCAATGTAACACAGTTACAATCACTGTTCAACAATAAAATACACTGCCATACAAAACGATATCTCTATAACGCAGGTGTTTTAAGTAGAGATACACAAATTAGCAAATGTTCGTCAGATGATAAGAATGATTAAACAATAAGCTCCAAGATATAACCGTGCCAGACCTTCCTCAGAACTAGCCCACAGCAATGGCACATCTCCTTTAATTTGACTTACTACTGAACGTAAAGTGGTCTCGACATTATCTATACTATTGTATCATACAAGCACTGTGCTCGTGTCGATCCCGGATAAGTCTCTGTATATTTACGTCTCACTGGGTCACAGTGAAACAACAACATAGAGGAGCAAGCACAACCCGTGCCTCCTACAACGGTAAACTATTAACGCTGTCATAACAGATGTGAGTATAAGATTTCCAGCACACTCCCGACAAAAACTCCGATGGGAATAGTTGTATTGGAGCCTTCTGAATTGAAAAAGATGTACCATATCAAAGTTACAGAGTACAAAGGTGAGCAAGACCCCTCTGATCTGCATATTACATGGCCACCATTACAAAGCCATTACATTTTCATGCAACTTTAGTATTCGTACACATAGTATAAAATACATACTTTTGAATGGTTGGGAATACATGTTTGATATGATAAAAATATTAGTAAACGTTCCTCGCTCTCAGTTGAAAGAGATTGACAATGTTCCGTACTTCGATTTGACATCCATTGGTGCTTGTTGTGGTAATAATTTCACAATCTTTCGATAACACACAGTATGTTCGGAGGTGTACACATACGGGAATGGAATTAAACTTCACATAACTTTGTAGGAGCGATTGTTGATGATAATAGCATGATTTTTACTTCATCTGCACTCAATTTGTTTGTTTCTTGTTAATTTGTTCGGGATTTCAATTTAAACCATTTGCAACACAAACAACATAGCAGCGAGCACTGTAGTCATTGCAGTTCCAGCTGTTGATGAAAACATAGAAGCACTTTGGATATACTTAAAATACTACACACTACTTAACACGACACGACAGACAGACAGACTGACAATTTGTTTTCAAGACAAGGCCTCCAGCCCAAAATATATTCAGTGCGACTTATCTATAGGTCACTGTTGACATTATTGTTTTCTAGTTGTCAACAATCGGTTTACTTATGTAGATATAAGGCAGTGTAACATCCGTGTTATTATTCTATAACTACGTATAAGTGTATGAGACGTGAACGGCCCTTTCAAGCACAGTCTACACTAAAGTCAGGGAAGATGTCACCAGAGATGGACATGTGTGCATGGCCCCACCTCTCCCAAAGATGTATGCAGGCCCCTGCCAATAACAGGCGAGTGAGAATTCAACACAAACTGTTGACGGACGATCATTTTGTGACTTAGGGTCACTTTTAAAGCATAAATTTAAGCAAAATAAAGGGCTTTATTAACATACATAGACTTGTAGCTACAGAAACGACTCATCGTTATTCTGGAGAAATCTTAAATTGGAAATCATCAGTATATTTCGAATTGACACGCAGAAATGGTCAGTCATAACAATTTAGAGACACTATTGAACGAGATATGTTATTTACGTTTTGACGGGTCAATAGCTGACAGAGTATTACAAGCTGGGCAGAACTTTCGTGAAGTCGTGTAATAGCAGTGGCTGCCATCATGTCAGATCAGTGTTTGTCCCTCATCACTTCATCTATGTGTTGCTGGTATGATTCTGAAGAAATGTACGTATTAGATCAACTGTTGTTTCGTCATCAGTTAAAAGAAGTAAAATATCTGTCAGTATTATCCCTGCCATAACACTGCCTTGTATATTAATAGACCGCCTCAGTGGTCTGCACAGAGAAATGGTTCGATCCCCTTGCCGAGTCATACCAAACGTTAAAAGTTGTACTTGTTGTTACCCTGCCCGACGTTCGGCATTGCAGGGATACAAACACGGACTGGCCGGATCGGAGTCAGCATGATATTCCTGAGAAGGACATTCACGTTAAAACTGCAGGTATATCAGTGTACCAGTACCGTAAGTCCGGATTAATACAAGCAGACACACACACAAATGTAAGTTGTGCCATAAAAGTCCAGTTTCCACTTGCCGAACAAGGCTGGTATTATGGAGTTACATTTTGGCTGGACTAACGTGTCTATTCATAGTCCAATCAAAATCGCGCAACGAAATCGAAATCCGGTTCGTAAACTGTCGTGCAGATTTCGGTCGATTGCAGGATTTGCAAAATATTTGCACCGCAAACTCGTTGTCAACAGATATTTTCCAAGTCTTTTCATGTTTTTGATCAAGATGCTCACGTGATTTGATGCACTTCGAGATGCTAGACCCGTTTTATCACAATATAGATCTTGATTATCGATCAAGATCGATTGGTCCATAGGAGAGGCTAGGAATGGACATAACTCGCAATAACCACTGGTGGCGTTATGATCGAGCCCAGGAATTCCAGGCTGGTTCGGCAAGGGTGGAAAGTGGACTTTTAAAGTCAGTAAACTCTCTTGCCTCGGGAAGATGCCGATAGGGGACATGGTTACACTTTTTATAAACACCGGGAGTCATTACTGAATGTCAGTGATCTATTCATATCATTTCACCGCCTTCTCGCCTTACAGGTTACACACAACCAAATGTTTTCCCATAGACTTCTATAGTAACGTTATGATTTTTTTTTAAATAACTAAGCATTCAACAGCTATTACCTGTACGTGTGTGCACAGTTTGGCCTTAGAGCAGCAATAAAAAAAATAAAAATGACTAGCTTAGCCAGCTCCTTTTCCGAGTACCGGAAGCTAAACACACCACCCCCAGTTTCGCACCAAATGTCACCTACTTGAAAATAGCTGTGGTCACATTCAGCATAAGTCATCATGTTGAAAAAGACAGTACTAAATATAGAAAAACATGGTCAGTTTTAATAACTGGATGGATGTACATTTGAAAGACATAAAAATCTTACAGAATATCCTCCAATCACAGCCTGCAGATATCTCTCGATCTGCACTGAAGGCTCCCTACGAAAACCGCACTCTCCAAACTGGTACTGATTTGGTGTAGTAGAACCTGTAGACAAATCAGAATATATTTGCACTTGTCAAATCTGTGATTTATATGTTGTATATATATGTAGCTTCTCAGAAAAAAAATGGAAATTGGATTAAGCTTCACTACTTGTTCCTATCCAGCATGTCTATATGGCACCAGAATACATAGTTTTGATGCACAGAAAGAGTTGTGAGAGTTTAATGATGTACACTTCATCAATGTTTTACAAAAGGCATTTCTGTATTAATAAAGAAGATTTTACCTTCATGCACTGACCATGGAAGTTCATTTATATTTCATAAAAGATGGTGGTCAGGGGTCAATTCTATAAATGATTGAGGCTGCATAGATCATATCACCCTAAAATATTTTTTCGACTAAAAAAATTGAACAAATCTTTAAACCTCAAAACCAGTTACAATACATATTTAAAATTGAGTAGTGGTCTGTTGTTTGCCTTCCTTTGCTGACATCATCAGAACATAGCAGAGTCTGCTACATTCATGGAATATGGTTTTGACACTCATGACATGATGCGATTGATATTGTTTGAGATTGCTCGAACTTACACCATCCATTGTTTATATAATTAAACACTCAAATGGCTGTCAGCATTTGGTAAATCATCTATGGAGGGGCTATCACAAATGTTTGTGCTTTCATATACTCCAAAAATCAAAAATATAATCCTCTATGATATAGGCTGATGACATAAGTACACATGGAAAGGAATCAGAAAAAAAATCTCAAAATTGGACAGAGAGCATGGAATTCAGGCCAACAATAAGCAAGGGACACATTAAGCAGCTTTAAAGTCATCATATATGTAAGGCTGGATAATGAACTTTACCAGAAAATAGGAAATAAAGGGGTGCATTGTTAACAGCAATCTCACACACTGACCAGTGAACCATACCGCCTATTAAAGCCGAGAAATTGAAATGGACCCTCAAGTAGTAAAAAGCTTTTTGAAACCACAACATGGAAGGAAATTACACTTAACTCTATTGATTTATTTAGTTAAGACTTTAAAATACTCACAGGACATCAAACATTCTTACTGTTTAATGTTTCAAGGTGGCTAAACTTGCTTATTTCAGTTATTTGCCAGTTTCAATGAAACAAAGTTAAAATTCCATATAATTTTGAAAATGTACAGCTTATTCTGACATAAATGTAATTCTTTTTATTCACAATTAACAGTGTCATGCAATACCAGCTTAAAATAGTGTTTCTCTCCAATAATTTATGGGTTTATAGGGGAATGAAAGATACAATGCATTTTACTAAACAGGGGAGATAATTTAGTTTTGTCGAACACTATCACATTCTTTACAGATGATTTCAGAACCATAATGTTACATTCCAAAAGAGCCAGTGGGTATTATTTTCATCTAAGCAGGTTCTGGGACTGGTGTATAGCCCTTACTTCATGTTTGCAAACTAAAAAACTGCACAGTGAGGCATTAAGGGAGCACTGTCAGAAATGTCTAGTGCATGAGGGTCATCTTATTATGGCACTTGATAGTGAGCAACAGAGGGGCCTCAAGTGGACTGGGGTTCTTAAATGTACTTACTGTACCTACATGTCCAAGTTCCACAACTTCTACAAGGTAATAAAGCGCAGCGAGGCAAAACAAGGGTTGTCGATCACACACTGCCAACACCGGACTTCGGATCAGCTTCTCCAAATGCCAAATTCGATGTCGAAACTCCTACTTCTTCTGCATGAGTGCACATATACCTCCCCAGTCAACATCAGGCATGTGAAAAGCTGAAAAAAGTGTTCAGACAATATCAAATGGCAAACCAGTTTGGATATAACAGCCAGGAGTCAGTTCTTGAGGGGACAAAATAATTATTTGAAAGATATATGAGTGAAAAATAAGTCTGTTTTAAGAAACTTAATAGAAAAATAGCATCATTCATTCACACAAGAGCACCTAACAGAAAGACATATTGGTATGCTACATTGTTTACTATAAATAAGGGGATGTTTGACATATTCTGCTGTCAGCAGTGTACATGCTTCATATTCAAGATAACGGCATCGCGTAACTTGACTGGCAAGCGATTGACACAAGGCAGAAATTGTTGTGGCAGTGGTGACTTTATCCTAATTTGTTGTCAAATTCATCAGTTTCAACAAATTCAGAAGGCAGGAGGAGGGTTTGTTGGACAGAGGTACCCTGGGGGGTTCATGCTGAGATCGACCACAATGCGAAGCAACATTCATTTCCAGCCCATCCAAATGCTCCATTCAACCCAAAATGTCCCCAACTTCACTGTCATTATTTTTAAATTTGCCTCCATGGTGTATCCATGGTGAATTATAAACAGAAAAGCATGTAAAGTATGAATTACTGAAATGTGCACTCACCCTACAGGTTACACACAACCAAATGTTTTCCCATAGACTTCTATAGTAACGTTATGATTTTTTTTTAAATAACTAAGCATTCAACAGCTATTACCTGTACGTGTGTGCACAGTTTGGCCTTAGAGCAGCAATAAAAAAAATAAAAATGACTAGCTTAGCCAGCTCCTTTTCCGAGTACCGGAAGCTAAACACACCACCCCCAGTTTCGCACCAAATGTCACCTACTTGAAAATAGCTGTGGTCACATTCAGCATAAGTCATCATGTTGAAAAAGACAGTACTAAATATAGAAAAACATGGTCAGTTTTAATAACTGGATGGATGTACATTTGAAAGACATAAAAATCTTACAGAATATCCTCCAATCACAGCCTGCAGATATCTCTCGATCTGCACTGAAGGCTCCCTACGAAAACCGCACTCTCCAAACTGGTACTGATTTGGTGTAGTAGAACCTGTAGGTCCAAAGGAATCTTGGGCAAATCAAGACATTATTATTCTCTGGCGCTGAGAAAGAAACCGGAAAGAACTATCAACCCGCATCTTGCTTGAATACAGAGCTTGATATACATTTTGACACATACTTACGTATTTACATGGAAAGAGATTGCCCGAAAACATTCCTATCTAAACAATACGTTTAGAGTACTGTAGCACCGTAAGGTTTAGATACCGACACTGTTCAATGCAGCCACATGTCACTGTACACACCCCTGCGGACACCTGTCAGGTCAGGTTCAGGGACAGTCACATTAGGCCTGATCACCGTACACACCCCTGCGGACACCTATCAAGTCAGGTTCAGGGACAGTCACATTAGGCCTGATCACCGTACACACCCCTGCGGACACCTGTCAGGTCAGGTTCAGGGACAGTCACATTAGGCCTGATCACCGTACACACCCCTGCGGACACCTGTCAGGTCAGGTTCAGGGACAGTCACATTAGGCCTGATCACCGTACACACCCCTGCGGACACCTGTCAGGTCAGGTTCAGGGACAGTCACATTAGGCCTGATCACCGTACACACCCCTGCGGACACCTGTCAGGTCAGGTTCAGGGACAGTCACATTAGGCCTGATCACCGTACACACCCCTGCGGACACCTGTCAGGTCAGGTTCAGGGACAGTCACATTAGGCCTGATCACCGTACACACCCCTGCGGACACCTATCAAGTCAGGTTCAGGGACAGTCACATTAGGCCTGATCACCGTACACACCCCTGCGGACACCTGTCAGGTCAGGTTCAGGGACAGTCACATTAGGCCTGATCACCGTACTATCTAAAACTGAACGTCACGTTTAGCACAAACAGAGTCATTGTCCCTGTCGACCTTGACAGATATACAGACGCTGACACACACTGGTCGAAATGTCCTGAATGTTGTAACTATGATCCTATATGCAAAAAACTTCCTCAAGTATTCCAAATTAACATGGCGGCACAACAGCGCCAGGAATCCCAGCAGTAGGATGTCTGTCATTGAAGCACAACGCCTCCAGGAATCCCAGCAGCAGGATGCCTGTCATGGAAGCACAACGCCTCCGGGAATCCCAGCAGCAGGATGCCTGTCATGTCTGCACATCGCCTTCAGGAACCCCAGCAGTAGGATGTCTGTCATGTCTGCACATCGCCTTCAGGAACACAAGCAGTAGGATGCCTGTCATGGCGGCACAACACCTCCAGGAATCCCAGCAGTAGGATGTCTGTCCTAGAAGCACAACGCCTCCAGGAATCCCAGCAGCAGGATGCCTGTCATGGAAGCACAACGCCTCCGGGAATCCCAGCAGCAGGATGCCTGTCATGTCTGCACATCGCCTTCAGGAACCCCAGCAGTAGGATGTCTGTCATGTCTGCACATCGCCTTCAGGAACACAAGCAGTAGGATGCCTGTCATGGCGGCACAACACCTCCAGAATCCCAGCAGTAGGATGTCTGTCCTAGAAGCACAACGCCTCCAGGAATCCCAGCAGTAGGATGTCTGTCATGGTGGCACAACGCCTCCTGGATTCCCAGCAGTAGGATATCTGTCATGTCTGCACAACGCCTCCAGGAATCCCACTAGCAGGATGTCTGTCATGGCGGCACAACGCCTCCAGGAACCCCAGCAGTAGGATGTCTGTCATGGCGGCACAACGCCTCCAAGAATCCCACTAGCAGGATGTCTGTCATGGCGGCACAACGCCTCCAGGAATCCCACTAGCAGGATGTCTGTCATGGCGGCACAACGCCTCCAGGAACCCCAGCAGTAGGATATCTGTCATGGCGGCACAACACCTCCAGGAATCCCACTAGCAGGATGTCTGTCATGGCGGCACAACGCCTCCAGGAATCCCAGCAGTAGGATGTCTGTCATGGCGGCACAACGCATCAAGGAATCCCAGCAGCAGGATGCCTGTCATGGAAGCACAACGCCTCCAGGAATCCCAGCAGTAGGATGTATGTCATGAAAGCACAACGCCTCCAGGAATCCCAGCAGCAGGATGTCTGTCATGGAAGCACAACAGCGCCAGGAACCCCAGCAGTAGGATGTATGTCATGGAAGCACAACGCCTCCGGGAATCCCAGCTGTAGGATGCCTGTCATGGAAGCACAACGCCTCCAGGAACCTCAGCAGCAGGATGCCTGTCATGGTGGCACAACGCCTCCAGGAATCCCAGCAGTAGGATGTCTGTCCTAGAAGGACAACGCCTCCAGTAATCCCAGCAGCAGGATGTCTGTCATGTCTGCACATAGCCTTCAGGAAAGCACAACAGCGCCAGGAATCCCAGCAGTAGGATACCTGTCATGGAAGCACAACCCCTCCAGTAATCCCAGCAGTAGGATGTCTGTCATGGAAGCACAACGCCTTCAGGAACCCCAGCAGTAGGATGCCTGTCATGGAAGCACATCGCCTTCGGGAACCTCAGCAGTAGGATGCCTATCAGGGAAGCACAACGCCCTGGGAATCCCAGCAGTATCATGCTTGTCATGGCTTCACAAAGCCCATTTGTTGATCAGTAGAATTTTAGGGCCCAGGCAAATAATTTCGTCCAGTGGTTCGTCACTATTTCGGTCAGGTGGAGTACATTTATATGCTCTTAATGTTACTGAGGAGTATACAGTTTCGAAACATTTGACTGCACTGACCGTACAGTGTTGATCTAAAATCGTGCAATCTGCTTCGGATGTGAATGGCAGAGTTTGTGCGATCTACTGTGTATAATTCGTGGAAATCGAGTATTTGCCTGTGCTCTAAGGCAGACAGAGAACTCGCCACAATACATGTATATCCTGATACAGTACTGGCACTAGACCCCTATCCGAACGTTATCCGAAAGTACATTAACAACGCACACTTGGTGAGGAAAACGCATATATTCAAAGGCCATTGCCACAACGGTTCCTATATCTCTTTCACATTAAAAGTCCAACACAATCAGGAAATCCCAGGGCAATGGGTTTTCAGTTGTATACGTGAATATAAAGGTAGTGTGAATGCTACATTCAGGTCTATACATCTATGTCCCCGGTGTAGTCACATAGCAGGGTAGAAATCACTATACTGACGTGTGTTGGAGAGGAAAATGTCATTTTCGTCAGTAGTTGGTAATAGTAAGATTAAGTCCTATAGTTTACCCAAATGAGATCGTTCTTTTCAGTGCATATCTTGCATGCAGTATCATGAAAGAAAGATAAGCTTTGGTTTTTGATTCACACAAATGTACTTTCAAATAAAACAACAAAATATGAAACTGCATTATGGAAGAACAGTATATAGCTGCATACAAAACCGACACATGACTGTACAATAGTGAGCGAGTGAGTTAATATTTGTAGTCACATCGGCAATATTTCAGCCGTATCGTGAATTGAACAAGTTATGCGTTAATTTTATACATTAAAACTTGTCGTCAAAAGACATTTCAACAACCAGAAATATATCACAGATTATAATTGTAAAACTAGTTTTAGAACAATTAAAATGATCAGATTATGACAGACGACACATTATAAAAACAGGCTATAGATCACCAACAACTGAAGGTTGATCACCATGCTGGGGTCACGGGGACTTACAATACTTTGGCAACCTTCATGGACCCCAGGCGGTGTTGGCGGTTACTAACACATTTAGCCTTATTAAAACTACATATATTTTACGATTAAAGAAAGCGGTAAAAACAGACTATACAATAAAACAATAATTGCTTTCAATGAGGACAACGTTATACGGTTGAGGGATCTGACATTGACCTTGGTTTCGTCATGCTCATTATTCCCTTTGTTCCTTTTCGTCAAATTTCTCTCTTCGTAGCTGTGTGGGTGTACGTGTGTGTGTATGTGTGTGTATCTGTTTGTGTGCCTGTGTATCTGTGTGTCTGTGTGTGTGTATGTGTGTGTGTGTTTATGTATGTGTGTGTGCATGTGTGTGTATGGGTGTATGTGTGTGTGTGAGTGTGCATGTGTGTGTATGTGTGTGTCTGTGTGTATGTATGTGTGTGTCTGTGTGTGTGTGTCTGTATGTGTGTGTGAGTCTGTGTGTGTATGTGTGTGTATATGTGTGTGTATGTGTGTGTATATGTGTGTATGTGTGTGTCTGTGTATGTTACTGTGTGTGTGAGTATGCGTATGTATGTATGTGTGTGTATGTGTGTGTCTGTGCGTGTATGTGTGTATGTATGTCTTTGAACATGTGTGTGTACATGTGTGTGTACATATGTGTAGGCGTGTGTGTATGTGTCTGTTGGTCTCTTTGTGTGTGTATGTGTGTGTATATGTGTGTACGTGTGTTCGTATGTATGTTTGTATGTTTGTATATGTGTGTGTATGAGTGTGTGTGTATGTGTATGTACGTGTATATGTGTCTGTGTATGTGTGTGTTTGTGTGTTTATGTGTGTGTATGTGTGTGTCTGTGTATGTTACAGTGTGTGTGAGTATGCGTATGTATGTATGTGTGTGTATGTGTGTGTCTGTGCGTGTATGTGTGTATGTATGTGTGTGAACATGTGTGTGTACATGTGTGTGTACATATGTGTAGGCGTGTGTGTGCATGTGTCTGTTGGTCTCTTTGTGTGTGTATGTGTGTGTGTGTATATGTGTGTACGTGTGTTCGTATGTGTGTTTGTATATTTGTATATGTGTGTGTATGAGTGTGTGTGTATGTGTATGTGCGTGTATATGTGTCTGTGTATGTGTGTGTTTTTGTGTTTATGTGTGTATATATATATATGTGTGTATGTTTGTGTCTGTCTGTGTGTTTATGTGTGTATGTGTCTGTGTGTGTCTGTGTGTTAGTCTCGATTTGTGAGTATGTGTGTGTATGTGTGTGTGTGTCTGTGTATGTGCGTATGTATGTGTGTGTATGTGTGTGTATGTATGTGTGTGTATGTGTATTTGTATGTGTGTTTGTATGTATGTTTGTATGTGTGTGTATGTGTGTGTATGTGTGTATACGTATGTGTGTGTATGTGTGTGTGTATATGTGTGTATGTGTGTGTATGTACGTGTGTGTGTATGTTTGTGTGTGTCTCTGTGTGTGAATGTGTGTATATGTGTGTGTCCCTGTGTTTATGTGTATATGTGTCTGTATATGTGTGTGTATGTGTGTGTCTGTGTATGTTTATGTACGTGTGTGTGTCTGTGGGTGTATGTGTTTGTATGTGTATGTGTGTGTATGTGTGTATACGTGTGTGTGTGTATGTTTGTGTGTCTGTGTGTGTATGTCTGTGTACGTGTGTGTGTGTATGTATGTGTTTGTACATGTGTGTGTACATGCGTGTGTACATATGTGTAGGCGAGTGTGTGTATGTGTTTGTAGGTTTCTGGGTGTGTGTAGGTTTCTGTGTGTGTGTAGGTTTCTGAGTGTGTGTGTATGTGTGTGTGTGTGTGTTTGTATATGTGTATGTATGCACATATGTATGTTTAATGCTTAAAGCGGCGTAAAATCACTCACTTAGTCAGTATCACGATGCGCGACATATACTGTATATATTCTGTATGATATCTAGGCAAGCTGACGTAACAATGTTCAGGCTGGACACGTGACTTACTTCAACCTATGTAGGCAACCTGCTGGAGTTAGTAATGGCGGTCGCCCTGTCCACGGATCTACTGCCAGGGCTTCTGTCAACTCTGCAGAATGACGATAGAGCTATCCATGTAGGTACACACTCGTGTCTTGCCTCGTCCTACAATGTGTACATCCCATACAACAATAGTGCTGGCGTAAATGTATGCCTGCGACAGTACCTCATTGAGCCTGATAGCCTAGGGGCCGTCTCATAAACGGGAATGTTATCTTTGTGTTGACAATGTCAATATTCAGTTTAACAGCAGGGGATATTTATGTATTCGTCTATACTTCAGAGGCATTGATGATTGTGCAATATGTCACGTTCAACAGTTGCCCTACCCGTATATGAAAACCTGTGAAGTATTGGTGATTGGGCAATCTTTGCCCTACCTGTTTATGAAAATGTCAGATTTCAGCACATATACGGTCAGTGTGAGCAGAATATACAAACGCACCCTCCTAGCTTGTTTCCATCCATCACTAGTTTAGAACACGAAAAGAAAACATTCAGGTAAATGAAATCGACAGCTGGTAGACACAGCCAGAACCTAGGAATATGTGGTGTTATGATGTCAATGTACAGGACTGTTCAACATTCAACCATCATTTCTGTTATTTCTTAGATTCGAGGTGAGATAAAATCAAAGCTCTGCTCCCTAATTACTGATTGTGACGTCATAGTGGACCGCTGGCCGGACTACACAGCAGTGGTTGCACGGGTCAATGCTGCTACAGCCAAGGTGAACAGGCTACATGCTAATTACACTTTCAGACTGCCTACCATGCATGTAGTACAGACTGCCTACTCACCATATATGTAGTACAGACTACCTACTCACCATACATGTAGTACAGACTGCCTACTCACCATACATGTAATACAGACTACCTACTCACCATACATGTAGTACAGACTGCCTACTCACCATACATGTAATACAGACTGCCTACTCACCATACATGTAGTACAGACTGCCTACTCACAATACATGTAATACAGACTACCTACTCACCATACATGTAATAATGACTACCTACTCACCATACATGTAGTACAGACTGCCTACTCACCATACATGTAGTACAGACTGCCTACTCACCATACATGTAGTACAGACTGCCTACTCACCATACATGTAGTACATACTGCCTACTCACCATACATGTAGTACAGACTGCCTACTCACCATACATGTAGTACAGACTGCCAACTCACCATACATGTATTTCAGACTGCCAACTCACCATACATGTAGTACAGACTGCCAACTCACCATACATGTAGTACAAACTGCCCACTCACCATACATGTAATACAGACTGCCTACTCATCATACATGTAATATGAGACTGCCTACTCACCATACATGTAGTACAGCCTACCAACTCACCGAACATGTAGTACAGACTGCCTTCTCACCATACATGTAGTACAGACTGCCTACTCACCATACATGTAGTACAGACTACCTACTCACCATACATGTAGTACAGACTGCCTACTCACCATGCATGTAGTACAGATTACCTACTCACCATACATGTAGTACAGACTGCCTACCATACATGTTGTACAGACTGCCTACTCACCATACATGTAGTACAGACTGCATACCATATATGTAGTACAGACTACCTAGTCACGATAGATGTAATACAGACTCCCAACTCACCATACATGTAATATGAGACTGCCTTCTCACCATACATGTAGTACAGACTGCCTACTCACCATACATGTAGTACAGCCTACCAACTCACCGAACATGTAGTACAGACTGCCTACTCACCATACATGTAGTACATACTGCCTACCATACATGTAGTACAGACTACCTACTCACCATACATGTAGTACACACTGCCTACCATACATGTAGTACAGACTGCCTTCTCATTATACATGTAGTACAGACTGCCTACCATGCATGTAGTACAGACTTCCTACTCACCATACATGTAGTACAGACTACCAACTCACCGTACATGCAGTACAGACTATATGAGGCTCGTTAATGGAACTTGTATAGAAAGGACTTAAGAATCTATGTGGTTGTAAGTTGCTAAAATGGAAATTATGCTGACCTATTTGTGTCATAAAAACACGTGGTCTTCTGTGCGTTTCTCCTGAAGATGTTTTATAATCCGAGATACTAACGTGTGACTCATTCAATAACTATATTGTAAATATAATGCAAATAGAATTTGACGAATCGTTGAATTTATATATTGTGTTGATGTTTGTTTCCCCAGTGCCCTGTTCACCTCGGCCCTCTCGTCAGCGTCTTTACGACACACACGGCACGACTGGAAACGCTGCTGCGACAACCCGACGTGCTGGACTGGTCAGCTAGGATCATATTTGTGTGTAAGTGTTACCCTGGAAACAATGATCTCACTATAAATTCCAAACATGTCTTTTCAACACAGCATTACTCTACCTTTCAGAATAAATCCTTGTTTCGAGTAGGTTATGCAATCTATTACAGATATCACGTTTAGTAAGAATATGTAGGAAATGTTTCAACAGACCAGTCTACTTTGATGAAATGAACATGTAGAGAATCATGGGTAATGGATACCCTCGGACTTTCAACGACCATGGGTACCTCGCATCTCACATCAACAAACGTGTGTCGCCGTGGTATAACGTGATGTGTTCCCAGGGTGTACTGACACTACATTACTTTGTTCTAACCAGGTGTTGAGCACCATGCCGGCTGTGGTCAAGGCCATCGGTTATCAACACAGATCCTATACAGTGGACACGTACCGCCTGATGACCGTCACACGGGTCAGCCTCCGAGTCAGGTACCCACAACATATACTTGTATACATACTCTAGGAACAAGGTTAAGCGCCCCCTGAAAAATTGTGAATCATTGTCGAGCGACCGCGAAAGTAATTGGTAAAATCAGTAATCAGTTATGCATACTAAGATTGGTAGAGCTTCTGGAGCGCTAATTACGGGCATAAACGATCTATCAATCGACGGTAAATGGGGAAATGTGTTGAATAATAGGCATGATGTATGTAGAATATCCTTCAAAGCTGTTGGTCGTCAGCTCGGATATGAACACATTAATGTGGTAAAGGAACGTCCAAGGTCTGGACGGTCTCATGTGACGTCAGCAAGCAAAGGTCGCTACATGCTCTGTTTCGTTAGGAGACAAGCCACAGCAGCTGTCTGGAGGAGAACTGGATCCCCACAGACCATTGTCATCGCGGACATTGAGAATCAGCAGGTTTGAGATCAAGGAGGGTATCAAGCATCCAAAGCTATCAGACTGTCTTCGCAGAAACCATTCAGTTTGGTGTACAATGACACGTAGCTGCAAGCTGAAAACATGGAGGATGATTCCCTGGACGGGTGGGAACAGTTTCCTGTTGAGTGTCACAGACTGGCGTATTCCCCCCTAACCACCCGTCTACATGGACGATAACGTGAGACAACACCATTGTAGGCAGATAACAGAGGTCTCCAACAGAACTCTAACGCGCCCATCCATGGACCACCATGAGTCCAGATCTCCACCTGAGGCAACACATCCGGGACATAATCAGGCGCAAGACACAGAAGCTGAACAAACCAGTAGCACAAGCATTGCCTGAACCAGCCAACAGCACAAGCATTGCCTGAACCAACCAGCAGTACAAGCATTGCCTGAACCAACCAGCAGTACAAGCATTGCCTGAACTAACCAGTAGCACAAGCATTGCCTGAACCACCCAGCAGCACAAGCATTGCCTGAACCAACCAGTAGCACAAGCATTGCCTGAACCAACCAGTAGCACAAGCATTGCCTGAACCACCCAGTAGCACAAGCATTGCCTGAACCACCCAGCAGCACAAGCATTGCCTGAACCACCCAGCAGCACAAGCATTGCCTGAACCAACCAGCAGTACAAGCATTGCCTGAACTAACCAGCAGCACAAGCATTGCCTGAACCAACCAGTTGCACAAGCATTGCCTGAACCAACCAGTTGCACAAGCATTGCCTGAACCAACCAGCAGCACAAGCATTGCCTGAACCAACCAGTAGCACAAGCATTGCCTGAACCAACCAGCAGCACAAGCATTGCCTGAACCAACCAGTAGCACCAGCATTGCCTGAACCAACCAGTTGCACAAGCATTGCCTGAACCAACCAGTTGCACAAGCATTGCCTGAACCAACCAGCAGCACAAGCATTGCCTGAACCAACCAGTAGCACAAGCATTGCCTGAACCAACCAGCAGCACAAGCATTGCCTGAACCAACCAGCAGTACAAGCATTGCCTGAACCAACCAGTTGCACAAGCATTTCCTGAACAAACCAGTAACACAAGCATTGCCTGAACCAACCAGTTGCACAAGCATTTCCTGAACAAACCAGTAACACAAGCATTGCCTGAACCAACCAGCAGCACAAGCATTGCCTGAACCAACCAGTTGCACAAGCATTGCCTGAACCAACCAGCAGCACAAGCATTGCCTGAACCAACCAGCAGCACAAGCATTGCCTGAACCAACCTGCAGCACAAGCATTGCCTGAACCAACCTGCATCACAAGCATTGCCTGAACCAACCAGTTGCACAAGCATTGCCTGAACCAACCAGCAGCACAAGCATTGCCTGAACCAACCAGTAGCACAAGCATTGCCTGAACCAACCAGCAGCACAAGCATTGCCTGAACCAACCAGCAGTACAAGCATTGCCTGAACCAACCAGTTGCACAAGCATTTCCTGAACAAACCAGTAACACAAGCATTGCCTGAACCAACCAGTTGCACAAGCATTTCCTGAACAAACCAGTAACACAAGCATTGCCTGAACCAACCAGCAGCACAAGCATTGCCTGAACCAACCTGCATCACAAGCATTGCCTGAACCAACCAGTTGCACAAGCATTGCCTGAACCAACCAGCAGCACAAGCATTGCCTGAACCAACCAGTAGCACAAGCATTGCCTGAACCAACCAGCAGCACAAGCATTGCCTGAACCAACCAGCAGTACAAGCATTGCCTGAACCAACCAGCAGCATAAGCACTTCCTGAACCAACCAGCAGCACAAGCATTGCCTGAACCAACCAGTAGCACAAGCATTGCCTGAACCAACCAGTAGCACAAGTATTGCCTGAACCAACCAGTAGCACAAGCATTGCCTGAACCAACCAGTTGCACAAGCATTGTCTGAACCAACCAGTAGCACAAGCATTGCCTGAACCAACCTGCAGCACAAGCATTGCCTGAACCAACCTGCATCACAAGCATTGCCTGAACCAACCAGTTGCACAAGCATTGCCTGAACCAACCAGTAGCACAAGCATTGCCTGAACCAACCAGTAGCACAAGCATTGCCTGAACCAACCCGCAGCACAAGCATTGCCTGAACCAACCAGCAGCACAAGCATTGCCTGTGTTCAGGTCTGAAATGGAACAAATATTTTGCGTCTCTTCACTAAACAATCTTAGAACCAACACAAATGATATATTCTGAAGTCTCTCTGCATACCGACAACATCCCCACAATCTTAGAAAAATTGAAACAAATTGATAAATGGTAGTAACATTTTCACGACAAAGTGGGAGGAAACTTGTATAGGTTTGTGTTTAGGATTGAAACACATTTTACAGTGTAGTCACATATACAGTATCACCAACTAGTCTCATAATGCATACAGCCATTTCCTCATATAATTGTAAGGAAAAGATTCATGTAAGAGATACAACGCCATACGCACCAACACTACGTCTCGTTGTTGCACTATGTCGAACAATAGCCTTTTTGCTTATTGTTTAACACCACAATCAGCATTTTGTTCCAGCTGTATGGCAGTGGTCAGGAAATTATCGAGACTCTACCAGACAGACCGGTGACTGATGTCATGAGCAACATCTTACCGGGTTGTCTCGCCGAGTCATTGAACCTGACACCCCATGTATGTAGTCGCCTCATTTAGGGGGCAAAGATTAATAAAATATGGTATCACTCATCTGAATTAAATATTTCTGTTTCTTGTTTATTCAAGGCCAAGACCAGAGGGCTTTAAGATGACTAGCCTCAAACCTGAACAAGCAGCTATTGTCAATTCTTTTTGGAAATACAATGACGGTAAACACTCGGAAATATACATTCAAGACATTATTGGCAAACTGCCGTCGTGTTGTCTGTATGACGCTGAAGGTGCCATGGCTCTCAACTACCACTATGGCGCTGTAGGCATGCTGCATGTTCTAACAACAGTCAGTCCCGGCCTAGCCTTGTACACACGGATGTACTTCAACGTGAGGGCTACAGTAGGTTGCTTTAACCGGCAATAAATTGCAATGTGGAACACCATCTTTGGTAGACGTCTATATGTAATGTAAAGCAAACCAAGATAACAGAAGCTTAAAGACACCCATCAAATGTTAAAGTCACAGAAGAAGAAAGCCCAATATTGACCAAACTTCAAAAAAGAACAATCGGTATCAAGCTTTTTCAGAACGTATGGCTGGTACATGTTGAGGTCTCTATAACGTATCAAGTGTAACCTCAAACACAACTCATCAGAGTCTGGAGAATGGTCATGTGTCAAGTTATATCTGCAATTATAAGCCCTTACTAAAATGACAATCTGGATAGCAGTATGTTGAAGAATTATCGCCGAAGGTCGAATATAATTTTCGTATCAAAGATCCTGGAAAGGCTTACATCAAACACAACATTATGCATATATTTCAATCTGCTGAGAGAACAGCCCTTAGCACAGTTACGATACTAAATCGAGTCATGTTGGACCTAAACATGTCTGTTGCAGATGGTCATGTGACCCGTCTAGTTCTACTAGATGTATCCCCAGCCTTCGATGCCATTGATCATGAGAAGCTGGGAGAGTTGGATCTAACTGGAACTGATCTCATCGTACACAGCGCAGGCAACAGTGTGAAGTCATCAGAATCACCTGGTCCGATTTTGTTCAGGTTCTTGTGGAGTGCAACAGGTTCAGTCTAAAGGCAAATTCGTGTTACCCTGTATGCCTGCCAACTTGGACATGTCAACACTCAGACTAGTCACTACAACGCATGTCACACTGCATACCTGACAACCAACAACATGCTGACACTAAATGAAGACACGACCGCGAATCAAATAAGGATTCTCAGAAACAACAGCTTCTGATACCAGGCTAACCAATGTACATCTGTAGACTCAACCTATGTTTTAACAGCAGCACCGGTCTGGGACAATGGTTGGATTGCACTGTGACTGCCATGTTCATGTATGCCAGTGTTTGTGTATTTAATGAATTAACTTACATGCATACACATACACACACATCGTCCTCTAAGATGAAACTGATGATAAACTGTGATGATTGAAACACGGGTTAGAAGGGCAGTAAAACCACCTCGCTCTTGCAGCTGACCTTGTACATGAACAGTGCAACATGTCGGCAGATGGCCTGATGTACACCTACAGAAATAAAGGATTTACATAAACTCCTACGAAACAATATTATTTTGGGAACATTGGGAAATCAACACTAGTGCAATGCGGCTTGTGCACTACGATATCATATTCTACTTTCATGTACAGATTATTCACATTCTCACAGTGAGTTATATATGACAAATCTGGTTCAGCAAATGTATCACTCGGAGTCATTATAGTACATGATACAATTGATGATAATCATTATGTTTGTCCCACATTGTGTCAGTTTCTCCCGAAACTCACAGACGGCACGATGAGGAAAGTGTCTCCTGTACCCATGTGTGTTGTAACCTCACGCAACTGCCGCTCCACCCTACGCCGTGCAGGATGGAGAATATACTGATCCACCACGTCAGAGGAAGTGTCTCCTGTACCCTTGTGTGTTGTGACCTCAGGCAACTGCCGCTCCACCCTACGCCGTGCAGGATGGAGAATATACTGATCCACCACGTCAGAGGAAGTGTAATGTGCTCTAATGTAAATGTATTGACTCGTTTGATCCAAGTGTAAGCAAACATATGTTCCCGTGTGCGCTGTGTTGACGCCAGGTGTACACTTCCCCCTCATGCACTGTGGTCTCTGCCCTGTATGTACATATTCATATAGCACGTGGCTGTATGTACACGTCTATATTCATGTAATAGGTGGCTGTCATGAAATATATTCAAATGATATGGCTATCGACTTTTTGTCATCAGATGTGACCAAGTAGCATGATGCTGATACGAAAGGCAACATACATGACGACGTAGCTGCCGGAATTACAAGGACCAAATCATTATTAATGGGAAGTGTTTCAGAAGCAGTGGAAACATCGCAAATGGACTGTCGCTGTCTGCATGTCATGTTTCTGCTCATTCTGACAGCATGTCTAACAGTGGGTGAAATGAAAGGTGAGAATTGTGGTCTCTCACAGAGTATCACAGGAGTACAAAGACCTGGTCAAAGGTGATATTTGAAACATGTTATGTAAAACACGCACAAGCCATTATATATAGTGTCACTTAGTGATGATGTTATTGAAACGAGCATTTCCTTCTTGTGGTCTAAATACCACATAACAATTGTCTGTGGTAGCTGTGCGAGATAATAAATGAACAAGTATCGTCGGATAAAACTGCTTCATAAAATTATCAATGGATATGTTTCGACATGATGATTCTTCATGATAGAATATCTGTCTTCAGCTGTCATGGCTGTCCATCTACAACAACATAAAACGTCACCACCAGGGCATAATCTGTCCCGATTATCTGCTGAAACACACTCCACTGGGCACAACAGCAACATAGTTGTGAAACTTATATGAATGGAACACGCTTTGTATTGGTCAAATGTAACAAATGTTTTATTTGGGATACCACTTTCTTAGTAAAGTACAGATTCTCGTATCTTTTTAGGGTTAAGCCCCATTCGTGATTCGAACCCACACTGCCAGAGTGAGTCACCTAATCGCCAGCACACAAAGCCGTCAATCTAACCCACTCAGCTACCGAGGCTTCCACAAAAATGAAAGTCCGACACCTGGAAGTCTAGATCACGCACTTTGTGTACCCCTCTGACAAGTGTAAATTAGCACGGATTTATTGGCCGAAAACTTTTAACACACAAGCCATTTAGAAAGTGGTCACATTTAACAAATGTTATATTTGGGATAGCATGTTCTTAGTACCCGTCGTGATATTGCTGGAATATTGCTAAAAGCAGCATAAAACCATACTCACTCACTCACTCTTAGTAAAGTAGAGATTCGCGTACGACATTTGACATATGTTTGGTGTGCAATTATTAAAAAAGCTATTCATTATACATCTTTCTGTCTATGAACTCGAAAACACCTATGTTTTCTTTAATATGTCATGTTTGTGATTATATCTCATAACCTTCGAGATTCATGTCTACTAAATAAAAAATTCTAATACATGTAAGTAATAAGCATATGTGGTCTTCACTGTAAAGAATAAAGCTGTCACAATATCAGGTACACATAACGTCTATGCAATTCCAATGTTCTTCTAGTGGAGAGTAGATGTAAGAAGCTCCAGCAGGAGAGCTCTCTCCGCCTGACGTGTGGTCCTGCACAGTACATCGCCATACAGACTGTGTCCGCTGGAGCTCGGGGTGAAGGCTGCAGGGTGAACAGGAGTGTGGACTGTAACTACACGCCCCCCAACATCACACAGCCGCCTCAAGTTACAGTATGTAACGGCAACAACAGCTGTAACGTGTCTCTGCAGTTGGTTGTCAAGTGCAACAACAAGGACTACTTCGCTGACTATGCATTGGAGATTGAATACCAGTGTCTCGGGGGTAACTGTAAGTGTATCATCATTGCAATACATTGAGATGAGGTGAAATGGGGTTTAACGTCGCATCTAAGGTTATTTCACTCATGTAGCGACGTTATGTGCATGTGTTTGTGTGTCTGCTTGTACTAGTCAGGACTGATGGCAATTGTTTTTAGTGCTAGCACTCTGAGATACCATGCCGCAGTTTAACATGAATACCCCACTCAGACACAGTATACTGACCGCGAGCAGACAAGTCATTGTTTGAAACCATTAAAGCCTGACAGGATAACAACAAGTAATATCTTTTAACGTCTTCTGGTATGACGCGACCGGGGATCCAACCCCGGACCTTCCGCTCTTCGGTAGCCTAGTTTCTACCCTTGTCACATCAAGGCCACTTTTCTTAGATTGACCCTTGCGTCAACTCGCGTAGTTCACGAGTTGTGCACCTTGGAATGAAAACCCCATATCCATACAGATTGCTGTTCACACCTCGTAGAGCGACTACCATAGGTGACGACCTTGTCGACCAGGTAACGAAAACATTCGCGATTTCATCCCTTCCACAACAATATAGGTAATCGTTGGTGTGAGTGTGTTTGTGTGTGTGTGTGTGGGGGGGGGGGGGGGGGGGGGGGGGGGGAAGGGGGTGTTAATAGATTAAAAAGATGTGTCAAGAAAGACAGGCAGCGGTAAATAACTTTCATCCAAAGGTGTGCCAGTCTTGGATGTTGATTCTCTGATTGAATTATCGCTTTGTGGCGATACACACAGGTAATGGATGCTGTCGACACATACATGTATGTGATTGTTATTATCACTATAGAGAGTAAATACATCTTCTACCATCCACAGATAATGTCAAGTCTTCAGGGGTGCCTACATCGTCTACAGTACCTACTTCGGCAACAAGCCAATATATAACATCTGCTGCAGTGAGAATATCAGAGTCACCAACATCGGATGAAGTGCCCACTGTATTTCCGACACTCAATATCGGGACTTCTACTTTACCCAACAAAGATGTCTTGCTATCCACAATACCAACAACAGATGATGCTACTTCCACGGGACCTCGTGATCAAACGACCGACCAGAGTAGGTCGATCAAAGACAATCTTTTTTACTATGAAATCCATTTCTATGTATATTTGAAGCACTTGTTCGTAATCTACAATGTAAAGGACAGTTAAGGTTCACAACGCCTATATCTAAATAATAACTTAGGGAGCGTACGTTAGATATCCTTGAGAACTTGGATATTTGCTTTTCAGTCACTAACTTTTTTCAGTCATATCTCCAAGACATAACACTTTATTTTGTCCCTGAATTCCTGAATGTCAGGCGAATACACTTTTTTGTAAGTATTTCTGGAATGAAGTATTTTATCCCTGAATGACTTTTTGTGTGAATTCCAGACGCTATCCTTCCCCTCTTCTTGATAGCTGCGTCGGCCGTGATGGGAGTCCTTGTCATTGTTGTCCTGGTGGTGCTCTGTGTCATGTGTGGCTGCAGGTAAAGTGCAATTTTTACGTATAACCCTCGTCTCGCTATAAAATAGGCATCACCAGCCTTTTTATAAACTGTCCCATCAACACACTTTTCGTATGTTGCAGTGTGCAGCCTTTTTAACTGTTTAACCAAAATTCCTACTGCCACATAACAATTGAAGAATTTTACGTTATTTCATATTTTCTTTGCCAGGAAGTGCGAGATAACACACAAAATAATGGCCACGGCTTCACAAGGGGACCATATCATTCCAATGCCTGTTCCAAAGAATCTGGTCGGCACCACATGGCAGGAGCACGATAGATACTGGGAGCTGGATCCTGCCGATGTACACAACGCCAGCCCTGTCATCGTTGAGAGTGACACAGGTTATGCAGCGTTGAACCGAGCAGAAAGGGAACAGAAACACATCAGTGACTATTTGGGGCATGGAACACCTGTTCAACATGGGCGTGAACTGGCTCAATTTCTAGTTCCCAGTCCAAAGGAAGATGGTAGTCAACACATCCTGGTGAGTCCTAGCGTATCACCAGATAGCTCACTACCAGAAGCTCGGCTGGTCGGCAGGGGGGCAGGCTATCAAAAAATTCTAGTTCAAGGTCACAGATATGACCGCCTGAACATCAGGGACGCCAAGCAGAACGACATCATGGACATGAGGGTATTCATTATTGATGCTGACAACCTTTATGACAAGCTAACTTTTAGGAAACTGTATCACGTGAAAGTAGATGAAACAGAAGCAGATAAGCCTGAGGATAAAGACTGAACGTTGATGTTGTGATGTTACCATGGATACACTCCTTCTGGACACCAAACTATATCCTTTATAAACTATCCTTCTGCTCAGAACAGTACCTTAAAGTTACAAATCCCTGGCTCTTTTTGAGGTAGTTCACACGAATTATAAATAGAAAGAGGAAGATATATTGTGCAACGACGTGAACGGCAAGTGTGTGAATTATGTAATGGTAACACTATTGATTGTACTAAGATTGTATGTTCATCCATCTTTAGGTACATTGCTTGGGAGTCGCTGCCACTACAATGAAGCCTTATCATGTGAACAGATGTCTCTTCTCCAGGCACATTGCTTGGGAGGCGCTGCCACTACAATAAAGCCTTATGATGTGAACAGCAGTTTTTTCTCTAGGCACATGGCTTTGGTGTTGCTGCCACAACAATGAAGCCTTGTCATATGAACAGCAGCCTTTTCTTCAGGCACATGGCTTGGGTGCTGCTGCCACTACAACGAAGCCTTGTCATATGAACAGAAGTCTCTTCTCTAGGCACATGGCTTATGTATCGCTGCCACTACAACGAAGCCTTGTCATATGAACAGAAGTCTCTTCTCCAGGCACATGACTTGTGTGTTGCTGCCACTACAACGAAGCCTTGTCATATCGACCTACACATTTATCGATATATTGTTTGATACAGTTTGTGATCCAGGCATTCTTTATTGACACTGAAGTCTGATGTCGCCTCACATCCTGTTTGTCACAACAAATACCTCACATATTCTATGGTCCGGAAGGTTTCATTGTGTGGAACCTTTTGTCAACTGTTCTCGTTTTAGCAGTTTTTATGTAATTCTTAGTTGGAAAGGTGTTCGTCAAAATTTGATTCAATCTACGAATGCTGATTCCCAATGTCCAATGGCGCATTGATCCAAACGTTTCAATCGCTGGTTAGTCCTAACTATCTTGAACTATACAGAAGTATAAAATTAAACATTTCATGAATGTGCATAGGATGTTCGGTAGGCCATGATGACAACTGTCATCTCATTGTTTAGTTCCATTAGTAAGATTACCTTTATAAAGCTTGACATATTTCTCTAATTGGTAGACCGCATCTTTAGACTATTAATTCTTGTAGATCTTCATGCCACTATGTGTAAAACTTATTGTCACACTAATGAATAACAACATCTGTCGTAGTTTCTAGATATTACTTGTACATCTGTATTTATGTCTCTGCAACAACCAACCTGACCATCAGCCACATCTTGTTTACATTACATTTCATCTCTAGCAGTTATGCTTTAAGTGTGGTATTAAAACGAGGAAAACATGCGCTTGATTGTGTACATTGGGGCAAGTTTCTACAGGAAGTTTTGATCTCCCTGGCCACCTGCTTCGGTAAATACGTCAACTGCAGTCTCTATGTTTGCCCTGGCTGTGCATTACAGCAAAGGCGTGGTGAAAGAGGGAAGGGCCTTGACGTAACTGGTCTCACACATGACACCCAGGGAACACAATTCAGTGATTTTTTCTATTCATGAATCCTGTCATTTCTAATTAATAAATTCAATTACTTCATATTACCTATTAATGTCATCTGTCAAATTGTTCTTCTGCCTTTAGTTGACATTTTAGAAACCTGCATTTTGATTGGTCCGTCAGCGGTATCGAAACGACGTTTTGCTCTGACTTTCGCCGTGGCCCATCCGAAGAAAGTATTCTTTCGAAACCACTTCTTACCCAAAACCGGCTTTTAAGCTATTTCAAGCACTTGTTAAGCTCTGTAAACGTTTCGAAATGTAATATTGGCCGGTTCCATTTTCTTGATAAAAGAGACAAAAACTTGTTAATTTATCATTAGATATATCTCTTCTAAAGTGATAGGCTGAACGTATACTGTCCAACACAAACACATGCAAAGACAAGTCAGTTGTTCACCTGAGCAAACACGGGAACATATAAAATAGGGAATGGCGTCGGAGCTGATTTTTGTCAATAATGCGTAAAATTAGGAAATGTCCTCCACATGTCTACCTTCAAACATTTTGAAAGCTTGCACCTCCAACGTTGTGACATGTAAACACCAACAGCCGGTGCAGACACCAAATGACCTGGTGAGTTTAACAATGGACACATGGGTCATCTTACTTGCAATGGTGAGTGCGTTAGGTTTCACGCCGCCTATTCCAGTCATATCACGGCGTGTCACCTTCATGTTGAGGACAACTCCAAGTGACGCAGGTCTTTGCTTCCAATAATAACAATACAATGTTTATTCAACTGTCTAATAATATCACGTGACGTGGGGAATATTTTTCCACCACCCGGTCATTCCAACTGGGGCGTCGGTTCCACTCTGCAACTGTACTCTGCAACGTCAAGTCTGCTCCTAGACGAATAATGTCCTCCTGAGAGACACAACTATTTTTCACAAGACAGCAGCGACACATGCATCTTAACGTGCTCTGTTCTATTGAAATATTTTACTGGAATTTGGCAAGTCCGTGGGTTTTTCAGTTGCCAATGAACTTTCGCAGGAATCGCGACAGAAAGAGTATACAATTTCATATTTTGGTAGTGCAACTAACATAGCCTTATAAAAGTTCAAAGCATCACTCAACAAAACATTATCGCAACATTCATGATGGCATCAAAAAGGTTCAGAGCATCAATAATAAACAAAACATTATGTTGAAGCGTCGTCACAATATTCGACGTGACATTATAAAGGCTCAGGGCATCAGCAATAAACATAACATTATGTCGAAGCGTCATCAAAACATTCGACGTGGCAGAATAAGGGTTCACAGCATCAGCAATAAACAAAACATTATGTCGAAGCGTCATTACGACATTCGACGTTGCAGAATAAGGGTTCACAGCATCAGCAATAAATAAAACATTATGTTGAAGCGTCATCACAACATTCGACGTGGCATTATAAAGGCTCAGAGCATCAGCAATAAACAAAACATTATGTCGAAGCATCATCACAACATTCGACGTGGCAGAATAAGGGTTCAGGGTATCAGCAATAAACAAAACATTATGTCGAAGCGTCATCACAACATTCGACGTTGCAGAATAAGGGTTCAGAGCATTAGCAATAAACAAAACATTATATCGAAGCGTCATCACAACATTCGACATAGCATTATAAAAGTTCAGAGCATCAGCAATAAACAAAACATTATGTCGTTATAGCCGTGTAGGTTGTAGTTGTTATGGGATCAGTCCAAACACAGTAGTATGTACTGAAACTTGTGAGGTGTTCATATGTGTAGATCATTATATTCACAAAACCACAAACTCCCATATTACGTTCCCCATCATCAAATTCCAGGAAAATCCACTCCTTTTCACCTCATAACAACCTTGCACAAACGTAAACAAACTTCTATGATGTATTTAACAGTTATGTACATAAGGCTTCTACTGCCTGGTTGAAGTCTTTCAGCTGCCGTCTGTGCTGTTGAACAACGTGTTGACACAACCAAGACATGGTAATAATCACCTACATACATGCAACTACAGTAGTCGCCTACAGTGCCTCAGCTTCCTCAGTCGTACACAGGGTGTGTTCACCACATCTCATAGGTGAGTAGACGAAGGACGACGCTGGATGGGAGACTCTCCAAACTGGGCAGAGTTACCACTAAACGCGTCAATGAGACAAGTGTTCAGATTCTAAGCCTGCGTCAAACAAGCCTGGGTGAGGGATTCACTACGTGAACAGATGAAGCTTGGTGGTTTACTTCTTGGTGAAGCAGTGAACTGTTTCTGCCTCCTGTTTGTTTTTCCCGCAGTTCCGTCAGAAAGTGCTCAAGGTGAGTTGACGTTTTACTTCTCAGCTAAGCCTCGAACGTAACTGTAATATGTTTCTTTCAAGGACCATTTGGTATTCAGGGGAAGGGAATTTTGTTCGAGTGGGGATGGTGGCACGCGACCTCGATTTAACAATAGTAAATCAATGACTAACATATTATGTCCCTAACACAAAAATCCCAGTTAAAATGCCTAGTTATTAAATAGTCGGTCAATAATTGTATGTTGTTAGAAATCACTTGTCCAACTCGATAAAGTAAATATAGAATACGAAACGAGCTCCCGTGTAATACCAATACTATGAAACGAGCGAATAGTTCTGGTATCTGACGAGATTCGCGAAATTTGTATTACACGGGAGCCCTGGGGCGTCAGCCTAGCAAAAGGGTTGCTGGGGTAATCGAGTGTGCACAACCTCCTCTCAGTGATCTATCATCTCCACACGCAATGTCAGTGTATAAAATAAGACCAGCGATGTTGAGAATGTTCTATATTTGTTTGGGGGCGGTCGGGTAGCCTAGTGGTTAAAGCGTTCGCTCGTCACGCAGAAGACCCGGGTTTGACTACCGACATGGGTACAATGTGTGAAGCCCATTTCTGGTGTCCCCCGCAGCGATTGCTGGAATATTGCTAAAAGTGGCATAAAATCAAACTCACTCACTCAATATTTGTTACTGAAACGTGTTCCGGCAGTACTGAGCTCGCGCTTTGGTATTACACACTGGCAAGCATACTCTAATTAAATAGTGGTATCTTCAACGGATACCTAATGAATAATATTACTCGTGTACGAGTGCTGGTCTTCTTAAATGACGTAGTGACAATTAAAATAGTATTGTATGTAAATTTGCCGTAAATCTTCAGCTGTGGTTTGTGCACTAGAGAGTGGAGACATGATGAACAACAGAACACTATATTTGTTATTAGAAGGAACAGAGGGGGAAAGCATATTGTTAAATACCAGTAAAGTATTCAACGTTGTACATAATCGTCGTCTATCTTTCAGCAAAAACAACCAGTGGTTGTGCTTCCTTGACGCAGAGTGTCACTCTCAACCTGACCTGTAATTCCGGCCAGCATATCTCCATATATGACGTGTTGGCTGGGGCTCCTGCTGTAGACTGTAGGGTGAACAGGAGAGTGGAGTGTATCATCAATTCACCCAACATTACACAACTGCCTCAAGTCATCGCATGTAACGGTCTAGGAAGTTGTAATGTGACTGTAAACTTTTTCATCACCTGTAGCACCAAACCTCTTTCGCTTTATGCCGTGGAGATACTTTATTGGTGCTTGGAACGTAAGTGTCCTGCTACTATTAAAGTCAATTTCTTACCTTTATGTCTGCCTCTAGTCTAGTGGATAGCGCGTCTGTCCGGCTGTCCGGAGAGTGGAAGATGGGTGGTTCGATAGACTTTGGTTCGATACCAAACGACACACATACACACTCACTAACACACATACACACACTGACACACACTAACACACACAAATGCATGTTAAATGTAAGTATGATAGTATGAATTAAATCACCTAACTTTGTTCGAGAACAAATCTTGAAAAGCACCAAGGTAGATGCAAAAATAGATTAAAGAACAATGTGCAATTGTCCATTAATATGAATGTCATCAACATGTTTCCACGGACCAAGTCGTCCACGTCCCAGGATGCTCTTTATAACATTAGTCCAGGGTTTTCCATTCGGAGTCTAAACCAACACAACACTGTTAATGTCTGGTTCCGGATTTACTTCATTGTAGTGCCTATATAATCACACCAACAAGTTGTCAAAGGAACTACAATTGTTGAGTTGTTTTACCACAACCATCAATTAACTTGGATACGTGCTATACATGTAACGTTCCCCGGATTATGTCACATACCATCATATTACACGCATGTACATATAACAGCTCTATTCCGCGAGACTCTTTTTCTTTTAAAAATGGTATTGCATTTCTATGTATGTTGCATGGGCGTTTATGGGACACGATACTCAGTTTCGCTGGTTCTATTTATGAATTTCCAATTTATTTACATTGTCACTATTCCTTTTCTAAATAAAATGATATTATTACCGATCATAGAATGAAATGTTGTCATATGATATGTAATCAAAACATATAAATCAATTTGGCTGTCTCTGCTTCAGTACATATTTGCTCTGCCCTTCCTTACCAGCTTACAACATGTATATATGAAATCAACATAAGTTTTTTCAATTTATTTGGAATCACGAAAAGATAAGATAAACAAAACAGCCTACGGTTCAGCCCAAGTCTTTTGTTGTCCACATTAGGATGACTGCTGTCACTGCTGTTAGAACGTTTGGTCGGACTGACAATTTAATATTTTATTTGGCATATGTCTCGGGTGCTCAAATGCTCGACTATAAATTTCTGAATTCGAGTCCTAGCCTATGTCGAATTGGAATTGATTAAATATACAATCAAGACATTCCTCAAAATTACAAAAATATTACACTTAAACCAGTTGTGGCATCGTGATCCAATCAGGGTTATTTCATCGTTCATAAAAGAGAAAACAGATCTTTGAAGCTATGTTTCCGACATACTTAATACCGCTGATATGAACGATGTTTTCTCGTTACTATTTGTTTGGCAGTAATTTGTTTCTTTGGAGGTATGTACAGTATTGTGGTTTGATATGACAGACCGAGTCGAGTATCCTCATAGTTGAATCCACTTTGATATGCCAAGTGTGTCAACCAGTAAAATGTCAAGAGCGTCTAACAAACCAATCATGAGGTCTGTATAGTGACCAGAGGTTCCAAGTAATGTAAAGATCGTACGGCTACTCTGGGTGACCAATATCGTCATGTTGCAGGACACAACAGAGGAACGACGACTACGGAGCTTTCTCACTTATTCGAAGGATGTATTCATTCAGCTGTTTCCAGTAGTTTTCAAGCTAAGATGTCTTGTTAAGGGTGATTGTGATACGCATTGCTTATATACTCTTGTCTTTCTACATTTTTCATTACCTTTACACATGATGTCACCAACAGAAAGTGCCATGCCACAAACAGAATCTATGACCAGAAGTACCATGTCATCAAGAGAATCCATGACCGGAAGTACCATGTCACCAACAGAATCCGTGACCGGAAGTACCATGTCACCAACAGAATCCGTGACCGGAAGTACCATGTCACCAACTGAAGTTATGACCGAAACTACTATGTCAACAACAGAAACTACTACAGGGTCCAAAAGTAAAGGTAGTGTGGTTACACTGCCCGCATCTGTATTAGCATGTTATGTAAGAATCATGCAGTGTCCTACGCGGTCCTACACGTACCTTACTTCTATATTCATAAAACGAGTGAGATATTGGCAGTCAACAACAATATCAACAATAAGATACATATGAGAAAATTGAATATTTAGTTGTTGTTAATGCAAGAAACCACAGTGTTTTCATGCCAAAGAATTCGCTGTTTCAAAATATCATTATCATCAAAGTCAGTTTGACCTCCCTTGTCTTGCAGCCAGTGTACCTGGTGTTGTGCTGATGGTGCTGTCGGTCCTACTAGGAGTGGTGGTCATCATGGCTCTGATGGGTGTCTGTTTCCTCTGTGTGTACAGGTAAACCAAGTGACAAGTTTTGTCATAGCGATTTACCTTCATCATCAATTATGCTTTTCTATCGTGATAGATATATCCATTGTGAGTGTTCTCGAAATTTGTAATATGCATAAACATCTGCAATTGCATACTGGCCAGTTCTCCCTCCTAAGAATACACACAGTCAACATTAAATGACATAACGCAGTTTTACATTTTTGTTGTTTAATTTAAGATCATTTCATTCGTTCCAGAAAGCAGAGGAAAGGGGGCGAATCTTCAAGAAATTTCCCCAACACGACAAAACACTTAGACCACGTGAGAGCACCTGCGAATGCCAACCGATGCTCTGCCATGATCTCTGGCAATGAATGTATGAAAGTGGTGCCTATGTCCAGATTGGAGAACACTGAACAGATCACAGATGATGGCTACTGGCAGCTTGGTCCTACCGATGTTCTGGTTCCCATCGCTGTACAGAACAGTGTGTTTGGTGCCCGTGAAGGGGACAGTCCTGTGCAGAACAGTGTGAGTCAGTGGGGCAGTGTATACGCCCAGCTGGAGGTCCCCAGGGGGACGAAGGGCAGTACAGATTACTGGGAGGTGGAGGTTGGGGTGGAGGACTCCATCACTGTTGTCCAGGTCCAGTCGGACGTAAACTGTGATGAGGTAATGCTTCCAGAGCAATCCCTTCAGAATTCACCACATATAAACGTAGCAGCCCCACCCACAGATCACTTTGATGGTGCATATGTTGATGGTGCATGTGTTGATGGTGCATATGTTGATGGTGCATATGTTGATGGTGCATATGTTGATGGTGCATATGTTGATGGTGCATATGTTGATGGTGCATATGTTGATGGTGCATGTGTTGATGGTGCATGTGTTGATGGTGCATATGTTGATGATGCATATGTTGATGGTGCATGTGTTGATGGTGCATGTGTTGATGGTGCATATGTTGATGGTGCATATGTTGATGGTGCATATGTTGATGGTGCATATGTTGATGGTGCATGTGTTGTTAGTGCATATGTTGATGATGCATATGTTGATGGTGCATATGTTGATGGTGCATATGTTGATGGTGCATGTGTTGATGGTGCATGTGTTGATGGTGCATATGTTGATGATGCATATGTTGATGGTGCATGTGTTGATGGTGCATGTGTTGATGGTGCATATGTTGATGGTGCATATGTTGATGGTGCATATGTTGATGGTGCATATGTTGATGGTGCATGTGTTGTTAGTGCATATGTTGATGATGCATATGTTGATGGTGCATATGTTAATGGTGCATATGTTGATAGTGTATGTGGTGATGGTGCTGATTGTGGTGTACAGCTTGAACAGCCAAATGAAGTGAATGAAGAACACAGGATTCCAGGACATGATTCTGCTGCTAGTAAGATGGATGTTGCAGAATCTGATCCCAGAGGAACAGGTGCTCTGCATGCTGAGATAGCTGATGGAAGCGCTACTCATAAGCCTATCTCCAACTATGACCACCTTGTGATAAAACCAACAGAAGGAATTTACACACCTCTTGAACAACAAGAATTGAATGTCCACGCAGATACCCAGAGAAAGAACAAGAATTATTACTTCGAAACAGAGCCCCAACATTTGAAACATGAAAGAGATGTGGATTTTGATAAAACCAGAAATAAATCCAAAACAACTGACAGCCCCTATAACCATCTGAGTCTAAGTACAAACGAACAACTCGTCGACTTCACCACAGACTGTGATCTTCACGAACAGTGTGAAAGGTCAACAAGTACACAAAGCTGTCCCGGTGAACATGTTGCAGTGACAGAAGTAGAAGAGAACAGCAAAGATGGTCATGACACTCGGGAACCCACTCAACGGAACAACAAGCATGACTACTTTGAATTAGAACCCCGCCGTTTTACACATGACATTGATGCAAATGTCACTACCCTTCGAGAGAATATATCAGAATATATCAAACATACAACCGATGACACTTCTGAAATTGAAACTGAGAGTCCATATGATCATCTGAAGTCAAACACCAAACAGGTGTCAACGGAAGTCCTGGACATCATTGCTCATGACATCTCACCGCCAGAAGTGGATGTCTCGCAAACAAGCGTGACAGATCGGTCCGGATGTCGTGACCAGACCCCAGTCATATACGACCATCTGACATCCCAAGACCCGACACCCGGGACAAACCAGTATAACGAGGAGAAAAGTCTTCCAAGGCAAACAGAGGAAAGAGCGAACATGGACTACCGAGATGCATTATACGACCCATACAACCATCTGACATCCCAACACCCGACACCCGGGACAAACCAGTATAAAGAGGAGCAAAGTCTTCCAAGGCAAACAGAGGATCGTGTGGATGGGGACAACCGAGATGCATTGGATCAACGTAAAACCGAAACAACAAGGAAGGGAAAAGGCGAGGATTTCGTCTCCCTTGATCTCAGAGAAGACATTGGAGGCCACACTCAACTGACAGACGGGGGCAAGAGTTTGAATGACCAGAACGTTGGCTATGGAGGTGCTGACAAAGAACATGACGGGAACGGTGTCTACGCAGGTGCTGGTAATGGGAACGTTGTCTATGCAGTTGCTGGTGATGGGAACGTTGACTATGGAGGTGCTGACAAAGAACATGACGGGAACGGTGTCTATGCAGTTGCTGGTGATGGGAACGTTGGCTATGGAGATGCTGGTGATGGGAACGGTGTCTATGCAGTTGCTGGTGATGGGAACGTTGGCTATGGAGGTGCTGGTGATGGGAACGGTGTCTATGCAGTTGCTGGTGATGGGAACGGTGTCTATGCAGTTGCTGGTGATGGGAACGTTGACTATGGAGGTGCTGACAAAGAACATGACGGGAACGGTGTCAATGCAGTTGCTGGTGATGGGAACGTTGGCTATGGAGGTGCTGGTGATGGGAACGGTGTCTATGCAGTTGCTGGTGATGGGAACGTTGTCAATGCAGTTGCTGGTGATGGGAACGTTGGCTATGGAGTTGCTGGTGATGGGAACGGTGTCTGTGCAGTTGCTGGTGATGGGAACGTTGTCTATGCAGTTGCTGGTGATGGGAACGTTGGCTATGGAGGTGCTGGTGATGGGGATTACGGTGATGAGAGGGCGGTGGATCAAAACGAGCTTCAGTCTTTGTTTGACTGCCTCGACACCAAGCTATAATTGGGAACAGATCAATACTCCTCATATGACTGTCAAAGGGACATCTGATTCTTTAATCTATGCTCCTTATAACATCCATATATAACTACAATACACTGTTCTGTCTTGCCTTCATTCATGATAGAGATATATTCAGAGAAAACAATCACACGACAATGACTCTTGTGGCTACACATGAACTAATGTTAGCTTCCGGGAATTCTATCCTGATGAAGTTGCCATTAGGCTGACAAAAGGTTGAGTTTTGACTGAGTCGTTTTGGTTGGTTCCCTTCAGTCTACATTCACATTCTTTTCAAATCATTCAAAGTCAGTGCAAAGTTAGTTTGTTATCTCACTGTCCAATGTTTTTTCACCTGCTTTCCTCCCACAAGCCAAAGCGCCATGATGTTACTCTTCAAAGTGGCGTAACACTCTGTACGAGTTGTGGGGTTTAAACATATGCCACTCGAAGACGCATGACTGCGCATGTCTCAATGCTACTTCCCATACTATAATTGCACTACTTATTATCAAACTGTACATAAATCAAATAAAAGAACATGATCCTGAAAACTGTGTCATTCTGTTTCCTGGTCTTCAGTAAAACTGATATAACATCTAGAGAAGCGGCGGCACGCGTGTGTAGCAGAGATATGGGGAGGACCTATATAACTAATCAGTTGGTCCAAAATGTGTTGATACATTACCTAGAATGCCTTCCTCATGGCAAGGCTGATCGGGATATATAAAAGAACATACAAAAAAAACTGCTCGAGACGTAACGCCATATTGACAATACCCCTTAATGGGACATTACTCACAATACCTACAGGATCCGTGACACCACATTGACAACTTATGTGTGTCATATTGACAACATCTGTGTTGTTGCGTTACTCAAAGTAGGTACAGAACCCGTGACACCACATTGACAACTTATGTGTGTCATATTGACAACATCTGTGTTGTTGCGTTACTCAAAGTAGGTACAGGATCCGTGACACCACATTGACAACTTATGTGTGTCATATTGACAACATCTGTGTTGTTGCGTTACTCAAAGTAGGTACAGAACCCGTGACACCACATTGACAAATTATGTGTGTCATATTGACAATATCTGTGTTGTTGCGTTACTCAAAGTAGGTACAGAACCCGTGACACCACATTGACAAATTATGTGTGTCATATTGGCAACATCTGTGTTGTTGCGTTACTCAAAGTAGGTACAGAACCCGTGACACCACATTGACAAATTATGTGTGTCATATTGACAACATCTGTGTTGTTGCGTTACTCAAAGTAGGTACAGAACCCGTGACACCACATTGACAAATTATGTGTGTCATATTGACAACATCTGTGTTGTTGCGTTACTCAAAGTAGCTGTAAGAACCGTGACGCCATACTGGCAACCTCTGTGTGACATATTGACAACATCTGTGTTGTTGCATTTCTCAAAGCAGGTACAGAACCCGTGACGCCATATTGACAAATTATGTGTGTCATATTGACAACCCCCCGTGATGGTGCATTACTCAAAGTAGCTTGAGAACCCATTATCCGTGTCGTCATATTGACAACCTCTGTGGTCATATTGGCAACCTCTGTGTGTCATGCTGACAACCTCTGATTGTCATATTGACAACCTCTGTGTCATATTGACAACCTATGTGTGTCATATTGACAACCTATATGTGTCATATTGACAACCTCTGTGTCATATTGACAACCTATGTGTGTCATATTGACAACCTATATGTGTCATATTGACAACCTATGTGTGTCATATTGACAACCCATTAGACCGCCTCCGTGGTCTTGTGGTAGAGCGTCCGCCCGGAGAGCGGAAGGTCCGGGGTTCGATCCCGGGCCGCGTCATACAAAAAGACGTTAAAAGATTGTACTTGTTGTTACCCTGTCTGGCGCTCGGCATTAAGGGGCTAAAACAAGGACAGGTCGGCTCGGAGTCAGTATACTGTGTCTGAGTGGGGTATTCATGTTTAACTGCGGCATGGTACCTCAGTGTGCTAGCACTATAAATCGGCATCAGTCCGGACTAGTACAAGCAGCCACACACACACATACACGTGCATGCACGTCGCTATATAAGTGCAATAATCTTGGACGCGACGTTAAACCCCATTTCACCTCACCTCACCTTGACAACCCATTGAAGTGGGCCGAGTGCTGCGCTAAAAAAGAACAAGGAAAACGTGAATAACACATAAACCTTAATCAAAAGAAATATTACATCAAGATTTGTTCATTACCATGTTCAAGCATATCACCAACTATCTAGTCTGGACCAAATTAGTTCATTTCCCCAAACGACTCATATGTTTCTCCTTCTGAAAACCCAGAATGGACGGTCTGTAATATCTCCAACAAAAACAACTGTATCGGGAGTAATTTCACCTTTCCACATCAAACGCTGACTGGGTAAATCAATGTTATGTTACGCCACTGAGACTATTTTACGACCCACGCCATGGGGATATCATCGCACACAACCAACCAGGTCACACCTTGTGCATGAGGGGGATGGGTTTAACGCCGCCATGAACAATATCAGAATAACGTGGGAGGAATACCCAAAGTTATGTGAAGGTTGATGTGCACACAACTGGCAAGACATTCGAGCCTTGGTATGGTGCAATCAAACCAAGGTCGTATGTGGCATTGATCCTGGCATGCCCAAGGGACACTAATCTGTAAAGCAATTTGTGGCGCTTTATGCCTGTTGGCATACTGACCCCCTAACGTCATATTGACAACATCTCATGTTGGTGCTTTACTAAAAGGAGATACTGACCCCCTAACGTCATATTGACAACATCTCGTGTTGGTGCTTCACTAAGAGGAGATACTGACCCCCTAACGTCATATTGACAACATCTCGTTTTTGTGCTTCACTGAGTGGAGACAAAGACCCCTAGTGTCATATTGACAACACCTCAGGTTGGTGCATTACTAAGTGGAGATATTGACCACCTAACGCCATATTGACAACATCTCGTGTTGGTGCATCACTGAGTGGAGATATAGACCCCCTAATGTCATATTGACAACATCTCGTGTTGTATCACTAAGTGGAGATATAGACCCCCTAACGTCATATCAACAGCATCTCATGTTGTATCACTAAGTGGAGATATAGACCCCCTAACGTCCTACTGACAACACCTCACGTTGGTGCATCAGACCTAACGTCATACCGACAACATCTCATGTTGGTGCTTCACTTAGTGGAGTTACGAATCCAAAAGCGTCATATTGATAACCTCTCCTATGCTTCTTGTATGGGACTTGGTATTAATGCATACATAACACTGTGGTCTGTGAAGTCATCCGCACTGGTGATGATGAATACAAGAAGGCTTGTTTACTGACACACATGCTACTTGGATGAGTGTTTGAGAAGGGAGACGGGATAACATCCATATTGACACTGCTCTATACAATCTGAAATTGAATCAGGCCGAACACAACTGACAAGGAACAAGGAAAACGTTAATAACAGAAATATTCTATTAAACATAGAAGCATATTAACACCCAGTTTGTTTGTCTGTCTCAATTAATTCATTTACCCAAAGCGTTAACATGAACGGAGAGCTATGTAATCTCTCCAGCAAAGGCGACAGTATCGGGGGTAGTTCCATTGCTGGTATATGCAAAATTGAATACACATAAATATATTAATTTCCACATTCAAGATCAAATGCTGACTGGGTATGTAAATGTTGTTTTACGCCGCAGTCACCAGTGTTAATATATCAGTGGTTGAATGCATGAGCATCGACGCACACCATGGAGACATAATTACACCCAAACAATCAGGTCACACCATGTGAGTTAGGGTGATGGGTTTAACGCCGCCTTGAACAAGATCAGCCTGGAAGAAAAGGCCAAAGTGACGTTTCCGTCCATGTTTACGTCACAGGTGAACTATCGATTCTCGGTATGATGCAGACAAACCAAGGGTGGCATAAGAAATCACTCTCGGGATCCTGGCAAGCCTGAGGAATAATACTCTAAAATCAATTTGTGGCACAATTTGTGGCACTTTACACTGACACCAAGCAACATTTCACTATTAGACTCTGAGGCAACTGAGACCAAGCAACATTTCACTATTAGACTTTGAGGCCACTGACGCCAAGCAACATTTCACTATTAGACTTTGAGGCCACTGACGCCAAGGAACATTTCACTATTAGACTGTGAGGCCACTGACGCCAAGAAATATTTCACTATTAGACTTTGAGGCCACTGACGCCGAGGGACATTTCACTATTAGACTTTGAGGCCACTGACGCCAAGAAACATTTCATTATTAGACTGTGAGGCAACTGACGCCAAGCAACATTTCACTTTTAGACTTTGAGGCCACTGGCGCCAAGAAACATTTCACTATTAGACTTTGAGGCCACTGACGCCAAGAAACATTTCACTATTAGACTGTGAGGCCACCGACGCCAAGAAACATTTCACTATTTAACTGTGAGGCCACCGACGCCAAGCAACATCTCACTATTTAACTGTGAGGCCACCGACGCCAAGCAGCATCTCACTATTTAACTGTGAGGCCACTGACGCCAAGCAGCATTTCACTATTTAACTGTGAGGCCACCGACGCCAAGCAGCATTTCACAATTAGGTAGCTCATTTAGCACAGTCCAGATCATGTTTGTCGCTACTGCGAGCTCTGGTAGTAATTTCTGTGAACACTGTTTAAACAATGATGTGGTCATATGTTGTATGCTTTTCGTTTGTTAAGGACATGTTAGCTATGTGTTCCAATCTGGCGTAATAATCTCTTTACTCACATAAGGAGAAACGAACGAAAGGTCCTAAAAGCGTGAAACAACGGTATATTCACAAGGGAATACCCTTGAAATCTCATCCTGGACAAGCATTGGGTGATTGTACGACCGCTTCCCGCAGCACCACGGAACTAGCTGTCCCGACAACGCCTGACCACTGTCGCTCACATACCTCCGTCAGCACTACTTATGTCTAGGAATGTTACACACTGGTTGATGTCAAGCATTTCGTAAGACACTACATCGTATTACTTACAGTGTTGTTGGGTTATTGGTTCAAGAAGGGGGACACTGTTGTGACCAAATGGTCACATTCACTGTTCGTTTGTTTGTTTGTTTGTTTGTTGTTTAATGCCGCACTCAGCAATAGTCAATATATATGACGGCGGCCTGTCAGTAATCGAGTCTGGACGAGACAATCAAGTGATTGACATCACAAGCATTGATCCACGCAATTGGAATACGATGACATGCATAAACCAAGTCAGCGAGTCTGACCACCCGATCCCGTCAGTCGCCTCTTACAACAAGCATAGTCGCCTTTTACGGCAAGCATGGGTTGCTGAAGACCTATTCTACCCAGTCGTTCAAAACCCACCCAGGGATTGTTCTGATCAAGGATTATATCCATAGCGTGCGACAACTTGGGTATGTAAGATAATTAACGATAGGCAGATGGGAAATGCGAGGACCGCTTCTATACGGTCATCTTCTCCCCGCCGGAGACCAGGAAATGATGCGCCCCACGCCGTGATATTGCTGGAATATTGGTAAAGCGGCGTAAACAATCTCTCACTCACTCACTCACTCACTCACTCACTCACGGATTCATACCTCTTACTTCACATGTTAACAGCGGTGAGTCGCTCACGCACGCACGCACGCACGTACACACACACACACACACACACACACACACACACACACACACACACACACACACACACACACACACACACACATACATACATACATACATACATACATACATACATACATACATACATACCATATGCCTTTTGAGACTGAGAGTTTTTCTTGAGATCGAAGGGTCAGTGGCAGTATGTTCCAAAGGAAAGGTCCATATTACCAGAGGATCTGTCACCAAATGTTTATGTTCTTGTCTGGGTAATCTGTAGAAGAGACTGATCACTGGAAGGTAGAGACCGAGTTGGCTGATGGAGTGTAAACACATTATTACTCTCAGATCAGGGCGCGAAGACACGACATGGTGTATTGAATGCCCACAACAGCTACATAACGTTAATTCTAATATATGTTCGACTTGAAACAGCGCGTTTGTGGTCGATTTCGAGCTTCAGAAATCAGATAGTACTGCCATGAAAGCTTCGCTTGCTCGTACCGAGAATGCAGAGCGGCGACGCTGATCTGCAGGTTGGAAGCTTCACTTGACACTCTTCCATGAAGCGTGTGTCATATCTTCCCGCATAGAGGACTGCTGTCGGAGTAAGATATCTGCTTTTAATAACATTGTATTTCAGCTATTTTCAGTTTATCGATATGCCCGATTAGTGGTTGATAGAGGCACGCACTCAGTGCACGACACCCAGTCAGGCAGGTCGGGTCTGTTGGAAGTTGGTGGTGCCACGAAGAATACCAGCATGACACAGGGCACAGTGTTTAGTGTCAAATCACAAGTAAAATGATTGCGAATTGGAAAATCCCACGCTCCGTAGTAGGCTTCAAAAACAACTATATATATCTGAGGGCAAGTTTTCATTGACTGATTTTTATCATTAACTGTTTCTACTATTTCTGTTATTCCTTCCAAACTAACAACATCGCATACATTGTCGGATGTCACCTTGGATTTTGCTATTGGGAATAATCAAAATAACAATGATGTAACGCAGTTTGTAAATCCCATTCATGTGTCTGCAACGAGTTACCATTTACAGAGGATCTATTATCAGGTGAAATATCATAGAAAGAGATTGAGTGTGCATCACAAAATCTGAAAGCTGGTAAATCTGCGGGTGAAGATGGAATTCCAGCTGAATTTGATAGGTTATCAGGCAACATTCTGATACAATATTTAAAATCATTATTTTATAAAATTATGGATACTGGAGTGTTTCCGGAGTCGTGGAACGTGGTAATGATGTTACCATTGTACAAATCGGGTACAAGGTCTGAGTCTGGTAATTACAGGGCTATTTCTGTTTTATATTTAACGGAAAAGCTGTTTACTTTTATTATAGAAAAGCGTCATAGAGTTTGGTTGGATGTGAATTATCTTCTATCTGAATCTCAGGTTGGTTTTCACCCAAACTATATGCAACAATATATTGACAACAATATATTGCAACTATATGTCGCTTTTATTGTGCATTTATAGATTTAAAAAATATCTTTCGATTATGTGGATAAAGAAAAATGTTTGATTTACTTCTTACCAAAGGATGTCATTGGAAATTATTTCTAGTTCTAAAATATATGTATTCATTGGTAAAGACTTGTATTAAAACACAATCTGGTAGAACATAGTGCTTCCTAATATCTAGTGTTGTACGCCAGGGATGTACATTAAGTCCAGTATTGTTTATTTTTCCATTAATGAGCACGTGACAGAAATATATAACGAATGTCATCATGGCGTGTTTGTCGAACAAGATATTAGAGAGTTACTTCTATTTACTGATATTATTATAATGTTTTCATACTCTGTTAATGGTCTGCAGAAACAATTGAATGTGTTACATTCGTTTTGCAGTAGATAGGGATTGGAAGTTAATTTATCAAAAACGAATGTAATTGTTTCCAGAAAAGGAGGTATCATTGCCAAAAAGGAAAAATGGACATATATAGTAATATCGCCTTAACGCGATCATCTAAACTTTGACGGCAAAATCGCGCCATTCTTGCTACATGGAGCAGAAATGTGGGGCGCAAAATAAAATGACGCTATTGAAAAAGTACATGCTTCCTACTTTAAGCGCTTTTTAATGGTTGGAAAATATGCTTCCAACAAAGTTGTTTTAGGTGAAACAGGACGTTATACCATTCATGTATTAAGTCAAATTCGAATGACAAAATATTGGTTAAAATTACTGAGGATAGAGCCGCAAAGATATCCTTACCAATGTTATAAACTACTGAAAGCTCTCCATGACAAAGGCAAAACGAATTGGGTGTCCAATGTCAGATATTTGTTATTCTCATGTGGCTATTCATTTGTGTGCATATCCCAAGATGTAGGGGATACAAACTTGTTCTTATACTCTTTTAAACAAAGGTTACAGGATATGTAAAGTCAAAATCAATCTATCTATCTATCTATCTATCTATCTATCTATCTATCTATCTATCTATCTATCTATCTATCTATCTATAAAATAGCAATTAACAATCTGTAGCTGGCATTTAAATGCTATCATCCTGTGAGGGTGCAATAAATGGCTGGCAAAGAGATATAAGCTTGGGGTCATATTAAACACTGCAGGCGGGTAACCTATAGATAAGGATTTGCGAAACAAAGATACACATCAAATACAGGATTCTCACATGTCAAGTTTACATAATTCACAGTCAAACTAAAAGTGACATAGCTTTGTGATAATCCGTTCACTGATTTATGATTAGTTTCGTTTAAACATATTTAATTCAAATTGAAATGGATTGGGAACAAGTTATCCAACTTAGGACTCCCTCTCCATGGTATTTACAAAGCTTGTACAGTAAATCATATACAAGGAAAACAGAAAAGAGGATGAGTGTATAGATAGCAAAAGAAATGTACAAAAGAGAGCCTGGTATTTCTACATTTAAGTGTTACCCAGATCTCTTTGTATGACTTATAAACATTTGCACTGCCTTAAAGATATGTTGATTTTTGATATTGGACAAACATTCATTTCCGTTTAACATCAAACTTAAATCTAATTTAACATTTTTGTTCACGGCGTTCGGTAAAATGTCCACAATTATTATTAACGTGGATTTTCTTTGGTTGACATACAATGGACACTCTAACAAATAATGAAATACGTTTTCACATGGATTACCGCATTGACATATTGGATCACATTTTATCTCTATTCTGTAGACATCATAATTTAACTGGCTTTTCGTGGATCTTAATCGAGTAGGATAAATATTCAACTTTCTAACACCATAGGAAACATATGGAGGTGCAATAACTTGCTCTTTTGTATGCATGTCTTGAATTGGGATGTAGATGTACAATTTCTACCCGCTGCAGGAATAGTGTTCCATAACCTTACAGTTGATGGAATAAAAGAACACGTTGAGTGTCTAGTATATCTAGTATATGGAATCACAATATTGTCTGAATTTCTTAAATCATATGATACATTTGAACCTACAGTGGTTGGTACAATGTCTTTAAGATAAGTTGGGGCAATATTACTTTGTATTTTGTAGAACAAACATAGCTTACGTTTCCTCCTTCGATCTATTAACGTTTCCCATCCTGTTTCATGATACAGATGTTTTTTGCGAAGTATACTTTGGGAGCCAAGTAACTATTCTGGCAGCTTCTAGTTGGAGATGTTCTAACCGAGTTGATACTCCTACATTACATTTCTGATGGACAAGATGTTTTCTCTTCTCCCTCTCGTCATATTCCCGGGTCAAGGGCGATAACTGACTATAGAAGTCTAGTTTCCGCCCTTGCCGGACTAGGATACAACCTCTAGGCTTGCGCCGCCAGCGGCTGTTACGAGTTATGCCCTGTCTATGTCCCACCAACCAACCAATCAGATTCCACCTCTCGTATCACATGCATGTTAAAATCCATGATTTGCGAAGCAGATGTCTAGTTCGTCACACCATTTCGATTGGACTATGCACGGACTCGTTAGTCCAGCCAAAATGTAACTCCAGAGTTCCAGCCAAGTCCGCAAGGCTGGAAACTGGACTTTATAGTCAATGAACTCCCTTGCCTCGGGAAGACGTCCTCCCATGGGCATAAGCTAGGTTTCAAACTAACTGGATTGTGATCATAGCCTCGTCTTATCCTGCTCAACCTGCAGTATCTCAACGAATGCGTACAGATTTCAACGAAACCCCTCGAGACAACTTATCGACCCGCTACTCAGTGACATATTATTTTAATTGCAATACCATAGGTGCAGGACAAGCAGACAGACCCGAAATAAGCCATGACGGTAGACTGGGCACCGATCCAATCGTTGAAATTGCTTAGCGCGTCAAACACCGGGAACCGGTTTTCACCCCGGTAAGGGGAATCCCCTTAGAGGCGGATTTATTTAGTTTGGGGGATGCTTTCGTCTATCGTCTGTTTTACATTATTTCCGTTTTTCATATATAAATTTTAAGCATTTGTGATTAAATATGCCCCAAAGTATTACAATCTTTAAAGTTGCTATCTTGAGTTAAGCTCAGGATCCAATGGATGTCTTCAGCAACCAACGCTTGCTGTGAAAAGGGACGCTGCTTGTCGTAAGAGACGATTAACGAGATCGGGTGGTCAGCCTCGCTGACTTGCTTGATGCCATGTTATTGATCCCAATTGTGAGGATCGATGCTCATGATGCTCGATTATTTACAGACCGCTATCATATAGCTGGAATATTGCTAAGTGTGGCGTTAAACAATAAACAAACAAACAAATCTGATGCGATAAGATCATAAACCGACAAAGGCACGTTTAATTCGTGATTCACAATCACCTCACGTTAGAAAAGGCAACTTACATATGTTTCAACCATATTGATATACCTTTCTATCGAGTAATGACTTCCTTCTATTGGGGGCGCGGGGTTCCAGTCTGCTGAGGCGCTGCAATTCGTTGTGCAGAGTTGCGGCCCTTAGGTACGCCAGAAACCTGTGATCGTAGGTTCAGACTCCTAGTTCGACCCGATTATTTTTCTAGTCCTGTCAGCACCATAGCCGTGCTCGTGGGTTTCACCAAAGTGGTAAACGTCTGAGGATACATCACTGCAGGGGGTTCCTCCCACATTGACCTGTTATTACTGAAAAACTGTGGCCTAAAACCTATTTCACTCACTAACTCACTCACTCTACTGAGTGATTTAAGGATTTGCTGGTGATTCAGGAACGTATGCCAGTGATGTCGGATTCGTATAATTGTCTCCGGTTTGGGCTTCGTCGCTGGATTTCTTGTGTATACGGTATGGGCTTCGTCGCTGGATTTCTTGTGTATACGGTATGGGCTTCGTCGCTGGATTTCTTGTGTATACGGTATGGGTTTCGTCGCTGGATTTCTTGTGTATACGGTATGGGCCTCGTCGCTGGATTTCTTGTGTATACGGTATGTGCCTGGTCGCTGGATTTCTTTATTCAATATCTTATTTATCAATTACGTATCTTCACATTAATCAGAAACTCCAGGAGTGTAGTGATTGGCGTTGTCTATGTATCAACAAACATCTTTACTTGCTGATAATTATTGCATACAACCTTGACTGAGGGCTCGAAGTAGCCTGGGAATCAAACTGTGATTTTATGGCACGACTCACGAGGAAGCTGTGAAGTCGACAATTGGAAGATCCCGTAAAATCTCCAAATAGTGGTATTTTTGCTCGACAAGAGTGGCACATATAATGCCATAGAATCCAGCAGCATACTGTCAATGTATGTGTGTGTGTGTGTGTGTGTGTGTGTGTGTGTGTGTGTGTGTGTACAGGCGCCCAGTCTGTACTAGTCTGTACACTTTACTGGCGCCCAGTCTGTACTAGTCTGTACAATGTACTGGCGCCTAGTCTGTACACTGTACTGGCGCCTAGTCTGTACTAGTCTGTACAATGTACTGGCGCCTAGTCTGTACTAGTCTGTACAATGTACTGGCGCCTAGTCTGTACTAGTTTGTACACTGTACTGGCGCCTAGTCTGTACTAGTCTGTACAATATACTGGCGCCCAGTCTGTACAATGTACTGGCGCCTAGTCTGTACTAGTATGTACACTGTACTGGCGCCCAGTCTGTGCTAGTCTGTACACTGACTGGCGCCCAGTCTGTACTAGTCTGTACACTGTACTGGCGTCCAGTCTATATTAGTCTGTACAATGTACTGGCGCCTAGTCTGTATTAGTCTGTACAATGTACTGGCGCCTAGTCTGTACAATGGACTGGCGCCGAGTCTGTACTAGTCTGTACATTGTACTGGCGCCTAGTCTGTACTAGTCTGTACATTGTACTGGCGCCTAGTCTGTACTAGTCTGTACACTGTACTGGCGCCAAGTCTGTACTAGTCTGTACAATGTACTGGCGCCCAGTCTGTACTAGTCTGTACACTGTACTGGCGCCCAGTCTGTACTAGTCTGTACACTGTACTGGCGCCCAGTCTGTACTAGTCTGTACACTGTACTGGCGCCTAGTCTGTACTAGTCTGTACAATGTACTGGCGCCTAGTCTGTACTAGTCTGTGCTGGTGCTGTCAAAGAACACTTTTACATGGTTATATATTTGATAACATCCTTTGATTCAAAATTTAAAATGGTAGGGGTTGCAAGTTCATTTCTTATCCCAGTCTTCATTGAATTAAGTTTTTTTACACAAACTTACCAAGCCACAGATTACCTTTCACAAACTGTTGCAGAAATGAGTGATGGTTAAATAGACATAAACAAATTTTTCAAGTTTCAATTACATAAAAAAATAACTCGGTATACTTTCTTTTTCAAATCAGTTTATTACAATTTCCAAATATGCAAATATTCATAAATTAAAGAAAACATAGAGCCCTGGTTGCAATTTTAGCAAAACAGTTTGAGTAATTATAAATTGAAATTTATTATCGGGCTGCTTGGTTAATTGATTTTTTGTTATTAACAGCTTTTTCGCGTTAGTGTTTTAAAGTTAGGACCCTCCCATTCGTTAAGTTCTAATATGACCATACCTCTTTCAGTATTAATTTTAAACACTATTTCCCATATGTGTGGAATACATGTGAGACAGTAAATGTTATCGCGGTGTCTGCCGCAGACAGGACCCCCATGGCAGTGACATTGCGGAACAATTCCCTCCAACTTACTCTGAGATTGCAGAACTAGAAATGAAGAACGGGAATTAAACCCAGAAAGGAAGCAATCTAAAGTTAAGTTTAATGATTTTATTCCATTTTGGTATCTGAACCAAATGAAATGGAGACACGTTTATTATGCACTGGAAACAGCCTTCCTTCGCTGCGCCCTGTTTGTGGGCCTCCACTGGTTTCTCCTCTATTGATTCAGCTGGGACTAATGCTTTTACGTGCAGCGTGCAAACGTTATTGGTCCTTTAAAGTTGTAAATCAGAATATATATCAAAATCTTATAATAAAATGTCTACGTGTGACATCATTTCATGCAAATCTAGAAATGAATAATGCAAAACCTCTTTAGAGCCAGAGAAATTAAATTGCAAAACAGAGGGTTTCGACAAAAAGTGATTCAGTGATTTCCCTCAACGAACACTGCCATTCTGGCATTGCAGAGTGAGGGGTGTAATAAGCGTGTAAATGTTCAGAAATTTCCCAAAGGAGGGATACTGCCTGATTTGTGAGGGACTTTACAACAAAATATGTGAGCCAATTAAAGACGAGAATTAAGTCTTGTCGACCGCCATATTGCACAGAGGTGCCAGCCGACGGGGCCATTAATGAATGTTCTGGTCAGATCGTAGCCTGTGTCACACAGGGGACATAACCATATGGGCTGCATCGGAACATTGTTGTAGATCAAAACTGGCAGATGGACAAATATGCCTATAATCCATCATCTACGCTACATTAGCTTCACCACTGATGTAGATGTACCCTGGTCACATTGAAAGGTTTTATTTTTCAATAGCATGTTTGAAACTGAGCGTGAAAAAGGGGTCCTTGTCGCAACCCTTGTTAAACATTGCGGGTGTCCATTAAGCAATAAGGGCCCGAGGACCATGAAAGTGTTCCCCGATGCCTTTGCTGTTGATCTCCCCGATGACATTGCTGTTCCCCGATGACATTGATGTTGGTGATGATGTTCTCGAAGACATTGCTGTTGATATTCCCTGTAACATTGCTCTTGATATTTTCGGTAACAATTCTGTTGACTTCCCCGATGAAGTTGTTTATTTCCCCCATTCTATTGCTGTTGATATTCCCGGTGACATTGCTGTTGACTTCTCCGATGATATTGCTGTTTATTTCCCCGATGCTATTGCTGTTGATATTTCCGGTGACATTGCTGTTGACTTCCCCGATGATATTGCTGTTGATATTTCCGGTGACATTGCTGTTCATTTCCCCGATGATATTGCTGTTGATATTCCCGGTGACATTGCTGGTGACTTCCCCGATGATATTGCTGTTTATTTCCCCGATGATATTGCTGTTGATATTTCCGGTGACATTGCTCTTGATATTTCCGGTGACATTGCTGTTGATGTCCCGATGATATTGCTGTTTATTTCCCCGATGAAATTGCTTTTGATTTTTCCGTTTGCATTGCTGTTTATATTCCTGGTAACATTGCTGTTGATGTCCCCGATGATATTGCTGTTGATATTCCCGGTAACATTGCTGTTGATTTCCCCAATGATATTGCTGTTAATATTTCCGTAGGCATTGCTGTTGATATGTCGTGTGACACTTTTGTTACCGCTGCTGCTGGCTGCTCCACTTTGTATAACACTATGTCAGCTACTTTTTAAAAGTAGTTATACAAAATAAATACAATATTGATTCCGCCGTGGAATGACTGTCACCACGTTCCATGCTTGTCTTAAAAACCTTGATAAGATAATCAGGTGAGCTATCGGGTGTCGTCGTGCCTTGCCCATCTTGTCATTGGTTTGTCTGGTGGAGACTTTACAGCTTGGCGTGATATGGTTTCAATATTGTTGAGTGCGGCTTGATCAACATATACTTACCGTATTCGATTCCAGTTTCCGATTGAAGAACTCATGGACGGCTGTAAGAAGTGGAAGAATCATTGCCTCACATAATGTAACGTGCTCTTATGTCAATCATTGCCTCACACTATGTAACGTGCTCTAATGTTAATCATTGCATCACAAAATGTAACGTCCTCTTCTGTCAATCATTGCCTCACACTATGTAATATGCTCTAATGTGAATCATTGCATTATAAAAAAATGTAACGTCCTCTTATGTCAATCATTGCCTCACAGTGTCTAACCTGCTCTAAAGCAGTCACTGCCCTACACCATGTTACGTGCTCTTATGTCAATCATTGCACTACACCATGTAACGTGCTCTAATGTCAATCATAATCCCACATCATGTAACGTGCTCTAGTGTCAATCATTGCCTGTCACCATGCAACGTGCTCTAATGTCAATCATTGCCTCACACTTTGTCACGTGCTCCAATGTCAATCATTGCCCAACACCACATAACGTATTATCATGTCAGTCATTGCCCCCACGCCATGTTACGTGCTCTAATGTCAATCATTGCCGCACACTTTGCCACGTGCTCTAATGTCAATCATTGCCATACACCATGTCACGTGCTCTAATGTCAATCATTGCCCTACACCATGTAACGTGTTACAATGTCAATCATTGCCCTACACCATGTCACGTGCTAAACTGTCAATCATTGCCTTACACCATGTAACGAGCTCTAATGTCAATCATTGCCTCACACTATGTCACGTGCTCTGATGTCAATCATTGACCTACACCATGTCACGTGCTATAATGTCAATCATTGCCCTACACCAGGTAACCTGTTCTAATGACAAGCATTGCCCTACACCATGTAACCTGCTCTAATGTCAGTCATTGCCCCACACCATGTAACGTGCTCTAATGTCAATCATTGCCCCACACCATGTAACGTGCTCTAATGTCAGTCATTGCCCCACACCATGTAACCTGATCTAATGACAATCATTTCCCTACACCATGTAACGTGCTCTAATGACAATCATTGCCCTACATCACGTAACGTGCTCTAATGTCAATCATTGCCCCACACCATGTAACGTGCTCTAATGACAACCATTGCCCTACATCACGTAACGTGCTCTAATGACAATCATTGCCCTACACCACGTAACTTGCTCTAATGACAATCATTGCCCTACACCATGTAACGTGCTCTCATGTCAATCACTGCCCCACACCATGTAACATGCTCTAATGACATCGATTGCCCCACGCCATGTAACCTGCTCTAATGTCAGTCATTGCCCCACACCATGTAACATGCTCTAATGACAATCATTGCCCCACACCATGTAACATGCTCTAATGACAATCATTGCCCTACACCATGTAACGTGCTCTAATGTCAGTCATTGCCCCACACCATGTAACGTGCCCTAATGTCAATCATTGCCCCACACCATGTAACGTGCTCTAATGTCAGTCATTGCCCCACACCATGTAACGTGCTCTAATGTCAATCATTGCCTCAAACTATGTAACGTGCTCTAATGTCAGTCATTGCCCTACACCATGCAACGTGTTCTGTCAGTCTCATTTTTGTTGTTTCCAGTGAAGTTAAGGATAACAAACTTTTATTTTGTTCTCATCCCCGTGTATGCTAAACACTCTCACTCAACGCATTCCCAACATACAGTAAAGTTACATCCACCCAAGTCCAGAGTGCCCTGTGAACTGGTTAAGCACATTCTGTCCACCCCTGCCCACCAGTGGTATTTTACTCTTAATGTCCCCGATGACATTGCTGTTTATGTGTCCGATGGTTTTGCTGTTGGTGATGGTGCTCTCCAATGACAAATGTGTTGGTGATGATGTCCCCAAAGACATTGCTGTTTATGTCTCCGATGGACAAAGATTGGTACAATCGTCCTGTGGACTGGTTGAGCACACTGTGTTCACCCCTGCCTACAATAGCATTTTTACTGCTGACACAAAAATAAGTTGACCTTGTGTCGTGACCACATTAAGTAAAAACCGCCCTAGTCTCTCCCGACGTGCTGAATAAGGTAAACAAAATAGCAACCATTTGAAATCAATATATACCTGCTACTGTGTCATGCTTAGTGGCAAAACAACTCTTTCAATTCTGGCATTGTGCTTGTAGATATGTACGAATTCTTCCCAAATGGACAGTACAAAAAGAATATATTGCTATATCTGTGCGGTAAGTGACAGGTTCGTTACAGATGTTCACAATGAAGGTCACTATGCTGTTGACATAAATACTCCACTACCATGCTGCATGACGTTCAGGTCGCTGTCTCAGTCGGGTGCATGTTTGGCGTATTCCCCTTAATAATGTTTATTGGAAATATCGGTCTTTGACTTCTTGATATGTCTTTGTTCTTATCAAAATCAACTTGCTTACGAGAAACAGCATTGATGACCACTTTGGGGAACAAAATAAATGATATGTTATATTCCAACGGAGAACAGAAACTAGCAACTCTATGAATTATTTGGGATTGAATGGTGAATTGTAATAGAAATATAGCATGAATATGTTTAATAATATCCTTTGAAGAGCATGATATGCCTCTTGCATGTTGCGAAAAACCTTTGATCCTTGTAATGACTGATGTTTATTAATGACATTATGTTGGCTTCGCTCGTATGGTGGAATCCGGATGTCAGGACGCGGGAATGAAATTGACAGGTTTTTTCTACTTTTAGCAGCAAGTGGCAGGCTGTGGGGAATGCGGAAGAAGATCAAAGTGAGGATGACGTGGAGAATGGGTTGTGTTATAAACTACACCGACAAGTGATCTGAACTGTGAAGGGCGGGACGGGGCAACAGTTGAGGTGCCATCCCTGACACACACTCTGCATTCTTACAGGGAAACAAACACAAAACATTCGAAATAAGCAAGACGCGATATTCAAAATTCAGAATATCACTTTTTTCTTTCCTCTACTGGTAGAGTTGGTTGGTTGGTTTATTGTTTTACACCGCACTTAGTAATATTCCAGCTATATGACGGCGGTCTGTAAATAATCGAATCTGAACCAGACAATCTAGTGATTAATATGATGAGCATCGATCCACACATGCATGCACGTCGCTATATAAGTGCAATAATCTTGGACGCGACGTTAAACCCCATTTCACCTCACCTCACCCCCTGTTGGTATTCTGGGGCAGGATATTTCCGAACTGCCATTGCATGCTCGTGATAACAACATCAATAACATCAGAATGAATCACGGATAAAAAGTATGAAGACTTTAAACGGTATTCCAGTTATATCACGGCGTGTCAGCTTAATGTGAGAGGAAAGCCCGAAGTGATGCATGTCTCAGACGTTTACCACTTCGGTGAAACCCACGAGCACGGGGATGGTGCTGACAAACCTAGAAACATAATCGGGGCGAACCGGGATTCGAACCCACAATCATAGGTTTCTGGCGTGCCCAAAGGACGCAACTCTGCACAGCGAATCTCTGCACTGTGCCACCCGTGTACCCCAAAGTAGGAAGACCATTCCTGATGTCCCCTGCCGTAATATTGGCTAAAATTAAAACAACTTGTAAAATAAATATCCGTGGGCATGCTGATTCGTCGGGAACATTTTATGATGTCGCCAGAAGCTGTCTGGCACTACCTTGCTTGTTTTGAATTATCCCACCATCCCAACCGCACCCTCACCCCACCAAGCCACCCGCCTCCAAAATAGGATATGATCGGCTCCTATTGTGACAATAAAACTCCATCCATGTCCCACAGCGCATCAGAGGAGACACCCAGCACGGCTGACGTCACGTGACATGACCTGATGCACATGCTATGTTGTAGGTCGGAAACACAAACACCTCTATGAATTTCTGCTTTCATGTTTTTCAGTTTTAGAAATGTCGACGGAAGAATCAAACCTTTGGCTCTTTCTACAGATTCAATCTCCTAGAGTCCAATTAGATGTGTGTCTAAATGACCATGTTAGTAGCCAGCGGTGCATCGAACTGCAGGCTTATTTTGTGTCTTCAAGTTTCAGAATGAGGGAAATTTGGGTGCTCAAGTGACCTTGTTGAAAGATAACAGGGAACTTTGGGTGCTCAAGTGACCTTGTTGAAAGATAACAGGGAACTTTGAACCTTTGCGGTGCTAGAATTACACTTGAGGATATCTTTTAATCTTTATGGCGATATTTAGTTGGTTTGATTGGTTAACTGATTTACTTACATAAACATGAAACGTGAATATAAATAAAACTGAAACTCGTTCTTTGCTATGTGGAAAAAGAGTTATAAAAAATATATGAATTTAGTCCAGTATAAATCAGAAACGACACAAAGCAGAGTAAATTGTGATATCTCTCATCACCAGAGCGTTGAGAACCCAGGCTGTTGATCAAAAGTGATTTTTGTGAAAACTAACCTCGTCTTGTCTTGATAAGCCATCTACTGGTTTCAACCCAGAGACAAGTGGTGCTAAATGCGGTCATGGTTAATGGGACTAAATGAGGTGGACGTTTAGGAAGTGAGATCGCTGAGGGCAAAAATCTCGTCATTAATTTAATAGAGTACACTTATCCCCCTGGGATGTTAGAAGATTACTGTTTCGTAGAACCATGCTGCTTTCAGTAGAAACCAATTGAACTGAAACACTGAATGACTGAGTGACGTTGACAGAGAGAACCACACAGCGATTACATGATGTGAACGTAGCTGTCATAGCATGCCTGTCCCGCGCGGGTCGGTGAGGTGGCCTTATGGTTTAAGCGTTCGCTCGTCACGCCGAAGACCCGGGTTCGATTCCCCACATGGGTGCAATGTGTGAAGCCCATTTCGTGTGCACCCCGCCGAGATATTGCTGTAATATTACTAAAAGCTTCGTAACAACATACTCACCTGTCCAGGATATTTTTGTCAAAAAACTATGTTGTTCAGTAAGAAGTCATAATGTGTCCGCAGGTTATACCCAGAGAATTGTATTGTTCGCTGGCCAGGCTGGAGTTTGTGTTAAATTGTTTGGCTCCTTCCACAGTCGGAAATGCTCGGAAAATGCTTTTCGGCTTTTAGATAATTACAGCATTTATTATAACTCTGCTTTTAAAACTTTGAATAACGACCGATCGGTTGACCTACCTAGGGGTTGTACAAGATTATCTTTGATATTTCACAAGATAAAGTATCACACGAATATATGGTATATACACTCTTCAAAAAACAAAACGCACAGGTAAATATTAAGTAAATGTATTGTACCTAATGAAGTCGATCTATTTAACTTAATATCATACATACAAATATGAAATCTTGGAGCTCGATAGTCACATGTTGTCGTTGTACAAAGGCGTTGAAAACTGTTCATTGTCATGTCACATTAGGCCACAAGGTTGCGCAGAAATCAGTATCTCGTGTGACCGCCCCGGGCAGCAATCACGGCTCTGCATCTCCTCGGCACTGACTGGATAGGTGTACGAATTCTGTCCTGCACCATTCTGCTTGTAACGCGTTGGCCAGTTGTCGGAGTGTCTGTGGCGTGTTCTGACGTTGACGTACACGTCGATCGAGTTCATCCCAGAGGCGTTCGATTGGGTTGAGATCTGGAGATCTCGATGGCCAGGGCACGACGTTGATGTTGGCAGCGTCGGCAGCCCTGACTCTCTGCATTTTTTCGAACTTGAAAAATGTTGACAATTTAATGACGAATTATTGGCTTTTGCTTGCCTTTTTATAGCCCCTACCACGAGTTACGAATGCCATAACTTGCACGTGCATTTTGCTTGACTGTTTTTCTCCATGACATTTGTTATCAAGTGTGAAAAAAAGGCCGTTTAAGACATTGCAAATCGACAATGGCTGCGTTGTGACGCACCGTCTGTCGAATATCAGACACCAACATTTTCCAATAACATATATCCAATCTATATACCGTTTTTTTTGTGTAGTCAGATTCAAGGAACTACATACTACCTGTACGTGTGCGTTTCTTTTTTTTAAGAGTGTATTTATTTTTTTGAAGAGGATATATATACAGGAAAAGTCCAAGGTGAATTGACTGCAATTGGGAGGACGTGTGTCGAATTTCCTTGATGTATCGTTGAACCGTAAGATTGCCCTGGATATTGACCACTTAAATACCGTTCATAGTGCTGTTGCACGTACAATACGTGCAGTTCCATGGCCCTTTTGTTAATGCACTTGATGTGTTTTTTCCGAATCGTACGTGTTTCCCGACGAACAGTTTGCATGTCCTTGTTGTGATCATTTTGATCCGGGAAATTTGTCACTGCCTCTATAACACATTAAACCTCTTCATTTTGCATCTCTTGGTCCGTTAATTTGGCTATTATGGCGAACAATATCCGTATTGCGTTTCTTGTTTGGAAGAGTATATATAACGTCAACACCAGAGAGTAACAAGTCCCGATCATCGGACGAAACAAACTCGGTAAAATAGAGATGAAACTTATATGAATAGTTTACGAAAAGGGTAAGCATATCCTGCCCTACCAGTAGCACCGCTACTCACACAAACGGTTGAGTTGTGATGTCCTATAACTGTAGTCTGAAGCAAACCTTAGAACTGCAAATTAGACATAAATGTACTTTAAATTAATTTCTTCACAGAAAGACGTAAATGTTTTGAAAATAATGGATGTTCGTCAAACAAATAAGAAACTGACCATCTATCTCTTTTGCCAGCACGGCCGCCATGATGCATGGAGCATTAATTATACGTTCGTAGTTCACGCTTCACGACATTGCGGCATTCGTAGCAAGTGTGTTTGAGTTCATACAATTGGGAAAGGTCGGGGAGAAGCCTTTAATAGTTTGGATAGGGTGTTTGATCAAACTTGTCCAGAAGTGAACCAAAAGGTCTACTGTGCGATAAATGAAACATACAAGGCACAGGGGTCTCAAAATCAAACCGTGAAGCACAAGGCTGTTGGCCAACTTCAGTAAAGGCGTGCAGTATAAGCAGAGCTGATGATGGCGAATAGTTTTCCGAGGTTTTCTGGAGGAAATTAAAGACACAATCAATGTTTCACAGAGACTACATTTAAGCATCCCTCTGAAATAGGATCTAGGTACACCGCACGTGTCTATGTGAGAGCAGTGTTCTGTCACATCCATGCGGTCACATTATCTGTGTGCCATGCATGCCGACAACAAGACGTTGTGACTACCGTCAGATGTACGCAACACCAATAGTACCACCCGATAAGGGTAATCACGACGTCTTTCTCCTTAAAACGGTTTGCGGGACGTATTGATGGGTGTGACCTTGCCTCTGGGATGAAAAAGAGAAGTGACAATCACTAGGAAATCAATGATAATGTTTTCATATATTTGATGGAAGTTCATCAGTTACTGCCAATCTCACTAACCCCAGGGTCATCGCCATGAACAACGCCAGTTGCCCCAGTGTCAGTGAGACAGGGGACGTCACGCCAACTATGAGTGAGTGAGTATGGTTTTACGCCGCTTTAAGCAAAATATTCCAGCAACAGCACAGTGGGGGACACCAGAAATAGGCGTCACACATTGAACCCATGTCGGGAGTCGAACCCGGGTCATCGGCGTGACGAGCGAACGCTTTAACCACGAGGTTACCCAACCGCCCCATACCAAATATGAGAAATCTGACGTCCACGATCCAGGATTACCTGACACCCTGTAATATCAACGTCAGACAATCTGGAGAAAATAAGAAACCTATTCAGTGTAAGACAGACGCCATGGCTGCACAACATGACCGCGTTGTGTGACGTTCGTCTGTCAGACGTTGTGAACTCTATGACGTTGTGACGTTGTGAACTCTGTGATGTTGTGACGTGAACTCTGTGACGTTGTGACGTTGTGAACTCTGTGACGTTGTGAACTCTGTGATGTTGTGACGTGAACTCTGTGACGTTGTGACGTTGTGAACTCTGTGACGTTGTGAACTCTGTGATGTTGTGACGTGAACTCTGTGACGTTGTGACGTTGTGAACTCTGTGACGTTGTGAACTCTGTGATGTTGTGACGTGAACTCTGTGACGTTGTGACGTTGTGAACTCTGTGACGTTGTGACGTGAACTGTGACGTTGTGAACCCTGTGTCGTGGTGTCCTGGTGACGTCAATTCTGTGAACGCGTCGTACTGAGCTGAGAAATATCAAGACATAACTTCCCACTTAAACTCTCCAAGTTAAAGACTTGATACACGAATCCTTTCCGAGAATTACCCGAGAGGTATGGCTTGAGGCTGAAGATCATGTTCCAGAAAAAGACCGTCATTAGCGTCAACATGACGGCATAGATATCAGCCTTGCTGCACGGTGCTCGGACAGATGCCGGATAAGTGCAAATATGTGTACAACAGACTATTCAGTAACTGTCTGTCAAAAAGAAGATTTTAAACACGTCAATTATTATTATCCACATAATGAATGAATGTATGTACAAAAGACATTAAAACATACCGTAGAGTACTTGTAACAAATGTTATTTGGGATAGCACTTTCTTATGTAACATTTGTTACATTTTAACACTTTCTAAATGGCACTGTGTGCGTTGAACTTCCCCTGTCATTACAACTGGGTTTGTATGACAATAACACAATCAAGTCTTTGAGAGGCATTTAGAGGTGATACACCTAAGGAAGAGAATTGTTTTCAACTTCTTATAAAACCATTTACATGTTACAGCAGCACAAACGTTGAGGAAAGGAAACCAATACAAGTTATTGTTAATGTTTCTCAACATATATTTATCAAGAATTATCCCGTTTCATTAATTTCAAATACATTGCCTTCCCTTTTAATAATTGAGAAAGAAACGAAACATGTACTTGTTCGCTGTTTTTGAAAACACTAATATCAACTTCGAGATGACACGGGACTGGTGTCAGGTCATCACTTGTAGCACGTTTCCTATACTGTGTCACATACATGTACTGGGATTTTATATGTAAACTTACATTTGAGAATAATCACAGGTTTAGTTACGAAAGGCTAGATTTGTGTTATTTTTTATAACTGTAACAGTTATATTTAAAAAAAAAAGAACCGGAAAAGAACATATTTCTAGCATTTCTGACAGTACTTTGTTCAGTATCAGTGTTTTGTAATTTCATTGCTTCTGTCCATTGCGGAGTTGAGTTTAAATATTGATATTTTCACTGTCCTCACCACATTATCACTGAGAGTTTCAAAGACTAGTATACCCCTAGTATTGGTGTATACAGTTTCACAGGCTAGTATACCCCCTAGTATTGGTGTATACAGTTTCACAGACTAGTATACCCCCAGTATTGGTGTACACAGTTTCACAGGCTAGTATACCCCTACTATTGGTGTACACAGTTTCACAGACTAGAATACACCTAGTATTGGTGTACAGAGTTTCACAGACTAGTATACACCTAGTATTGGTGTACACTGTTTCACAAGCTAGTATAGCCCTAGTATTGGTGTACACAGTTTCACAGGCTAGAATACACCTACTATTGGTGTACATAGTTTCACAGACTAGTATACCCTAGTATTGGTGTACAGAGTTTCACAGACTAGTAGACACCTAGTATTGGTGTACACTGTTTCACAAGCTAGTATAGCCCTAGTATTGGTGATCACAGTTTCACAGGCTAGTATACCCCTAATGTTGGTGTACACAGTTTCACAGACTAGTATACCCTAGTATTGGTGTACACAGTTTCACAAGCTAGTAGACACCTAGTATTGGTGTACACAGTTTCACAGACTAGTATACCCTAGTATTGGTGATCACAGTTTCACAGGCTAGTATACCCTAGTATTGGTGATCACAGTTTCACAGGCTAGTATACCCCTAATGTTGGTGTACACAGTTTCACAGACTAGTATACCCTAGTATTGGTGTACACAGTTTCACAAGCTAGTAGACACCTAGTATTGGTGTACACAGTTTCACAGACTAGTATACCCTAGTATTGGTTATCACAGTTTCACAGGCTAGTATACCCTACTATTGGTGATCACAGTTTCACAGGCTAGTATACCCTACTATTGGTGTACACAGTTTCACAGACTAGTATACCCTAGTATTGGTGTACACAGTTTCACAAGCTAGTAGACACCTAGTATTGGTGTACACAGTTTCACAGACTAGTATACCCCTAGTATTGGTGTACACAGTTTCACAGGCTAGTATACCCTAGTATTGGTGTACACAGTTTCACAGACTAGTATACCCTAGTATTGGTGTACACAGTTTCACAAGCTAGTATACCCTACTATTGGTGTACACAGTTTCACAGGCTAGTATACCCTAGTATTGGTGTACACAGTTTCACAGACTAGTATACCCTAGTATTGGTGTACACAGTTTCACAGGCTAGTATACCCTACTATTGGTGTACACAGTTTCACAGACTAGTATACCCTAGTATTGGTGTACACAGTTTCACAAGCTAGTAGACACCTAGTATTGGTGTACACAGTTTCACAGACTAGTATACCCCTAGTATTGGTGTACACAGTTTCACAGGCTAGTATACCCTAGTATTGGTGTACACAGTTTCACAGGCTAGTATACCCTACTATTGGTGTACACAGTTTCACAGACTAGTATACCCCTAGTATTGGTGAACACAGTTTCACAGACTAGTATACCCCTAGTATTGATGTACACAGTTTCACAGGCTAGTATACCCTACTATTGGTGTATACATTTTGACAGACTAGTAAACCCCTACTATTGGTGTACACATTTTGACAGACTAGTATACCCCTACTATTGGTGTACAGCAGTTTCACAAGCTAGTATATCCCCAGTATTGGTGTACACAGTTTCACAGACTAGTATACCCCTAGTATTGGTGTACACAGTTTCACAGGCTAGTATACGCCTACTATTGGTGTACACAGTTTCACAGACTAGTATACCCCCAGTATTGGTGTACACAGTTTCACAGACTAGTATACCCTAGTATTGGTGTACACAGTGTCACAGACCAGTATACGCCTACTATTGGTGTACACAGTTTCACAGACTAGTATACCCCCAGTATTGGTGTACACAGTTTCACAAACTAGTATACCCCCAGTATTGGTATACACAGTTTCACAGACTAGTATACGCCTACTATTGGTGTACACAGTTTCACAGGCTAGTATACCCCCAGTATTGGTGTACACAGTTTCACAGGCTAGTATACCCCCTAGTATTGGTGTACACAGTTTCACAGACTAGTATCCCCCAGTTTTGGTGTACACAGTTTCACAGGCTAGTATACCCCTAGTATTGGTGTACACAGTTTCACAGGCTAGTATACCCCTAGTATTGGTGATCACTGTTTCACAGGCTAGTATACCCCTAGTATTGGTGTACACAGTTTCACAGACTAGTATACCCCCAGTATTGGTGTACACAGTTTCACAGACTAGTATACCCTAGTATGGGTGTACACAGTTTCACAGACTAGTATACCCCCAGTATTGGTGTACACAGTTTCACAGACTAGTATACGCCTACTATTGGTGTACACAGTTTCACAGGCTAGTATACCCCCAGTATTGGTGTACACAGTTTCACAGGCTAGTATACCCCTAGTGTTGGTGTACACAGTTTCACAGACTAGTATACCGTAGTATTGGTGTACAGCAGTTTCACAAGCTAGTATATCCCCAGTATTGGTGTACACAGTTTCACAGACTAGTATACCCCTAGTATTGGTGTACACAGTTTCACAGGCTAGTATACGCCTACTATTGGTGTACACAGTTTCACAGACTAGTATACCCCCAGTATTGGTGTACACAGTTTCACAGACTAGTATACCCTAGTATTGGTGTACACAGTGTCACAGACTAGTATACGCCTACTATTGGTGTACACAGTTTCACAGACTAGTATACCCCCAGTATTGGTGTACACAGTTTCACAAACTAGTATACCCCCAGTATTGGTATACACAGTTTCACAGACTAGTATACGCCTACTATTGGTGTACACAGTTTCACAGGCTAGTATACCCCCAGTATTGGTGTACACAGTTTCACAGGCTAGTATACCCCCTAGTATTGGTGTACACAGTTTCACAGACTAGTATACCCCCTAGTATTGGTGTGCACAGTTTCACAGACTAGTATCTCCCAGTTTTGGTGTACACAGTTTCACAGGCTAGTATACCCCTAGTATTGGTGTACACAGTTTCACAGGCTAGTATACCCCTAGTATTGGTGATCACTGTTTCACAGGCTAGTATACCCCTAGTATTGGTGTACACAGTTTCACAGACTAGTATACCCCCAGTATTGGTGTACACAGTTTCACAGACTAGTATACCCTAGTATTGGTGTACACAGTTTCACAGACTAGTATACCCCCAGTATTGGTGTACACAGTTTCACAGACTAGTATACGCCTACTATTGGTGTACACAGTTTCACAGGCTAGTATACCCCCAGTTTTGGTGTACACAGTTTCACAGGCTAGTATACCCCTAGTGTTGGTGTACACAGTTTCACAGACTAGTATACCGTAGTATTGGTGTACACAGTTTCACCGGCTAGTATACCCCTAGTATTGGTGTATACAGTTTCACAGACTAGTATACCCCTAGTATTGATGTACACAGTTTCACAGACTATTATACCCCTAGTATTGATGTACACAGTTTCACCGTTAATGTACACCTGTCTTGAGGAAACTTGCTCAGATATCTGTGTCAGGCTGGGCAAACTTTGTATTTACTTTAATCACATTTATCAGCCGTGCTGATGCTACACAATACATGTAAGTGATCAGTTACATCAAGTTTTCAAAACTTTTCAAAGCTTTTACACAGAGGAAACCAAAACTCACTCCCAACTTATCCGGAGGCAATATTAGATACTGATTCAATATCTTGAGAGGTAAAAGACAGAATAAAAATTCTATGAATTTGATGAAAAGAAATTAACACAATGAGTAGGATAAATACATTTCATGAGAAAACATTCCCTTTTGTAGAAGGCAAAACTTCAAAGTAAACCTGTCAGAACAATTGTATCCAGCAAAGTAGCAGTGTCTTCAAATTGAATCCGACTTTGTTGGGTATCTTGTATTGAATTACCTCGGTTATCAGTGGGCTGCGGCAGTGGTGGCAAAACAGAGGAATTAACGTCCCGGTTTGTTTGATGTTATCAAATGATTCATCTGAGTGGTGATAAAGTCAGAATTTTTAGTTGCTAGCATCACGTTCATATTCATATGGGACTATGTCATTTGAGAAAATAAAGGCATCTAAAGCTGCAGCTAACAAATCATCTGTTTATTCACTGGAAGGAAATATGGTGAACAAACACAAATAAAACTCCTTGAGATACAGATTTCCTGTCCCTTTCTTTTCAACTTTGATAATGTTGGCGGCAGCAGCGAGTGAGGGACGAGCTCCCAGCAACCCCGAGTCCTGGCTCAGGACGTGATGGACCACTGAGTCCTGGCACAACTCCCAGACCTTATCACAGGAACCATGGTAGAGTGTCAGACTTGTAGATTTGGGCCTTTGTTGGTATCTGTGAACAAATCAAAGTTATCGGGGAAAATGAATGATGTTCACACTCAAGACAGTACAAGGCACTTGTGCATTCCTGTGGAGTTGGGTGTATGTAAGCCTACACACTGATCGACTGAAGGCAGTCTAACATGACTATGCATTCCTTGGCTTGTGTGCCTTCCAGCTGAATGTATGACAGAATGGGTTAAATCAGTACGTGATGCTGTCATAGCAGAATGCACAAACTGAACACAAGCGAACACAGCTTTGGAAAGAACCCGTTCTGTCATCCAAAGTTTGGCTGTCCTACATGTACCATGTTTAGTTGTTCCCCCTGACAAGGCCTCAAATAACACAACGTTTCTAAGAAATCATCACGTCATTAACTGTTTGATCAGAGAACTTGGTTTAGGTGAAACAATGCCACATATAAGCGCACAATGTTGACTGAGGAAGAAATCTGCCAAAATAATTAACTTTTGACTTGGTCCTAAACCTAAAGACATGTCTATTCTACTTTTTGTACTGGATTCCAAAGCTCAAAAACATTAGTACAGAGAGAAATATATTGCCGGGTCCAGCAAATATACCACCAAATTCCTGTCTCAATGACTAACCATAATCTTTGATAAATCAAGGAAGGACTTTCTTCATATTCACAGAAAGTATTTTGGGACAATTGAAATTAATACCATGTGGAAACTCAAAGTTTTGCTTGACCTTTTCCAATCTCAAAAAAGAACCAAGCTCAATGATGTCAAAAGACTTGATTTTTCAACAGGATATATAGAGGTTATCACGCGAGTGTGTTTGGGGATGGTAAATATCCTGCATTTGGAATAGACATTGTATTTAGCGAGCCTTGGCGAGCTACATACATAGTGTTTATTCCTAATACATTAAATTTACCATCCCCAAACACACAAGCGTGATAACCTCTTCATCATATAATGTCATACTTTAATTCTTTAATTTCCCTCTCTCAAAAACATAACCGAAACCGAGTTTTCCTGGAATGCGCGCAATAATATTTATTACGTCACATGGTAATTGATGTGTCAGTCGGACAGGGACAGTAGCCAATATAGTTCCAACTGAAATCTGTTTCTTATACAGTGGTGAAGCAACATATACGCAAAACTACCATTGTTTTTACTTGCTTTTCGCGGCAATCCATCGGTCTGTCCGCCAGAGTAACTGCCCTTTGTGAAAGGGAAGCTACTCAAACCCTAGACTGGTTCCCGGATCCTCCGCTTGGTGTCGCTGCACTTGTTCCGCGTTCCAGTCTGTCGCAGGAACGAACGGGAACCAGTCTACTCAAACCCTAGTCTATGAGACGTCACGGCCACGGTCAGACGTTGTTGACAGTCGTCCTGTCCTGTCATAACGTTAACAAGTGCAGTCAGATGTACACACAGCGACAAAACGAAACACGATAACAATTCAAACATATTTCGGCCAAATTCAACTATTTTAATTTGTGGAAAAGGTTCCAAGCCGCAGAGGTCTACAAGCACAGATATGGCTACTGATCCCGCTTGGCTAGGCAATTGCTCTCGCAAAATTGTTTCGAAATTTATATCTCCAAAGTTGCCAAAACTTATTATTATTCCTCAGCTACGTCACAGTTAGACACTGACTTTCAGTATATTCGACTGTTCTTTTTTATAATTATAGCAATTATCCCTGTAATTTATACAGGTTCCCGATGGTTAATTCTGACTCGATCGCCGAATGACAAGGACGACGCCATGTTTGTTTATAAACAGTGAAAGTAGTCCCTACTTGACCTTTGATATTTGCATCTCTATCCGCATATGACCCCAACGAATATATTTTGACTTGTACCATATATGTTACCGAGTGTTTTTTCAGGTGCACAATTGACTTGCTTTTGCGTGTGTTTGTGACGGGTGACACAAGTAGGGCAGGAGAGTTTTCACTCTCATCTGTTTTACGAACACTATTCATCGATATTTGATAATAATTTATTAATACATGTTCATGTTAGAGTGAGAGTTGTACAATCGAATCTGGTTTCCGTAGAGAGTTCTTGTGGCTATGGAAAGGATTTGTCGCTTATATTTGGAGTTGAGTGTATGTAAGTCTACACAGTGGTCGAGGGAAGACAGTGTAACGCACCTGTACATTCCTTTGTGATGTATGTAAGCCTACACACTGGTCGAGGGAAGACAGTGTAACGCACCTGTACATTCCTTTGGGATGTATGTAAGCCTACACACTGGTCGAGGGAAGACAGTGTAACGCACCTGTACATTCCTTTGGGATGTATGTAAGCCTACATACTGGTCGAGGAAAGACAGTGTAACGCACCTGTACATTCCTTTGGGGTGTATGTAAGCCTACACACTGGTCGAGGGAAGACAGTGTAACGCACCTGTACATTCCTTTGGGATGTATGTAAGCCTACACACTGGTCGAGGGAAGACAGTGTAACGCACCTGTGCATTCCTTTGTGATGTATGTAAGCCTACACACTGGTCGAGGGAAGACAGTGTAACGCATCTGTGCATTCCAATCGGATGTATGTAAGCCTACACACTGGTCGAGGGAAGACAGTGTATCACAATGCTGCTGTTGATATGATGCCTATGAAATTTGTAATCCAGACAGGCAATTTGGGAAACATGTAACATGTATCCCATGACTTGTTCCTTGTACCCCAAGACCACACCAGGTTTTACAAAAGATGGAAAATTGAAATATAATTCTTGCGTCCACAGATGTTCAGATAGCAAGCCTTCAATCTCAACCAAGAGATTTGACAGCGTTGAAATGTTTATCATATAGTCGGAATCGTACAATCGATTCAGAATTCCTTATGAATGTGTTTTTTTATTCCCTGTTGAAACGTTTGTTTCTATTCGCTGACCCCAGCCCACATTTTGTGTAACAGTGCAGTTACCCTCCAGTTGCACAATAAACGTTTAATTAAGTGAGTGCACAGACAAAACATCGCGTGTTATTTGTGTCCCGGTATTTGAAGGCCGAACCAGGCATGATACAGGTAATAACAGGCACTTGTTCAAACAACCACTTCTCTCTGTTGGGAGACATCGCTTTGATTTGACGCACCAGCCTATTAGGTATTTAGATTACCCAGAGGAGATGGGCATTACACATCAGCTTTAATCTGGTAGCCTGGTGATTTGATTCAGAGTTCTTAGAGCAACATCAACTTCACTGTATTAAGCGTTCTTAGAGCAACATCAATCTCACTGTATTCAGCGTTCATAGAGCAACATCAATCTCACTGTATTCAGCGTTCTTAGAGCAGCATCAATCTCACTGTATTCGGCGTTCTTAGAGGAACATCAACCTCATTGTATTCAGCATTCATAGAACAGCATCAACTTTCCTGTATTGAGCGTTTTTAGAGCAACATCAACCTTACTCATTTTAGCGTTCTTACAGTAACGTCAACCTCAATGTATTCAGCGTTCTTAGAGCAACATCAACCTCACTGTATTCAGCGTTCTTAGAGCAACATCAACCTTACTCATTTTAGCGTTCTTAGAGCAACATCAATCTCACTGTATTCAGCGTTCTTAGAGCAGCATCACTCTCACTGTATTCAGCGTTCTTAGAACAGCATAAACCTCACTGGATTCAGCGTTCTGAGAGCAACATCAACCTCACTGTATTCAGCGTTCTTAGAGCAGCATCACTCTCACTGTATTCAGCGTTCTAAGAGCAGCATCACTCTCACTGTATTCAACGTTCTTAGAGCAGCATTAACCTCATTGTACTCAGCGTTCTTAGAGCAACATCAACCTTACTCATTTTAGCGTTCTTAGAGCAACATCAACCTCACTGTATTCAGCGTTCTTAGAGCAACATCAACCTCGCTGTATTCAGCGTTCATAGAACAAATTAACTTTCCTGTATTCATCGTTTTTAGAGCAGCTTCAACCTCACTGTATTCAGAGTTCGTAGAGCAGGATGAACCTCACTGTACTCACCGTTCATAGAAGAGCATCATCCTCACTGTGTTCAGCGTTATAGAACAGCATCAACCTCACTGTATTCAGCGTTCTTGAAGCAACATCAACCTCATTGTATTCATCATTCATAGAACAGCATCAACTTTCCTGTAATCAGCGTTCTTAGAGCAACATCAATCTCACTGTATTCAGCGTTCTTAGAGCAACATCAACTTTACTCATTTTAGCGTTCTTACAGTAACGTCAACCTCACTGTTTTCAGCGTTCTTAGAGCAACATCAACCTCACTGTTTTCAGCGTTCTTAGAGCAATATCAACTTTACTGTAATCAACGTTCCCAGAGCAGAATGAACATTTCTGTAATTAGCGTAAAACAGCAACATCAACCTCACTGTACTCAGCGTTCCTAGAGCAACATAAACCTCATTGTATTCAGCGTTCTTGGAGCAACATCCACCTCACTGTATTCGGCGTTCTTGGAGCAACATCCACCTCACTGTATTCGGCGTTCTTAGAGCAACATCCACCTCACTGTATTCGGCGTTCTTAGAGCAACACCAACTTCACTGTACTCAGCGTTCATAGTGCAGAATCAACTTTATTGTAATCAACCTTCCCAGAGCAGCATCAACTTTCCTGTATTCAGCGTCCTTAGGGCAACATCAACCTCACTGTACTCAGCGTTCTTAGAGCAACATCAACTTTATCGTAATCAACCTTCCCAGAGCAGCATCAACTTTCCTGTATTTAGCGTTCTTAGAGCAACATCAACCTCACTGTATTCAGCGTTCTTGGAGCAACATCCACCTCACTGTATTCGGCGTTCTTAGAGCAACACCAACCTCACTGTACTCAGCGTTCCTAGAGCAGAATCAACCTCACTGCATTAAGCGTTCATAGAGCAGCATCAACCTCACTGTACTCAGCGTTCTTAGAGCAGAATCAACCTCACTGTATTCAGCGTTCTTAGAGCAGCATCAACCTCACTGTACTCTGCGTTCTTAGAGCAGCATCAACCTCACTGTACTCAGCGTTCTTAGAGCAGAATCAACCTCACTGCATTAAGCATTCATAGAGCAGCATCAACCTCACTGTACTCTGCGTTCTTAGAGCAACATCAACATTATTGTAATCAACCTTCCCAGAGCAGCATCAACTTTACTGTAATCAGCTTTCTGAGAGCAGCATCAACTTTACTGAAACACAAGGGAAAATTCCAATATATACAAAATAAACAATTTGTATATTTGGTATATCCAAAAATATACAATTTAGTATATATGGATAGATTTTATCACTCCTTCACTCAGTTTCTTCTTATTGGATTCTCACAATATGTGGTTGATATTGAAAATAGTAATACTAATAATACCGGACAGTATTATTGCATGTGATAATTATACTTTAAAACTATGTTCATTATAACAACCATATTTGGAGTGTTTTGAAATATTTGGCATTTATTAATGTTGACAGCATTTTACATAATAAAGAAATAGAAGATTTGAGCAGACTTTTGTAACAATTAGATATATAATACGTTCGCCTACTGTTTACAAATAAGATAATCTATACATAACTTCTTTGATAGGCATTTAGAAGTTGGAGTACTAAGTAAGAATAAGAAATTTATGGATGAACAACTTCTTTATTACAATTAAGAGCAAGACGAGCCCACAGCATCTGTTCCACAAAGCAGATTTTAACTACTGAACTTAGCCACCTCAAACAAGTATTTACACAGCATAACTGCTATCCTGAGCAACTAGTACAACAAACGATAAAGACCATCACCAAGAAATCCCAGAAATCCCCACGTCCACAGTCTGCACCCTTTGTGATCAGCCTCCCCTACTTTGGAACAGTTAGCCACAAAATCCAGAGACTCTTAAAGAAACAGGCCAAGATTGATGTAGTCTTCAAAAGAAGTCATACTATTCAGAACACAATTAAAGCCACAGGGAAACCACCATCCAGCCACAAGCCAGAACCATCAGGAACAGTGTACCACATTCCGTGCAATTGTGGACAAGCTTACATAGGAGAAACATCTAGGCCCCTCAAAACCCGAATTAAAGAACATCAAAGCTCAGTCTCCAAAGATGACTCTAAATCAGCTCTATCAGACCACATCCGTGACAACCCAAGCCACAACATCCAGTGGGAGAGAGTCACAACCCTCGCCACCAACCTCAAAGACTTCAAGATCAGGAAACTACATGAAGCCATCAACATCAAAAGACTTCAGCCCTCAATCAACTGTGACCAAGGCTATTACATACCCCTGGCGTACCATCAACTCATCAAAGGCCCCAAAGACCCCAATCAGCCATAATCCCTTTGTTTACATTACTGGCTTCATCCTTTGTTTCATGGCACTGACTTCTCCGATGGTTATCATCACTGCCCTTGTGTGTACACAACAGGCTTCTCTACTCCAGTATAACAATATCTACCCTACTGTATAAACATTGCCTCCTACGTGTATATATACTTGCTTACTGCACTCTGTTCACCCCTAAACTTAAAATACCCAAAATAGACACAACACTAGCTAGCCAAATAAATAAACAAACCGACCCAAACATAGCTAAAACTACCACACTAGCATACATACACAAAAATTGGCCAAATTGGTGTCACATTTACACGGACGGATCCTCAGATCCGACCTCCAAACACACGGGTTTCGGAGTCCATACCACACAACCAACTAAAACCACACAATCCTTCCGACTCCCAAATAACCAATCAATATTCACGGCCGAACTAATGGGCATGGCCTCAGCCCTCCACAATCAAGAATCCAAAAACAACCAAAAAATCCTAATACTTACTGACTCCCTAAGTGGACTACAAGCCCTCCAAAACAAAAATACCAAAAACCGACCTAAATTAATAAATCAAATACTTAAAAGCTCCAACGACCTAACAAAAGCAGGCAAACAAATAACCTTCTTGTGGATACCCGCCCACGTAGGAATACACGGTAATGAAAACGCCGATAAAGCAGCTAAACTATCACTCAAAATCCCAGAAATAAGCTTAAACTTACCCATCTCAAAATCAGAAATTAAAAGTGTAAACAAACAAAAAATCACAAAAAAATGGCATAACCTATATCTAAACTCAAATAGCCAAATCAAAAGAGTGCTCAGCAAACCACTAACCAAACCAAAAATTCTCCATCCATCCAAAAAAATCGACAGAGTAATCACTAAACTCCAAACAGGACACACCAACCTAAATAACCACCTAAAAAAATTAAAAAAACACACTACAGGTAACTGCCCACACTGCAAACAACCAGAAACCCCAGAACACGCACTCATCCACTGCACACACTACCTAACACATCGAACCGCATTACAAACCACCCTCAATTTAAACAAGGCTCTCACTCTAGAAGCAATACTAAACCCACAAAATAAACTAGAAAACTTCAAGGCCTTAGGCGTATTCTTAATAAAAACGGAACTAATAAAACGCATCTAAAACCATAATAACCTACCAAATCAAAATCACAAAAACAAACAATCATCCACCATACCCAGCTCCCTTAGTTCTCCTACCCAATCCCATCGGCATCTATTCCAAATCTCAAAATTCCCAAATTCTATATAAGCAACCCCTAAAGCCCCCTCTTGGGTTGCACAGTCCACCCTCGCCCCTTTCGGAAACACATTAAATGGCCTGACCGGGCCCGTGTGCGAAATACGCATCAGTCGGAAAGCGCACGTTAAATCTCCTAAGTAAGTAAGTAAGAACTCTGTAAATCACTTGCTTGATAACGGTGTTAGAACCTACACCGAAACGTCGCTCTTAATTGTAATAAAGAAGTTGTTCATCCATAAATTTCTTATCCTTACTTAATCTATACATACAAGTAGTTCAGAATAGTTTTAAACAGTGACGGTAAAATACATTAGTCAAGCGGCAAATATGAATATATGCAATTTAATACGCATGTTTCTGTTAAGTCATGGCATGACAAGCAGTGGTATGCACTGTCTATTGTGATACTTCTACTTAAATATATAAAAAGGATGTCTGTTTAGTCAATTGACATTGTAAACAAGGATTAGTGTGACAGGATAACTAAGTTAGTCATCCAGTATAATGCACTTCCTCGATTAGCATAATTAGAACAGAGTTTGTTATTAGTTATATCCAGACTCCAGGTAACCAAGGCAGCTGGCATCAGTGGAGAGTGTGAGCAACTGGAGAAGAGGCGAGCAACTCAATGTAATTTATGAATTTGTGGAATTTTAGTAAATAAACGAACACCTGTCAGAAAAATGCAGTCAAACTCTGAACACACAGAATCGCAGATTTTTCTATCGTACATATGAAGGTGAACGAAGCCGTGCAGGATGCCTTACAGAGATTTGACTTCAGAACTCACAGTGAGCTCAAGTAAGTTTATGATGATATGTTCATTTATTTGTGCAATAGATATGGCAATAATGAGCGCTGACTCTATATGTGTTCGCAATAGAACATTTGGAAGAAATAAAATCTACTTACAAGACTAGTACAAAACAAAGTCATTAAAGGGGCACTGATCTAAAGCAATTCCACGGGACTGGTTGTTGACTTTGTTGTTGTTTTTCCCCCGTGAGGACCCGGATGAAATCTAGACTAGTTTGCGACCTGTGCACTTATTCACTTATCATATTCACTTATTTCATAAATTGACTGACAAATATGTCAATCTGTATTGTTATGATAACGAACTCAAAACATTTTGTTATGTTTCAAGAGACTGAAAATGTTAGGATTAAAAGTACATTTCTGTATTGTTTGGCTTCTAATCCTAGCATAAATAATCTATTGTGGTGCTCTAAAGCTCTTTTGACCGTCAAAATCATTTAAATAATTGGTGAGCATTTTCAGTCAAAATGAATGAAATATTTAGACACTTTATAAATTGCCTGAGAGAATCACATTTTACAATTTGGCTAATATATACAAGCTTAGAAAGAAAAAGACTTGTGAAAACAACGTGAATCGCGCATCGAAGAACTTCCCAACCAAGACGAAGAAGAGCAAGAATGAATCTGTTCAATGCCACAACAAATGAAGTAAAACAAAATGCAAATATCATAATAACAACCTACCAAATTTATATGTATAATTTTAGGCAGCTTCCTTATTCGAGGAATGTATCCCTGAATATCCACATAAAGGAACAATATACCACAAGTCTGCAGCTGTACAAAGAAACTTATTCCATGTCACATGTCTCTGTAACAAATAAATATTTTAAACTAAATTGTCCTGTCGGCATATTATAACCCGTGTTCGTTTCTCAACTAATCACTTAGTTTGTTTCAGGTGTTTCATATCGGTGTCAAGTCCCAAAGGTAAGCTGAGAAAGCCCTTACTTACTTTGGAGATTTAACGTACGCTTTCCGACTGATGCGTATTTCGCACACGGGCCCGGCCAGACCATTAAATGTGTTTCCGAAAGGGGCGAAAGTGGTGTGTGCAACCCAAGAGGGAGCTTTAGGGGTTGCTTATATAGAATTTGGGAATTTTGAGATTTGGAATAGATGCCGATGGGGTTGGGTAGGAGAACTAAGGGAGCTGGGTATGGTGGATGTTTGTTTGTTTTTGTGATTTTGATTTGGTAGATTATTTTGTTTTTAGATGCGTTTTTTTAGTTCCGTTTTGTTTAAGAAAAAGCCTATGGCCTTGAAGTTTTCTAGTTTATTTGTGGGTTTAGTATTGCTTTTAGAGTGAGAGCCTTGTTTAGATTGAGGGTGGTTTGTAATGCGGTTAGATGTGTTAGGTAGTGTGTGCAGTGGATGAGTGCATGTTCTGAGGTTTCTAGTTGTTTGCAGTGTGGGCTGTTACCCCTAGTGTGTTTTTTTTATATTTTTAGGTGGTTATTTAGGTTGGTGTGTCCTTTTGGAGTTTAGTGATTACTCTGTCGATCTTTTTTGATGGATGAAGAATTTTTGGTTTGGTTAGTGGTTTGCTGAGTACTTTTTTTATTTGGCTATTTGAGTTTAGATATAGGTTTAAGCCATTTTTTGGTGATTTTCTGCTTGTTTACACTTTTAATTTCTGATTTTGAGATGGGTAGGTTTAAGCTTATTTCTGGTATTTTGAGGGCTAGTTTAGCTGCTTTATCGGCGTTTTCATTACCGTATATACCTACGTGGGCGGGGAACCATAATAATGTTGTTTGTTTTCCTGCATTAGTTAGGTCGTTGGAGCTTTTAAGTATTTTATTTATTAATTTAGGTCGGTTTTTTGGTATTTTTGTTTTGGAGGGCTTACAGTCCACTTAGGGAGTCGGTAAGTATTAGGATTTTTTTGTGGTTTTTGGATCCTTGGTTATGCCCATTGGTTCTGCCGTGAATATTGATTGGTTGTTTGGGAGTCTGAAGGATTGTGTGGTTTTGGTTGTGTGGTATTGACTCCGAAACCTGTGTGTTTGGAGGTCGGATCTTAAGAAAGCTCGCGTGACAACTATTTTCATAACGTCCACGGTTCTTAAAAAAATACATTGAGTTAGATAACAATGAGCAATCAATCAACGTACTATCGGTGAACCCTTTGAACAAAGCATGTTGTTTTTATATCGACACTTCACGCCATGATATGAGTGTATTCCCTTTGCTTTAGTAAACCTAGACATGTAAACACTTACTTTTGACATATCCACTGTGCATGATAACGTATTTTCTGTTAATCCTTTGATGGCTAGGAATGATCCGTTGATTTACAAAAAGGTAAATTAACTGATCATTCATCTCTTGCTTGGGCTGCCACGTGCATATTACATGAAACAAAACACATTTCACCTCACTTCAAACCTGGATTTAGATTGAATAATTACCCTAGACACAAGAAATGCCAAATGGGAACCTTTATCACTAATTATACCTGTAATAAATTCATTAACTGAGCAGCAAGTGAATGACGACAAATACTCAGGTGTAGAGTATACCAGAAAACGTGGATGGCAACAAGGTAGTAGTAGTCTATTATCCACGCTATCTGAAATCTGAAAATGCTTTCACCGCAGGGATGCCTTTTTAAAATTATTATTTAACTATAACCATCAGGGGTATTTCCAAATGATGACATCCGATGAGCTTCCGCCGTTCTTTTTGTTTAGGTTGAAGAAATTAATTAACATGCGCCCTTTGTCGAAATCTTTAAAGATCACGGGTAACCAATCAGCCCCGCTAAAACGAAACTGTTATATAAACATCCGTAAAACATTTTATGAAACGTTCAGGAAATGTTTAAAAAATGTTTTGTTCACATGATTTTATATGGTTTTAGAAACATTTTCCGGAAACATTTGGTTATAACATTTCAAAAATGTTTTTTTTGTAAAATATTGCAGAAATGCTTTTGAAAACGTTTTTTTATTCATGTAAATTTGTCTGGTTCCAGAAACGTTTTAAAACAAATTCTGTGAACATTTGATTACATCGTTTCTGTAAAATATTCCAATATGCTTAACGAACGTTTCCTGTGAACGTTTGGTTATAACGTTTCTAAAATGTTTTGAAAACGAACCAGAGTGTTGGTAAAGCTCAGTGTTTTGCTGCCAATGTTCAAAACGTACAACACCCAGTCACTGTTAACAAGATACAAATAGTCAGGGACTGTAATCCTTCAGGCATGTACTGCAGAAAACACAATACCAATGACCGACATGGTAATCCTTGCCATGTCCTCAACATTTAATCAACAAAGAACTTCAAGACTCATTTCTGTGGAGATTTTAACATTTTTAGAAAACTTTTACAACTTTCTAAATTATTGATTGTCAGAATCTTCTTTCTTTGGTTTTACCTTGATGCACTTTTCTGAAACAAAACAAATTCTGAAAAAATCTAAAGCAGGCATTATATATATATACTTGATCAAGTAGCTCATGGTATTTAACAACAGTTTCCGCACTTACGTTTGCATCATTCACAGCCCCTGGTGTATTTGGTGTAGTCCTCAATTTCCGTGTGTATTTCCTGGAATGCTGTTGTATCCTTTTGCCACTGACTGCAGCGAAAACAAAAATGTTCCACATTACAAGAAAGTTAAAACTTGAACTATATTCAGTAAGCATTATATTGTTAATCCAAAGATGAAATATATTAAGTCTGGAACCCATTTGTCCAGGAACGGTCCATGCTGTGGCCAGTTTCGGTCAAAGGTATTTCCAAAATTCATCTTTGCTGATTTCATTGGGACCATCAGTGGTCCACACTAAGGAAGAAAAATTGAAAAAATAATGTTTCGAAATCTCGTCGAACTATGTCGCCCATGGGCCTGCCCACACACAAACAAGCTGACATGGGCTTTGAATACTAATGTTCCAGGTTGCAAACGTCCTTTGTGAATGTTTTGAAGGTCTTCATTGATGATATGAATTTAATTACGTGTTTCCGGTTGTCGCATGATCACATTCTCTTCTTTAGTCCCGTCACATCAATCTATAACTGTTGTGCGTGTGGGTGACAGGTAAGACACAAAACATGTTCTGTACAGTATTCAAATATCAAGATGTGTGCAAGTCCATGCGTAGCTACATGTATTTCATGGTTGTTTACACTAGGGCGCTTATGCAATGTGAACTTCATTTCAATGCAACATTTAATAATGCGACTATTACTAACAATAGATTGCAATGACAGACCATGTTTGAAAAGAACGTGGTGTCAAACAAACCGTGACATTAACATTACGAGGCCGTGAGAAACACCTGGTTGTATTCGCCAATTTAAGTACAGCAGTGTCCTGTATTTCTACACAAGATGATATGCCACAGGCTAACCGCTGGAATACGCTGTAAATGCATGTTACCTCTGCATTCAACAGATAAAAGTCATTCATGCTGATGTGAATTTGATGATTGTTCAAATACATAAAGGAATATATTTTCCGCATATGCACATTGAAGTTTTCTTTTCGATCAGTACGTAATATGTTGGTTGGCGTCTGGTGCAGTTGTTAGGCTTTCAGGAATGTTATTGTCTAACCCCCTCAGCCACTGAGGCTTCCACAAAAATGAAAATCCGACAACTGGTAGTGTAACGGCACGTTGTAAGCCACGAACCGCTTAGAGAAAGCAAATTAATCACTGCAACAGTTCGAAGCCCATGCGCACTCTTCCAAAATGGTGGCGCAAGTACCGCTTGGTTGCCTTGACGTAGAAGAACGTAATAAAAGAGTCTCAATGATGAGCTGGTCTCGGCTTGGACACTCGCCCCGTGGAGACGTGTCCTTCCAAGCTCACTACCTCAAGCTCTACAATGAGAGACTTATCTAAGTAACTACCGAGGGAGCTGGTTGCCATCCAAGAGCCCCTGCTGGCTTACCGGGTTGGTGACTACTCCCACAAGACTTCCTACAAGTCTAAAAAGTCCACCCTCTCCATCTCTTTTGACCTAAGTCAAAGGAAGAGGCCTCTAGGCATAGCTCCGGCTAAGCCTAAGCCTCAGGTGGCACTCACACTGGCCCCGACCTTACTTGCACACCGCCCGGTGCAGAAAGTCAGGCCTCCAAGGAAAAAGAAGACTCCAACAGTCTCCGTCATGGAGATCGAGGAGAGCATCCTTACTACCAGCCCCCACGGAGACCCAGACCGCCACAACACCAGGCAACAACAGTGAAGTCCAGACCGACCCGGTCGAGGAACCAGTAGTTGAGGAGGACATCCGTATCGAACTTTCCCGGCAATCAAGCCTCATGCTTGAGCAGCACCAGGTTCACCCCAACCCCTGCTGTCAAAACGCCAACAGCAAGATCCACCCGAGCAGCCGCCCACTCCCACCGATGGTGATGGTGCACTACTTGGGCCAGGAGCTCTTCAAGTACGAGATGCACGGTGACCAGGGTCTCTCACACTTCCTGGTCGACTGTGATCTCAATGACAGCTCCCTCTTCGTCACCATCGTCGATGCCCGACTCACAACCGCGCTGTTCCAAGATCTCCCTCCAGGAGAACTTAGCCTAGGCAGGAGGCTCCTGGCCGGGCTTAAACAGGTGAGAGAATCGGGACTTGTCACCACAACAGTTCGCCTTCCCACGCTTGCTCACCCCCCCCCCCCCCCCCCCCCTCACCCCTTCATCCAAAGCCCATATCTTTTCCATATTATTGTATATGTACTTATTCCCCACTCCCACCCAACCAAACCCCACCCCCTTAGCTTTATTAGACTAGGTATGTAAAGTGCAGCCCCGTGTGCGAGATATGCTTAATGTAATTTTATTACATGCGGAAAGCGCACGTTAAATCTTCGATAATGATGATGATGATCTGATGAAATTTATGACTACTTTGAAGATGTGGAGCAGACTGAGGATGATGGGGTGTTAGTTACCTTTGCTCATTTCCTCGTTGATCCAGTCAGGAATTTCTTGTTCAGCTGTCAAAGTCAGCCGCCATTTTGGTTTGAGAACGAAGCGACCTCAGCCGGCGATTGTTTCGCTTGCAAGCGGCTAAAAGTTAGTGCACTGTTGTAAGGCAAATTACTGTACATCGCTTGCAAGCAATTCGGGGTTTGCAAAGCACCAAGAGATCACGTACTTTGTTTTCCCCTCTGACAAGTGTAAATTGGCACGGCTCCCATGACCGAAAACTATAAATACAAAATGCCACTTAGAAAGTGGTCAAATGTAACAAATGTTATATTTACACAATGTCATTTAGATACTGCTTAGATAAGCGAATACTGCTTTTGAAAATGAAATTACCCCCTAAGAAATAAGAGTTCGACGATCTAGCCCTTGCTGCACAATGTCACTTGGGTGTAGAGTAAACTTGAACTGATGATGGCGAGTGCAAAATATGACTATAATTGTCACTATAGACAACAAGGCATTTTGTCATATAATTTTAGAATTGTTTTCGAAACGTTTGTTTGATATCAGTTTTTACAAACGTTTTAAGAACATGTCAAAAACATATTCTTGTGATAAATTTTCAAAAACGTTTTAAAACATTTTAATAACTAGTCATGAAATATAATTAAATGTGAGAGAATGCGTCTTTGACCATAGATCTATATTTATTCACTTCTCAACGGTCTCTTTCATGCCCCCGCAAAATATGCGCGACTAAATGTAATTGCCTGTGACACTATCTGTGATCAGCAACAAACAAATCATGTGAAGTTTTGTCTTACTTATGTCTGCTATATTTTCTTTAGACATTTAGCCTACAGATTAAACTGTAACTGTTGTGAAAATGTTCTATTACTGCATTACCAATCCACAGCCACGTAATCGGTACTCACTTTTATACATGGCGATAACATTTCATGAAAATATGTTCGAGCATATCATTCCTGCAATGTGTTGAAAACATTGCAATAACATGTTATGAAACAGTATGGCCTATGTTACAGCATGATGTTCTTGAATAACATTTTAAAAACATTTCAATAACATTTTGAATAATTATAAAACATTTACACTTTATTTGGATGGTTTTACATATGTGTACACAATGTATTTAAAACATGATGATAACTTTTCATGAAATATGTTCTGGCAAAACATTTCTGCAAAGTGTTGAAAAGATTGTAATAACATGTCATGACATAGTTTCGCTTATGATATAGAATGATGTTCTTGAATAACATTTTGAAAACATTTCAATAACATTTTGAATAGATGTAAAATATTTCTAAAACCTTAATCAAATGTTTTGACGAAAATGTTTTTGAAAAACTACAATGAAACCTTTTTGAAAATGTTATGTGTCATCTGGGAGTGTTCAAAAATGCGTAAAACAAATATGGCCTCCAAGTTTATTTACGCTGTATTAACAGACGGTAGCCCAGTCTCTTGTCACGCTCAGTTGCGTTAGCGAGCAAATCGACTCACGGCAGCTAGTGAGCTCCAGCGGCCAGTGTCAGACAGCCGAGAAGAAGCCAGAGATTGGTGCCCCTTTAAGTGAATATCAAATAAATTGATTCACAATATGACAACATCAAATCCTATATTTTGTTTAATGAAACAGCTTTAAAGCTTTAAATATAATTCAAAATTATAATTATTTTTCCATTATAACTAAAACTATGGAGCTTAGCATGTCGAGCCAACAAACTATTTTCATGCAGTTTATTAAGCCTCTCTGCTTATATAATTCATCAATTTCAACCTTTTCAATGCTGCTCCTCTGCTGTGGAGATGTTCATCTTAATCCAGGACCCTTAATAGGCACAGATTTAAAGATTATTCATCTAAACGTTCGTAGTATTAAGGACAAACTTGATATCCTTGAAGTTGAACTTCGACATTATGATGTAATTTGCATAACATGGTTACACACGGGTATACACGACAGCAACATAATTATTCCTGGTTTCCAGGTTCCATTTAGGAAAGACAGGCCAACTCGAGGGGGTGGCGTAGCTATTTACGTCAGAGATAATATGTATATCAAATATATGGATCAGCTTCTCACAGTTGGTCTGGAGGCGATCTGGGTACATGTCAAATGCAAAACTCGTGATTATTTAAATGGTACTGTTTATCGTGCAGATAAGAGTGAAGCGTATTTGGGAACTAATTGATCAATCAATAGGAAACGCAGTCGAGAAATGAATATGTACACTGTAACAGGAAATTTTAATACAGATATACTTCGAGATAATAATAAAGAAATCGAATATTTGCAAATGGTTCATGGACTTACACAAGTTATTAGAGAGCCTACGAGGATCTCCCAATATTCCAGTACGTTGATAGATTTACTTTTGGTGACAGATGTTGATAGTGTACGGGACTCTGGAGTACTTGATCAAGTTTGTAGTGACCACTGTCCAATATTTGTAACCATTAAAGAAATAATCCCTAAATGTCATTCCTTCAAACGTAAAGTGTACTATTATTTTATAGCAGACCTAGATGGCTTAAATACTGGCATGAAGCATGATGATAGTGATTTATTATTCACATCGGGGAATGTGAACACAATTACTAACGAACTAACATCTCGAACTATAAAAGTTTGTGATAAACATATTCCTAAAAACATTGTTACCACACGATCAGGACGAAGGACCAAAAGTGGATCAATAATGAAATACGTTCCTTAATAAGAAAACGAAATCGCCAACATAAGAAAGCTAAAAGACGTAATACTCCAGCTGATTGGGCAAATTTTAGGCTGTTAAGAAATAAAGTAGTCGACTATGTTTGTAAGGCAAAGAAGACACATGCATCTAAAATTGATACTGGAATAATTAGTTCTCATGGTACAAAGACTTGGTGGCGTTTAGTAAAGGAATTTCTTAAACTTAATTTTGATGGAAGATGGTGTTAGGGATATACTACTGTCCGTGGACACCACAAAGGCAACTGGCCCTGATGGTATAGGAAATAAAGTACTTAAAACACAGCTAACAGTTTATTGCAAAGGCTTTAGATGAAGGTAAGGAAGTTAGAGCGGTATTTTGTGACGTAAGTAAAGCTTTTGATATTTTGGCAGAAAGGAATAATTTATAAGCTATACCATTATGGTATTTATGGAAATTTATTGAGATGGTTTAATAGTTACTTAGAAAATCGATATCAAAAGGTAGTTATAAATGGCTGTAACTCAGGTCCAAAAGCTGTCTTGGTAGGTGTGCAACAGGGCTCGGTCCTAGGACCATTATTGTTTATCATCTATATCAATGACATTGTTGAAGGAATACATAGTAATATAAGACTTTTTGCTGATGACACATTTTTTAATATGATCATAGAAGATCCTGATATAGCGGCTCGTGATCTCAATAATGACTTGGACAGAATTTCAGAATGGGCTGCCAGATGGAAAGTTAAATTTAGTTCCGCAAAAAATGAATCTATTCAATTTGCCCGTAAAGTAAACCCTAGTCGCAAACCTAACTTAAATATGAATGGTACAGAAATCAAAGATGTACAAAGTCATAAGCACTTTGGTATGACTTTACAAAGTAATTGTACATGGAAAATGCACATTGATGATATTGTAAGGAAAATGTTGTCCTCTGGTTAACTGTTTCAGGAGTCTATCCCGAACTACCTTAGAAACCATGAATTATTTTTTATTATTGTTGTCATATTTGGGACAACTGTACTAATGAACAAGCTAACATACTGGAACAAGTACACTTAGATGCTCTTAGAAACATGGTGTGGCGCTGTCCGGGGTACGAGTCATCAGAAGATTTACAATGAAACAAATTGTAGGTCACTAAAAGACAGAAGATACAATTCAAAACTGGTAATGTTTTACCAAATGAATAACCATTTATCCCCGAAATATCTTTGTAGGCTTATTCCTAATACAGTTTCGGAAAACACAAATTATGACTTAAGGGATAAAACTAATCTTCAAACAGTGAAGTGTAAAACAAAAGCTTATACAAACTCATTTATACCAGCTACAACACAACTTTGGAATATGTTACCAGAGACCGTTACACAATTCAAGAATTTGCTCCACGTAAAGGGAAATAATGGCATATACTGGGATTTAAATTCTGGAAGCAGATTATGCCAAATCATTCACGGTCGCCTCAGGCTTGGCTGTAGCGATCAGATCAGTATAATAGACGTATCTTTGATACAAAAACTTGTTCATGTGGATATCATACCGAAGATGCTCTACACTTCTTTTTTGTGTGTACAAATAACTATGCTCTTCGAAATGAAATGTATTTTTATCAACATGGTTATTCTTTACAAACAGTGCTACGTGGAAATTCGGATTTGAGTAAGGAAGAGCAAATGCTAATATTAGATTCTATTCAACACTTTATATTAAAAACTGGCAGATTTTCAGTTAAATGATTGTTTTAAATAAACTGCAAATAGATTTATTATATATACACATCTAGCTTGGCATGTACAATTTATTTGTTACATCTAACCTAATCTGTCAATTTAGCTATTTTGAATTTAGTCAATATGTACATCCTACGTTCTTAAGAACGTCTTCATATTTTATTATATGCATTAAGTATTAAAGAATTAAATAGCTTTTCTTAATAATTGAATATCTTTCCATCAACCGCACCAAACTGTTGGCCACTCGTTTTTGTTCTGTTTTAATGTATATGTGTATTATGTTTTATAATATATGTATATATATTAACCAACACATATCAATATTACTTTTTAAATATAACTTTGTTTCTGGAGCAGTTTTTAGCAATCACGATTCATTTACTGAATGAAAAATATGTTAAAAGCATAAACAATTTCCCATTTACAGTAGGACATCTCCCAAAATCCCACTTTTTTTGTTGTTGTAAGAATTAATAAGAGTAAGTTTAATGGGGACTTTTGGGATATGAGAAATGAATACAGACTGCCATGTTGTCTGAGTAGATCTGTAGATCTAAACAATCACCGGATGTGACCATATCGACAGGATATCATTCGTGTTTCTGATTTTGACAATTACTCCATGATCATACTGAGTATTGGTGCTTGGGGATATAAAATGTAACAGTATGTTATCAGAGGAGATTGATAGTGAATTTTTAGTATCAGGTAGATATGATATCTGTAGGATTTATCATCCTTTCTTTCTCTTTGTCAAAGGATTGTGGGTATATGTGTGGGTATCTTGATGGCAGAAAGTCACTCAACCAGTTCATGTGTTCTTCTTAAAGAAGGCCAGAACCCGTGTATTATTACAACATCCTCAGAATACCAGTAACAATGAAATGTAGAAATTAACACACACGACCAACAATATTCTTTCATGTTAATGTTTGTGTCATGCATGTAACTATAGCTATATAAACATATGTATACTTTTTTCAGTTTGTGTGAAGTCGTGCATAAATACAGTATATTCTGAAATTCTTTAACCATGTCTTTTTAAGGGTACTTTTTAGTACTTTCATCCCAAAACGTCAGTTTCACTTTTATCCTCAAAAGCGCAATAATATTCATTTAATACCCACACGTATTTTTTTATATAATACGAATTACGTAACATTCGTGTTACTTTGATGTTGTTATAAAGTTGTTATAGACCCATGGACTGACGAGGCTCATTACATGTCATAAAAGTGCCGGGACATAATGTGGAGGCAATACATTCTCTTTTTAATACCTGTCACAAAGGGACGGCCCATTTGGGTTTGTGCTCTGGGAATGTGTTACGCAATATGCGTATTCACGAAACAACATTCAACAAACTATTTACTTATTCCTGTGATGTTGGTGTCCTTTGGCATTAATGAACATGTAAGTAGATACAACACGTGTGGATTGATACATTCGTACTTGGTATGAATAGATGAATTACGATTCGCTCTTAACCATACGAAATACGCATAATGTCGGAAACCGTAAGTTAAATCCCCAATTACTGACTTCGTTCTTAAATAAATCACAACTCGCAAATAACTTGTATCACTGTGTAGATTCTTTTATATTTTAATAATGTAAATCATGTCACTTTTGATGTAAAATACGTCACTCAACCAGTTCATGAACTCAACCATTTCCACTATTATTTTCACAAAAGATCTAAGATAACAGTTTTCAAGCTATATTGTACATAGCTTCAGAAATGCATAATCTTTACATGGAAACTGTATCCTTGATGTACTTCTCTGTATTGTATGGCATTAAATATATGCTCCAATACCGCCGCTGTAGGTTTATTTTATGAGAAATAAACATAATTTGGTTTGCACCCAACCATGCGCGAACTAAATTTTACAGCGCCAAAGAAGCTTTTCAAAGTAAAATTTAAGCAAACCGAATATTTATCAAATTTGTTATTGCTAGAATATATGCATGAACGACAAGTACCATAATCGGAAATATATTACATGTTATATATGCACCCGGATGCTCAAAATCACAATACAATGATAAGATCCAATATTTGTGCTCCAGCGAATGAATACCAAATAGACAAGGACCAAACCAGCTCTATAGACACAGACTCTCTCAAAGGCTGACTGACTGATATAAAAGATTTAACGTGCGCTTTCCGACTACAGCGTATTTCGCACACGGTCTCAAAGGCAACAAGGTGCAGGCTATATAATGCAGGCACGGCCCCGTTATTTATCATTCAATCTTTAGTAATCTTTCTCACTTTCTTATCAAAGACATAATGATGGATGATCTATTGTGTCGCAGTGTGGAATGTTAAGTTATTGTGACTAAGGCTTATCCCTTACTTCCAGATAGTAATTGGCATGTCTCTCTCACCAACAACTCACAAGGGATCAATCCTCGTTTAAACGCGAAGAGATACAGTATACTGCAGGTTAACTAGACTAATTGAGAGTTAAATGACATGATTGCTTACTTAGTGCGTGATATAATCCGTTTCATGTCTAATTAGAAAGAGTGAATCTTCAGAAAGGGTAAGCATGCCCAGCACTACCGGTAGCACCTGCCGTTATTGAATAGCGTTGTTTTAATACACTAATCAAGCTATAATACTGACACATTCCTTAAGGGTTATACCTACTCACACACATGAGTTCAAAAATGGGACAGGTCATTCGCAATTGCTGAGGCTGAAGGCAACTTCTTAAACACTTTATCCTCCTTGCATGAGCATAAACATGGATAACATGGATATGCATTGACCACCCGAAAAAAACATTCTCTGACATGAAGAAAGATCTGTCATGGGTCAACACAGAGTTTTTGGTGGGGGGCTTTATGAAGCGTATTTGAACGAATTATGTATGTATGAATGTTCTGATTTCAAGAACTAAATTACCAGTTTTAGTAACGTAATGTAATATATGTTGGTGGGTTAGTGACTGGCTTAGACACTCGCCCAGCGCACACGTCCTCCCAAATTTCTCCAAACCTCCAAGCTGACAATGAGAGACCTCTCAAAGTCACTTCCGAGTCAGCTTGTCTCCATCCTGGAGCCCTTGCTGGCTTACCGGGTCGGGGAATACTCCCTCAGGACTTCCTACAAGTACCTCAACCCTCTCCATCTCCTTTGACCTCGGTCAAAAGAAGAGACCTCGGGTCAAAACTCAGGCCAAAACCAAATCTCAGAAGAAACCCGCCCCGGCCCCTACCCTTACTGCCCGGTTCAGAAGGCTCGGCCCCCTAGGGTAAAGAAGGCTCCACCAGTCTCTGTCATGGAGATTGAGGAGAGCCTTTACACTACACCGTGTGTATCGTATTTGAAAGAATTATGTATGGATGAATGTTCTGATTTCAAGAACTAAATTACCAGTTTTAGTAACGTAATGTAACATATGTTGGTGGGTTAGTGACTGTGAATGTGTATAATGGTGTAAGTGTGTGTTTCATGGTACTTCTATGGGTATACATACACATGTATATGTGATGGTTTGTGAATATGTATTTTGTGGTAGATACTGGTTTGTAAATGTGTTAAGCTTTCATATGCTATCAACTGTGCTTTTTATAAAAAGATCCTCTACATATTTTACCGTGTTTCGTAAGCCAAAATGGTTGGGTGCTTAAATAGTGACACATAAATAAACTATTCTTCTTCTCTATGTTCATTTTCAATATGCTGTGTATAACTTCCTAAACTGCGAACATGCAATTTGTGAATTCTGGAATTCGGTTTGCATAAAAGAGGCGATTAATAAAATACGAAACGAGCCTATGTATAATACCATGTTTTATGAACCTTGCGAAACCAAACAGTTGATACCAAACTGTTCACTCGTTTCCTAGAAATGGTACGGCACGGGGGATCATTTAGTATCCTATATACGAAATGAGCGATACTGTTGTTCTCTCATCTATTTTAATCATACACAATATATATCTTGAAGCTGCCAATGAAAGCATGAACTCAATTACTTTTACAAATATAAGAGTTCATTTTGTATGAGTATAAATACCAAGTTATCATTTTATAACTTCAAATACTACGATGTGGCCACTGACACGGTAGTATTTGAAGTTATAAAATTATATTAGTAAAGGGAGATAATTGTTATGTATTCGTGTATAATTATTGTATATGTGCAAAATGAAGAGTTTTCAGTTGAGCACTGTGTTTCGTTGTATATATGTTGGTAAAGGGAGATATTGATATGCATTGTTCTATACTTGTTTTCTATGTGCAGAAAGCCGATCAAAATTATTTGAAAGTTACAAATACAACTGATATAGTGGCGTGTAACATTATTGGAATGTTTAATTAGTACTCCTCACTGTAAGCGGGAGTCCTTACTCTCCTTGCAATGATATTGACGGGTAAGCGATTGAGGCGTCTGGTACTTTTCCTGGCGCGGTGCTTGGTATGTGGGTAGACTTCATGGTCAAATGCACAGAGCGGATTAGCAGTCGGGGGTGACTGCATTGGCGGTGACTTCTTTATTATAATCACTTGAAAGTGTTGAAATCGATTTGTGCTGAGCTCAGATTGGTTTGTACGGGATGCCGCGATGTGATTTGTAACATGCTCTCGTGCGCATAGCGGATGAGCCAGCTCAGTGGATTGCACAGAGGATGAAAGCTGTATCATTAATACTTAGAAGTGTTGAATTTGGTTTGTACGGTATACATTGTTATAATGTGAAATCGCAGCGGAAAAATCGCGTTTTTTCAGGCAGCAGTCCTTGGAAAAATCATCTTCCGCGTAAAAATATCATCAAAGATTTATAAGACAATACTCCGAAAAATATCGTGTCTCCGGACAACCGTCCCGGATTGTCCTGTTTTTTTATCAGAGCTTTCAGCACCAAACATGCCTTTATTATTATTCATAACACAATACCATTACTGTCTGATCTTAAGTTTCCGGACAACATACGTTTTCTATCACGAATACTTGCACTATAACGAATGGTGTGGCGTCACACAGAAATTGTAAATACTCCGATGTTGGCTTGTTTTTATGATAACGTTGTCTATTAAAAATGAATGAAATGCTTTACAGTTGTTCGTGTGAAAAAGCTATGAATGTTTATTCAGAGGCCGAAAACTCATAACACTATATGTTGTATTAATGTTTTACAAAAGGTAAGTAAGTACAAGGTAAGCTTTTCTCAAAATGCTTCAACATGTAAAAAGGGGGGTGCGCTGAAGCTATTCCCAATTTTTTTAAAGTACTGATTTAACTTCGAAATGTTACTGCATCCGCCATCTTTGTTTATTTGACTTTACTTTACTACGACAGTGAATGTTAAAAAAAATGTTACGAATACAAATTATTAACAAGTGGGATATGAAAACTAATACCTGTACTTTTTAGAACAAGAAATCTACACATTAACGTGTTCAGATTTAATTGATATTTTCTTTACTTATGTAAATGCGAATTGTATTTATTGTGTTTCTTCACCTACAATTCAACAAGGCATAAAACCTGCTTAAATTTAAAACAAATAATACTCAGGTTATTGAAGAAGAATCCAGTACCAATGAAAGTGAACAGCATGCATGGCCCGATGTTATACAAAGCAATCATACAATATATCGCAACTCATGGTTGTTAACTATCAACCTCACTGTATTCAGCCTTCTTAGAGCAGCATCAACCTCATTGTATTCAGCAACCTTAGAGCAGCATCAACCTCACTGTACTCAGCGTCCTTAGAGCAGCATCAACCTCACTCTACTCAGCGTCCTTAGAGCAGCATCAACCTCACTGTATTCAGAGTCCTTAGAGTAACATCAATCTCACTGTATTCAGCTTTCTTAGAGCAACATCAACCTCACTGTATTCAGCGTTCTTAGAGCAACATCAACCTCACTGTATTCAGCATCCTTAGAGCCGCATCAACTTCATTGTATTCAGCGTTCTTAGAGCAGCATCAACCTCATTGTATTCAGCAACCTTAGAGCAGCATCAACCTCACTGTACTCAGCGTCCTTAGAGCAGCATCAACCTCACTGTACTCAGCGTCCTTAGAGCAGCATCAACCTCACTGTATTCAGAGTCCTTAGAGTAACATCAATCTCACTGTATTCAGCCTTCTTAGAGCAGCATCAACCTCACTGTATTCAGCGTTCTTAGAGCAACATCAACCTCACTGTATTCAGCGTCCTTAGAGCAGCATCAACTTCATTGTATTCAGTGTTCTTAGAGCAGCATCAACCTCATTGTATTCAGCGTTCATAGAAGAGCATCGTCCTCACTGTATTCGGCGTTATAGAAAAGCATCAACCTCACTGTATTCAGCATTCATAGAACAGTATCAACTTTCCTGTAATCAGCGTTCTTAGAGCAGCATCAACCTCATTGTATTCAGCGTTCTTAGAGCAACATATACCTCACTGTACTCAGTGTCCTTAGAGCAACATCAACCTCACTGTATTCAGCGTTCTTCGAGCAACATCAGCCTCACTGTATTCAGCGTCCTTGGAGCAGCATCAACTTCATTGTATTCAGCGTTCTTAGAGCAACATCAACCTCACTGTACTCAGCGTTCTTAGAGCAACATCAACCTCACTGTATTCAGTGTTCTTAGAGCAACATCAACCTCACTGTATTCAGCGTTCTTAGAGCAACATCAACCTCACTGTATTCAGCGTTCTTAGAGCAGCATCAACCTCATTGTATTCAGCGTTCTTAGAGCAACATCAACCTCACTGTATTCAGCGTCCTTAGAGCAACATATACCTCACTGTACTCAGCGTCCACAAAGGAAGGTTATTCAGAAATTACTTTTCTATCATTTTACATTATAATAGAGCTTTTAAGCCATTTTTGTATTTTAATCTGGTAGAAGATCGCCATAACTGAACGTGCCAAGTCTTTTGTCAAATGCAATTTTATTATAGTCGGCTGTCGGACAGGTATCTATTTCTATATTTCCGGGCTGGTGAAACCAACACTTTACAATAGTTTACATAACTTAACAATAGTTTACACTAATTTACATAAATTTACAATAGTTTACATAACTTTACAATAGTTTACATTAATTTACAATAGTTTACATTAATTTACAATAGTTTACATTAATTTACAATAGTTTACAATAGTTAAATGTCTTGAGTAACTGCGTCTAGCTGAGAATAAAAACAATGTTAATTATTATCTCATATATACTCTTCTAAAAATGAAACGCAAAGCCAGATTTGCGTGAGGAAGGAAAACACATTTATGCCAGGAACCGTACAAGGTATTGAGCCAAAATGTTGTCGAGAGATTGTAGTCATCTCAGTTATCGGTACATAGGAAAAGTCGGGCTTGACATCTCCTGCCCATGGAAGAGACGAGTATGCGCAACAAATCCTGGGGAATGGCAACGTAAAAGCCAACTGCAGCAATGTTTGGGGTGGTGGTTGACTTCGGCGTAGCCGTCTATCCAATTCATCCAACATTTGCTCTATCGGGTTCAAATCCAGGGATTCTGGAGGGCAAGGGGAGAACATCAACGTTGTTGTGTAGACAGGCTCTTGTGATCCGTGTTGTAAGCGGTCGAGCGTTGTCCTGCTGGAATACACCGTTGCCGTTGTCTGCAATTTGGAGGACGTGTGGTAGGAGAATTTCGTTGATGTATCGTTGAGCCGTAAGATTGCCCTGGATATGGCCCACACCTGTCCTGCCACGATGAGAGATAGGCACCCACATCATAACGCTACACCCACCAAACCTGTCCACTTCCTGTACGCAGTTGCCGGCGTAACGTTCTCCCCGACGTCTAAAGCAAAATTTAAAAATTATGTTCATATCAGTTTATTATGTTCATTTCACATCGATCATTTCATAGTCAATATATAATTGTTTTGAAGCGTCAAAAAGGATATTTGAGGTACACCCTGTTCTCTGTTTATAGAGCTACCACATGCACACTGTTGTCTGTTATAGAGCTACAACATACACCCCGTTCTTTGCTTTCGAACTCCCACATACACCCTGTTCTCCGTTATAGAGCTACCACACACACTGTTCTCTGTTATAGAGCTACAACCAAAATCCCGTTCTTTGCTTAAGAACTACAACATACACCCTGTTCTCTGTTATAGAGCTACCACATACACCCTCTTCTCTGTTATAGAGCTACAACCAACACCCCGTTCTTTGTTAAAGAACTACCACAAACACCCTATTCTCTGTTGTAGAGCTACCACATACATCCTGTTCTCTGACACTGATGTGATTACTGAACATATAATCATGAATTTCTAGATTTACAGTATCTCGAGCATTATCGTAGCTCATTGAGCAGGGAACAATGACTAACTGAATACTGATGGCTGTTGGCTGTTGGCTGTTGGCTGTTTCTGCTGCTGAATCTATCGCTGAGACGTGTTGAATCAATCACCGTTGCACAGATTGTTGTAACTCAAAAATGTAAATCTGCATGCGCTGATTTTGACTTATTGTCATAACACTCAGCCAAATGTATTGGATGTCATTAGATAACAGAACCGTGATTTTACACACAGTATCTATCACATGTAGGGATTCACTTCCGAATAGGGTGAAACTGATGCTCATGCAATCAGCCATTGGCTTGCCTACGATGACGTATTTGTGCATTCACTCACACACTCACTCACTCACCTACTCAATGCACGCGCATTGACCTTGATGAGTATCTCTTCAGTAAGGATGCGATGCCATGGAAACTCCACGTTTGTCATGCCAATTATTTTTAAGAATTAATTCCATCGGTGAGTGACTACTAATATTGCATACAATGTGATTACATATTCAGGTGGGCTACAGTGATGTTACACTATTTTTCACTTTTCCCGTGAATACAGAATTTCACGTTGGCCTTTCTTCAATTCAAATAACGATCGTACGTGACCAAGTGGGTATAAGTGCGGCAAATTGTTGTCTCCCCTTTTTTGGCAGGATCAGCTGATTGTGGCTGAAGACACCCTGGCTATGTTCATGCTGTCAGCACAAGATCAGGGCTTGTCGACTTTACAAGTCATAAATGTCAACAATGGTGTTATTGTTCTCTCACGTAGAAAAAAAACTAAACTGTTCATGATACGACCCCCGTGATGATCCGGGGTCGAATTGACAAATGTTTGTCATAAGACAAATCAGGAAGTCCTACTCGCTGACTTGGTCGATGCATGTCACCCAATTGCGTAGACCGATGCTTGTGATGTCAATCACCGGATTGTCTTGTCTCGTTTATTTACGAACATATTTTTTTAACGGTTTTCTTTGCATATAAGCAGCAGATTCTCTGCACTTGCAGACAACAGATGTAATTCAGAATCAACAAATCGCCTTAGTTTTAACGAAATCAGTAAATGCTCTGTTGTGTTACTGGATTTTCCGACTATATCACGAGCATGTGTATATAATCACTATCAAATAATGATGAAACCATATGTTCGCGAAAAGGTGAGTGTATCCTGCCCTATCGGTGGTATCCGTCACAAACACATGCAACGGTAAGTCAATTGTACACCTGAAAAAACACGGGAACAAGTCAAAATAAGCAATTGCATCAGACATCATTTTTTCAAACTGGAACGTCTGAATTGAAAATGTCCCCATTGACGTCATATGTTTACACTATAGACCTGGAGTATTGCTGAGGGTGGCGTAAAACAGAAGAGCATGTGAGTAAAACATGCTGTCAGTGGCAGAAGCTATGCTGGGATGACTAACAAAGCTAACTGAAGTCTGAGAAGAGCTTGTAACATAGGTAATGACCTGACGTCTCCGGAAGAATCATTAGCTTTTGTAATAATCTTTTTTAGAGGGAAGTTTACATGTGAACTGAGTTGGGGGAATGGGGAATTAAACGTATAACAGAAGGCATCAGGGCTTTTAATGTCCATTGTGCTAGAATCCATGAGGGATTTATGGGAGGTTTAAACAGCTGCTGAATCCGAATAAATAGATTACAAACAAATCAAGTTGTCACAACATGCTAATGTTATACGACAGCTTACAGAAAACATTATTCACAACAAGTCTGGCCAACGACCAAAGTGCCAGGACTCACAAAAAATATATAGAATATTAATCTGGTCAGTATGTGTAAGTGATAGATACATTGATATAAGACATATGTTCAGTGTGACATGCAACAACAAGCTGGTTGAGTCGCTGTTACTCAATGTGTCACGTAAAGGACATAGGTCCCAGTCTGGCAGAATGGGGAGCCTGCCAAATACACCGACGGCAGAGGGTGTGAAAATGTAGACAGGCATACACACTTTCTACTGCCAAGGGATGAACTACACCATTAATTATTGATAGAGATTAATCATCCCCAATATCTGTACAACTTGCCATATTGCTGGGGGGTGAGGCATGTCGCTTACGTATTAATAATTTGTCTGTGATATTTGATTTGTTATCAGTGTGATGTTTCACTAAATTACTTGTATGAGGGCTGGTCAAAAAAGTTCTAAGCCTGACTAACTTTCAGCTATGGGCCATAACAAAGTGAACTAGTCAATGAGTTCATTGCGTGTGTATTTGGACTGTTGAGAGCGTTTGTGTATTCCTGACAGACAGGTGAACGTGATTGGGGTCCGAATAGACACATAAATAGAAAAGAACCAGGGCCGAGTAGTCATCAAGTTTTTTTACTTTAAATAAATGTTCTCCCCAAGAAATTCATGTCTGCTTGTGACTAGTGTGTGGTGCCCCAGCTATTCCACTGTTAAACATGGACAGCTATGTGTAAGGCTGTGAGAACAAGCCTTGATGATGACCCTAGGTCTGGACGTCCCTTAACTTCCATTAATGAAGATTCAATCAAGGAGATGGAAAAACTTATACAGTCAGATAGGTGTATTACCACTGCTGCACTTGTGGAAGACACAGGTCTTAGCCATGGATTAATTGAAACTATTATTCATGAACATTTCCAGATGAATAAGATATCTGCTCCTTGGGTGCCAACGATTTTAAATTCTGACCTTAAGGGAAAACAGTTGACATTGCCAGTGAAAATGTAGAGCTAATTGACGAGGATTTGGTGAAATTCGAAAACAACTCTGCAACAACTCTGCAACACCTCTCCGACAACTCTGCAAGCAATATGCTGAATCCAGGACTTGCCAGGCTTGTCATCAAGTAGAATCAGGCAAAGTAATAGTACGGCGATGGAGGAACTTGTTCAGCTATTGAAATACTGCTGTCATAGTTCGTATACGTTCCAGTGCTTTGCAAAAGGAAACTGCCCTTTAAGTCACCCCTTTTAATCACTGAGAGATTCCTATCTATTTCTAGATGCATAAACAAATTTGGGTTTCAACCCACTCAATGTGGATTCCGATGTTATCTTATTACAGAACTATTATGGTAACCAAAATGAGATTAAAACCCTTGATAGAAGTATTCTTCTGTTGTGCATGGACGCATCACCTGTATCATTTATCTGGGAATATAGGGAATATAGCACTGCCATGCATTATTCAGGCGTTAGAAATGGCGATGATATTCCCTGGGGAGATCGTATTAGTGTTTGAATTTGTAGACATATTGGAGCCAATTGTCGACCTGATCACATAGTGTGAAAACTGCTGACGGCCTGTGACGAGAGACCCAGGGGAGACCCAGGGGAGACCCAGGGGAGAACCAGTAACTATGCTGACATTAAGGACAGTTGTGATCGTGCCGCGTGCATTTTATGGTAATGTAGGTACTCAGTGACGTGAACTATGATAATACTATAAACTATTGGTCCTACTGAACATATTGAATAGAATACGGGAATTGCATGGCAAGTGGAGAAATCATATCACACAACTATGCAAAAGTTTCCAGTGTGTGACAAATTATCCTTCACATCGTGTTACATTTCACATCTTGAGATCCGGTAAATACGTCAACATCAGATACAAATATTTTAGACTTTTTTCAGAAAATGGATCTTTGTAACTTTTAGTTTACCCATAAATAATGTATGCAGGCTCAGTCAAAACTTCCCACAATTTGTCTCAGTGTTGGCTACAATTCAACTAGTTCTAACTAGTTCAGCCTAGTTCTGACCCAGACAGTAAGTGTGAATCCCATCAGGTTGAGCAGGTGCATGGTGTGGCTGCAATGCTGGTTTATGGCTATTGGTTGGACAGTGTAATCACTCTCCAGGCTATTTAGCATGGGTTATAGTAATTGACAAACAGTGATATGCCCTTCCCTTCTTGTCATTGTGCGTTGGTGTACTATTACGGCGGCAGAAATCCTCAGTGTTTTTGTCTTTATGGATTTATTTATCACTTTGGCTCTTTGCTTCGATGTACTTTTGTGATCAAGGGTATCAGGTATCTTCAGTGTCCCATGATATATTTCAAAGGTAGTTTCATGGTAAGAAGACAACATTGTACGATTGTGTAGATCTGATAGAGATCCACTCAAATGTAATTCTTGCCATATGCAAACATTATAGCGTGTTATTTGTTATCGATGCAAACCTAATGTCAGGGTGATTGGATTTGTGTTGTTTGTAATCAGAGTGACTGGATCATTCAAATGTGTTGTATGTTGTTCTATCAATTCCATTCTGTACACAAACGGTAGCCTTCAGTTTCACATAATTGACAAGATTACAATAAAGATCACTGATACCTAATTACTAGTTTCCAGGGAAACTACATTTGAGTAGTGAAGGAGATATTTTGGTTCAAAAACTGTTTTTATGTGGGAAATTGAGCATTTAAAGATGTTTTCTTGGTCAACACAATATGAAACCACTTTTACATTGGAGCCATTCGCAACATTCAATGTTTAAAGATTTTTTTAATGTTATCTGATTACCTTAACTTTCCTTAGCCCCAAGCTCTAAAACAATTTAAACAAAGGGAGATATATTGCTCGGTCAAGCCAATGTACCACCAACTCCCTGCCTCAAAGATTAACCAAAATCCTTAATACAATAAAGGAGGGACTCTCTTTATATTCACAGAAAATATTTGACACTGGTGGAATTAATACCATGTGGATTCTCAAAAACTCAAAGCATTCGCTTGACTTTTTGTCAAAACGTTTAATTTTTCAACTTGGTATACCAGTATCCCACATGACAAACTTAAACCTTAAATCTATGAGACTTTTGTTACAAAACGTGGTGACTATAGACATATTGACATATCAAGTCAATTTCTCAAACATGAAACCAAAATGCTCCCCTTCTTACTGATCTGTTTCTTTGTGCACATGAATCAATATTTTTGTTGGGATTGGCGAAGTCAAAACAAGGCCAAGAAGTTTAAGGTAAGATTCAGGAATATCGATGATTTTATATCTTCAACAACCATCAAATAGCCAATTCCCTTCCACTGATTTACCCACCCGAACTCAAAACAAAGGAGGCCATGGCCAGTGAGGCCGCTTCATCTGTTTCACATTTGGATCTATGCATGAAGATTCAGATCGACAAAACACTCGCCACAAGATTGCTTGACAAATGGGATGACTTCAACTTCCCAATAGTCCCTTTATATCGAGAAGTATTTCTGCAGCTCCAGTCCGTGGTGTTTATATTTCTCATCTTTTGAGGTACAATCGAGCATGCTATTTCTACAAAGATTTCAAAGAGCGTCATACAACTCTTGCTCTAAAGTTGTTGGATCAAGGTTACAACATTTCTGCGTCAGTACAAATTTCAAAAACTTCAGGGTAGACATGTAGAGGATGCTTCCAAACTTGATGCATCGGTGACAAAAAGCATGTCCGATGAGATTCCCTATTTTGACTTGTACTATGTTGCCCTGTTGTTGTTTTTTAGGTGATCAAGTGTCTAACCTTTGCATGTGTTTGTCACAGGTGCCACCGGTGGGGCAGAATACGCTCACCTTTTCGCAAACACCTGGTATCATCACTACTTGTGATTCATAGAAACGTGCTCATGATATAGTCGGAATTGTACAATCGACTATGTTTTTGGCAGAGATTTCTTATGAATATGGAACGTATTTTTGTTGCTTTTATATGTTATATTTTCCATTTCGTCTTTCATATTTTGACAACAATATTGAAACACTTTTCTAGTAGTTTTGCATTATCATGATGATTACATTTACCTTCCAACAGAGGCTCTGTCAGTCTCCCACTGGATGGCAGGTCCCATCACCTTAGCTGACATTCATTGGGTTAAGTAGGTTGCAGTGGAGGTTTGGCGTGGTCTTCAGGAACCAATGACGGTGGTCAGGTGACTTCGTTGATTGCGTGTCATCGTACCCGTACGGCATGGACCATTGCTCATAATATCAATCAATGGCTTGTCTGGCCCAGATTCGATTATTTACAAACTGCCATCATACAACATTAGAAAACAACAAACAGAGAGTAGGTTGTAGAGGAAGGTGTCAAGTCACCAGCACACCGGTTACAAGGACTATGGAACGTTTACCTCAGATCAGATTATAACTGAAGAAAGATGTGAGACAAGGTTAGTACATTGTGTTTATTCATTTTTATATGTTCTTTCTTTCTACTTCCTCGGGAGGATTGGTGGCTCAGTCGTCTATGTCACTGCAATTTGCTCTGCATGTTTGCATCCCGTAGGAGTTCAAAGGATCTACCGAATCCAAGAATCAAACAATATTGTTTTCTTATTTACGGTGACACTGATACTAAAGTTAATACCCCTTAGACGTTGATGTGTGCATATAGCTTTATGGTGGTGTAACAATTCATGGAGGTTCTAGTGTGTCCACTCGTAAAGCACAGTTTCATTTCTCACATGAATCCCAATTGCCAGTGTAGATGGCAGACATGCGTTTTTCAACTTAATATCTGGTAGTTCGATACAAATAGGAAACATCTTGCGAACTTGCCATTGTGTGCCTCATTCTGGCCACTAGTCTCTATTTCCCCCAACGTATGTAATGTTATCTACAAGCTGCCGTGGTTAACGTCATCCCCACCTTCATCTATACAAGATGATTGCGCCACGATGGAGATAAAGGTCTTTATAACCCTCTCTATCTCCGTGCTTGGACCATTACACAGTGCTTACTTTAGAGTTGGATCTGGCAGCAAGGATGAAGGGTTCCAAATGGCCAGCTCCCTCGCATGACTAACTATCTGCAAAACAAACAGGACAAGGATGTCTTGATGATTATGTAGGGAATCAATGGATGGAAGGTATTGTTGTAATCGAGCATAAGAGGTTTTCTTCCTCACAATCCGTCTTATCGCCAGCTTCTTTCTGCACAGAAAAACCTTCTTCCAAATTGTGCCGACATTATTCACAAATATTTTGACAACCTTGTCAAATTGATTTCATTCTGCTGTCGACATACTGCCCGAGTTGTCACAACAAGTGTGTCTTGTTGTTTGTGCTCCACCAACCGCGGATGTTATCAAGGGAAGCAACCCTGTCAGCACAGTCAGCATTAGCTAATATATCACATCACCTTCAATGTCTATGTTTCAGGATTTAACAAAGGTTTAATCATTTATATTCCGTACTTTGGTGTCATATTTGTGTCGTTTTTATCTTTAAAGATTTGTTCCGGTCAACTCTTGGGCCGTTGTAATTGGCCCCAATTATAAAAAAAAGGTCTTGTTAAGTACACAAGTAAGTGAGTGAGTGGTTGTTTAAAGCAGTATTCCAGTGATGTCGTGTCAGGGTTTGAAATACTTGGTCAAGGAAACAAGAGATCGATAGCATGATCAACCAGCCATCAGTGCACGATAACATAATCAGCCAGCTCACACATATTGGTGTTCAGTTGTCACTGTGACGAGCATCGGTCCCTGGAGATCTTCCTACTCTACACAAGACAAGCATGGGACCTTGGGGACCTGCGTACTCTACACAAGACAAGCATGGGACCCTGGGGACCTGCCTACTCTACACAAGACAAGCATGGGACCCTGGGGACTTGCCTACTCCACACAAGACAAGCATGGGGCACTGGGGACCTGTCTACTCTACACAAGACAAGCATCGGTCCCTGGGGACATTCCTACTCTACACAAGACAAGCATGGGACCCTGGGGACCTGCCTACTCTACACAAGACAAGCATGGGACCCTGGGGACTTGCCTACTCCACACAAGACAAGAATGGGGTCCTGGGGGCCTGTCTACTAAACACAAGACAAGCATGGGTCCCTGGGGACCTTCCTGCTCTACACAAGACAAGCATGGGACCCTGGGGACCTTCCTACCCTACACAAGACAGGCATGGGGTCATGGGGTCATGGGGTACACTATACAAGACAAGCATTGGTACAGAGATCAGCCTCCTCTACACAAGACAAGCATTGGCCTCTGGGGACCTGCCTACTCTACACAAGTACGGCATTGGTACTGCGATCAGCCTTCTCTACACAAGACAAGACGTCACCTCACTCACATATGAGCTATTGATATCATTGTATTGTTTGATTCATTTTGACCAAATACAATCTTCACAATTTCCTTCTGTGAACATGGTGCATGTGCATCCCTTTATTTATTGACTGGCTCGTGGTCTATTCTCTACATCACCTTTGTAGTGTGTTGAGATACATGCCGAATATAGCATGGCCAAAATACTAACTGCCGGTTTTTTTAATGTATTTCCCACAACAAGTACATTTCCCAGTCAAAAACAGGTGAAAACACGGAAAAAAGGATGTTACACCTCTAACAATTGAACGATTTCCTGCTTTCTCGTCTCACCACACCTCAGCCTGACCAGCAAGCGCCTGTTGCCCTCTTGACTTGAACTTGAAAGAGTTTGAGGCTCGGCAAATATTGTTGTGTTTGCAAGCTGGTATATAAGGTCATTGACACAACACTTGTCTTGTCTGCTAGCTCTAGTTTTATGATGTAGTGCAATCTAGCAATAACTAGTTACCCATATTACATGGAGCTATTGCATCAATATCACACGGAGCACTAATCACACGTCTAGACCGAGATCGGAAGCATGTGTCCTCCATAACCCCTATCCTGCAAGATGGTGTGCAATATTATTAAACGAATATAGTTATGTTCGTATAGGATGTTCTGATTGGTTGAAATATGATGTTGATTTCAATTGTGTCCCAAGAGGTGCTTGAAATGAGTCAGTTTTCTGTGCATTCAGTAACATCACACCCTGTGGGTATTCAAGGTCAGAGCAGATTCCAAACAACCGATGCTGGTTCTAGGAGATGAGTAAATGGGACATTAGTGAGGCTGTTTGGCTTGGTTCACTGCATCTCGATGTACTCAGATATGTGGCAAATTGCTCATTAGGTCACTCACTAGTTTGTCTGATTATTGCTGAATGCGGTCTTAAGCAACATACAGAAAAATACAAACACACCTGTGCCTCATGGTTGGTTAGAGTGAGTGAGTTTTGTTTTACGCCGTTGTTAGCAATATTCCAGCAATATAACGATGGGGTACACAAAAATGGGCTTCACATATTGAACCCATGAGAGTAATCTGCGTGACGAGCGAACACTTTAACAACTATGCTACCCCACCGCAACTCATGGGTGGTTGAGATAAAGAAAGAAGAATCAAATTTGAAAAATAAATCTGCACAGCTAATTTTGCTTTTGTGGGCAAGCTAAAAGTCAATTAAAACTTGCTCTTGACCTAGTCAGCTATTAGATTTCCTACCCATCATGACAGTGGTATCGTACACAAATAATTGAGATGATAGCTTATACAGACACACAATGAACTTTTACATTTCTCTAAATATGATCTCACTTCAGATTACTTTACTATAACATGTTTGTTTTAGTGACAAAGTGCTGAAATATTGTCCTCTCACATTAAACAGACCACATGACGCTGCCACGTTACGTGAAAAGCCCCGAAAAACCCCGACTCCGTTCTCCTGTTTGGTGACTCACAGTGGTCGCCTCACACTCGCAACATGGCAGGAACCAGGACCTGCAAATATCCATAACCCTCACACTCGCAACGTGACAGGACCCTGGACCTGCAAATATCCATAACCCTCACACTCGCAACGTGACAGGACCCAGGACCTGCAAATATCCATAACCCTCACACTCGCAACGTGACAGGACCCTGGACCTGCAAATATCCATTACCTTCACACTCGCAATGTGACAGGACCCAGGACCTACAAATATCCATAACCCTCACACTCGCAACGTGACAGGACCCAGGACCTACAAATATCCATAACCCTCACACTCGCAACGTGACACGACCCAGGACCTGCAAATATCCATAACCTTCACACTCGCAATGTGACAGGACCCAGGACCTGCAAATATCCATAACCCTCACACTCGCAACGTGACACGACCAAGGACCTGCAAATATCCATAACCTTCATACTCGCAACGTGACAGGACCCAGGACCTGCAAATATCCATAACCCTCACACTCGCAACGTGACAGGACCCAGAACCTGCAAATATCCATAACCTTCACAATCTAGTCGGACACAGACCCAGTTACAACAATGGCATAATCAATATTTCAAACACATTTTCTGTTCTCAATCTCTAATGAAGGATTTATTCAGCTAACAAAAATGATTTTACTCTTCGCGTGCGTCAGGGCATGATGGACAATTATTGAAGAAATACCTGCATGGGTTATAACATTATAAAGATTTTTCTATCAAACTGTTTCCCCTGACGGTTTAGTTAGTGGCTTTTAATCTGTTAGTGATTGTTTAGAACAAAACAGCAGTTTCTTTCCATCAAGCTCGGCTTCCCACCAAACGTGTCAGTCTACATTAATATGAATTTATGCCGGACTCGCTGTTAGAACAAGTTATTGTCAACGTGAATTTTAAACTATGTGTCTTATACGAAAAAGCAACATGTGTTGTAAAATAACGATCAGATTTCCAATTAGTATTGTGTTAGTTTCAGTTGGTTTTCCTGACATCGGGACTGTAGCAGTTCTCGCCATCATACACATTGCAGACTAAATCAGCTGTGTACAAGTGCAGAGACGTTGCAGCTTATCAGTAAAGAAAATTGTTTGAGAAATATATTCGTTTTGCAACACAGTGGGGCAAAGTTTTAAAGTCTCAACAACTCTATGTAAAGAGTTTGGGATCTACTGCAGAATAACATCTGTACAAATACTCTCTAGAAACCTACAGCAACCTGGGACATTAGGAATGTATTGAGGTAAAAGTTTAGGAAATTGTTTTTAAGTTTCCAAATAACATAATCTTCAAATACTTTAGAGTCGGCGTCTGGCCATAGAGGCCTATGAAAACAAGCTGTGGCAACTATGTCGTCCTCGGCCCACTTGCACAAAGCAATCGTAGCGCTACTGTGATCCCATACTCTAACACAGACTTAAGATAACCGTAGCGCTAAGATCGCTTTGGGCAAGTGGGCCCTGAGCGCTAGTCCTGCATAAAGTAATGACATGTTATGACACGCATGGGATGACGGAGCCAGGGCAAACACGTTGACAGTCATGGCGCAGTCACAGTCACATCCGAGGGGACATGTTTCATTTGGCAATCACAATCTTTCAAATATGATTGAGAACAAATAAAACGATATCAATTTACAATGCCGGAAAGCCACACGAGATAAATCTTCCAAAAGAGGCATGTATACCATAGCTAAGAAATGAATCCCTGAATTTTGAAAATTATTAAAATAGGAAAATACGTATTTGGTAAGACTTATTAAAATTTAGAACCTCCAATCACAATATCCTAATTGACACTGGAAGATGGAACAAATACCTAAAATACTGAAAGAAAATTTCCATATTATAAATCATTTAACTTAGGTGATGATTTCCACTATCTTTGTCTCTGTCCATTATTTCAAAAAGGGAGCAAACAGCTCAAAACAGAAAATAGTTTAACATTACACCAAATATGAATAAAATGCTTTTTAATAGTAAAAGATTAGGAACACTTAAAACCAAATTATAATGTTGCTTTTTAACCCAATCAATATGTCTCCATATTTAATGAAGCCACTGCTCGGTAAATGTGTTGACGTATATTGTATATTTGTATATAGTGATGTTAATGTTGACCTGGCAATGCTGTACCCCTGATGTCGATAGAGGCCTCACTCACTCACTCACTCACTCACTCACTCACTCACTCACTCACTCACTCATCTACTCACTCACTCACTCACCCACTCACCCACTCACCCACCATTTATTCTTGTTTATGTGTTGTAAGACGACTCAGCCAGTATCATAGCTCATCCCAACCTCATGAAGTGCTACAGTGGTACTTTTCAACCTATATCAACTAACATCAATGTTGTACTTCCAATAAACATGGCAGATGAAACAAGATATATTTCCCATATTGTCTTATCAAAACATTACTCTTCCTATTTCAAGTTCAGTCAGGAATACAAGCTGGGAAAATAGCGTGGATTAGCTGCACAGAGCATGTACTCCGGCAACATCATTCACAGACACGAATGCTTAAAGAACCCTCATGGAGACTGTGTTGGAAGCTTGGGCCAGATCAGCAGGACTGTCCTCGCATACAGATAACCACTTAATGGGCCTAAATGTCCTTTTTACCCAATGTTGATTGTAGCACGGGGAGCGTGTTGGGGATATCAGTGGATGAAACTACTGGAGTTGTGTTTGAAGCAGGAATTAATGAAAAAAGGGAATTTTCAGAGATTTTTTCCAGGAATCAAATAGATTATTGAAGTTGTTCTAATGGCTGTGATTCTCCTGGCACGTTAATCCTTGATTATTTAATTACTACGCCATCATCATGTTGATGGGAGCCGTGTTCGTGAGATGCACAGTCTATTGATAGACATCAGCATGGCTGGGATAGTACTTGGGTACAGAAGTAGACAGCGTGTTTATGTTTCATTACAACTGTACAGCTCAATTAAGTCTTTTATTTGGTTTGCTCATAAACTTGTACTTATGTTTGGAGAAGTGCCCCCAAAGTATGTTCAATTAGAACTACCACGGTACTTATTTCAAAGCCGATAGACTGTAGTTGTGTTTTGGCTTTCATTTCAAGATTGTTTCAAGAATATGCCTTGTGTAGCTTGCATATCTTGTATATGCAAACATTTTTCAAATACTGACATACCTCAAGTTACTATTTCGTGATGGCTTTCTTCACATACCAAGTTCCATGCCTTCCGAAGAAGACATACAAATACAACAGAAGGTACACATTCAATCAGTGATGAGGTCAAACGATGGCAAGTACAACAGAAGTTACATCTTCAATCAGTGATGAGATCAAACAATGACAAGTAAAACAGAAGTTTAACCTTCAATCAGTGATGAGGTCAAACAATGACAAATATTTGTGACAATGTCATGGACAATGACATTCTTTTGTTTTTCCTTAGGCCAAGAGAACCATACAGCACATGCATTTAGTTATTTAATATAATGTATACATATGTGCTGATTATATTTCATTGTTCTGTATTTCCATGGATTTTGAACCTACTATTGGGGTTGTCAGGGCTGTCAGCACCAGGTCAGGGCCTGTCGACTTTACAAGTCATAAATGTCTACAATGGTGTCATTGTCCGCTCACGTAAAAAAAACTAAACTATTCATGATACGACCCCCGTGGTGATCCGGGGTCGAATTGACCAAAGTTTGTCATAAGACGCGATTAACGAGATCAGGAAGTCGTACTCGCTGACTTGGTCGATGAATGTCATTGTTACCCAATTGCTTAGATCGATGCTCGTGATGTCAGTCACCGGATTGTCTTGTCCAGACTCGATTAGTTACGAACATATATTTTACCGTTTACGGTTTACTTTGCATATAAAAAGCAGATTCTCTGCACTTACAGACAACAGATGTAATTCAAAACTAACAAACCTTAGTTTCAATAAAATCAGTAAATGCGCTGTCGTATCACTGGATTTTCCGACTATATGGGCAGCATGTGTTTATAAATCACTATGTAATAGTTATGATAACAGGAGCTCGCGAAAAGGTGAGTGTATTCAGCCCCACTGGCGGCACCCGTCACAAACACATGCAACGGAAAGACAATAATACACCTGGAAAAAAACGGGAACAGTGGGTAAAAGTCAAAATAAGGCATTGCATCGAACATCATTTTTGTCGCTGAAGCGTTAAATTTGAAAATGTCCTCTACCTGTCCATGATAAAACGTTTTGAAAGCTTAACTGAGGCTTTCTTTTTCCACTTTCTCTTTCTCCAAAGTATGTGAGTGGCGCGTGCTACCGGTAGGGCAGGACATGATTACTCTTATTTATAACACCTGTCGTCATCACTGATTTTCAGTGATTCATTTAAACATTTGTTAACCGATATTGTGGTTTTACCCCAAAGGAAATCCGCGGATAAACAAGACTGATTAATCACTGACGTTGTTATATGTTTACAGTCTAACATAATAGACCTGGAATATTTGCTGAGGGTGGCGTAGAAAAAGGAAACCAGAAAAACAGACTACATAATGCAATTGTGCACTCGAGCACAACATGCTGATGATGAACAAAGCTAACTGCATTCTGAGAAGAGCTTGTAACATAGGTAATGACGTGACGTCTCCGGAAGAATCATTAGCTTTTGTAATAATCTTTTTTAGAGGGAAGTTTACATGTGAACTGAGTTGGGGGAATGGGGAATTAAACGTATAACAGAAGGCATCAAGGCTTTTAATGTCCATTGAGCTATAGTTCATTTTGGGTTGATGGGAGGTTTAACATAGCTGCTGAATCTGAATAAATAGATTACAAACAAATCAAGTTGTGACAACAAGCTAATGTTATACGACAGCTTACAGAAAACATTATTCACAACAAGTCTGGCCGAAGACCAAAGTGCCAGGACTCACAAGAAATATATAGAACATTAATCTGGTCAGTATGTGTAAGTGATAGATATACAGATATATCACATATGTTTACTATGACATGTAACAACAAGATGGTGCAGCAATGTAGACAGCCCTACACACTTTCTTTTATCAAGGGATGAACCACACCATTAATTATTGATAGAGATTAATCATCCCCCATATCTGTACAGCTTGCCATATTGCTGGGGGGTGAGGCATGACGCTTACGTATTAATAATTTAGGTATGATATTTGATTTGCTTTCAGTGTATTGTTTCACAATATTACTCATATATTAATGATCTAATACTACCCACTCATACTTGTCAAAAATGTAATGACATTTGGTACATGTCAGCTGAAACTTGTTATGGTCGTTACACAGTCATCTTTAAAAAATGTAATGAAAATATGGTTTTGTTATCTTTGCTCTGGGATTCCACACAAATGTTTTTTTCAAAATATTATTTTTGACATTGTTTTCACCATGATTTGATATACTCTCAAAATGCATATTTGACTCTGTAGTCTTCTCCTCTGAAATTGCCATACACTGGAGCTGAACTTTGACATGTATGTTGTATTTCTTATTTTACACATCTGTGTGACAACTCTGTAACAACTCTGTAACAATTGTGTAACAACTGCGTTCCAACTCTGGAACAACTCTGTCATAACTATGTAAACAACTATGTAAACAACTATGTAAACAACTATGTAAACAACTATGTAAACATATGCTGAAGCAATATGCTGACTCTAGGACTTACCAGGCTTGTCATCAGGTAGAATCAGCCAAAGTTATAGTACGGCGATGGTGGAACTTGTTCAGCTATTGAAATACTGCTGTCATAGTTCGTATACGTTCCAGTGCTTTGCAAAAGGAAACTGCCCTTTAAGTCACCCCTTTTAATCACTGAGAGATTCCTATCTATATCTAGATGCATACACAAATTTGGGTTTCAACCCACTCAATGTGGATTCCGATGTTATCTTATTACAGAACTATTATGGTAACCAAAATGAGATTAAACCCCTTGATAGAAGTATTCTTCTGTTGTGCATGGACGCATCACCTGTATCATTTATCTTGGCGTTAGAAACGGCGATGATATTCCTTGGGGAGATCGTATTAGTGTTTGAATTTGTAGACATATTGGAGCCAATTGTCGACCTGATCACAGAGTGTGATCTCTTCCTGTGGAGGTGGAAAACTACTGACGGCCTGTGACGAGAGACCCAGGGGAGACCGGGGGAGACCCGGGGAGACCAAGGGAGACCAAGGGGGGAACCAGTAACTATGCTGACATTAAGGACAGGAGTTGTGATCGTGTGGTGTGTATTTTATGGTAATGTAGGTACTCTTTGACGGGAACTTTGATAACATTAGAAAATATTGGTCCTTCTGAATATATTGAATAGAATAAGGAAATTCCATGACAAGTGGAGAAATCATATCACAGAACTATGCAAAAGTTTTTCAGTGTGTGACAAATCATCCTTCACATCGTGTTACATTTTGCATCTTGAGATCTGGTAAATACGTAAACATTAGATGCCAAAGTTTGAGACCAGGTGCATGGTGTGGTTGGAATGCGGGTTTATGGTTATTGGACAATGTAATCATTATGAGTAATAATAATTTGCAAACACTGATATGCCCTTCCCTTCTTGTCATTGTGTCTGTGTGTTTTATAATGGCGGAGAAATGCTCAGTGTTTTTGTCTTTATGGATTTGCAGTCGTTGTTTATCACTTTGGCTCTTTGTTTAGATGTACTTAGATTCATAAGTAGGTAGATTTATGTAAGAAGATGCCATAGTGCGATGATGTACATTTAATAGAGATCGACTCAAATGGAATAGTTGCACACATTCTGTTTGTGTTATTTGTAATCAATGCAAATCTAATTTGTGTTATTTGTGATCAGAGTTATTGGATTAAGGTTGTTTGTAATCAGAGTGATGGGATCATTCAGATATGCTGTATGGTGTTCTATCAGTTCCGTTCAGTATACTGCCGGTAGCCTTCAGTTTCAGATAATTGACAAGATTCCAATAAAGATCACTGGTACCTAATTACTAGTTAACAGGGAAACCACATTTGAGCAGCGATCAAGATATTTTAGTTCCGAAACGGTTTTTCTTTGAGGACACTGAGCCTTTAAAGCTGTTTTCTTGGTCAGCACGATATAAAACCACTCTTACATTGGGCCGTATGGCACAAGAATGCAATATGTCGCAACATTCAACTTGTATATCTTTTTTCATCGTCTGGTAATGTTACATTTCCTTAGCTCCAAATTTATACAAACAGAGATATATTGCTGGGTCCATCAAATGTTCCACCAAATCCCTGTCTCAAAATGGAACCGCAATCCTTAATACAATAAATGAAGAATTCTCTTTATATTCACAGAAAATATCTGACGCAAGTAGAATTCTATGTGGATTCTCAAAATCTCAACGGATTTGCTTGACTTTATACAATGTCAGAAAAACACGGATTCAATACTGTCAACTTTGTACACCAGTATCCCACATGACAAACAACCAACAGATTGCAGGTTGCAGAGGCAGGTGTTAAGTCGCCAGCACACCGGTTACAAGGACCATGGAACGTTTGCTTAAGATTAGATAATAGCAGAAGAAAGATGTGAGACAACCTCAGTACATTGTGTTTATTCATTTTCATATGTTCTTTCTTTCTACTTCCTCGGGAGGATTGGTGGCTCAGCCGTCACTGCAAATTACCCTGCAAGTTTGCATCCCTGAGGAGCTCGAAGTATCTACCGAATCCAAGAATCAAATACTATTGTTTTCTGATTTACGGTGACACTAATACAAAAGTTAATTCCCCTTAAACCTTGATGTGTGCATATAGCATGATGTAACAATTCACTGAGGCTCTAGTGTGTTCACTCGTACAGCACAGTTTCATTTCTCACATGAATCCCAATCGCCAGTGTAGATGGCAGACATGCGTTTTTCAACTTAATATTTGGTAGATCGATACAAATAGGAAACATCTTGCGAACTTGCCATTGTGTGCCTCATTCTGGCCACTATACTCCTTACCTCCCACGTATGTAATGTTATCTACAAGTTGCCATGGTTAACGTCCTCCCCACCATCATCCATACAAGATGATTGCGCCACGATGGAGATAAAGGTCTTTATAACCCTCTCTATCTCCGTGCTGGAACCATTACACAGTGCTTACTTTAGAGTTGGATCAACTTTTACTGAACACGGAAAAGCAACAAGAAACACAATCCAACTGATATGTTCCAGACAAAAGTCACTAGGTGATTATAGATCAATGAAGGTCATCAATTGTAAGAAAACCGAGCAGACAGTAGCCTGCCAAAGACATTTACTTGATCACCTACTACCCAGAGATCCGCAATAAAACCATCTTGTCTCTATGTTTTGTACAAGGTCCCGTGTGGACACTGTAATCGTATGAGACAATTCTAGGCCTGTCTTGGTCAGTTATGGATCATCTCAGGAGGAAATTCTAAAATCAAGGATTTGTTTTAGACTGACCGACTGCAATAACTGCTGATGCCTCGTGTGATAAAAAATGATGGCAGAGAATGATAGGCTAGATTATAGTCCCTGGCGGGTGGAGCGGGGCAGTTTGAGGTCTCCACCCTCCCCTTATAGTACAGATTGTCTGGAAGGCCTCTAAAGAGAATGACCAATCCATACAAATGTTCCATTTCAGTCATATTCAGTTTGGTGTCAGTCATGAGAGAATATATTCCCTTTATATTAAATCGGATGCAGATATTCTGATCTTTTTGCCTGCCGGTCTTCAAATCAATTGTTGTGTCCATTAAGGGGGGCAACACCATAAATGGGCTTCACACATTGTACCCTTGTGGGAATCGAACCCAGATCTTTGGCGTGACGAGTGAACGCTTTAACCACTAGGCTGTCCCACCGCCACTGATGAAGATGATGGTGGGGACAGTGAGAGTGTGAGAGTTGTGCCAGCTGTGGCGCTTTTGTCACTTTCTGTAGTCAGATGTCATCATACCCCGATTGTGTGGATTGTAACTTGTGGTGTCAACAACTTGTCTGCCAGGCTCAACAAGCTGGTTATGTCTTTCATGACCAAACAGGCGCTCACATAGGGTCAAAATAAGTCTCAAGGACCTTTCATGTATACTCGATGTAAGACCTTACACTTGAGTGCTTACAATGTGTAACCAGGATGATTTTGATTCCTCTTGCCTTAATTGTTGTGTGTCACTGTACTTGCACTTGCCTTTCGTACCCTACATACTTTCAGTTTTATATTTCTCTATGGATGTTAGTTAGTTCTGAGCGCATAACTTTCTGTTGAACAGAATTTAATAATAAAGCTTTGCAAATGATCTTTTCCACTTTTAATTTTTGGGAAGTGGAATCCAAAAATCAATTAATACAAAGGTCTTTCTTTACTAGAGGCATTGCACGTCAGTAGTTTATTTACATAGTTTTGAGAAATGCACTATCACTAGTATATATACGTAATTTATAAAAACATATTATTATTAAGGAATGATAACCTGGGATCTCCCACGTATGTGCATGTAGTCATTATTTCTGGCAGTATAATTTATACAGCAGGGTTTTACATGCAAGCAGGTCCAGACTAATATCACTTATCTGTACATATTTAGAGTGGTCATATTATTAGGACATTTACGGGCGACGTGGTGTAATCCTGAAGAGAGGCCATTGATGTGGTGATCTATAATCACAGACCTTCAACAGTGGCAACAGTGAGCGCCCCGTCTAAATAGAGAAGCATCACCCAGCATGTCCTTCCAGCATACTGAGAATGTCTCGTAAATGTTGCAGCCCAGCTTTACCTACACTGCTCCCATGCTGCGCGAATGAGGCGCTGTAGCGGGGGAATTAATCACCCATCTATTATCAGTGCCATAAGATTCTGAAGTTGATCAGGCAGGGTCATTAGAGGCCTACTAGCAGCAAGGATGAAGGGTTCCAAATGGCCAGCTCCCTCGCATGACTAACTATCTGCAAAACAAACAGGACAAGGATGATTATGTAGGGAATCAATGGATGGAAGGTATTGTTGTAATCGAGCATGAGAGGTTTTCTTCCTCACAATCCGTCTTATCGCCAGCTTCTTTCTGCACAGAAGAACCTTCTTCCAAATTGTGCCGACATTATTCACAAATATTTTGACAACCTTGTCAAATTGATTTCATTCTGCTGTCGGCATACTGCCCGAGTTGTCCCTACAAGTGTGTCTTGTTGTTTGTGCTCCACCAACCGCGGATGTTATCAAGGGAAGCAACCCTGTCAGCACAGTCAGCATTAGCTAATATATCACATCACCTTAAGTGTCTATGTTTCAGGATTTAACAAAGGTTTAATCATTTACATTCTGTACTTTGGTAGGCATCTTATTTTCGGGTTTTTTTTGTTGTTTTTTTGTCTTTAAATATTTTTCTTTGTTCCGGTTCAAATCCGGTTGATGGAGTTGACGCTTAGTATCAAGTGTTAGAATTTACACCCAAACGTCGCCCAATTGTAATAAAGAAGTTGCTCATCCATAACAATTTTGTCTTAGTTACTCTACACAAGACAAGCATTGATACAGAGATCAGCCTACTCTACACAAGACAAGCATGGGGTATTGGGGTCCTCCGTACTCCAGCATGGGGCAATGCCAATAGAATCAAAGGAATGTATTTGTGGAACAGTTGCGAATGATATAGTGAAACACGTTTTCATGTCATGTCAAAAGAATTTAGAAGAAAGAAATATCAAATTTGATAAAATCATTGATTTGCTTGATGTTAAAATATTTGTGACAATCTGGGCAGACGATGACACCTTTCTGACTTTTCTGCTTGGCGGTTTACCTGAACAACTTGAAGTAGAATTAGACTACAATGTATGGGCAGAGAGCATGATAAATATTGGTGGTGCAGTTAAAAAGTGGGATGAAGTCATCCAAAGCTGCTTATACCAAACAATGTATGAATTGTAAACAAGTGTACATTTGTAAATAACACATGCTAATTGTCCATCTAATAACACCAATAATCAATACGATACATATGAACTACTTCTGACATATATGTAATATATATATATGTATGTGTGTGTGCACATTTATACTAAAGATGTTGTCCTTTCACTGTATACTTTGTACTCTTCATGAAATGGAGGAAATAAAGAAGATGTATCTATCTATCCTGCATACTCTAAACAAGAAAAGACTTTGACTCACTCACGCATGAGTTATTTGCCCAAACACAATTTTTAATTTCCTTCGGAGTACATGTCGCATTTGCAACCCATCATTCATAGAGTGGCTCATGGTCTATTCCCTCTGTACGTGCCGTATATAACATTGACAAAATAGTGAGTGAGTGAGATGTGTTTAATGCCACATTTAACAGTGTTCCAGTCATACCATGGCGTATCAGCTTAATGAGGAAGGAAAGCCCGAAGTGATGCAGCACTTAGACGTTTACCACTTCGCTGAAACCCACGAGCACGGGTATGGTGCTGACAATTCTAAAAATATAATCGGGGCGGACCGGGATTCGAACCCACAATCATAGGTTTCTTGCTTGCCCAAGGGACGCAACTCTGCACAGCGAATTGCGGCGCCTTAGTCGACTGGGCCACCCGTGCCCCAATGGACAAAATACTAACTGCCGTGTTTTGGAATGCATTTTCCCCACACAAATACAATTCCCTGTCAAAAAAAGGTTAAAACATGGAAAACAGATCTTGCACCACTAACGGTTGAACGATTTCTAGCTTTCTCGTCTCACCACACCTCAGCCTGACCAGCAAGCGCCTGTTGCCCTCTTGACTTGAACTTGAAAGAGGTTGAGGCTCAGCCAATATTGTTGTGTTGGCAAGTTTGTATCAGGTCATTGTAACAACACTTGTCTTGTCTGCTAGCTCCAGTTTTATGATGTAGTGCAATCTACCAATAACTAGTTACCCATATTACATGGAGCTATTGCATCAATATCACACGGAGCACTAATCACACGTCTAGACCAAGTTCGGAAGTATGTGTCCTCCATAACCCCTATCCTGCAAGATGGTGTGAAATATTATTTAACGAATATAAGTGTGTTCAGTGTATTCTGACTGGTTGAATTCTGTTCTGTTGATTTCATTTGTGTCCCAAGAGGTGCTTGGCAGGAGTCAGTTTTCTGTGCATTCAGTAACATCACACCCTGTGGGTATTCAAGGTCAGAGCAGATCCCAAACAACCGATGCTGGTCCTAGGATATGAGTAAATGGGACATTAGTGAGGCTCGTTGGCTTGGTTCACTGCATCTCAATGTACACAGACGTGTGGCAAATTGCTCATGAGGTCACTTTGTTTGTTTGTTTGCAATATTCACACTATATCACAGTGGTCTTTAAATATTCAGTTCTGGAGCAGACAAACCAGTGACTGACATCATAACCATCGATCCACAAGCCTGACTAGTCGCCTCTTACGACAAGTATATGTTGCTGAAGACCTATTCTACCCCGAATCTTCACGGGTTGGTCCCTCACTAGTTGGTCTTATTATTGATGAGTGCAGTCCTAAGTAACAAACAGAACAATACAAACACACCTGTGCCTCATAGTTGGTTAGAGTGAGTGCGTTAATATTGTTTTAGCAATATTCCAGCAATATCATGGCGGAATACACCAGAAATGGGCTTCACACATTGTGCACATGTAGGGAATCGAACCCGGGTCCTCTGCGTGACGAGCGAACACTTTAACAACTAGGCTACCCCACTGCAACTCATGGGTGGTTGAGATAAGGAAAGAAAAAACAGATTTTGAAACATAAATCTGCACAACTAATTTTTTTGTAGTGGGCAAAGTGAAAGTCAATTAAAACTTGCTCTTGGCCTAACTATCAGATTTCCCAACCATCATCACAGTGTTATCGTACACAAGTCACTTAGATGATACCTAAAACAGACACACAATCAACATTTAACATAATACTAAATATGGCCTCAGTTCAGTATACTTTGATGTGAGGTACTATTACATGTTTCTTTAAATAACACATCAAATAGACCACATGACGCTACCACGTTATGTGAAAAGCAATAAAACCCGAATACGTTCCTCTGCTTGATTGCTTACAACTGTAACCGCATACTCGTAATGTGCATTCCTGGTGAGCTACAGTGCCTGACACTGAGCCTGGACACTGAGGCCGGACACTGTAGCAATGTCACAGGACCCAGCAAATATTAGCACCAACCTTCACAATCTAGTCGGACACAGCCCGAGTTACAACAATGGCATAATCAATATTCCAAACACATTTTCTATTCACAATATCTAATGAAGGATTTATTCAGCTAACAGAAATGATTTTACTCTTCGCGGACCACAGAACACGATGGACATTATGGAAGAAATACCTGCATGGGTTATGACATTATAATGATTTTCCTATCAAACTAGTTCCCCTGGGGGCTTATATTTAAAAAAGGCAACACGTGTTGTAAAACGACGATCAGATTTCCAATTAGTATTGTGTTAGTTTCATTTGGTTTTCCTGACATCGGGACTGTAGCAGTGCTCGCCGTCATACACCTTGCAGACTTACTAGGCTTGTAATGGCGCAATTTGGATTTTGGATTTTCAGCTTTTTCCTAGTGTTTAGGATCGAACACGGAAACAAGTAAGATTTAGACCAAGCTGATACTGACCACAGGAGCACTTAGTATTACTTTGCAAACTGCATAATCATCAAACATCGTTTCGAGTCAGTGCTGATTCAGCAGTTTCTGCCACCACAGTTTGATGCTGATTAATTGCAGCCATTAGTCATTGGTTTTTTATTCAAGATTAGCCCCAATAATGCTTGGTTTGTCAGCATCCAGGGTTCCAGGCTTTCAGCCAAGTGATGAACATCTATGGCCTGCATCCCCTTGCCCGTCCTGCCACATGAAGCTGACAGGTAGTTGGTGGAGTGCAGTAGGCTCCACACTCACAGAGCAGGTCATACGGAAACGGTCATCTTCTGACATGACATGTGGAGGACAGTTCCAAATTTGGCGTATCAATGACAAAAAGGAAGTCCGATGCAGTTTCCTATTTTCACGTGTACATATGTCCCCGTGCTTTGTCAGGTGAACAGTTGCCTTGCCTCTTCATGAATGTTTGCCCTGACCTCAGTTCACTCACTCAGTGTTGCCCTAAATCGAATCCGCGGATAAACAAGACAGATTAATCTCTGTCGTTGAAATTATATGTTTACACACGGACTTCATAGACCTGGAACATTGCTTAGGGAGACGTAAAATAAGAAAAAAAAACAGAAAAACAGACTAGATACTGCAATTGTGCGCTGGAGTAAAACATGCTGTCAGTGACAGAAGCTATGCTGGGATGACTAACAAAGCTAACTGAAGTCTGAGAAGGGCTTGTAACATAGGTAATGTCTTGAGGTCTCTGGAAGAATCATAAGCCCTTGTAATAATCTTTTTAGAGCTAAGTTTACGGTTTTGGCATTCAGGCATGTGAACTGAGTTCTGGGGGAATTGGGGAATTAAACGTATAACAGAAGGCATCAAGGCTTTTAGTGTCCATTGAGCTATATTTCATGTGGGGTTGATGGGAGGTTTAATACAGCTGCTGAATCTGAATAAACAGATTACAAACAAATCATGTTGTGACAACAAGCTAATGTTATACGACAGCTTACAGAAAACATTATTCACGACAAGTCTGGCCGAAGACCAAAGTGCCAGGACTCACAAGAAATATATAGAATATTAATCTGGTCAGTATGTGTAAGTGATAGATATATAGATATATCACATATGTTTACTGTGACATGCAACAACAAGCTGGTGCGGCAATAAAGACAGGCATACACACTTTCTTTTATCAAGGGATGAACCACACCATTAATTATTGATAGAGATTGCACATCCACATCCGTATAGCTTGCCATATTGCTGGGGGGTGAGGCATGTCGCTCACGTATAAATAATTTGTGTGTGATATTTTATTTGTTATCAGTTTGATGTTTCACAATATACCTTATATGAGGGCTGGTCAAAAAAATTCTAAGCCTGACTAACTTTCAGCTATGGGCCATAACAAAGTGAACTAGTCAATGTAGTACATTGTGTGAGTTGTTCATTGCGAGTGTATTTGGTCTGTTGAGGGCGTTTGTATATTAGTGACAGCATTTTGAACGTGATCACGGTCCGAATGGACACAGAAATGGAAAAGAACCAATATCGAGTAGTCATCAAGTTTTTTACTTCAAAAAAAAATCATGGCCGCATGTCTCCAGTGTGTGGTGCCCCAGCAATTCCACTTTAAGATTTGTGCAGCTATGTGTAAAGCTAGAGAAACAAGCCTTGATGATGACCCTAGGTCTGGACGTACCTCAACTTCCATTAATGAAGATTCAATCAAGGAGAAAACTTATACTGTCAGATAGACGTATTACCACTGTCGCACTTGAGGTAGACACAGGTCTTGGCCATGGATCCATTGAAACTATTAATCCTGAACGTTTTGGGAGGAATAAGATATCTGCTCGTTGGGTGCCAAAAGTTTCTAATTTCTGATCTTGAGGGAACAAAATGACATTGCCAGAGAAAATGTAGAGCTAATCAAGGAGGATTTCCTCAAATTCAAAAAGAGATTAGTAACGGTTGACGAACCATGGGTTTCACACTATGATCCCGAGTGAAAACGTCAATCCATGGAATGACACCGTTCCTCTTCTCCGGCACCAAAGTAATTCAAGTCTTCAAGATCAATAAAGAAAGTTATGGCCACTGTATTCGGGGATGCTAAAGGTGTGATCCTTGTTGATTACAAAGTCAAAAGACGATTACCTGTGCCTACTATGCTGATTTGCTTCATCGCCAGAGAGATTCTATCAAAGAAAAGCGGTAACGAATGCTGACTGCTGGAGTTGTATCCCTTCATGACAATGCCTCTTCTCACACCTCTCGACTTGCAAAAGCTGCTGTGATACAATATGGGTTCGAAGAGCTTCCTCACCCTCCATACTCACCAGACACCAAGTGATTTCCACCTGTTTCCTAAACTGAAAGAACATCTTCGTGGAAACCGCTATGACAATGAGGACCTCAAAGCTGCCCTGGTACATGTTATCTGAAATTTCCTACCGTCGTTACATAGCCATGTTTATACAATGTAATGAAATATAGTTTTGTTATCTTTGTTCTGGGATTCAACACATGTGATTTTGCAAAATATTAATTTTGACACTGTTTTGACAATGATTTCATATACTCTCAAAATAAATATTTGACTATGTTATCTTCTTCTCCTCTGTAATTGCAATACTTATAAGAAATGTATGGATAAGCATATAAAACAATATAAAGATAACTAAGGTAATATGTTAAGAGAAAAACACAAACACTCTCCAAAAGAGTTTTGTAAAATGTTAAAAGGAGATAAAAAAGATGACAATATTTGTCCTGAAATTGAAGAACTTTACCAGTTATTTAAGTCACTCAATGAGACAACTTCAGAAGACCCGGAAATGAAGGAATGTACTATGGATACACAATATGACTGTGAAACTTTAAATGGAGATATCACACCTGATGAAGTAATGATAGAAGTAAGAGAACTAAGAGAAATAAAGCATTCGGTATTGATTTTATAGAAAATGATTATTTTATTGATAGTATTGATTTATTAACCCCTTTGTTAGTTGAACTATTAAACCTGATATTTGAAAAGGGTATGCTTCCAGAATCTTGGTTAGTGGGTATAATTAAACCGATTTACAAGAAAAAAGGTGACCCACTTGACCCTAACTCGTATAGGCCAATCACTATCCTTAGTTGCTTTGGAAAACTATTCACCAGAATTTTAAACAACCGTTTAACTAAATTCCTAGATAAAAATAATATTCTAACACCTGCTCAAGCAGGATTCAGGAAATCTTTCTCAACTGCTGACAATATATTTGTAATTTATATGCTTATGCAAATTTTAAGAAATAATAAACAAAAATTATACTGCGCTTTTATAGACTTTACTAAAGCTTTTGACAATGTTTGGGGAGTGGGATTGTGGAGGAAAATGCAGACTATTGGCATTAAAGGTAGATTTCTTACGTTAGTTCAAATTATGCATAAAATATTAAATCGTTGATACAGTGTGAATACAAAATGTCAGGGTACTTTCCTTGTAATATAGGTGTCAGACTGGGAGAAAACCTATCCCCACTATTATTCTCAATTTTCATAAATGACGTGGAAATCGTTTTGCTTTCATCTGGGTGTGGAGGAGTTAATCTCAACTATGATGAAGATAAAGACTTAATTGTATGGATCCAATTCATAATTCTATTGTACGCAGATGATGCTGTATTAATTGATGAATCACCAGAAGGTTTACAGAAAGCCTTGGACATTTTTAATGAATATTGTGAAGAGTGGAAAATACATGTAAATATAAATAAAACAAAAATTGTGATTTTTGTGGTGGCCCATCGAAAAATCCGAAACATAAATTTCACTATTCTGATAAAACTCTAGATATTGTCGACACTTATACCTATTTAGGAATTGTACTTCACAGGAATAGAAAACTAGTATCAAGTCTTAAGTCCCTCAGTGATAATGCTTTGAAAGCAATGTTTTGCCTGATAAAAAAAATCAAGAAATTTAAATTTATCTTTGGACTGTGTATTATCAGCTTTTGATACGATGGTATTACCAATATTAACTTATGGTTCAGAAATCTGAGGCTTTGAAAATTTAGAAATTATAGAAAGAATGCACCTCAAATTCCTCAGACTTACCACAGGATTAAGAAATTCAACTCCTCCTTATATGATATATGGCGAATTAGGTAGGCTACCATTAAGAATAATAATAAATGTAAACGAATGGTATCTTTCTGGCACAAATTAACATATCAAACTGGTGTGTGTATAAACTTTCACAGCTGTTATATCAATATCTGTCAATTAATGGGAACAAGACTATTGCATCAACAAATCCCTGGGTTAGATGTGTTATGGATATATTAGACAGTATTGGATTATCTTATGTATTTTACAATCCGTCAATTTGCACAACAAAGTGGCTAGTTTCAGAAGTAGAGCAAACACTTAAAGAGCACTTTTTTCCAGAAATGGAGAAGTGACGTTAATTCTAGTTCTAAAGGCTTATACTATAAACATTTAAAGGACACTCCGGTTTTGAATAAATATCTTCTATTGCCAAAACGAATAGCAATTCCAATACTACTATTTCGAACCTGTAATCATAATTTACCTAATGAGACTGGCCGATGGAAAAATATTCCAAAGGAAAATAGAACTTGTAAATTATGTAATTCCCCATCTATTGCTGATGAATTTCATTACTTATTCAAATGTAAATATTTTAAAAGAGAGAGGCGAACATTTCTCTCATCATATTATACTGAATGGCCAAATATTATAAAATTTGTAAAACTCTTATCAACAACAAACACACAGGATCTAAAAAATTTATTTGACATGTATTGTAAAAATGTCCATTAGTATTAAAAATGCTAGGTAATCACATGTTGTTATTAATTGCCTTCTTGTCTGCTTTTTGTACATATGCATAATTATTTATTGTAATATGCTCTTGTACCACCTTTTGTGTTTTTTTAGAATAAACTGATTCTGATTCCGATTCCGGTTAGCTGACCTTTGACATGTATGTCGTATTTCATATTTTGTTCAAATTATTAGATTTTAGACCCATGTTAGTATCCTCAGCAACTTTTACTGACTGTTGACCCCCATCCAGGTGAGCTACAGTCCCATGTCAGTTGTAGGGAATGTAAGATGATCTTTGTATGGGGAGTTTCGGGAACTATTGACTTTGAGAAAAGGCTACTACGTTGACAAGCTTAAGGTAATGATGTATGCTGGTATCACACTGTCATTGCAGAACAAGAATTGAATGATAGATACTTATGGTTAACGATCGAGTGAACCCTGGACATCACAATTGTTTATGGCTCGATAGCAAAAATTGATAGCAATTAACCATATGAATAAGCTAGGGGCAACGATACAGACCTCTGACAACGTCACGGTTTCCTGAACTCTGTAAGATTTATACAACAACTCTGCAACAACTCTGAAACAACTATGTAACAACTCTGGCGAATCCAGGACTTGCCAGGCCTGTCATCAAGTAGAATCATTCCAAGAAATTGTAGGGTGATATAGGAACTTGTCCAACTATTGAAATACCGTCATATTCATACCAGTGCTATTGCAATAGGAAACCGCCCTTCAAGATACCCCTATTAATCACTGAGATATTCCTATCTATATCTAGATGCATAAACAAATTTGGGTTTCAACCCACTTAATGTGGGTTCCGATGTTATCTTATTACAGAACTAGTATGGTAACCAAAATGAGATTAAACCCCTTGATAGAAGTATTCCTCTGTTGTGCATGGACGCATCACCTGTATCATTTATCTGGGAATATAGGGAATATGGCACTGCCATGCATTATTCAGGCGTTAGAAACGGCGAAGATATTCCTTGGGGAGATCGTATTAGTGTTTGAATTTGTAGACACATTGGAGCAAATTGTCGAGCTGTTCACATAGTGTGATCTCTTTCTGTGGAGGTGGGAAACTACTGACGGCCTGTGACGAGAGACCCAGAGGAGACCGGGGGAGACCCAGGGGAGAACCAGTAACTATGCTGACATTAAGGACAGTTGCAATCGTGCCGTGTGCATTTTATGGTAATGTAGTTACTCATTGACGATAATATCATAAAATATTGGTTCTACTGAATATATTGGATATAATATTGGAATTACATTGCAAGTGGAGAAATCACAACCTACAACAATGCAAAAGTGTTATTCACAGCGTTTTACATTTCACACCTTCTGATCCGGTAAATGCCTAAACATTAGATACAAAAGTTTCAGACTTCTTTCCGAAAATGGATCCATGTATCGTTAATTTACCCATAAATAATGTGCACAGGTTCTTTGAAAACTTCCTGATTACTTCAATGTTTTTTTGCTTAAGAAACACGTCAAAAACTTTCAACAGAATAAATAGTTTTGCAGACCTGTTTCAGTGTTGGCAAAAGTTTTGGAGTACAACTAGTTCTGACCCAGACAGTAAGTGTGAATCCCATCAGGTTGAGCAGGTGCATGGTGTGGCTGCAATGCTGGTTTATGGCTATTGGTTGGACAGTGTAATCACTCTGCAGGCTATTTAGCATGGGTTATAGTAATTGACAAACAGTGATATGCCCTTCCCTTCTTGTCGTTGTGTCTGTGTGTACTATAATGGCGGAGAAATTCTCAGTGTTTTGTCTTTATGGATTTGCAGTCGTTGTTCATCGCTTTGGCTCCTTGCTTAGATGTACTGTTGTGATCAAGGATATAAAGGATATTCATTATCCCAAGATGTATTTCGAGAGTAGATTCATGCAAGAAGATGACATATAAGTGTGATGATACACATATAGTAAACATCCACTCAAAGGGAATTGTTGTCATATGCACACATTCTATTTGTGTTATTTGTAATCAGAGTGATGAGATCATTCAGATATGCTGTATGGTGTTCTATCAGTTCCATTCCGTACACTGCCGGTAGCCTTCAGTTTCAGATAATTGATGAGATTCGAATAAAGATCACTGGTACCTAATTACTAGTTAACAGGGAAACCACATTTGACTAGCGAACAAGATATTTTAGCTCAAAAACTGTTTTTCTGTAGGGAAATTGATCCTTTAAAGATATTTTTTTGGTCAACACGATATTAAACCATTCTTACACTGAAGCCTTATGACACGAGAATGCAAAATGTCGCAACATTCAACTTTAATAGCTTTTCTTATATCATCTGATAATGTCAAATTTTCTAAGCTCCAAAGCTCCATAAACATCTGTACAAACAGATATATATTGCTGGGTTCATCAACTGTTCCACCAAATGAATACAATCAAGGAATGACTTTCTGTATATTCACAGAAAGTATTTGACACAAGTAGAAATAATTCCAAGTGTAGTCTCAAGTACACTCTCAGAAAAACAAAGGTTCAATTCTGTCAAAAACTTTGATTTTTCACCACTATTCCAAATGACAAACTTAAGTGAAAACTTCATTCCTTGATCCATGGGACTTTTGTTACAAAACGTGGTGACCATATCTATCTGGTCAAATTGTCAAATTGAAGGCAAATGCCAAAATTGATTTCCTCAGTGTTAACATCAATGCAACATTTGGGGTTTGACATTAAGGCAAAAAGTAGGCAACCCCATTGGCACCAATTGTGCTCCCCTTCTTGCTGATCTGTTTCTTTATATTTCTGCGGCTCCAGCCTATACCGTCCACATTTCACAACTTCTGAGGTACAATCGAGCATGCCCTTTCCACAAAGATTTCAAAGAGCATCATACAGCTGTTGGATCAAGGTTACAACATTCAAGGCCTCCATACTTATTTTAGGATGGACATGTAGAAGAAACTTCCAAATTCGACACAACAGTGACAAAAAAATATGTCCGATGTGATTCCCTATTTTGACTTTTACCATATGTTATCGTGTTTTTTCAGGAGAAGTTGCCATTGCATGTGTTTGTGATGGGTGCTACTGGTGGGACAGAATACACCCACCTATTCGCGATCAGCTGGTATCATCACTACTTGACAGTGACTCATAAACACATGCTCATGATTTAGTCGAAGTTGTGCAGTCGACTATGTTTTTGGCAGAGTTCCTTATGAATATGGAAAGGTTTTGTTGCTTTTATTTATCATATTTTCCATTTCTGTCTTTCATATTTTGACAACAATATTGAAACACTTTTCTAGTAGTTTTGCATTATCATGATGATTACATTTACCTTCTAACAGAGGCTCTGTCAGTCTCCCACTGGATGGCAGGTCCCATCACCTTAGCTGACATTCATTGGGTTAAGTAGGTTGCAGAGGAGGTTTGGCGTGGGACTGGTCTTCAGCAAGCAACCAATGACGGTGGTCAGGTGACTTCGTTGGACCGTTGCTCATAATATCAATAAATGGCTTGTCTGGTCCAGATTCGATTATTTACAAACCGCCATCATACAGCATTAGAAAACAACAAACAGAGAGTAGGTTGTAGAGGAAGGTATCAAGTCGCCAGCACACCGGTTACAAGGACAATGAAATCTAGATTGAAATAATAGTTTGAAAAAAGATGTGAGACAACGTCAGTACATTTTGTTTATTCATTTTCATATGTTCTTTCTTTCTACCTCCTCGAGGAGATTGGTGGCTCAGTCGTCTAATTCACTGCAATTTGCTCTGCATGTTTGCATCCCTTAGGAGTTCAAAGGATCTACCGAATCCAAGAGTCAAACAATATTGTTTTCTGATTTATGGGGACACGGATACAAAAGTTAATGCCCCCTAAGACCTTGAAGTGTGCTTATCGCTTAATGGTGATATAACAATTCATGGAGGTTCTAGTGTGTTCACTCGTTAAGCACAGTTTCATTTCTCACATGAATCCCAATCGCCAGTGTAGATGGCAGACATGCGTTTTTCAACTTAATATCTGGTAGTTCGATACAAATAGGAAAAATCTTGCGAACTTGCCATCGTACGCCTCATTCTGACCACTATTCTCCATTACCTCCCACGTATGTAATGTTATCTACAAGCTGCCGTGGTTAACGTCACCCCCAGCTTCATTAATACAAGATGATTGCGCCACGATGGAGATAAAGGTGTTTATAACCCTCTCTATCTGTATATTTTACTGAACAGGGTAAAGCAACAAGAAACATAATGCAACTGATATTTTCCAGACAAAAGTCACTAGGTGATTATAGATCAATGAAGGTCACCAACTGTAAGAAAACCGAGCAGTCAGTAGTTTGCCAAAGACATTAACTTGATCACCTTCTACCCAGAGATCGGCAATAAAACCATCTTGTCTTTATGTTTTGTACAAGGTCCCGTGCTGACACTTTAATCAAAGCTAACCAAATCACACCCTGACATTTCTAGGCCTGTCTTGGTCAGTTATGGATCAGGGGGGCACGGGTGGCCCAGTCGTCTAAGGCGCCGCGATTCGCTGTGCAGAGTTGCGTCCCTTGGGCACGCCAGAAACCTATGATTGTGGGTTCGAATCCCGGTTCGCCCCGATTATGTTTCTAGGTTTGTCAGCACCATACCCGTGCTCGTGGGTTTCACCGAAGTGGTAAACGTCTGAGACCTGCATCACTTCGGGCTTTCCTCCCACATTAAGCTGACACGCCGCGATATAACTGGAATACTGTTAAAAGCGGCGTTAAACCCAACTCACTCACTCACTCACTCAGTTATGGATCATGTCAGGAGGAAATTCTATAATCAAGGATTTGTTTCAGACTGACACGACCGAGTGCAATAACTGCTGATGCCTCGTGTGATATAAAATGATAGCAGAGCATGATGGGCTAGATGAATAGTTCCCAGCGGCGGACCCGGGCAGTTTGAGGTCTCCACACTCCCCTCATAGTACAGATTGTCTGGTAGACTTCTAAAGAGAACGACCAATCCATACAAATGTTCCATTTCAGTCATATTCAGTTTGGTGTCAATCATGAGAGAAAATATTCCCTTTATATTAAATCGGATGCAGATATTCTGATCTTTTTGACTGCCGGTCTTCCAGTCAATTGTTGTGTCCATTGAGGTGGCAACACCATAAATGGACTTCACACATTGTACCCTTGTGGGAATCGAACCCAGATCTTTGGCGTGACGAGCGAACGCTTTAACCACTAGGCTGCCCCACCGCCCCTGATGAAGATTATGGTGGGGACATTGAGAGTGTGAGAGTTGTGCCAGCTGTGGCGCTTTTGTCACTTTCTGTAGTCAGATGTCATCATACCCCGATTGTGTGGATTGTAACTTGTGGTGTCAACTACTTGTCTGCCAGGCTCAACACGCTGGTTATGTCTTTCATCACCAAACAGGCGCTCACACAGGGTCAAAATAAGTCTCAAGGACCTTTCATGTATACGTGTTGTAAGACCTGACCTTTGCGTGCTTTCAATGTGAAACCAGTATGCTTTTGCATCATCGTGCCTTAATTGTTGTGTGTCATTGTACCTGACTGTGTGCTTGAAATTGTACCCTACATACAGTGTTATATTTGAATGAAGTTAGTTTGTTCTGAGCACATAACTTTCCGTTTAACAGGATTTAATAATAGTGCTTTGAAAATAATCTGTTCCGATCTTTTTTTAATTTCCGACGACTTGATGTTCAGTTGTCAGCGTGACAAGCATTGGTCCCCAGGGACAAGCCTATTCTACACAAGACATGCATGGGTCCCTGGGGGCCTGCCTACTCTACACAAGACAAGCCTGGGTCCTCGGAACCTGCCTACTCTACACAAGACAAGCATGAGACCCTGGGGGCCTGCCTACTCTACACAAGACAAGCCTGGGTCCCTGGGAGCCTGCCTACTCTACACAAGACAAGCATGGGAGTCTGGGGGCCTGTCTACTCCACACAAGACAAGCATGGGACCCTGGGGACAAGCCTATTCTACACAAGACAAGCATGGGTCCCTGGGGGCCTGCCTACTCTACACAAGACAAGCCTGGGTCCCTGGGAGCCTGCCTAATCTACACAAGACAAGCATGGGAGTCTGGGGGCCTGTCTACTCCACACAAGACAAGCATGGGACCCTGGGGACAAGCCTATTCTACACAAGACAAGCATTGAGCACTGGGAACCTGCCTCCTCTATACAAGACAAGCATGGGGTCCTTGGAACCGGCCTGCTCTATACGACAAGTATACGTTGCTGAAGACCTATTCTACTGCGAACCTTCACGGATGGGTCACTCACTTGTTAGTCTGATTGTTGCTGAGTGCGGTGTTACGCAACAAACATAAAAATACAAACACACGTGTACCTCATGGTTGTTTGGAAAAGAGAAAGAAGAAAGAGATTTTGAAACATCAATCTGCACAAATGAATTTGTATTGTGGGCAAGTTAAAAGTCCATTAACTCTTCTTGCTTTTGGTCTTGTTGTCTGTCAGATTTGTGGCGGCAGGATGTAAATACTCTGTTTTAAACAATTGTATCAATAGCACCCACCTTCACAATCTAGTCGGACACAGCCCCAGTTACAACAATGGCATAATCAATATTTCAAACACATTTTCTGTTCTCAATCTCTAATGAATGATTTATTCAGCAAACAGGAATGATTTTACTCTTCGCGTGCGTCAGGGCATGATGGACAATTATTGAAGAAATACCTGCATGGGTTATAACATTATAATGATTTTCCTATCAAACTGTTTCCCCTGACGGTTTAGTTAGTGGCTTTTAATCTGTTAGTGATTGTTTAGAACAAAACAGCAGTTTCTTTCCATCAAGCTCGGCTTCCAACCAAACGTGTCGGTCTACATTAATATGAATTTATGCCGGACTCGCTGTTAGGACAAGTTATTGTCAACGTGAATTTTAAACTATGTGTCGTATACAAAGAAAGCAGGATGAGGAACGCTTAGAAAAGTATCCAAATTTTGTAAATTTGTAATGATTCTATTTAACCCCATCAAGGTGTCTCGTAACTGAACACTGTCCCGTATCCTTACTTACTGAAGCCACTGCAAGGTAAATCTGTTGACTTTTTGTGTTTATGCATATAATGAATGTATATGTCATGTATATGCTGATAGCGGCCTGAGTATAAAACAGTTCAGTTCAGTAAATCAATGGACAATAAAATCATGCTAGCATACGTATTATTCACTCACTCACTCAATCAGCTGGTCATGACTGCTGCATAAAACAACATTCACTCACGCCAAACTTGTGTAGCTAGTTATAGGTTGAGTTATCTCCCCCTGTCCTGACATGCTAGGTGGTGTAGAGTAATGGGGACTTATCTTCCTATAGTGGTTCAACTTGGCATGATGATGCACAGGACCCACTTGCACAAAGCGATATTTGCGGTAAGACTATTGTAAGCCTATGTTAAAGCATGGGAGTATCTTAGCACAAATATCTCTTTGTGCAAGTGGGACCTGGTTCCATGGTAATGTCAAACACTATTGACATCTCCCAGTCATCCCTCACTTGGACACCGAGAATATCCTTATCAAAGTTGAATTGTATTCATCATACTCAAATATAAGATAACAGATTATTTATTCTTGTTTATGTGTTGTAAGACGACACAGTCAGTGTTATAGCTCATCCCAACCTCATGAAGAGCTACAGTGGTACTTTTCAACCTATATCAACTAACATCAATGTTGTGCTTCCAATAAACATGGCAGATGAAACAAGATATATTTCCCATATTGTCTTATCAAAACATCACTCTTCCTATTTCAAGTTCAGTCAGGAATACAAGCTGGGAAAATAGCGTGGATTAGCTGCACAGAGCATGTACTCCGGCAACATCATTCACAGACACGAATGCTTAAAGAACCCTCATGGAGACTGTGTTGGAAGCTTGGGCCAGATCAGCAGGACTGTCCTCGCATACAGATAACCACTTAATGGGCCTAAATGTCCTTTTTACCCAATGTTGATTGTAGCACGGGGAGCGTGTTGGGGATATCAGTGGATGAAACTACTGGAGTTGTGTTTGAAGCAGGAATTAATGAAAAAAAGGGAATTTTCAGAGATTTTTTCCAGGAATCAAATAGATTATTGAAGTTGTTCTAATGGCTGTGATTCTCCTGGCACGTTAATCCTTGATTATTTAATTACTACGCCATCATCATGTTGATGGGAGCCGTGTTCGTGAGATGCACAGTCTATTGATAGACATCAGCATGGCTGGGATAGTACTTGGGTACAGAAGTAGACAGCGTGTTTATGTTTCATTACAACTGTACAGCTCAATTAAGTCTTTTATTTGGTTTGCTCATAAACCTGTACTTATGTTTCGAGAAGTGCCCCCAAAGTATGTTCATTAGAACTACCACGGTACTTATTTCAAAGCCGATAGACTGTAGTTGTGTTTTGGCTTTCATTTCAAGATTGTTTCAAGAATATGCCTTTCATGAATGACTTGTGTAGCTTGCATATCTTGTATATGCAAATATTTTTCAAATACTGACGTACCTCAAGTTGATATGTCGTGGTTGCTTTTTTCACATACCCAGTTCCATGCCTTCAGAAGAAGACAAGTTAAATCTTTAGTCAGTGATGAGGTAAAACAATGACAAGTACAACAGAAGTTACACCTTCAATCATTCACGAGGTCAAACAATGACACGTAAAACAGGAGCTATAACTTCAATCAGTAATAAGATCAAACAATGATAAGTAAAACAGAAGCTAAATCTTCAATCAGTGATGAGGTTAAACAATGACAAGTAAACAGAAGTTATATCTTCAATCATTGATGAGGTCATCAATGGCAAGTAAACAGAAGTTAAACCTTTAATCATTGATTAGGTCAACCAGTTGCAAGTAAAAGAGAAGCTAAATCTTCAATTATTGATGAGGTCAAATAATGACAACTAAAATGGCATCACAAGTCAGTATCTCGTATGTCCACCATGTGCATTGATGACTGCCGTGCAACGTCGACACATGGAATGGATGACGTTGACTTGAAATGCATTGGCTACTTGCCGGGCGCCTTGTCCAGCTAGCAATCGTCCGAGGGCTTAGTGTCGCTGATTTCTTGTCAATCTTAGCATGTGGTAGCAATTAAATAACGAATGAATGTTATCCGATCTGGGTGGATTTTTACAGGGCAAGAAATGGGAGACCTCATGTCCATTTCAATTTGCACGGAACTTACGTGCATCGGGTTACCATGGCCGTTGCCATCGGTTTTATTGTGATCAGCTTTGTTTTTTTATCATCTAATTTCATTTTTCCGGACAAAGCAATGTTAATTTTTTGAAAATTGGACAGACAAAAATTACCCAGATGCAATGCTATTTTGGGTGACGTTTCTTTTGCGGTTTAGTATATTATCAAAAGAGAAACACATATATATTTTGATATAAACTGAAGGGTGGTAGACTAATGGTTAAAGCGTTCTCTCGTCACGTGACAGGTCTAGCATAGGGATAATGTTGGAACTTAAACACCAGACAATAACCAGTCTTGATTATCCGTCGAAACAGATTCCATTGGGCGTAAAAGGCAAATACCGGTGAAATATATATGAATGGATCACTGAAAATCAGTGATGACACTCACTCACTCACTATATCTCTCACCCTTTCTCTCTCTCCCTCTTTTTTAATCTCTGTCTCCTTATCTCTCTCTCTTTTTCTCTTTTTCTCTCTCTTTTTCTCTCGTTCTCTCGGTTGACTGTGCATCATCGTACCACGTTTTCATAGATCGTTTCTCATAATATAAATCAGTGGTTTGTCTGGTCCAGACTCGATTGTGTACAGGAAAGTTGTCATAAAGCTGAAATATTGCAGAGTGCAACGTTAAACAAAAAAACAAATAAAAAAACCGTTCAGTGAACTTAGCTTTACTCCACCGTGGCAGCAGTATTCCCGCCATATCAGCGGCCTGTACAGTCAAGGGTTGGGCAAGGCACGTCAGTGGATGCTGGTAATGATCCAGGATACATCACATGTACATATAACCAACACATCGGTCGGTATAAATCAACTATTGCAATTATATTCCTCTCATATTTCCTTTACAGAAACGAAAAGGGTGATAAACCATTTCAGGAAAATGGCCTCCAAATACGTAATTTATACCAGCCAGTTTAAGCTATACTCTGAGCCAATCTTGGAAATTCTAGTAGAATACCTGCTGGCTGAATTGGCATAAAAACCTTCACTCACTTATCCAAGGAAACGTAGATTTCTGGATGTGTTTGTCCATGACCCTCTCCTGCTCAGTGACACCCAGAGTGCTTGCTAAGAGTAGAATAACATGAATCCCCACTCTCCCAGGGACATGGAATAAAACTGTCGACACAGCATATCGCCGTGTGATGCATGTTCCAGTATCCTGAGGCAGGGGTATGGTCTTTGATGTTTCGTGCTTCAGTTGTCTCATCTCTTATTTTGGCTGATTTCATGAGATTAGATTAACATTTTCATTGCACTTTTTTCTGCCACAGTTTTAACGATGACTTCCCGTTCCCTTAAACTGAAAATCTGAAGCCATCATGGCTGCCTTTTTAACTGTTCGGTCAATTTGTTACTGTCCTTTTGGTGTCATCAGCGCCATTTACAACCCTGTTTTTCATGTGTTTGGTGACAGTGATTTCTATTTTGTGAGCTGTAGTGGAGGGTTATGCCACAGTTATCGACACCAGTCGCGCTAGCGTGTCGTAGAGATGTAACCAATCGAAGCCAAGACCGGGACTAGCGATAGAATAGGCCAGATTTGATTATTTTCTCTTTAAGAATTAAGAAGCTCCCGAAAAGCTTTAATGTTCTTCCTTCTAATCAATGGTTTTGAATGTTGACAGCAATTCACTGATTACGACTTGGAGTGACCACTCACATTCCTACTAGCATTGATTTAGACAACGAAACTAGCTCCTCAGCCTTCTTAGGGGTTCTGTTGATTTGATGTGTTTGTTGAGAACGGCTTGACTGATCCACAATTGATCACGTTGGGTGCCTATTTTGTTAAATAAATCAAGGATAATGTTTGGAGATGTAATTTGTGGAATATTATTGATTATTTGAGAGGAGGATTTAAGAGCAATGGACTATTGTTGAAAGCCCATGCGGTAGACTGGGGCTGATGATCACATGTGACACAGTTGAAAAAGTCCAGAGTGTGGCACCCATTCCTGGTACTCCGTGGCAACTGTTGAAGTTCGTGTCTGACGCTGTGTGTGTGTGTGTGTATGGGGGGGGGGGGGGGGGGGGGTCGGTCTGTGGGGGGTAGTTGTGACTCTTGCTGATTATCTTGGTTCTGGTTCCCACATGAAAACACCCCCACAAAGTCGCTCGCTCACTCACTCACATAAAGCCTGTACTCTCTCGCCGAGCTCCTGCTTTCCTGTTTCTGTGCCATTTTTCACATACAAAAATCCTCGTGCTGATCAACGAACAAAAATAACTTTTCAATAGTTAAAAAACAGCTTATCATGTATTGATTACACGGTACCATCCGGGGACAAGTTCATATGATGCGATGCTTCTATTTCCTCGAGTTTTAATTAAGCACTGTGGAAAACAGCTGTGTCTCCTCATTCTGCTAGTTGTCACGTGTGCTCTCTCCTCTCTCTGTCCTCTCTCCATCTCTCGCTCCCTCTCTCTCACTCTCTCTCCATCTCTCGCTCCCTCTCTCTCACTCTCTCTCTCCATCTCTCGCTCCCTCTCTCTCATCATCTCTCGCTCCCTCTTTCTCACTCTCTCTCCATCTATTTCCGTGTAGTTTCCCTGTAAACATTCAGTCGTGACTCCTCGTAACGTCATCCCGGGTATAATAAAATCAGGGCATGCAAGTGATGTTATATGTACTGTAACTGTAAGCCTGTAAGCACGCTGTATGAAGTAACTGTAAGCCTGTAAGCACGCTGTATGAAGTAACTGTAAGCCTGTAAGCACGCTGTATGAAGTAACTGTAAGCCTGTAAGCACGCTGTATGAAGTAACTGTAAGCCTGTAAGCACGCTGTATGAAGTAACTGTAAGCCTGTAAGCACGCTGTATGAAGTAACTGTAAGCCTGTAAGCACGCTGTATGAAGTAACTGTAAGCCTGTAAGCACGCTGCATGAAGTAACTGTAAGCCTGTAAGCACGCTGTATGAAGTAACTGTAAGCCTGTAAACACGCTGTATGAAGTAACTGTAAGCCTGTAAACACGCTGTATGAAGTAACTGAAGGTCAAGGGCTGGGACAGAAGCTAGGTTTTCACATGGTGAGTCGCCCGTCATCTTGTTTTTGTTGGTCCAGGTGTCTACTGCAGCTGAAACGCTCCCGGCGTCATGAAAGTTAAGTACGTCTTAAAATTAAATTTCAATGCTCAAGTTTATGTGAGAGAACAGAGTCCTGACTCAGGCTGGGGTCCTCATGATTCACTCTGACATTGATGGCTGACTCAGACACATCGTGTCACTCTGTCCTACACTAATGAAACAGGCTCGCGGTTAGATCAGTCAAAATCAGACATCTTACAAGTATAATCAGACTTGGCTAGGTGTCATTTTCAGTTCTTGAAATAGTGTAGACTTCTATGCTGTGTACTGTATTCAGTGTGGAGCTATCTTACCTTCACGGATCTACGCTAAATTGAACTTAAAAACTGAATGCTTGATGTCTCAGATGTGAAACTTAATGCTATGAAATCTACACGTGACCGCACCCTGCATCACAAATACAATATGTCTACCTCAATGCAATGACAAAATCACACCCAATCTCATGGCGTCAGCGAAGGCTTTGAGTGGGGTAGCAGTCTAATGTTTGGAGTCGAACCCAGGCATTGGGCATACTGGACCACCGCGTGAACCACTGGGCTACCCAACCTCTGAACCTTTGTTCACCCAGTAGTGAATGGATACCAGGAAGGATGAGATGACAATGTGGTTGTTAACCTTCTAGGCAACAGGCAATTTGGGGTGTATACTTCCCAGGGAGATGAAAATGATAGTTGACTGATTCAGTAACCGGGATAATAATTGCGCTTTGAGCATGCCCCTGAGTGGTGTGGAAATATACGCAATATAGCCTGTTATTATTGTGCAGCATGTCCAAGACGAATGCAAGTTCATACTGATGTTAGTGTCTGGATGTTTCTGGGACATGTTGGCAATATCGGTCAACAAATCATTGCTGTATTGGAGCCGTGATCATCCCCAAAAAGGCAACATCTACAATTGATCTGTTAAAATAATTAATTCCGTAGTCATGCAGGGATTCTGCAATTTTCTTGGCATCACAGAATCATGAAATCCCTCGGGATTGTTGAACGGAACTACACAAATAAATGTACAAATTACAACTCCAGGAGCAGAATTAGCCTCATGTGCTGTGAATATGACATCAGGGCCTTGCTAACAATTGAAGAACATGACCAATTGATTTTTGTCAGTTGCTAGACAACCGTAAAACAATGTTGATGGAATACTTTAAGTATTCACTGATCATTGTACTTTAGATTTCAATTCTAAAACCTGCAGCGGATATATGAAGTATACCTAACATCCAGAAATGCAAATGTGTTGCACAAGACAAGAGACACCATTAAGCAAGATGGTCTTTGGCCTTGGTTCTCACACTGAATTTGCAATTTAGACGAATTCAAAGTAGGATTGGACATGGATGACTACTAGAGTATTAGAAGACAATGGAAGTGTCAGCATTACTTTGAATAAATGCTGAATAGTGAGTGAGTGCGTATTGTTTAACGCCAGTTTTGGCAATATGCCAGTAATATAACGACGGGGGACACCAGAAATGGGCTTCACACATTGTACCCATGTGGGGAATCGAACCCGAATCTTTGGCGTGACGAGAGAACACTTTAACCACTAGGCTACCCCATCGCCCCAAATGTATATTAATATGAACGTATATTTGCCGATGGTAAGGTCACAATTAATGAAATTAGTGTAGAACACACTGTAACCCTGGTTTAAACTGAAGTGATAATATAAGTACACAAATACTACTCTACAGCCCTGACTCGCCTCCATTCAAGCCATATAATCCTAACAAGCCTTCGTTATGCCTGTCAGGAGTAAAGCAGTTGCCTTGGTCTGTTGTGTATTCAGTCTTGGGTGTTAAAAGGTGAGCTATAGATCCTACTCAGCTCTATAATTACCGTGTATGAAGCAATAATAGGGCTTGTGATTCTGCTGCCTGAAGAAGGTCTTCAATGAAGGAAGGTGAGCTACGGACCCTACTCAGATCTATAATTACCGTGTATAAAGCAATAATAGGGCTTGTGATTCTGCTGCCTGAAGAAGGTCTTCAATGAAGGAAGGTGAGCTACGGACCCTACTCAGATCTATAATTACCGTGTGTGACGCACTAGCAATACTTGATGGCCATGATGGCACATTAGCGTCTGCCGAAGCAGTGTCCAACAGTCAGTTAAATGCCATCTTCCAGCAATTTGAAATCTATATTAAATTTTCATTAAAGTTTTTGCCACTGACGAGTGTAAATGACCTGGCACCCTGGTCCCTGGTGTCTAAGTTGCCCAGCTCTGGAGTGGCTAGCGTGTACCCATGGGTGAAATCTGCCTTCTGCAGCAGGCAGTCAAGCAGGCCTCACTGGCAAGTGGTAAATGCTCTGAGTGGTTTGTGGCAAGTAGGTGCACGGTGTTCACAGTACTGGATGTGGTTTAATGAAGGGGAGTAAAAGCTTACCCATGCATTATAAAGCTTTTATTGCACTGGTGGAAAAAAGTAGAAGATAAGCATGGTGATGTGGATTGTCTTGGGTGTTAACTGTGTTATTGCTGTCTGTTGCCTTGAATAAGTGTTTGCTGCGAGTTATCTGCTTATAAAATAACATGGACCAGTGGATATTAAGCCTCTGTCAGCTTCTTACAGTATTTCCTGGTTCACAAATGTCTCTGTGAAATTGGGCTAGATCCGTAAGTCCAGGTCAATTATTAATTCACAAGGAACAAAGTGATTTTGTGCATTTGTATGTCATTAAGTCTGTCGGCATTTGATGTTCATGAATACATACTTGAATTAACTGTTATCCCTTCTGAGATGAAGCAGTTATTTGGTGTAAAAACATGTGGTCCATTCATCTTCTAAATTTAATTTACCAGCAGATTTACCTTATTTTTACATGTTGCTGAAACTGACATTTCCTAGCCATCCACTGATGTATTAAGGTGTTATATGGGGTGTGTATGTGTATACTTTTATATTTTTTCAGTATTAAACTTTATTTCAGAAAACATGCTTAAAGGCCACTGTGTATGAATGTTCTCGCCATGTACGACTTCTTGTTACAGCCTGTGTATGAATGTTCTCGCCATGTACGACTTCTTGTTACAGCCATTGTATGAATGTTCTCGCCATGTACGACTTCTTGTTACAGCCTGTGTATGAATGTTCTCGCCATGTACGACTTCTTGATACAGCCATTGTATGAATGTTCTCGCCATGTACGACTTCTTGTTACAGCCTGTGTATGAATGTTCTCGCCATGTACGACTTCTTGTTACAGCCTGTGTATGAATGTTCTCGCCATGTACGACTTCTTGATACAGCCATTGTATGAATGTTCTCGCCATGTACGACTTCTTGTTACAGCCTGTGTATGAATGTTCTCGCCATGTACGACTTCTTGTTACAGCCTGTGTATGAATGTTTTCGCCATGTACGACTTCTTGTTACAGCCTGTGTATGAATGTTCTCGCCATGTACGACTTCTTGATACAGCCATTGTATGAATGTTCTCGCCATGTACGACTTCTTGTTACAGCCTGTGTATGAATGTTCTCGCCATGTACGACTTCTTGTTACAGCCTGTGTATGAATGTTCTCGCCATGTACGACTTCTTGATACAGCCATTGTATGAATGTTCTCGCCATGTACGACTTCTTGTTACAGCCTGTGTATGAATGTTCTCGCCATGTACGACTTCTTGTTACAGCCTGTGTATGAATGTTCTCGCCATGTACGACTTCTTGTTACAGCCTGTGTATGAATGTTCTCGCCATGTACGACTTCTTGATACAGCCATTGTATGAATGTTCTCGCCATGTACGACTTCTTGTTACAGCCTGTGTATGAATGTTCTCGCCATGTACGACTTCTTGATACAGCCATTGTATGAATGTTCTCGCCATGTACGACTTCTTGATACAGCCTGTGTATGAATGTTCTCGCCATGTACGACTTCTTGATACAGCCATTGTATGAATGTTCTCGCCATGTACGACTTCTTGTTACAGCCTGTGTATGAATGTTCTCGCCATGTACGACTTCTTGATACAGCCTGTGTATGAATGTTCTCGCCATGTACGACTTCTTGTTACAGCCTGTGTATGAATGTTCTCGCCATGTACGACTTCTTGTTACAGCATGTGTATGAATGTTCTCGCCATGTACGACTTCTTGTTACAGCCTGTGTACATGTATGAATGTTCTCGCCATGTACGACTTCTTGTTACAGCCTGTGTATGAATGTTCTCGCCATGTACGACTTCTTGTTACAGCCTGTGTATGAATGTTCTCGCCATGTACGACTTCTTGTTACAGCCTGTGTATGAATGTTCTCGCCATGTACGACTTCTTGTTACAGCATGTGTATGAATGTTCTCGCCATGTACGACTTCTTGTTACAGCCTGTGTATGAATGTTCTCGCCATGTACGACTTCTTGTTACAGCCTGTGTATGAATGTTCTCGCCATGTACGACTTCTTGTTACAGCCTGTGTATGAATGTTCTCGCCATGTACGACTTCTTGTTACAGCATGTGTATGAATGTTTTCGCCATGTACGACTTCTTGTTACAGCATGTGTATGAATGTTCTCGCCATGTACGACTTCTTGTTACAGCATGTGTATGGTTGTCCCTGCGAAGCTGCTGATGGTGGTACAAATTTGTTTTTTCATCACAAGTGACCCTGGCTGTATCACAAAGCTACTTTAAACAATCATTCAAACTTATTCAGATTGGTTTTACATATATATTTTAGTTTGTAGTTGAATTGATATAAACTAGCATAAAATTGATAAATGTAACTATTACACAAAATTCATTTCCTGTAAACATATCGACAAGCATGATCAAATAATGTAAACACGTGATTTCCTATTTCAGTCCCGCAATAATCACTACTTCTTGATAAGTATCTATCATTCAACCTGAGTAACTCTCAATTCCTTCAACAATAATGGAGCCGATGCTTTAAAGCAACAAATCCCTGTCCACACTCCTAAGAAATCTCTGCTTAAAACAGTTCATAGTACGATTCCGACTGTATTATGTGCATGTGTATATAAATCACTATTAAATTGCAATGATACCAGGTGTTCGCAAAAAGGTGAGCGAATCCTGCCGACCTGTGGCACTGGTCATAAACACATGCAAGAACAAGTCAGTTGTTCAGCTAAAAACCACGGGAACATGAGGATACACGTCAACAGGCATCGGACATAATTTCCGGCGGCGGTCTATTAATAATCGAGTCTGGACCAAACAATCCAGTGACTGACATCATGAGCATCGATCCACGTAGTTGGGATACGATGACGCATCAACCAAGAATGGTTGCTGAAGACCTATATATATTCTAAATGGCTCTATACTTACTATTATCCCAGTCAGCATGTTTTTAAAATGGGGAATTGATTGATGAAATACTCGTTTGGGACCCCACGAAATGGCAAAGAGCCATGTACCATGCATTGTGAAAATCGGCTCGCGACGAAGCTTGCTGCGCGTGCAACAGCGGCAGAGAAGCTATGCCACGTGCATCACGCGAGAGGACGACTCACAAAGTATAAATACAGGCTCCAAAGCGTTGTGGTATATATTTCAAATATATTTCTTGTTTTGTCAAAATGCAAGTGGTAGCGAGAGGTGTTTTACCTCTGCATCTTCGCCTGAGTGTAACACGTGGCAGAAGTACTTGGCAGCCATGAAATAATACGGTTTGTGAAGGTCTCCACTTTGTATGGCCTGGTGTGTTCTGAATGATATTAGTTAAATACCACCACTATCAGTGTGCTTAATGCGATACATTCAACTTGGCTGATTTGGTTAATGTGAAATTCGGAGGCAGTGTAAATGGCGGCAATTCCTAAAACCTCCGTAAAACCCCCACTCAGCCGAGTCTTGTTCACGCGCAAGGTGGACGCAAGGGAGATAATCCTTGACTGATTGAGTGAGTGAGTTGTGCACTGCACAAACCTCGGATTCTGCACCGTAGTCTTTATAATTGACTAATGAGCACTTTGTTGCGGTAACATTGCGGTGGTGTCGTCTATATAGAGGTTACGCTGTTGTCAAACCTTGGTACGTTTGTAACCTTGATGCACTGTGTATCCTTGTTGTTGCACTGTGTAACCTTGTTGTTGCACTGTGTAATCTGTGTAACCAGGGTCCATCAATTATAATGCATTGCTTGCTGTGCTCGTTGGCTAGTTGGTAGTTACACCTCGTTCTGCTGTGTAACCTTGTTGTTGCACTGTGTAACCTTGTAGCAATGTGTATCCTTGTTGTTGCGCTGTCACCTTGTTATTGCGCTGTTACCTTGTTGTTGCACTGTGTAACCTTGTTATTGCGCTGTTACCTTGTTGTTGCACTGTGTTACCTTGTTACATTGTATTACCTTGTTGCACTGTGTAACCTTGTAGCAATGTGTATCCTTGTTGTTGCACTGTGTGACCTTGTTGTTGCACTGTGTTACCAATTGCGTGGATCGATGCTCATGATGTCAATCACTGGAGTTTCTGGTCCAGACTCGATTATTTATAGACTGCTGTTATATAGCTGGAATATTGCTGAGTGCAGCGTTAAACAACAAACAAACAAAACGTTATGTAACCTTATTGCGCTATGTAATCTTGTTGTTGCGCTGTGTAATCTTGTTGTTGCACTGTGTAACCTTGTTGCACTGTGTGACCTCGTTGTTTCGCTGTGTAACCTTGTTGCACTGTGTAATCTTGTTGTTGCGCTGTGTAATCTTCTTTTTGCACTGTGTAACCTTGTTGCACTGTGTGACCTCGTTGTTTCGCTGTGTAACCTTGTTGCACTGTGTAATCTTGTTGTTGCACTGTGTAATCTTGTTTCACTGTGAAACCTTGTTACGCTGTGAAACCTTGTTGTGCTGTGTAACCTTGTTGCGCTGTGTAACCTTGTTGCGCTGTGTAACCTTGTTGCGCCGTGTAATCGTGTTGAATGTGTAACCTTGTTGCACTGTGTAATCTTGTTGCACTGTGTAATCTTGTTTCACCGTGAAACCTTGTTGCGCTGTGTAACCTTGTTGTTGCACTGTGTAACCTTGTTGTTGCACTGTGTAACCTGGTTGCACTGTGTAACCTTGTTGCACTGTGTAATCTTGTTGTTGCACTGTATAACCTAATTGTTGCAATGTGTAACCTCGTTGTTTCGCTGTGTAACCTCGTTGTTGCACTGTGTAACCTTGTTGTTGCACTGTGTAACCTTGTTGTGCTGTGTAACCTTGTTGCGCTGTGGAACCTTGTTGCACTGTGTAACATTGTTGCACTGTGTTACCTTGTTACGCTGTGTAACCTTGTTGCGCTGTGTAACCTTGTTGCGCTGTGTAACCTTGTTGCGCTGTGTAACCTTGTTGCGCTGTGTAACCTTGTTGCACTGTGTAATCTGGTTGCGCTGTGTTACCTTGTTGCACTGTGTAACCTTGTTGCGCTGTGTAACCTTGTTGCGCTGTGTAACCTGGTTGCACTGTGTAACCTTGTTGTTGCACTATGTAACCTTGTTGCACTGTGTAATCTTCTTGTTGCACTGTGTAACCTAGTTGTTGCGCTGTGTAACCTCGTTGTTTCGCAGTGTAACCTGGTTGCGCTGTGTAACCTTGTTGTTGCACTGTGTAATCCTGTTTCGCTGTGTCACCTTGTTTAGCTGTGTAACCTTGTTGCGCTGTGTAACCTTGTTGCAATGTGTAACCTTGTTGCGCTGTGTAACCTTGTTGCGCTGTGTAACGTTGCAATCTGTAACCTTGTTGTCGCGCTGTGTAACCTTGTTTAGCTGTGTAACCTTGTTGCGCTGTGTAACCTTGTTGCGCTGTGTAACCTTGTTGCGTTGTGTTACCTTGTTGCGCTGTGTAACCTTGTTGCGCTGTGTAACCTGGTTGCACTGTGTAACCTGGTTGCACTGTGTAACCTTGTTGTTGCACTATGTAACCTTGTTGCACTGTGTAATCTTCTTGTTGCACTGTGTAACCTCGTTGTTTCGCTGTGTAACCTGGTTGCGCTGTGTAACCTTGTTGTTGCACTGTGTAATCTTGTTTCGCTGTGTAACCTTGTTTAGCTGTGTTACTTTGTTGCGCTGTGTTTCCTTGTTGCAATGTGTAACCTTGTTGCGCTGTGTAACCTTGTTGCGCTGTGTAACGTTGCAATCTGTAACCTTGTTGTCGCGCTGTGTAACCTTGTTTAGCTGTGTAACCTTGTTGCACTGTGTAATCTTGTTTCGCTGTGTAACCTTGTTTAGCTGTGTTACTTTGTTGCGCTGTGTTTCCTTGTTGCAATGTGTAACCTTGTTGCGCTGTGTAACCTGGTTGCACTGTGTAACCTGGTTGCGCTGTGTAACCTTGTTGCGCTGTGTAACCTTGTTGCACTGTGTAATCTTCTTGTTGCACTGTGTAACCTCGTTGTTTCGCTGTGTAACCTGGTTGCGCTGTGTAACCTTGTTGTTGCACTGTGTAATCTTGTTTCGCTGTGTAACCTTGTTGTTGCACTGTGTAATCTTGTTTCGCTGTGTAACCTTGTTTAGCTGTGTTACTTTGTTGCGCTGTGGTTCCTTGTTGCACTGTGTAACCTCATTGTTGCTCAACTTGCTCTGTGTAACCTTGTTGCACTGTGTAACCTGATTGTTGCTCTGTGTAACCTTGTTGCTCTGTGTAACCTTGTTGCACTGTGTAACCTCATTGTTGCTCTGTGTAACCTCGTTGTGCTGTGTAACCTCATTGTTGCCCTGTGTAACAATTGTGTGCCATTGGGTCCAGGTGCCATCTGTCACTGGTTTGCCAGGACGAGACTCCATCGTTCATACACCATGATGCAGCTACAATCTTATCTTGCTGACAGACGCCAAACTACGAAATCCTTCAGTCGTCAGCCGTCAGCCGTCAGCCCACACCAAAGTCCAAGGGATTTCCAGAGAATGTCAATGCTCTTTGAATATGTAGGTAAAAGGAAGTTTTCAAATATTTCTCATTTCACACTTATACAATACATAACTGAAAGCTGCTGAACAATTTGAGATTTACAAAGTATATTAGCTCAAATGTTGGTTATGTTGCTGTTTGTCAAAAACTCCAGCCATCAAATGCCTCAAACTCAAAACACAAAATCAGCAAAAACTTGAAATGATACAAATCCATTTTCCAACTTTTGAAAATTTAAAAGATTTATCCTTGTGTAACATTTTCAACATTTTCAATGTTCTACTAAATACCACATTGGGCTCACAGCTCCTCTCATTATATGAAGATCTAGTGTGTACTGATAACTGTCCTAAAGATGTACCCCTAGACTTGGAAAAGAAATATTTAAATCAATAAATTTCCAACAGAACTTCTGCCTCACAAGTTTTGTGTTCTGTGAGTGATTTGGTTGTTTTCGTTCCCCTAGAGGAGTCTAGTTAAAGGACTTGAAATCTTTTCTCTACCTCATAATGCTTTAGATGGTTTCAATTTAAGTTAAGGGGCGGTCGGGTAGCCTAGTGGTTAAAGTGTTCGCTCGTCACGCCGAAGACCCGGGTTCGATTCCTGACATGGGTACAATGTGTGAAGCCCATTTCTGGTGTCCCCCGCCGTGATATTGCTGGAATATTGCTAAAAGCGGCGTAAAACCATACTCACTCACTCACTCACTCAATTTAAGTTACACGAGTCAGTATTTACAAGTGGTTGTCACTATGAAGGTCTGTGTTCGATTCCCCACATGGATACAATGTGTTAAGCCCGTTTCTGGTGTTCTCCACCCTTATAGTAATGGAATATTGCTAAACAAGGCATAAAAACCAAACTCACTCACTTCACAAGTTTAACGTCCAGTCAAGATTATTGCCAACCACTCAATGCCAAGCACCAGGTAGGGTAACAACAAGTACCATGTATTAACATCTTTTGTTACGACGAGGCTGGGGATTGAACCACCGACCTTCCGCTCTACAGGAAACAGAAGATTGATTAATCTGTTAAGTCAGTTTTAAGTCATAATTATCCTATTCATACTAATTTCAGTAATTTACGTTAGACCTGTCTTCAGCAACCCATGCTTGTCGTAACGGGACTAACGGGATCTGGTTGTCAGGCTCAACTTAGGTTGATGCATGTTATTGTATCCAAATTGCTTGGATCGATGCTCATTATGTCAATCACTGGATTGTCTGGTCATAACTCGATTGTTTACAGACTGCCGTCATATACCTGGAATATTGCAGCGTTAAACAACAAACAAACAAACAAACAAACAAACAAGTTACATTACTGTAGTGACGTGTCCATAATCAGTTGCTGCAGTATATTGGTCCTGTTTCAGAAGTGATGGCTGCCAGGGCTGCAGGTGGTTGCAGTGGTGAAGAAGGTCAGTAAGTAAAAGACAAGCAGAAGATGATAATTAGATTGTCAACTTTTTGCAAAAGAAGGAGGTTGTTTTCAGTACAGCTAGCTAATGATCAATACACATTTGACAAAACCACTACACAACATCTGGGCACTGAAAATTAGTCATTCCGGCATGTGGATGCTTTCTTACAATTTTGTTATAAATTCTGTTCAGTCTTTGTCAAAATCTAACAGCTAATCTATGTCTCTCTGTGTATATTTTGATAAATTATCATGATAAAACAATAAAAGCTATATTTCTGTCTTGTTTAGGTTAAGATGACTATCTGCTAAGCACGCTTAGATGAAGCAATGTCACTTACTGCAGATGACGGGGTCTGCACGAGTAGGTCACCGGTTGCCACTGGAGTGAGTGGATCCGTGAAGATCTGGGGTAGAATAGGTCTTCAGCATCCCATGCTTGCTGTGAAGATCAGGGCCCACTTGCACAAAGCGATCTTAGCGCTACGACTCTTGTAAGCCTATGTTAAAGCATAGGAGTTACGATCATCTTAGCGCTAAGATCGCTTTGTGCAACTAGGCCCTGGGGTAGAATAGGTCTTCAGCATCCCATGCTTGCTGTGAAGATACGGGGTAGAATAGGTCTTCAGCATCCCATGCTTGCCGTGAAGATACGGGGTAGAATAGGTCTTCAGCATCCCATGCTTGCTGTGAAGATCTGGTGTAGAATAGGTCTTCAGCATCCCATGCTTGCCGGGAAGATACGGGATAGAATAGGTCTTCAGCATCCAATGCTTGCCGGGAAGATCTGGGGTAGAATAGGTCTTCAGCATCCCATGCTTGCCGTGAAGATACGGGGTAGAATAGGTCTTCAGCATCCCATGCTTGCCGTGAAGATCTGGTGTAGAATAGGTCTTCAGCATCCCATGCTTGCCGTGAAGATCTGGTGTAAAATAGGTTTTCAGCATTCCATGATTGCTGTGAAGATACGGGATAGAATACGTCTTCAGCATCCCATGCTTGCCGTAAAAGACGACTATGCTTGTGAAGTTAGATTTGTTAAGTTGTTATGTTTTATTCATTTCAGAGGTATATTAACATTCAATGCAATAATATAAAATTAATCCTATTCCTCTTTAGTGATCCTGTTATCAGTGAATTAGTTGTCACGGAGACCAGGCCATCACATTGGTTAATTGTATTAACATGAACTGGTAATTTGGTGTTCCCATTTACTGCCATATGCTGCCACACAATCAGCCACATTAGTCAGGTCTTAGCATGTTGCTGGGGAGTTAGTCTACATTAGTCAGGTTTGAGCATGTTGCTTTGGAGCTAGTCTACATTAGTCAGGTTTTAGCATGTTGCTGGGGAGCTAGTCTACATTAGTCAGGTCTTACCATGGTGCTGGTGAGCTAGTCCACATTAGACAGGTCTTAGCATGTTGCTGGGGAGCTAGTTCATATTATTCAGGTCTTAGCATGGTAGCAAGAACTAGTCCACATAAAACAGGTCTTAGCATGGTGCTCGGGAGCTAGTTCATATTAGTCAGGTCTTAGCATGGTGGCAAGAACTGGTCCACATAAAACAGGTCTTAGCATGGTGCTTAAGGGAGCTAGTCCACATCAGTCAGGTTTTAGCATGTTGCTGGGGAGCTAGTTCATATTCGTCAGGGCTTAGCTTGGTGTTGAGAACTAGTCCACATTAGTCAGGTCTTAGCATGTTGCTGGGGAGCTAGTCCATATTAGTCTGAACTGAGCATGTTGCTGGGGAGCTAGTCCATATTAGTCTGGACTGAGCGTGTTGCTGGGGAGCTAGTCCGTATTAGTCTGGACTGAGCATGTTGCTAGGGAGCTAGTTCATATTTATGAGTCTGGTCTTAGCATGGTGCTAGGGAGCTAGTCCATATTTATGAGTCTGGTCTTGGCATGGTGTTGGGGAGCTAGTTCATATTTATGAGTCTGGTCTTGGCATGGTGTTGGGGAGCAAGTCCACATTAGTCAGGTCTTAGTAATTTATATTTAAACTTATCCACATTAGTCAGGTCTTAGCGTGGTGCTTGGGCATTAGTCCACATTAATCAGGTCTTATTCTTGAGTCCGATGGTTGGTTTTCTATGGAGGATGTTGATGGTTTCATGCTAAGAGGATTAAAATATTTTTTAGTTGGTTTTGCAGAATTTTGTGTTTGCTCAAATTCTAACATGATGTCGTTTGTCGAAGAAAAAATATTGTCTTCAAATGAACATGTCTCAATTTTCTTACATTAATGCCCTTTTGACTGCTCTCACGAGACACATATTTTTGCACTTAAATGACTGCGCAACCAGATATGTCATTTTGAAGAGCCTGAACCCTATCGATCAACATTGCTTCAGACACAGGTAAACACTTCGCTATGTATTTCATTTTTTGCAATGATTCTTTTCTTCAACACAAACTAATTTGAGTGATAATTTCATGGGGACGTATTTTTTATTTCTATTTTTTTAACCATTAGAGTCTGCAATATTACAATTTCAGAAAGTCATTTTTAGTTTATTTTTATTTTGCTTTTTTTAAGATCTGTGATTGCACATACGCACACACAAAAAATAAATAAAAAATTAGTTGCCTGATTAATTGCCTAATTGCCACATTTCAGATTGACTGTTATTACATATGAAATATGACTCATTAAAACAAATTATCGAAACACTTTGAAGCATGATCTTGCACTTGTAACATTTTGTTTTGAACATCAGACATAATCTCAATAGCTGATCTCCATTAAGTATGAAAGGTTAGGTGCTGGTGGTTGATGAGTGGACCATGCATGGCTGGATGTGGCAGCACTGGTCGGAGTTGTTATTTCAACACGTACTGACTAGCTGCACATGGCTCTATCATCCATGTTCATCTGCTAACATTATTGGCTTTTAACCCTTCCAGTTCATTCTCTCCTAATGAAGTTATTGTTTGTAGTCATTCATGAATATTATTATATACATTCTGAGCCTCAGACGCTTATGCTGGGGCATGTCGTTGACTCATATGCCATCCATCCGCAACGTCTTGCATGTGAGCATTAGCAGGGCAAGCCCTGAGGGTTGCACCGATCTGACTTCACCTCAGCTTGACCTGAACACAGGTGTCAAGGATCCCCATTGAAGAAGTGATATCATGTGCAGCCTAATGCAAGTTAACAGCACTCTGCAAGTTCTCCTAAATGACAGATACTGTTCTGTGGCTTGAGGCATGGGTCTGGTTTTCGCAGTTACACAAAGTGTGCTTGTGTTTTGTCTAAATTAGATTCAGCAGTATTTTTTAGGTATTCATGTAAAGGTCCAGGGGACCACTGTATGAAAATGAACAGATGACTTAAGCCTTCATGTTAAGATTCTGTTTATGTAATAGGGATAGAGTTATTTCCCTTGGCAGTCAGGAGCACCCTGTGTCGAGGATGAAGTTATTACCCTCGAACCCATGAAGATCCGGGTTAGAATGGGGTATTCAGCAACCCTGCTTGTCATAAGAAGCTGATTTGGTTGATGCATGTCATCGTATCCCAATGGGCGATCTTTTTGTTTCAAAGGGCAATAACTCTCCTTTTGAAATGATATAAGCGATGGACCAAACTGTCTCTTCCGGTCTGGTTCCCGGATCTATGCACGCTGCGCCAACTACTGACATGTAGAGACGGAGCCAAGCTAAAGAGTTATCCTGTTGCACCTTCGTTCAAAAACGGTCATTTACAACTGAATATTTTTAACTAGCACATATTTTGTAGTGATTATTAGTTTATAATATCAGCATTTGTTGAGTTTTACAACTACAAGACGAATTGTCACTATGGAAGATAGCGAGAAAAATGTCTTGGAAAAAAAGGTATATTGCCACGGTATTTTCTACGTCAGAAAACAGCCAGGCATTCTTTAAGTCTGGGCTAACATATTGCATCGATGAAATAATGCAAACTCATTTTATTTATCAGCCTTTGTATTATTTCTCACACCAATTCAAGCATTGAAATCTCAACAAATACTACCATGGACTTTAATTTAATAACATTAGTGATAATTGCCAACATTTGCAGCACACAGACATCTTTGACAGGCCTTTACCAATAATCTATAGAGTAAGTATACAATTGTGCCTTTACAAATATTTTAAGAAGAAATAACGTTCAAAATAATAAAACAACTGATTTTAAATGTTACTTTTTATATCAAAATTAAAGTTGAATCTGAATGTTTAAATTTATTATATTTTTTAGAAATAGGCCAAATGAACATCTACCATGCATCTATTAAGCACTCAGTTACTCAGTTGCAATATACATACCACTCATCATACTTTGAAATAAGAGATTTACCCATATTATTCTGCCCCTTATAACATGTGACGTCCCACCATTAAGTGCTCTGAGTCATCACAGGTGTTAATTCATTGATCCATCATTTCTTACAGAATTCTGATACTCATGCTCTTAAAATGGTAGTAAATTACCGAGATTTGTTCCAACAAACAACAAATCATACTCACCACCCCACAAAATGTGTATGATGCATAAAAAGATGTAAATCATAGTTTTATCTTCTTGTTTTAGTAACATTATATTTATTTTAATGTTGACAAATTATTTCCCATACAAACCCACACACTATCCTGATGTATCTAAGTATCCTGATTTTCATTCAACAGTATTTCAAGACACCTGTAGTATAAAGTATATTTTGTAGATATTATTATCATATAGCAAATATTAATTTAGAAAGTTTATCATCAAATCTTCTGATGGTTAAATAAATGCAAATTGAACCCCACAATCATTCCATATAGATAAATGGATTTATTTATGTTATTTGTTTTTGCAAAGATTATACTTACATATGTTACAGTCAGTGTCTCTAAACAGGCCCAATATGTATATTGACTGAAAATTTTAGTCAATGTGCATATTGACTGATTCGCTCAGGCAAGGTATATTTTTTCTTAAATTTTCATTCATTTATTATTGCCTGAAAAATAGGACCGGATTTTAGACAGACTGGCTGAAATGAATTAGACTGCATAATTTAATCTCCTCAATTTAATTTAGATCTATTTTGATCTTATCAAGAGCAAAGTAATTTATGCAAGAAATTAAAAATGTTTTCATAATGAATTGAATGATTCTCCAAACTTGAAAGAATACCAGTCATTTTTTTATGTTATCTTTATTAGCGTAATATTCAGTTCAGAAACAGATGACTGCTGAAAAGTCATGCATGTGTAATCAAATACTACATGTAGTACACATGCGCAAGTATGCCGAGATATCAAGTAAAATAATAAGAGTCATTGTGCAATGTAGATATATGTTGGTGTGAATAGAAAAAAAATAACATTGATAATTTGTTTATGTTGGAATTTGAAACATCAGTTTAGAACCAGGAAACATAAGAAGCAAGGCCTAATGAAGTTAAGAATCAGCTTTATCTGTGTTACAGTCATATGCTTATTGTCAATGCAAACTGGATGTAGACACTGCGATGTCAATACAATCAACATCATAGAGATTGACAATAAGTATGAATATATTGTTTTATTTTATAAAAGTTGTAGTTGGTACAAATACTCTTGAATGTGTATTTTAGCTAATATATAGGGTCCTCTGTGTCTGAAAATTATTTTTTTCTACTTTGTAAAATTCTAAAAAGGCCAAAATAATATATATCTTTCATTGATCATACTGGAATATAATCATGGTAGTATTTGGCAACAAACAGCTACCATTCATATACATAAAATCCTTTTATACAACATGCACCAATTAACCCTTAATATCAAAAAAGATTTCAGTGATTTCCATTACTTTTGTTTTGAACATTGTATCATGATATCTAGTTGATGACAGTGCCTGTTACTCCTACAATTTCTTGAGAACATTTCTCATTGCTCTCTGTTATATATCTGACAAATACTTACATGTGTTGCTGTCAATATTCACAACATTGAGGCTACGGGCAACTTTACGTTGCATAAGACCTTCATGTGTCGCGTACCGCATCTCTTTACAAGGCTGTACATACTGAAATGCATGCATATGATGACGCCTGTAACGATGCTACAACATAGATATAGGAACGTATACAAAATCTTCTTTATTTTTAAAAGTGTGATATTTATACATCAAGGGCAACACTTTCAGTACCGATTGCAAAACGTCAACAAAGCACCTGGGATGAACGATCAGCTGATTTCACCGCATCGCTTTGAAAGCCTATCTAGTGGTTAACTATACAATATAATCAGTCGTGGTCATCCCTGATGTATAATTATATCAAGGAACATTTATTTCTGGATATGGCAATAGATAAATAATTGTTAAGGCGAAAAGATATACTGTCCACACACAAGCGAGACCGTTGCCGACAGAGGTGAAGCTTATACTAGTTAACTGTCTATAGGCGTCATAGTAACATGTAGTGCTCGTATCGCGCATACCACATGCGCCATCAGTTTAAGGTTGGACCGTCCGGGTCAGCACACCTAGCGGGTAAGTGAAGGGAAAATAAATTGAAAAAGATCGCCCATTGTGTGGAGCGATGCACATAATGTCAATCACTGGATTGACTGGCTCAGATTTGATTACTTCCTCACCGCCATGATATAGCTCGAATATTGCTGAGTGCTTAGTTAAACAAACAAACAAACATTGGTATGATGTGTGAGCCTTATTGTATATGTGAGTCCCATTGGTATGCTGTGTGAGTCCCATTGGTATGCTGTGTGAGTCTCATTGGTATGACGTGTGAGCTTCATTGTATGATGTGTGAGCCCCATTGAATGATGTGTGAGTCTCATTAGTATGATGTGTGAGCCTCATTGTATGATGTGGAGCCTCATTGTATGATGTGTGAGCCTCATTGTATGATGTGTGAGCCCCATCGGTATGATGTGTGAGCCCCATTGTATGATGTGTGAGCCTCATTGTATATGTGAGTCCCATTGGTATGCTGTGTGAATCTCATTAGTATGATGTGTGAGCCTCATTGTATGATGTGTGAGCCCCATCGGTATGCTGTGTGAGTCTTATTGGTATGATGTGTGAGCCCCATTGTATGATGTGTGAATCTCATTAGTATGATGTGTGAGCCTCATTGTGTATGTGAGTCCCATTGGTATGCTGTGTGAGTCTCATTGGTATGATGTGTGAGCCTCGTATGATGTGTGAGTCTCATTGTATGATGTGTGAGCCTCATTGTGTATGTGAGTCCCAGTGGTATGCTGTGTGAGTTTCATTGGTATGATGAGTGAGCCTCATTGTATGATGTGTGAGTCTCATTGGTATGCTGTGTTAGTCTCATTGGTATGATGTGTGAGCCTCATTGTATGATGTGTGAGTTTCATTGGTATGATGTGTGAGCCTCATTGTATGATGTGTAAGTCTCATTGTATGCTGTGTGAGTCTCATTGGTATGATGTGTGAGCCCCATTGGTATGCTGTGTGAGTCTCATTGGTATGATGTGTGAGCCTCATTGTATGATGTGAGAGCCTCATTGTATGATGTGAGAGCCTCATTGTATGATGTGAGAGCCTCATTGTGTATGTGAGTCCCATTGGTATGCTGTGTGAGTCTCATTGGTATGATGTGTGAGCCCCATTGAATGATGTGAGAGCCTCATTGTATGATGTGAGAGCCTCATTGTATGATGTGTGAGCTTGATTGTATGATATGAGTGCCTCATTGTATGATGTGTGAGCCCCATTGTATCATGTGAGAACCACATTGTATGATGTGAGAGCCTCATTGTATGATGTGTGAGCCCCATTGTATCATGTGTTAGCCCCATTGTATGATGTTTAAGGTTGGACCGTCCGGGTCAGCACACCTAGCGGGTAAGTGAAGGGAAAATAAATTGAAAAAGATCGCCCATTGTGTGGAGCGATGCACATAATGTCAATCACTGGATTGACTGGCTCAGATTTGATAACTTCCTCACCGCCATGATATAGCTCGAATATTGCTGAGTGCTTAGTTAAACAAACAAACAAACATTGGTATGATGTGTGAGCCTTATTGTATATATGAGTCCCATTGGTATGCTGTGTGAGTCCCATTGGTATGCTGTGTGAGTCTCATTGGTATGACGTGTGAGCTTCATTGTATGATGTGTGAGCCCCATTGAATGATGTGTGAGTCTCATTAGTATGATGTGTGAGCCTCATTGTATGATGTGGAGCCTCATTGTATGATGTGTGAGCCTCATTGGTATATGTGAGCCTCATTGTGCGATGTGTGAGCCTCATTATACTGTGTTGGAGCCTCATTAGTGTGATGTGAGAGCCTCATTGTACGATGTGTAGGCCTCATTGTATGATGTGTAGGCCTCATTGTACAATGAGAGAGCCTCATTAGTGTGATGTGAGAGCCTCGTACGATGTGTAGGCCTCATTGTACGATGTGAGAGCCTCATTGTACGATGTGAGAGCCTCATTGTACGATGTGTAGGCCTCATTGTACGATGTGTAGGCCTCATTGTACGATGTGAGAGCCTTATTGTGCGATGTGTGAGCCTCATTATACTGTGTTGGAGCCTCATTAGTGTGATGTGAGAGCCTCATTGTACGATGTGTAGGCCTCATTGTACGATGTGAGAGCCTCATTGTACGATGTGAGAGCCTCATTGTACGATGTGAGAGCCTCATTGTACGATGTGTAGGCCTCATTGTACGATGTGTAGGCCTCATTGTACGATGTGAGAGCCTCATTGAATGATGTGTGAGTCTCATTATACTGTGTTGGAGCCTCATTAGTGTGATGTGAGAGCCTCATTAGTGTGATGTGAGAGCCTCATTAGTGTGATGTGAGAGCCTCATTAGTGTGATGTGAGAGCCTCATTGTACGATGTGTAGGCCTCATTGTACGATGTGTAGGCCTCATTGTACGATGTGTAGGCCTCATTGTACGATGTGTAGGCCTCATTGTATGAAGTGAGAGCCTCATTGGTGTGATGTAAAAGCCTCATTGGTATGATGAGTGAGCCTTATTGTATGATGTGTGAGCCTCATTGGTATATGTGAGCCTCATTGTGAGCCTCATATGTGAGCGGACATATCTTCTTTTACTCACTCACTCACTCACTCACTCAAGTTCATCATGTTAGTGGCTTGCCTCAAATTTGTCTCTGAATTAACTTACACCTATGCGTTTTAGGCCCACACATTGTGGATCATTGCCAAGCCAACACATTGTGGACCATTGCCCACCCGTCACATTGTGGATTATTGCCCAGCCCATACATTGTGGATCATTGCCCAGGCATTGAATGATGTCTGAGTCTCATTAGTATGATGTGTGAGCCCCATTGTATGATGTGAGAGCCTCATTGTATGATGTGATCATTGCCCGCACACAATGTGGATCATTGCCCGTCATACATTGTGGATCATTGCCAAGCCCACTCATTGTGGATCATTGCCCGTCACACATTGTGGATCATTGCCAAGCCCACTCATTGTGGATCATTGACCGGCCCACACATTGTGGATCATTGCCCGTCACACAATGTGGATCATTGCCCAGCCCACACATTGTGGATCATTGCCTGTCACATATTGTGGATCATTGCCTGTCACATATTGTGGATCATTGCCCGGGCCGTCACATTGTGGATCATTGCCCGGCCCACACATTGTGGATTATTGCCCGGCCCACACATTGTGGATCATTGCCTGGGGCGTCACATTGTGGATTATTGCCCCACCCACACATTGTGGATTATTGCCCGGCCTCATTGTACGATGTGTGAGTTCAATTGCCATGATGTGTGAGCCCCAATGTATGTGTGAGCCTCATTGTATGATGTGTGAGTTCAATTGCCATGATGTGTGAGCCCCAATCTATGTGTGAGCCTCATTGTATGATGTGTGAACCTCATTGTATGATGTGTGAGCCTCATTGGTATGACGTGTGAGCCCCATTGTATCATGTGTGAGCTCCATTGTATGATGTGTGAGTCCCATTGTATGACGTGTGAGCCTTATTGAATCATGTCTAAGCCTCATTGTATGATGTGTGAGCCTCATTGTATGATGTGTGAGCCCCATTGTATGATGTGTGAGCCCCATTGTATGATGTGTGAGCCCCATTGTATGATGTGTGAGCCTCATTGTATAATGTGTGAGCCCCATTGTATGATGTGTGAGCCCTATTGTATGATGTGTGAGCCCCATTGTATGAAGTGTGAGCCCCATTGTATGATATGTGAGCCCCATTGTATGATGTGTGAGCCCCATTGTATGATGTGTGAGTTCACTTGCCATGATGTGTGAGCCCCAATCTATGTGTGAGCCTCATTGTATGATGTGTGAGTTCAATTGCCATGATGTGTGAGCCCCAAAGTATGTGTGAGTCTCATTGTATGATGTGTGAGTTCAATTGCAATGATGTGTGAGCCCCAATCTATGTGTGAGCCTAATTGTATGATGTGTGAACCTCATTGTATGATGTGTGAGCCCCATTGTATGATGTGTGAGCCTCATTTTATAATGTGTGAGCCCCATTGCATGATGTGTGCGCCCGATTGTATGATGTGTGAGCCCCATTGTATGATGTGTGAACCCCATTGTATGATGTGTGAGCCCCATTGTATGATGATGTGAGCCTCATTGTATGATGTGAGCCCAATTGTATGATGTGTGACCCTCATTGTATTATGTGTGAGCCTCATTGTGTGATGTGGGAGCCCCATTATATGATGTGAGAGCCTCATTGTATGATGTGGAGCCTCATTGTATGATGTGGGAGCCCCATTATATGATGTGAGAGCCTCATTGTATGATATGTGAGCCTCATTGTGTGATGTGGAGCCTCATTGTATGATGTGTGAGCCTCATTGGTATATGTGAGCCTCATTGTGTGATGTGTGAGCCTCATTATACTGTGTTGGAGCCTCATTAGTGTGATGTGAGAGCCTCATTGTACGATGTGTAGGCCTCATTGTACGATGTGTAGGCCTCATTATACGAAGTGTAGGCCCCATTGTATGAAGTGAGAGCCTCATTGGTGTGATGTAAAAGCCTCATTGGTATGATGAGTGAGCCTTATTGTATGATGTGTGAGCCTCATTGGTATATGTGGGCCCCATTGTATGATTTGTGAGCCTCATTGTATGATGTGTGAGCCCCATTATATGATTTGGAGCCTCATTGTATGATATGTGAGCCTCATTGGTATTGCTTTTACTGGACGGGTTCACTTCTCAGGCAGGCATCACGCGGACATATCTTCTTTTACTCACTCACTCACTCAAGTTCATGTTAGTAGCTTGCCTCAAATTTGTCTCTGAATTAACTTACACCTATGCATTTTAAGCCCCACACATTGTGGATCATTGCCAAGCCAACACATTGTGGATCATTGCACACCCGTCACATTGTGGATTATTGCCCAGCCCATACATTGTGGATCATTGCCCAGGCATTGAATAATGAGCCTCATTGGCTAGTGAGGACATTGCTGCTGTGGACAAGTTGTCAGACATCAATGGTGCTGATCCCAACATTGATCCACTTCAACAGACGTTCTTCATCACAAACTTAACCAACACACAAATGGCATGTTTAATGTTTTATTTTGATCACAGGAAATGACACACGCAGGTATGCCCGTCTCAACATATGTACCAAGTATCCATTGTCACATTGTCACAACCTGAGTCTTGCCGGACCCAAAATATACATGCATATGTACAGAACACTAACACACAAACACATCACATGGTACACAGTCACAGACAGGGTTACTGACAGGGTTACTGACAGGGTTACAGACAGGGTCACAGACAGGCCATACGGACACCAGCAGGGTAAACCGAAGTTAAAAATCTGGAGGATTCCAGTTGGAAAGAACTGCCCAACAATGGGGAAATGTTTTGGGGTAGAAAGTAGGTCACGTCCACCTTCACACCGGCCCACCTCATTTGTCACCACTCGCCCCTTTCCGTAACCTGCAAGAAGACTCATCCCCCGAGCGATGAATGTTATGTGCAAAAATACGGCAAATCAATCAGAATGTGTGTCTGACTTCAAGTACTTTGGTCAAAGAATCCCCAGGAATAATTTTTTATTTTACGTATGTCTTGTATTTAAAAATATACCCAAGCTACAATCCTGCTGTATAATACTGTAAATTCTGATGTGTTTTCAATAGCATGTGGAATGTTTATAATATATGGGGGAAATATACGTGAAACCATTACGCAACGAGTTGACAATTCTTTTAGCTATGCCTGTTTGCGCAGAACCCAGTTGCAAAAATGGCCATGAGTGGGTCACGAGTCGTTATTCGGCTTGTCCTGGAATAAGGCGACTTGGTCACGAATGCTGCCCACCTTGAAAGGAGTTATTCCTATTACTTACATACACACTATGTGATCAGTCTTTGAGAATGTGGTTATTGCACCATCCTCATCAAACATTGACTATTGTTGCTACTATAATGACGAGATCTTTTCAGAACCATCTTTAAGATGAAAAAGAAAGTGACTGAATGTTCCGTTCTTTCACTTTGAAATACCCCCACCGATCTGTTTAATGTCCTAAACAATAAGAAATATTAAATGTTTCCAGTCTTATGACTGTATGGAAATAGTCTGTTGAAATAACGGACTCCCAATATTGGCATGCACTGGCACAAGCCCAGGCGTATATACTGGAGGTGTATGTATTAACACTATCATTTGGTGGATACATCTGGTTCACCATAAAGCACCTGTGTCAGAAGTGAACATTTGTTAATATAGTCACAAAATGCAGATTGTAGATATCTGTCACTGTATATGGATTGATGCTTTCATTCATTTAATTTAATAACACACCAGAGGTTTGCAGCCAATGTTCATCTTGGGTACCTCTTGATGGCTTTCTTTAACTGCTGGTGTCTGCAGAGGACAGACGGCTCTATCATGTAAACAGTGACAAGCAACACATGGAGTGTCGGGTAGAATTACCACCTGTACAGTGGATGGTGTGTGCCCTGCTGAGGTTTGATTCCAACATTGGCTCTGCCTTTCATTGTCCCACACCCTGCGATAACTGCATGACTAGTACAGGCGGAACTCTAGCTTCAGCATACATACAACACCCTTAAACAGTGATTTTGATTCAAAAGCTGTACATAGACCCAAGAAATGTAATAACAAATGTCAAAAGTTAAAAAGTCAAATCAACAAAAATGGTGGATGAACCATAACAACAAATCAATGCAATACCGTTCGTGATCCAATGAATATATGGCATCTGACCCATAAAACATTGCGATAAGAAAAGCGCTTGACTAAGTCACTATAGCTCCTGACAGCGTTTCCCTATGATACAGAAAGTATGATGCAAAGACATTTCAATTACAAATTTGATGGTTGTGCATTGTTTTTTTAAACTTATATCCCTAATCCTTACTTTTTACTGTTTAATTATGGTTTGTTGTTTATCGCCGCACTAAGCAATATTCCAGCTATATGATGGTGGTCTGTAAATAATCGAGTCTGGACCAGACAATACAGTGATTGACAACATGAGCATTGATCCACGCAATTGGGATCGATAACATGCATCAACCAAGTCGGAGAGCCTGACCACCCGATCCTGTTAGTTGCTGTTTTTACAGCAAGCATAGGTTGTTGAAGACCTATTCTACCCCGGATCTTCACGGGCTTGTTTAATTATGTAATTATAAACATGTGATGCCATGCTTAGCCTTTCTATCGGTCAAAAGTCTCACTACTTCTACAAACCATCTGTTAAATTGGAATTTTATTGGTCTATGACCAGTGACCCGAATCTGAAACTCTGTTAAATGTTATGAGACGGTCCCCCCAGAGTCAGAGAAGGTCCTTGTCAGGTGCCCTGGTGAACGGTATGCAGGCTGGTGCACGGTATGCAGGCTGATGCACGGTATGCAGGCTGGTGCACGGTATGCAGGCTGGTGCACGGTATGCAGGCTGGTGCATGGCCAGGGGCACCCTAACTCATCAGCAGACATCAAGTACTTACAACATCACTACCAGTGAGCAGAATATATATGGATATATAAATGGATCAGGTTGCACTCGCTTGATTTCATGTCATCGCATCCGAATTGCAAGGAGTGATTGCTGGATTCACTGGATTGTCTGATGCAAACACGGTTATTTGCAGACTGCCATCATATTACCGATATACTGCAGGGTGCAGCATTAAACAACAAATGAACCAAGAGAATATCACTACTGCTGGAAACTACTGTGTGTGCACGACGACCAAGACCTCATGTCATAAACACTAAACATCATCTTTCATGAAAACAAAGGCGTGAAACTACAAGGGGTTTTATCTGTTTTTGTATAAACTTGTACAGTTCATGAATCTTAAATGACTTTCTAGAGTAAGTGTGTGAGTATGGTTTTACGCCGCATATAGCAATATTCCAGTTATATCATGGCAGGGGACACCAGAAATGGGCTCCACACTTTGTACCCATGTTGGGAATCGAACCCTGGTCTTTGGCATGACGAGCATACGCTCTAACCACTCGGCTACCTGACTGCCCAAACTTTCTAGAAATATGGTGAGGCTTTGTATGTTCAAGTTTGTGTAGGTCTCGGTGATAAATTAATGAAAGGGTCAGGCCTCGATTAAATGTCGCTTAGTTTTTATGCATGGAAATCTCCCCATTGTTGTCCTTGTGATTAAGAAACAGGGGTGAAGAGTGAAAGACCTATTTGGCCAGGCGTTACACAGTATTCTATTTGTGAGCGCTATGTCAATACAGTAGGAGCAGCCTGGTAGTAGTGGTACCCAATACTATATATATTATTTGAAAATCATTCCAAATTAAGTCCTCCATGAACGTATGTGAAGTTCAAGTATTGACACTATACAGTGAAGTCTGCCTGTTTATTACTTAAAAGGCCCTGCCACAAGGGTGGATCATCACTGCTGCAATCTTCCCACACTATACATTTGATCTGGTCCTGCTATCCCGCTGCTGGTCATGCAGTAGAACATTGTTTGGTTTTGTTGCTTTATTGAGTAGTTAATAAAAACCATACTCCATTATCAAGTATGTGATATGAGGAAGCACTGGTTGTAACTGATAGGGAACAGCTGTAAACATACACTGTGGGTGCTGACTTTGCTATCGCCAGCCGATGTGTGTGATGTCAGATATCCCTAGGGTTCATGAAATAGATATATATATAGATTTAATTATTGACCTTTGGACTCAATTACAATTTGTAATTTATTGAAGTGATCATTATTACCTTGAGGCTGGGGTTGAGGTGAGGGTGGGGGTCGAGGTGCCCTCAGGGTGGGGTCGAGGTGCCCTTGGGGTGGGGTTGAGGAGAGGGTTGGGTGGGGTCGAGGAGAGGGTGGGCATGGGGTCAGAGTGAGGGTGGGGTTGAGGTGGGGGTAGAGGTGAGGGTGGGAATGGGGTCGAGGTAAAGGTAGGGTGGGGTCGATGTGAGGTTGGGGAAGAGGTAAGGGTGGGCATGGGGTCGAGATGAGGGTGGGGGTCAGGTGGACGTGGGGTCGAGGTGAGGTAAGGTAGAACCTGGAGATGGTAGTCACGGGACAAGTCGGAGGTATGCCAGAACCTATGATCCCAGGTTTGAATCCAAGATTCACCCTTGTGGTATTTTTAGGTTTGTCAGCACCATTTCCATGCTCATAGTAAATGTCTCAGACCTCCATCTCTACAGACATTCCTCCCACACTATGCTGACCTGCCATTATATAACTAAAATACTGTTCCAAATGGCATACAGCCAACACTCACTCACTCACTCACTCACTCACTCACTTGATTAAGCTCAGTTTGTTGCAGAGTCTGGTTTCTTCAAATTTCTTCAGTATTGTGGTCACTGGTCATTGTCGTATTTCAGCAGATACTAGTACCTGGATAAGTGGGGTATATATGTATAATATTTTAATAAATAACAAACCATGTCAAATAAATATGTTTCGCTGAATATAACAAATAATACATCATCTGCTGACTTGTATTTGTGAATTGATTTTCATATTTGTTACCCTATATTCAAGGTACATCTGTTCCTCCAGACAATATTTCCTTGATTGGTTTGATGTGACACTGCTGGGGTGTACTGCTATCTGATGTAACCTTGGCGCTGTGAGCCCAGACACCAGTAGGTATGACCAATAACATGATGTTATTACATATATACTCACCACCAAAACAAACGTGAAGACCATACATGTTGGTTAATATATGAAGACTTATTAATATTCACAAGATATTCTATTGGTTCATTGCACAAATGAACATACTAGGACGCTCATGAACGCATCACATGTGACGTCACAGATCCATGACGCAAGAGGCACCCTTTGTCTCGTGCAGGGTTAGCATGTACAGTTCAGAAATCATGCATAGCATATCGTGATTAGAATAAAGACATTCTGTGGTAATACTTGACTGATTGTTAGAAACATCTCGTTAATGTACATACTTCTCTATATGTTTCTGCGGTTCGCATTTCTTTTGGCGGGGAGTATATACACTCCACATTGATATGCACATATGTAGATATATTCAACCTATGCCCACACAACCGTGTCCATGGCGACCAGAGAGAGGCATCAAGAGGATGGTAGGATATGGAATCCCAAATGAAGTATAATTTACAGCAGTTTCTCATGGTCATTGTATCTATCGTCATCTTAAGGTTGCAACATCAAACAGAAGAATACTTGTTTGTGTTGTTTCAACATCAAAGGAGCCCATCTAGACATATAACTAAAACATACTTAAACATCCGACCTTGAAACCCTCAGGCTCTATCTAGCTACATGGAACATGCACCAGTAAACCCATTATTGAAAAATGCAACACTTTGAACACTCAGTACCTCCAAGCTGCATGCACCACACTTGCACTTTGTCACACTTTCTTGGGTTTGTGTCGTCCTCCAACTTTGGGGGTGTTATTAATTTCTGTGACACTGACAACAGAGTTTGATAAATTTATGAGACCAGGGTGCAACCTGGTGCAACTAGGTTTTCATTGAAAGACCCAGATTGAAGTCGACCCAGAAACCAAAAGATAATTATTTCTTTCAATTCAAATTCATACCACATTGCAGGACCTGATCCATTTCCTAATGACACTAGTATAATATACATGGTGACGTACTACTTAGGCACGGGGTGAGTCCCCAATCCCCCCACCCCGATGCCACTCCACTTCGGGATCCTCTGGAGGGCTCAGTACAGACACTGCAGCAAATCGGTGCAGATCTTACCATACATATTAAATTTACTTTGAACTTTCTTAACCAAGAAGTTATTTGATTTCTTTTCTTTCAATTTGATAGAAAAATTGGGTTAAGACAGATTCTTTGGAGAAACATGTTTTATATGCAAAAACGTGAAATGATCATTCTTAAACCAATACGTTAAGAATAGAATGATGTTTTCTGTAGCATTGATAAAGATATTTCCTTGAATGTTACATTAAAGAAACATTAGATGGAAGTCTTTTAGATACAAGATTTTCAAAATCATGTTTCTTTCATAAAAAGTATCAAATATTGAAGTCACTCAGGTGCTTAAGGGCCAAAGATTGCTACACTAACAGGACTCGTGAAGCTCGTTAGCAGTCTTGATTTCAGTCATACCGTATGCCTGGATGTTTTAATGTCCAGTTCTGGAAGATAAATGAAATTTTAATGACACATGGAAGATATTCAATCCTAATATCAATAAGATTTGTTTGAAGAATTCTCTCATTTATTTTATTTTAAAAATCAGGTGTTCTGGATTATTCCACTTGAGAACTTCAAGAAATGAGCAACCCATTTAGTAACAATTAACAGCAACAACTCTGACAGTCTTCAAGTTCGGAATTATAAAATGATGTTTTTGTCTGCAAACATCTGTAATTGCTTTGTCAAGAAAAAATTGCTTTTGTGCAAGAAACAAAGTGATGTTTGCCTGGAGAGAGACAGTTGCTTTCGGGGATAGACACAGTCGGGGACGGAGCTGCTCCAAGCTCGTGCTACTTACGATTCCTGTTAAATCAAATTCAGTTCTGTGATAATGGATTTGAGAAATTTGCTTCTTTCTTTAATTTCCTCGTTTATTTCAACAAGTGTAGTTTCTCATGCATCATTGTTCCAAGATTTGACATCAGCAGCTGGGAGACTTTGGAACTATTGATAGTTATTCTGATTGCCTATGTTCAAATTTACATGATTTTTGTACAAAATGTTTGTAGATTATAAATACTGTCTAACATCCAAACTGCCAGTCCTATGTCAATGTTTACTTACTGATTTGTGATAGTCATAGCACTGTAAACACTTTAGGGCCGAGATAGGACTTATGAAATCCTTGAATTATTGTTATATTCTCTGTATTGTTTGGGCCATGGGACAAAATATTACTGTTATTATAATACTGTTACATCTGTAATCTTCTTTTTTATCCATCACCAATTTTGACATTAATACTTAAAGTTTCATGTTTTGCAAATAAATAGTCAAGTTCCCACTTTGGCTTCTGTCCCGTGAATCAAGAACTACAACGTGGGAGACAGATTCTTTGGCTTGCTTTCTCAAAAGCCGTTTTTAGTTCATTTCATTTGTTCTTTTGAAAGGACAATTTTGTAATTTTGATACATTTAATTATTTGTTGTGATAATGAATCTGTATAGCAAATACTTCACGAGAGAGGCTTTATATATAAGTTCCAGTAATACATTTCTTGTGTTACTCATTGTACTCGGATCACTGCACTGAGGACATTCTACTCGGAACACTGCACTCGGAACACTGTACTCGGAACATTGCATTCGGAACATTGTACTCGGAAAATTGCATTCGGAACATTGCATTCGGAACATTGTACTCGGAACATTGCATTCGGAACATTGTACTCGGAACACTGTACTCGGAACATTGCATTCGGAACATTGTACTCGGAACACTGTACTCGGAACATTGCATTCGGAACATTGTACTCGGAACATTGCATTCAGAACACTGTACTCAGAACATTGCGCTCGGAACACTGTACTCGGAACATTGCATTCGGAACATTGTACTCGGAAAATTGCATTCGGAACATTGCATTCGGAACATTGTACTCGGAACATTGCATTCGGAACATTGTACTCGGAACACTGTACTCGGAACATTGCATTCGGAACATTGTACTCGGAACATTGCATTCGGAACATTGTACTCGGAACACTGCACTCGGAACATTGTACTCGGAACATTGCATTCGGAACACTGTACTTGGAACATTGTACTCGGAACACTGTACTCGGAACACTGTACTTGGAACACTGCACTCGGAACATTGTACTCGGAACACTGCACCCGGAACACTGTACTCGGAACACTGTACTTGGAACACTGTACTCGGAACATTGTACTCGGAACATCGTACTCGGAACATTGTACTCGGAACACTGTACTCGGAACATCGTATTCGGAACATTGTACTCGGAACACTGTACTTGGAACACTGTACTCGGAACACTGTACTCGGAACATTGTACTCGGAACATTGTACTCGGAACATCGTACTCGGAACACTGCACTCGGAACACTGTACTCAGAACACTGTACTCGGAACATTGCACTCGGGACATTGTACTCGGAACATTGTACTCGGAACATTTTACTCGGAACATTATACTCTGGAGGAAGGTGTACTCATGGAAAAGCTGCCAATATAAATTTCCGATATGTCTAGTTCATTGTGGTTTCATACAGGAAGAACCTGATGGTCAATGTTGTCTTTTGTTCATCATTGTTACTTCAAGAGAAAATAATTTGGTACACCGGCCGATCCTGTATTCACCAAGATGCTGTCATGAGATGTACAAGAGAACATTTACCCCAAGTCAGTACGTGGAAAGTCTTATTTTTGTGAATGATTCACTGCCATGGTATTTGGAGGAGATAACAGACATTGCAATCTGCACATGATTCAAATCTCCCCTGAGCTTGCTAAACATGCTTGTGTCAATATTCCTGCTTGTAAGATAAACCACGGAGAATCAATAACTGGCCAAACAGCCACAGCTAACTTCCGATAAGACTTTCGTTGTGGTGTTAGTTTCATTTCGTAATTAATACCCCCATTTCCTCATGTTCCATTTGTCATCCTAGTTTCCTTGAGACTGATGAAGTAACTGGTAATACTATTTCATGGGACTTATCTGGGATCAAACTGAGAACCTGACCTGCTTTGTCATAGGAAACTCATTTATAAGACTGTAGACTGAAGTTAGTGGCCGAGTGACTTTGATAGTACAATAGGCTACAGGGAAACGGGAGAACAAGGACAACTAATCCTAACCTGTCTCATTATTACAAATCTTCTTTCCTCATTGTTGACGCTCTATATTCATGTGACTGTCTGCCCAATTAATTATGGTAAGGGATGACATGGTACTGATTGTCTGGGGGCAGTGCCTGTATGTGTCGGTATTCATGTCAGCATAACCCTGTACACAATGGAAGCACAGCTACAGCCACTTCAATATCCTTTGTTAAAAATCAATGCCACCTTGAAGCCAACGCTGACAATATTTGTTATCATGTTATTCTGGAGCAATGCATAGTTTTATTACCATCAGTATCAACAGTAATATTGCCTGACTATTTTCTAAACATTAATCTGTCTCTACCTTGACAAATCTCCTGATTTGACTAACTGATGTACTCCGTTGTTTCAAGTTGTAATAGATAGTCATTAGGGAAGGCTGTTCAAATATAGACAGGAAATTTGAGGATCATGTCGATATTATGGGCTGACTTATATTTTTTCAGACACGATTTAAGAGCTTTGGTAGGCAGTTTAAGTGAAGAAGGAAGCTTGTGATAGACAGTTACTCTTACCAAATAGTTTGTCCACTGATTTTATGACAAACATTTCTCAAGAAATATCTTTGTCCTGGAGATTTTGGCTTGTAGTCAGCATGTTATTTTCTTACATTTAGGGGTTCCAATATATTTTCCAACATTAACAGGCGTTCAATTATTTTTATTTTTTTATGTTATTATTATTATAAATAACTATGAATAATGAACTGTATATCATGGTATATGATTATGTTTTGGATAAAAATCCAACACACACACTTATTTTGAAGCTTAGCCACATGGGCAGAGAAGGATTGTGTGGTACTTTCATCCTTGTTCTATGAACACCAAATGCCTACTTCAGCCTTAAGCGCCAAAGACCCATGAAGATCCGGGATAGAATAGGTCTTCAGCAACCCATGCTTGCCGTAAAAGGCGACTTTGCTTGTCGTAAAAGGCGACTTTGCTTGTCGTAAAAGGCGAATAACGGGATCGGGTGGTCAGGCTCGCTGACTTGGTTGATGCATGTCATTGATTCCAATTGCGTGGATCGATGTTCATGATGTCAATCACTGGATTTTCTGGTCCAGACTCAATCATTTACAGGCCGCCGTCATATAGCTGGAATATTGCTGAATGTGGCGTAAAACAACAAACCAACCAACCAACCAACCTTATGCGCCAAAAGAAATGCGAGCCATGGAAGCATATAGAGAAGTATGTACGTTATGTAGAGATGTTTCCAATGTGTACCAATTAATGACAAAACTAACAATCAGTCAAGTGTTACCACAGAGTGTTTTTATGCTTATTATGTTAGGCTGCATGTGATTTCCACACTTTACATGCTGATCTTACACGAGACAAATGGTGCATCTTGCATCATGGATCTATGACGTCACATGTGACGCGTTCATGAGCATAGGTTCACACAACGTACCAATATGTTCTTTTGTGCATCGAACCAATCTGCTATCTGTTGAATATGAGTAATTCTTCATGTATTAACCAACATGTATTGTATTCATGTTTTAGTCGGTGTGTATGTATCACCCTAATAACGGAACGACCTGATTCCTTGTTACATGATCTGCTATAACCTCATCCTCCATATAACTGGTCTGAAGAATGAAGCAGTGGCAAGTCCTTTGATCATACTACCATGATTTCCTTGTCAGAAAATAATTAGAGAATGGTATGAGTAGGACTGTCTTCATAATAACTTTACATGACATGATGTCCTTAGCAGAGAATTATTTGTGACTTACGGCTGATGTCTGTCGTCAGTGATGCCGTTTCGGTGGACGTTTTGATACCATAATCTGAACCAGATTAATTCCTCTTTTTTGAACATCTCAGTAGCTAATTTGTAATTTCCTTGACATAACATGTTATTGATTTTGTTGACAAAAGTATTTCATGAATTTATATGAAATAATGAGATGGACATGTCATTTGACATATTGCAGGTAATTTTCCTTCCAGATTCAATGATTCATGCAACTATGTATGAAATATTGATGCTTAGTAAGTTTTTGCTATAAATTTCAGATAGGAATCTAAACTATGCAAGAAATATTTTTCTAAATGCTTAAATAGTTCTCTTTCTGTAAATCAATATGGTTCTAGTGACATCTGTTTTGCAGATGAACCAAATACATGATGATCTATTGCAGAGTTAGACAATTCACAGATCCACAGGAACCAAATACATGATGATCTATTGCAGAGTTAGACAATTCACAGATCCACAGGAACCAAATACATGATGATCTATTGCAGAGTTAGACAATTCACAGATCCACAGAAACCAAATACATGATGATCTAATGCAGAGTTAGACAATTCACAGATCCACAGGAACCAAATACATGATGATCTATTGCAGAGTTAGACAATTCACAGATCCACAGGAACCAAATACATGATGATTTAATGCAGAGTTAGACAATACACAGATCCACAAGTACCAGTAAACTCGCATCATGGCCAGTGAATCTAAAATGGAAGTGGGTGACTGTTCAAAAATTGAAAGTTGACTGTTTCATGAAAGTTTTGAATATAGACTGGTGTTTGCATTTTTTCTCCAGCACTGGTATTAGCTACCTGGTAAAGTTAATTTAACACTGAGAAGATCATCCCAGAGACTTGTGTTAGTCGTAGCACTGAGAAAATAATTACTCCCATAGACTAACGTTAGTCATAGCATTGAGAAGATCATTACTCCCACAGACTAACGTTAGTCGTAGCACTGAGAAGATCATCCCACAGACTTACGTTAGTCTTAGCACTAAGAAGATCATTATTTCCATAGACTAATGTTAGTCGTAGCACTGAGAAGATCATCCCACAGACTTACGTTAGTCTTAGCACTAAGAGGATCATTATTTCCATAGACTAACGTTAGTCGTAGCACTGAGAAGATCATCCCACAGACTTACGTTAGTCTTAGCTCTAAGAAGATCATTATTTCCACAGTTTTGCGTTAGTCGTAGCTCTAAGAAGATCATTATTTCCACAGACTTACGTTAGTCGTAGCTCTAAGAAGATCATTACTCCCACAGACTTGAGTTAGTCGTAGCACTAAGAAGATCATTACTTCCTCATATGTAAGATGATCATCATACCTGTAATACTGTAAATTTTTTAAATTAATGCTAGCCTGAATTAAATGCGAAAAATGCAAGTGTAGTTTGCTTGATTAAACATTACATTTATATCTAATCACTGTTTATTGAGCAGCACTTGTAACAAGTATATAACAATGTCATTCAAACACTAGAAATTACATAATGGACATCCGGTGAATTGTCTCTGCTCTGAATAAGAGTTCTACTTACTCGTGTCAAACAATACAACAATAATTACTAGAGCAAGTCCAGACAGATGCTGCCCACGCAACACAGTGTCTTCGTTTTTTGCAACTGCATCAAAGGCCGACACGCCCCAGCGAGCATGGATAGGCTTCATCACACCTATCTCCTGATCTAGTCTTTGTCCTTTCGCCTGCCTTAATGCCAGTCAACAGAATAAACACACAAATTATCTGAAAACACTATGTGTTGTTTTTGCACAAGTACTCAACTCTGCACTAATAAGCTGTGCCTTTTGATTTGGGGAGTGGCATTCATATTGAGTCGCATTTTTGGCTAGGGGCCAGCTGTCGCATTAATTAGGAGTTGCATTCGTTTCAAGATCTACAGTAATCTGAGCACCGAGTTCACTTTGTGCAACAAGCACCTGGAAAACTTAGATATGTCGACCCCTGATATGATGCTAAAACATAAACAACATCTATTGACTAAGGGTGTGAGGTATTACCGGTATATCAGTAAATTGAGGTTAATTCTTTCCACGATACGTATCACAATATCACTTTTTCAAGCATGATGTATCGAGTGATTTCAAATTTGGATTTTTATCATGTGTTTAATGTTATGTACTTGCCAGATGCCTTTGCTGCCCAGGAGCAAGCATCCGGGGCCCCGAGAGTAAACATTGTGTTGTGCCAGCATCTTGTTTTGTTCCATTTATGATCTTCAGTTCACACTTTAATGTATCAGATTGATTCTGAATTAAAAATTTAGAATTATCCAGTGTATCGTGATTTGTATCGCAATAAGCCCTTGTGCATTGCAAAGTATTGTGATACACTTTAAACACCCAATACCCATCCCTACTATTGACATTGCATCTGCCATGCAGGGAAACATATGCATAGATGCTTTCATCTGACTGTCATGCAGTGAAAACAGGGGTAGGGTTGCAGGGCCGAGAACAGTGCAGACACTCCACACTAACACCAGCAGATTACCAGGGCCCATGTGCACAAAGCAGTCTTATCTACAGCTACTGCTGACCTGTTTTAAAATTATAGTACTTACATTGTTTTGTTCATGTCAGTCCAGTTAAAAAAAGTCATGAAAAGTATTTTTTTAGTTGTGATTTCCAACCAGATTTGATTATCTACGTGACCTTTCCTGTCACCTTCTAAGCCAGTCAGTCTTTATTGGGTAGTGAACAGGCCACAACTAGGCCTACAGTACTTGTGATATACCTTTCTAGTCTGTCAGTCTTTAGTGGGTACGAAACAGTCCACAGCGTGTATTTACACTGTTTCTACTGTTAAATGATGAATTAATTCAGGCTACATTCCACAAAGCAATATTAGCACTAAGACTGCCTAATGTCTGTGTGGAAATATTGCAATAAAGATCACTTTGTGCAAAGAGGACCTGGTTTTGTTTCTACCAAGTTGAAATGTTTAACAATGTTTAATGGTAGCTTAATAGAATGTGAAAGTTAGGATGCATCTCTTGATATAAAGTTCAAAAGTGAAGAATGTATTGAACAAATATTTTGATAAATGTATTGCATCAATTAACATTAGTTCTAAATTTAGAATCTGTAACCTGATGAACCCCAAATTTTGCGGATGTGGATGGGTGACACAGACCTCATCCTACAGATACATGTACCCCGGTAGTAATAATGACATCATGTCTGGTGAAAAGATGTTTTGTTTAAACTGTTGACAGGCCATTTCTAGCACTCCAAGTGAAAGGATGGATTGAAAAAATCTTGTGTCTGCCAGACTAATTTCATTGCCCATTTCATGGCCGAAGCAACCCTGACTAGTGAAAAACAAACAAGATTGAAACTTTGCTAATTGGCATATTTTTTGTTTGTATTAATTTATTTGTTAATTTCAAGAGAAAATTAAGCTGAAATAAATTTGTTTTTTATGCTTTTTTGTAACCTCATGCTTTTTCAACTTATTGACCAAGAAAATCCATAAGACAAGAAAATAATAAATAATAGTGTGATATATTATTATGTATGTATCTTTCTTGAAAGTATGTCATGATATTGTACAACTCCCATGAATCACTGATATTCAACACCCACTCAAGAAAACAACAAATGGTAAAAGTTAAAATAAGTCTGGTCACTTCTACAACATCAACTTGTGTGCTTGTAAGATTGATGTAAAATAAGATCAAATACAATAGTACAAACAAAAGAAAGTGTTATATGTGCTTCTTTGATTTCATCTTCAGAGGTGTTGGCGTTGTAATGTTGGCGAGAACTTTTTCAAGGTATGTCATTGATTTATCAAAGTTTGCCTGAAGTTTATCAAAATATTTGAACACAGTCTTGTCCTCGGTGGTCGTGGTACATTTCATGCCGTAATTAGACACACAGCGCCGGTAGTGATGGAGATAGGCAACATCGGGGTGGCTCTTCACGGGTGTCCAGCGTTCCTCGTTTTGTTTGCTGATATGGTGGATCCCCACCTCGAACACCCTCCGTGGCATCACCATGACCTTGGTTCGAACATGACTAAACTGCTGTGATCTGACCGTGTGGCCCATCGTCAGCAGCCCCGACGGATGGTTGATGCCGTGACTCGGGTCAAAGAAGGCACTAGAGAATGACACCCCGCAATGTTTGTCCCCAATGAGTCCCGGAATAAATTCATTCCATGTTTTTGCAGCAGTATGTGGAATTATAAACTCGTCCACGTCGTTGATGGCCATGTGCTTCATGGTGCTCATTGAGCGATACATGCAGTCGTTATGGGCCAGCAGCTGACCGTGGTACCAGATGGACTTGTCAACAACCTCTTTGGGTAACTTCCAGGGAATGAGCGTCACAAGTTTACGAGAGTGATAATGTTTTAGAATTTCGGCCATTTCATTTGTGATAGAATAATTATAAAAATAGAAATGTTCTGCACCTAATAACATTGAGAGTTCTAAGAACTCGACTAGAATGTCACTCTTGATTTTACCAAACAAAGGTGGTATACAGATACCGTATTCGTATGGTTTTGTAACCATGGCAACAGGGACAATTGGCACCGAGACTAGTCTCTGGCCTGCTATAGTCTTTATCTTCACAGGGCAGAGAGTACCATTTGTGATGGGACACGAGTAGATATACCCACCAAATTGCTTGTTATGATTTTCACACATTTCGTATGGTTTTGTCGACATTTCAGTGCCGTCCCCAAACACACATGTCATGGTGAATTTGTACCGTCTATCTTTGGCAACTAACATGATGAAACGAATAAACTTCTGTTTTTTTCGATCATCCAGATATGCAGAATACACATACACACCCCTCTCGAGTTCCCGGAATCTGCCCACTCCAAAGTCGTCTGATTTCCTCATACAGTTTTTGCCGAGGTCAAGATCCCCGTTGTCATCAACTTTTGGAGGTGTTGTGTTGATGATCAGCTCGCCCTTGACCTTGTCCACCATTTTCTCAAGGTTAGATATTTCTTTGGCCAAATTTTTCACATTATAGTAATTCCTTACCCATCCCTTTAGACCCTCGACACTGGCATTGAAGACCACATCGGGAATTTTCTCTCGTATTGCCGAGGTAGTTGTTTTATCTGGTTCAGTGTCGACAACAGCACTGATTGGTCGATCAACCTGAAGTCGGCTATGGAACAACAGCACCATGCAGAGATACACGCCACACAGCAACAGCAAAAAACGTTTGAAAGTCATTGATCGGAAAAAGTGCTTTTTCATCATGCTTGTGTTTTAATTCAGAGGTTGAAAACTCAGACCGGTGATTATTAGTTTTGACAAGAAAGTTTCAGTTACATGTGAAAACATGCATTATCTCCCTTTGTTTGTGAATAGCAGCCACACTTGCCTGCAGGTATGCAGCTATCACTCGTATTGCCCTGTGTACTGCCTCGTGTACTGCCTCCTCGTATCAGCTGTATTGCCCCGTGTACTGCCTCGTGTACTGCCTCCTCGTATCAGCTGTATTGCCTCGTGTACTGCCTCCTTGTATCAGCTCGTATCACCTCCTCGCATCACCTGTATTGCCTCGTGTACTATCTCGTATCGGCTCGTATCACCTCCACGTATCACCACATGTATTGCAGTTTCTGTGTCTGAGCCAGTTGGGGCTACTTCCTGTTTTAGATATTATGTCCTATGACACAGCCTCCAGTGAACAGACACGACTAGATCATTCACACACTCAGTCAAGTAGTCACAGTTGACAATAATGTTGTAATTCTTAGAAATTGTTCCCAATCTGAGACATTTTGTCCTGTAGTCTTGTAGGGCTCGTTACACCTGGGCCGCGGTCATCCTAACTTGTCATGTTTCTGCCCTGAGTGGTCAAATCTGAAACGGAGAAAGGGAGATATATTGATACAATAAAATAAATATCCTAAGCTACTGGTCCACTTTGTCACACACACACATATGTAGGGCCCCTCAGCCATGTAGAAGTCTGTTTTAGAAGGTCATAACACAGTTGGGATATTTCTTTGGTGATAGTACAGCATAGGTGTGTGGGTGCTTATTCTAGTACAGACAAATGCTGATTTTATAGTGCTAGCCAACTGAAAAACGATACACTACTCAGAGAGTACACTGACTCTGAGCCGACCAGCCCTTGTTTTATCAATGTACTAATAGCATCTTTTGATGTCTTTGGTATGATGTTGCCAGGGATCGAAGCACTGCCTGCTGCTCTACGGGCAGAGACCATCTACCGGGGCACGGCAGGGCAGGGCCTGGTTCCCCTCATGGGTTCCTTGTGAATAGTCTATATTTAGTGTCACTCACTCACTCACTCACTCACTCACTCACTCACTCACCCACATAGATGATTTCTTCGTGATTTGTATTTATGACCAGCTGTAATACCTTAAAATAATCTATTCTGTATTTTGTTGGTATTTGGATGTAAAATCAATGTGAAAATACTCCCACAGTGACAGTTTTATAAGTTCCAGGTATAACAGGGCTGACAGAATGGACTCACTATAAGCTATAAAGTCAATTGGAGATATCCCGTGTAAAATATGACATTTTAAGGACAGATGGAGTGAAAATATGTCTTTATGTGACAGAATAACACACAACAGAGCTGCTCTCCCCTGTTAACAGTAAAAGATGGGACATTGTGGACATATGCCTGTTTTTTGCTCACAAGACGTACATGGAAGATTGTAGAAAAGAGATTGGTTACATGTGTGTTTGTATTGCACAAATAAAACAAATCCTTTTGAAGCCTATCACTTCCATCTCACGAGAAGTATGTTCTGATAATGAAAACTGTAATTAAGACAAGTATCTATGGCAGCATTCCAAAGATCAAAGATTTCATGGCTTTCATTACTTGTCTGTTTAAAGATTAACAGAAGAGAGGAAAGATACCAATAATTTGTGGAAACCTTGCAACTTGCTCTCCCTTAGCTGCTGTTGTGACTTCAATACGGGTTTCTGATTACAGTCGGAATGCTTTGGGAAGGATATGAAAAACCTGATTCCACTATTGCTCAAAAGATACAAGTCCCTTCGGCACGCCAGAAACCTATGATTGTGGGTTCAAATCCCGGTTCACCCCGATAATGTTTCTAGGTTTGTCAGCACCATACCAGTGCTAGTGGGTTTCACCGAAGTGGTAAAACATTGCTTCTTTCCGATTCTATTTATTTCTACTCAAACTATCAAGTTCAGGTCATGTATATTGGAAGATTTCTGAAACTATGTTTGCTGTAGGGCTGGGCTGGGGAACTCAGAACTCCGGCCGGGTAGGTACTGAGTAGGACCCGGGTACCCACAGGACTACCCAGACCCGTAGTTACTCACGTGATATATTGTTTAATGACAAAAGTTATAAAGAACTCTACGTTTAAACTACAAGTCACTAATTTTCACAGTTCTTCCTGACTACTACGCCCATTCCTTCTGACTTTTATATGTTTGAACAAAAATAAAAATTTAGGCAACTACAGTGTATACTCCAGATCGTTTTATACGTGTATCTGAATACATTTTGCCAGGGCTATGGTCAAACTTTTCCTAATCAGACAGTTTGTACCTTCCTCTTGAGACCTACAGCGGGTATCCGGGTGTTTGGGTACTTTTTGTTGTTTAACACCGCCATTTTGAACAGTTCAAAAACACACACTCTCCCTTTCCTGAACACTTCCTATGTAAACTTCCTGAATACAGAAATAGTACCAACCAAACAAACTGTGCTCCCAGAAGTATGAATCATATCAGGCTGCGGTTTGTGACAGTGTTTGAACAGATTGTACTCTAGACTTGTAGCGATGTGGGATCAGCAAACAGCCTCCGCTCACAGGGAAACACGCCCTGTTATGATATATGATGATACTTGTGAAGGGAGGGTTTGACTCGGAGTGACATCATCACTGTTTAGTGATCACAGGGAGACACAAGTCCATGGCTGATTCAGAGTCCAGGCCGGCAGCTCACAATGTGTCTCGACAGTCTTCACTCTTTAGTGTTACCCGGGAAGATCCAGGGTAGAATAGGTCTTCAGCAACCCATGCTTGCACTGAAGATCCAGGGTAGAATAGGTCTTCAGCAACCCATGCTTGCCGTGAAGATCCAGGGTAGAATAGGTCTTCACTCTTTAGTGTTACCCGTGAAGATCCAGGGTAGAATAGGTCTTCAGCAACCCATGCTTGCCGTGAAGATCCAGGGTAGAATAGGTCTTCAGCAACCCATGCTTGCCGTGAAGATCCAGGGTAGTATAGGTCTTCAGCAACCCATGCTTGCCGTGAAGATCCAGGGTAGAATAGGTCTTCAGCAACCCATGCTTGCCGTGAAGATCCAGGGTAGAATAGGTCTTCAGCAACCCATGCTTGCCGTAAAAGCAACTAAGCTTGTCATTAGAGGCAACTAACGGGATCAGGTGTTCAGACTTGCTGGCTATGTTGATGCATGTCATAGTATCACAATTGCCTGGATCAATGCTCATGATGACAGTCACTGGATTGTCTGGTCCAAACTTGATTATATACAGTCTGCCGTCATATAGCTGGAATATTGCTGAGTGAGTCTGTAGTGTACATAAATGCCATCTGCTTCATGATGTGACAACACACAGCACACAAGGAGGACATTCCCCTCTGTCTCATTCCAGTTAATAAACCAAGTTTTACAATTAGGAACAAGAGCAGGGAACACGTATAGTGACTTTCCTCATCTGTAGGGACTCGGGGCCACAAGATGATGTGAGATTTATGTATTAATAATTCTCCTTTTAAATATGCATTTTTACCATTTTGAACCAAAATAACTGAACATTACAATGCTCAGGGACGCATTTATCATGCTTGTCAAGGCTGCAGTGCTTGCTTCCTCTTCCTAGTTGGTTGGCATAAGGTCCACAGTCATCATGGTAACTTCGAAAATTGTAATGACATGGAAACATAGATGTTCACATGTTGTACCCATGTGGAGAATAAAACTCACACCTGATGAGGCTGTCACCACTCACCTATCAAACTGACCATGGGACAGACAGATGAAGTGAGATATGAACATCTTTGAGGAAATTATGAATGAATTATTAGAGATTCCTCCAGTCCCCCTCACTCACTCACTAAACACCCCGTCACACATCATCTTGTTATTTCCCAGTACCTACAGATGAAGAAAGTCGATATGAGTGTTCGCGTCTTTCTTGACTTGATGGAGCACATCATATTCATATATGCTACTTCAACAGTTATGCCGGGGTGGTGGGGTAGCCTAGTGGTTAAAGTGTTCGCTCGTCATGCCGAAGACCCTGGTTCTATTCCCCACGAGTACAATGTGTGATGCCCATTTCTGGTGTCTCCTGTCGTGATATTGCTGTAATATTGCTAAAAGCGGCGTAAAACCATACTCACTCACTCATTCGCTGAGTCAGGTATGTGGAAACATGCCTTCAACAACAAAATACAAATATATTAACAAGAAAATGCCTCCCACTCACAATTCATAAAAAATTGATTAACTTTTCTTTTTGTGGCCTGAAAGAAGCAGTGTGGCACTGCCCTACAGTCCCGTGTTTGGCGTGATGGATGACTTCACTACAGTCCCGTCTTTTGGCGTGATGGATGACTTCACCACAGTCCCGTGTTTCCGGTGATGGATGACTGCACTACAGTCCCGTCTTTTGGCGTGATGGATGACTTCACTACCGTCCCGTGTTTCCCGTGATGGATGACTTCACTACAGTCCCGTGTTTCCCGTGATGGATGACTGCACTACAGTCCCGTCTTTTGGCGTGACGGGTGACTTCACTACAGTCCGGTGTTTCCTGTGATGGATGACTTCACTACAGTCCCGTGTTTCCCGTGATGGATGACTTCACTACAGTCCCGTCTTTTGGCGTGATGGATGACTTCACTACAGTCCCGTGTTTCCCGTGATGGATGACTTCACTACAGTCCCGTGTTTGGCGTGATGGATGACTTCACTACAGTCCCGTGTTTCCCGTGATGGATGACTTCACTACAGTCCCGTGTTTCCCGTGATGGATGACTTCACTACAGTCCCGTGTTTCCCGTGATGGATGACTGCACTACAGTCCCGTCTTTTGGCGTGATGGATGACTTCACTACAGTCCCGTGTTTCCCGTGATGGATGACTGCACTACAGTCCCGTCTTTTGGCGTGATGGATGACTTCACTACAGTCCGGTGTTTCCCGTGATGGATGACTTCACTACAGTCCCGTGTTTCCCGTGATGGATGACTTCACTACAGGCCCGTGTTTCCCGTAATGGATGACTTCACTACAGTCCCGTGTTTGGCGTGACGGGTGACTTCACTACAGTCCCGTGTTTGGCGTGACGGATGACTTCACTACAGTCCCGTGTTTGGCGTGACGGGTGACTTCATTACAGTCCCGTGTTTGGCGTGACGGATGACTTCACTACAGTCCCGTGTTTGGCGTGACGGATGCCTTCACTACAGTCCCGTGTTTGGCGTGACGGATGACTTCACTACAGTCCGGTGTTTCCTGTGATGGATGACTTCACTACAGTCCCGTGTTTGGCGTGACGGATGACTTCACTACAGTCCCGTGTTTGGCGTGACGGATGACTTCACTACAGTCCCGTGTTTGGCGTTACGGGTGACTTCACTACAGTCCCGTGTTTGGCGTGACGGTTGATTTTACTACAGTCCCATGTTTGGCTTGATGGATGACTTCACTACAGTCCGGTGTTTCCTGTGATGGATGACTGCACTACAGTCCCGTGTTTGGCGTGACGGGTGACTTCACTACAGTCCCGTGTTTGGCGTGACGGATGACTTCACTACAGTCCCGTGTTTGGCGTGACGGATGACTTCACTACAGTCCCGTGTTTGGCGTGACGGATGACTTCACTACAGTCCCGTGTTTCCCTTGATGGGGGACTTCACTACAGTCCCGTGTTTCCCGTGATGGGGGACTTCACTACAGTCCCGTGTTTGGCGTGATGGATGACTTCACTACAGATTGCCAGATTGATCTCCTGTTTACTACAAACAAATAAACTCATGAACATGAGGGTGGGGCTGTTTCAATATGAAATTATTATTCTGGTCAATTCTGGTAAGCAATATGTTGTGACTTAGGTGTTATTTTATAACTATGCCCAGCCAGCTGTTCAGTGAAACACACACCACTGATTACAGAACAGGAATACTTGAAATAATGATGAGCATCAGATGGAGTGAGTGAGGGAGGGAGTTTGTCTCCAGACACCTGTAAACCGAATCAGTAGAGTCCAGAAGAAATGTCAGGCTCACAAATCCCATGTTTCTTTCACATATTGCAACTGGGGAAAAATGCTTTAGAGAAAATAATTTTGATATCCCGCCCTGGAGAATTACTCATTACGTCAGAGATCGGAGTCCCTTTAAGAGGATTGCAATCCCAGAAATATTTATAGATAGATAGATGAGATGAAAGTCAAGATATATCTATATATTTGGGGGCTTCTAATCCCAGCATTATTATTCATTTTGTGATGTTTTTAAGCCCTTCTGAACTTCTGTCAGTCTGTTAGATAAATGGACAGATTATTCCATCAGTTTGTGAAATGACAGGCACTTAAATAAATGCCTAAGTGAATCACATTTTACACATTGACTGTAACATTTATACACGCTTACAAATGAAAAGGCTTGTGAAGATAATGACAGTGTCATCTGTCTCGTGTCGAAGAACTTCCCAATGAATGCATAAAGAAACTGGAGTGATTCTGTTCAATGCCACAAAATGAATGAGTAGAAAATGCAAACATTGTAACTACAACTGTTTACTGTAAATGTAAATCGAAATCTTCCTTGTTCACAGGCAACAATCAGTGTACAGAAATGCGTAGAGATATTTCCTCAAAGTCTATTCCTGTTTCATGTCACGCTCAGTTGCCTTAGCTAGGAAATGGACACATGACAGCAGATGCTAGCGGGCAGTGTTAGACAGACAGCCTAGTGCCCCTTTAACCATGTCAATCAACCCAACAGCACACTCACTTTTGTTTCACAAGTCCCCAGTCCATGATCTCTGACAATACACTAATTCTCACCTAGCAATGTTTGTTAGCTGCAGGTTCAATATCATAAACAGCGTGGGAAAGCTTTGTGTTCAATCTGATAATATTCATGCAGTATTCAAGGGTATACAGTCTTGCCTTCGTGCTGAAGCGGCTTCCATGAGGTTGAAAAAGTACAGTCACAAGAAAATTAAACATTGAACATAACAAGATATTTATAAGTGTTGTATCAACCCCTGATATCTTTACACAGGGTAATTGTCCTACCAACCCATTGATATATTCACACAAGATAACTGTCCTATCAACCACATATACCTTCACACAGGGTAATTGTCCTATCAACCCATTGATATACTCACACAAGATAACTGTCCTATCAACCACATATACCTTCACACAGGGTAATTGTCCTATCAACCCTGATATCTTCACACAGGATAATTGTCCTGTCAACCCTGATATCTTCACACAAGGTATTAACTGTCCTCACAACCCCGATATCTTCACACAAGGTATTAACTGTCCTCACAACCCTGATATCTTCACACAAGGTATTAACTGTCCTCACAACCCCGATATCTTCACACAGGATAAGTGTCCTATCAACCCCGATATCTTCACACAGGATTATTGTCCTATCAACCTTGATATCTTCACACAGGATTATTGTCCTATCAACCTTGATATCTTCACACAAGGTATTAACTGTCCTCACAACCCTGATATCTTCACACAGGATTATTGTCCTATCAACCTTGATATCTTCACACAAGGTATTAACTGTCCTATCAGCCCTGATATCTTCACACAAGGTATTAACTGTCCTCACAACCCTGATATCTTCACACAAGGTATTAACTGTCCTCACAACCCCGATATCTTCACACAAGGTATTAACTGTCCTCACAACCCTGATATCTTCACACAAGGTATTAACTGTCCTCACAACCCCGATATCTTCACACAGGATAAGTGTCCTATCAACCTTGATATCTTCACACAGGATTATTGTCCTATCAACCTTGATATCTTCACACAAGGTATTAACTGTCCTCACAACCCTGATATCTTCACACAGGATTATTGTCCTATCAACCTTGATATCTTCACACAAGGTATTAACTGTCCTATCAGCCCTGATATCTTCACACAAGGTATTAACTGTCCTCACAACCCTGATATCTTCACACAAGGTATTAACTGTCCTATCAGCCCTGATATCTTCACACAAGGTATTAACTGTCCTCACAACCCCGATATCTTCACACAAGGTATTAACTGTCCTATCAGCCCTGATATCTTCACACAAGGTATTAACTGTCCTCACAACCCCGATATCTTCACTCAAGGTATTAACTGTCCTATCAACCCTGATATCTTCACACAGGATAATTGTCCTATCAACCCTGATATCTTCACACAGGATAATTGTCCTATCCACCCCGATATCTTCACACAAGATAATTGTCCTATCGACCCAGATATCTTCACACAAGGTATTAACTGTCCTATCGACCCTGATATCTTCACACAAGGTATTAACTGTCCTCACAACCCTGATATCTTCACACAGGATAATTGTCCTATCAACCCTGATATCTTCACACAGGATAATTGTCCTATCCACCCCGATATCTTCACACAAGATAATTGTCCTATCGACCCAGATATCTTCACACAAGGTATTAACTGTCCTATCGACCCTGATATCTTCACACAAGGTATTAACTGTCCTCACAACCCTGATATCTTCACACAAGGTATTAACTGTCATATCAACCCTGATATCTTTACACAAGGTATTAACTGTCCTCACAACCCCGATATCTTCACACAGGATAATTGTCCTATCAACCCCGATATCTTCACACAGGATAATTGTCCTATCCACCCCGATATCTTCACACTGGATAATTGTCCTATCAACCCTGATATTTTCACACAAGGTATTAACTGTCCTATCAACCCTGATATATTCACACAATGATTTTAACAAATATTGGTTTCTTTTTAAGATGACCTACACATGTCTTAATTATATATATTGGCCTTATTTCATCACCTAGACGATGGAATGACCCCTATGAGCAAAGTGTTTACAGCTAAAAGAAGTAGATGGATTTCACTGTAAGGTTGAAGAAGTGTTTTTAGATCTTCTTATCTGGCCTATCTTTGGCAACAGAAAGATTTGTATCATGTCTGAACACAGCTGTCCTCGACATGGCCAATCAATCATTCTGACACCAACAAGTAATGAACAAAATAAAATATCTACTGACCTATCTCATCCCCTGCTAGTTATTTGAAACAGCTCAGTTGTGGGCTAAATATATGTATTGTGTATGCTTTAAAAAACTTTCAGGAAAGAAAAATAAATCTTGTACAATTGACCGGGGTAATAATGTGGTGTGGCAATATGTGCACAATAAATGGCCTGTTGTCATCTACTAATGTCAATGTACAGTATTTCCAGCAATATTCCAGCTGTATGACGGCGGTCTGTAAGTTATCAAGACTGGATCAGACAATCCAGTGATTGACATCATGAGCATCGATCCACGCGATTGGGGTACAATAACATGCATCAAACCAAGTCAACGAGCCTGACCACCTGATCCTGTTAGTCTCCTCTTACGACAAGCATAGTCGTCTTTCATGGCAAGCATGGGTTGCTGAAAACCTACTCTACCCCGGATCTTCACGGGTCTGCTGATCCCAGTTCAACTGTAGATGGTCTATGGGGATGGAGAAATGCAGCCTTGGTCACAGACACTACGTCTCCGTACCAGGCCTTCTTATGGGATCTCCTTACCAAGTCTCCTTATAAGATCATCTTACTTGGTCTGCTGGATCTCATCAGATCTCCTTACCAAGTCTCCTTATAAGATCATCTTACTTGGTCTGCTGGATCTCATCAGATCTCCTTACCAAGTCTCCTTATAAGATCATCTTACTTGGTCTGCTGGATCTCATCAGATCTCCTTACCAAGTCTCCTTATAAGATCATCTTACTTGGCCTGCTGGATCTAATCAGATCTCCTTACCAAGTCTCCTTTTCAGATCATGACAGGTCTTGTCAGGTCTCCCATATGGATTTCCCTACTAGATCTCCTGACGAGTCTCCTTACATGTTTTTAAGGGGGTATTAGAATGAGAACCGTCTGTGAGTGCCTCCATCCATGCATCGGTTCATGCAAGATATTGTTTCTGTGGCAGATCATGAAAACCGTACAGTACTCCTTTACCAGACTTAGCACATAGATAGGTCTGGAGGTGAACCGGTGCCTTTTGGTAGTTTGGGAGTTTTAAAAAGTGTATTTTTTTAGTTTCCATGTCAACAACTTTGATTCAGACTAAAAATGGCAGTAGTTATGAAGTCAGTTAACATTGCAGGGATATCGGACATCGATAACTTTGTCCTCTTAATTTTATTTGAATAGGTTCACTCAAATGATTTATTGTTATGCATGTGTTTGACGGCATTATCGTATGTACAGGTGATTTCCATCTCCATAGTTTTGTACCAGTAATTCCAGCATGATGATATTGATTGCTGTTTATAATAAATGCCTAGTATAAAGTGTAATGGGATATACAATCTAAATATAAAATGATCCTGCCTAGCAATCATATATCTTTTTTAAAATCAACATTTACAGTGAGTTTTAAACCAAGTTTCCTTGCTCCAGCCAAGAGCTCAATCGATTTGATTCTTTTACAGCATGATCCACAAGATTATCAACTTGTCCCTCAACTACCAGGGCCTCACAATATGGGGTGCAAGAAAATATTTCAGTCTAAAAATTGGTAATACAATGTAGATTTAATCCATCACAAATGATTATAATAAACATGATGTATTATGAAGTATTAACAACAATATTCCCCTTTGAAGGTTAAAGTAGAATTAGTCAAAGCCTTCTATTACAATTCCTGTAGATGTACTCTAACAGATAATGGATGTCTCAGCCCTAATGTGGAAATAACATTTTCCACTGTCGACAAGTGTTTTAAAAGTATCAAATAATAATAAATGATATGATATATTACTTATATTAAAACATTTGCACAAATTTCAAAATAATACATCTTGTATAATGTTCAAATATCTACAGTATCCAGCTCATCTGAGGAGAGTGTTAATTTGCAATGAATGCCTGTCCATAGCTCATCTATGGAGAGTGTTAATTTGCAATGAATGCCTGTCCATAGCTCATCTAAGGAGAGTGTTAATTTGCAATGAATACCTGTCCATAGTTCATCTAAGGAGAGTGTTAATTTGCAATGAATGCCTGTCCATAGCTCATCTAAGGAGAGTGTTAATTTGCAATGAATGCCTGTCCATAGCTCATCTAAGGAGAGTGTTAATTTGCAATGAATGCCTGTCCATAGCTCATCTAAGGAGAGTGTTAATTTGCAATGAATGCCTGTCCATAGCTCATCTAAGGAGAGTGTTAATTTGCAATGAATACCTGTCCATAGTTCATCTAAGGAGAGTGTTAATTTGCAATGAATACCTGTCCATAGTTCATCTAAGGAGAGTGTTAATTTGCAATGAATACCTGTCCATAGTTCATCTAAGGAGAGTGTTAATTTGCAATGAATGCCTGTCCATAGCTCATCTAAGGAGAGTGTTAATTTGCAATGAATGCCTGTCCATAGCTCATCTAAGGAGAGTGTTAATTTGCAATGAATGCCTGTCCATAGCTCATCTAAGGAGAGTGTTAATTTGCAATGAATGCCTGTCCATAGCTCATCTAAGGAGAGTGTTAATTTGCAATGAATGCCTGTCCATAGCTCATCTAAGGAGAGTGTTAATTTGCAATGAATGCCTGTCCATAGCTCATCTAAGGAGAGTGTTAATTTGCAATGAATGCCTGTCCATAGCTCATCTAAGGAGAGTGTTAATTTGCAATGAATGCCTGTCCATAGCTCATCTAAGGAGAGTGTTAATTTGCAATGAATACCTGTCCATAGTTCATCTAAGGAGAGTGTTAATTTGCAATGAATACCTGTCCATAGTTCATCTAAGGAGAGTGTTAATTTGCAATGAATGCCTGTCCATAGTTCATCTAAGGAGAGTGTTAATTTGCAATGAATGCCTGTCCATAGCTCATCTAAGGAGAGTGTTAATTTGCAATGAATGCCTGTCCATAGCTCATCTAAGGAGAGTGTTAATTTGCAATGAATGCCTGTCCATAGCTCATCTAAGGAGAGTGTTAATTTGCAATGAATGCCTGTCCATAGCTCATCTAAGGAGAGTGTTAATTTGCAATGAATGCCTGTTCATAGCTCATCTAAGGAGAGTGTTAATTTGCAATGAATGCCTGTCCATAGCTCATCTAAGGAGAGTGTTAAATTGCAATGAATGCCTGTCCATAGCTCATCTAAGGAGAGTGTTAATTTGCAATGAATGCCTGTCCATAGCTCATCTGAGGAGAGTGTTAATTTGCAATGAATGCCTGTCCATAGCTCATCTAAGGAGAGTGTTAATTTGCAATGAATGCCTGTCCATAGCTCATCTGAGGAGAGTGTTAATTTGCAATGAATGCCTGTCCATAGCTCATCTAAGGAGAGTGTTAATTTGCAATGAATGCCTGTCCATAGCTCATCTGAGGAGAGTGTTAAATTGCAATAAATACCTGCCCATAGCTCATCTGAGGAAAGTGTTAAATTGCAACCAATACCTGTCCATAGCTCATCTGAGGAGAGTGTTAAATCGCAATGAATACCTGTCCATAGCTCATCTGAGGAGAGTGTTAAATTGCAATGAATACCTGTCCATAACTCATCTGAAGGAAGTGTTAAATCTCAATCAATACCTGTCCGTAGCTCACCTGACCGGGTCACAGTGTGAGATGTCAACAGGGTAATCGGCCGCCTGACGAGGGAGGGAGGGTGCATGACGTGCATGGAGCCAACACAAACAGGTAAATCCCACCAGCCTTACCTTAATCATCAGCAAACACTGTACACCAGTATCTCTGATGCACCGGCTTTAGGCAGGGCCGTGAAGGATTCTCACAACCGCCATCCGATAATTAGCTAGCTGAATGGATTATGAGAGATGGTAAATACTGATGTTTGCTTCACATGAGATGTCTCAATGGGTTTAGAGGCACAACACTCAAATGTGACTTTTCAAAGTGTTCGTCCTCTATTCCAACTGTTGTGTTTTTGTAGGAATAACAGTTTGCCATCCCTAATGGCTAATACCAATACAATGGGAGGTGTGTGGTCCTCCTCCGACGACATCACCTGTCTCTGTAACACAGTCAAGTTTTCAAGTGCACTTGTCACACTCATTTCGGGATTTGACAATATAAGGGAAACGCTAACTTGAGAAGTGTTGAGAAGTTTGTTAAAGTATGTTTTTGCTTTGAGAAAGTTCGTTCTTTAGTGTCTCTGTGCACTTATATTCATCTGAACCTCACAGGCAGCTTAGGTTGTATACTTCCCATGAAGCTGAGAATGAAAATCGAGTGCACACTGATCCAGTGACTAGGATAATAATAAGATTTACCATGGTGTAATCTCATTTGAGCAGTTAAAAATTCGAAAGTGCTCTACAAAATATAATACCATACTTTATTATTTCATAATTCATCTTTGATGTAAGAAGAGTGGGTTGCATCACATTTCAAGTTGTTGATTATCATCGTATTTCAAGTTGTTGATTATCATCGTATTTCAAGTTGTTGATTATCATCATATTTCAAGTTGTTGATTATCATCGTATTTCAAGTTGTTGATTATGCTCGTATTTCAAATAGTTGATTATCATCGTATTTCAAGTTGTTGATTATCATCATATTTCAAGTTGTTGATTATCATCATATTTCAAATTGTTGATTATCATCGTATTTCAAGTTGTTGATTATCATCATATTTCAAGTTGTTGATTATCATCGTATTTCAAATTGTTGATTATCATATTTCAAGTTGTTGATTATCATGGTATTTCAAATTGTTGATTATCATCATATTTCAAGTTGTTGATTATCATCGTATTTCAAGTTGTTGATTATCATCATATTTCAAGTTGTTGATTATCATCATATTTCAAGTTGTTGTTTATCATCGTATTTCAAGTTGTTGATTATCATCATATTTCAAGTTGTTGATTATCATCATATTTCAAGTTGTTGATTATCATCGTATTTCAAGTTGTTGATTATCATCGTATTTCAAGTTGTTGATTATCTTCGTATTTCAAGTTGTTGATTATCATCATATTTCAAGTTGTTGATTATCATTGTATTTCAAGTTGTTGATTATCATCGTATTTCAAGTTGCTGATTATCATCGTATTTCAAATTGTTGATTATCATCATATTTCAAATTGTTGATAATGATTGAATTTCAAATTGTTGATTATGATTGTATTTCAAATTGTTGATTACCTCGTATTTCAAGTTGTTGATTATCATCGTATTTCAAATTGTTGATAATGATTGTATTTCAAATTGTTGATTATGATTGTATTTCAAATTGTTGATTACCTCGTATTTCAAGTTGTTGATTATCTTCGTATTTCAAGTTGTTGATTATCATCATATTTCAAATTGTTGATAATGATTGTATTTCAAATTGTTGATTATGATTGTATTTCAAATTGTTGTTTATCATCGTATTTCAAATTGTTGATTGTCATCGTATTTCAAATTGTTGATTATCATCGTATTTCAAATTGTTCATATGAGTAACATGTTTGTGAACAATATTAATAACACAATGTCATGTCTCCATGGAAATGTTATAAGAGTAGCAAGTATGGTTTGTTGTTTCTGTTAATCAGAACAAATAAAGTAGACCAAGAAACAGTTCTCAAGTATCAATGCCTGTGTTCTTCAAACTTATGTTGTTTTTAAATTTCCCTCTTGAACCTTTAGCGGGTGTTATGTGCATAAGGTGTGTTATTTACTTCCTCCCATCGGGGACCACACTGTCAAACCTGGTAAATACCCTTACATGGGCAAACTAGAAAAACTGTATTAGAAAGGTTTCCAACCACCCAAGGTAATTTATTTCAACTTCAGAAGAAAACAAACCTTGACTCTGGACTTCATAAGAATGTCAACTATAAGGGTTACACTATTTTTCAGGGCATTATCATTTGCAGAAGCCCGAGGTCTTCCATGAAAAGACAGAGGGCTTCTGCAAATGATAATGCCCTTAAAAATAGCGTTACCGTTATCTTAGCTGAAATGGATGGAATTTATCAGATAAAAAGAAACAACAATATCGGTTTGGAAACATTTCCTACACTCAACACTATTGTCACTGACCCCCTTTTACAAATATGGAAACGTCAGAGAACAAACCAGGTGACGTCACTATTGAACGTGACGTCACTCATCCCTATCGTATGACGTGACCTAAAAAGGGCAGTGATAATGGCCAGTCATCAAGCCATGTAAGGGCATTATCAAGTAACAGGCTGCTATTCTGCTGTGAACTAGTGATGGGGCTACTATTCTACTGTGACTATTAATGGGGCTACTATTCTACTGTGAACTCGTGATAGGGCTGCTATTTTACTGTGACTATTAATGGGGCTGCCATTCTACTGTGAACTTGTGATAGGGCTACTATTCTACTGTGACTATTAATGGGGCTGCTATTCTACTGTGAAAATATTGATGGGGTGACGATTCTACTGTGAACTATGGATGGGTGACTATTCGCCTGTGAACTATTGATAGGGCTACTAGTCTACTGTGAGCTATTGATGGGGCTTCTATTCCTTTGTGATCATAAATGAGGCTGCTTTTCTACTTTGAGCTATTGATGGGGCTACTAGTCTACTGTCAACTATTGATAGGTGAGTATTCTGTGAACTATTGATAGGGCTACTATTCTGTGAACTGTTTATGGAGCTACTAGTCTACTGTGAGCTAGTGATAGGGCTACTATTCAACTGTGAACTAGTGATAGGGCTACTATTCTACTGTGAACTATTGATGGGGCGGCTATTCTACTGTGAACTATTGATGGGGCTGCTACTATTCTTCTGTGAACTAGTGATAAGGCTACTATTCTCCTGTGAGCTAGTGATAGGGCTACTATTCTACTGTGAACTATTGATGGGGCTGCTATTCTACTGTGAACTATTGATGGGGCCGCTACTATTCTACTGTGAACTAGTTATAGGGCTATTATTCTACTGTGAGCTAGTGATAGGCTACTATTCTACTGTGAACTATTGATGGGGCTACTATTCTACTGTGAACTATTGATGGGGCTGCTATTCTAATGTGAACTATTGATGGGGCTGCTACTATTCTACTGTGAACTAGTGATAAGGCTACGATTCTACTTTGAGCTAGTGATAGGGCTACTATTCTACTGTGAACTATTGATGGGGCTGCTATTCTACTGTGAACTATTGATGGGGCTGCTACTATTCTTCTGTGAACTAGTGATAAGGCTACTATTCTACTGTGAGCTAGTGATAGGGCTACTATTCTACTGTGAACTATTGATGGGGCTGCTATTCTACTGTGAACTATTGATGGGGCCGCTACTATTCTACTGTGAACTAGTGATAAGGCTACTATTCTATTGTGAGCTAGTGATAGGGCTACTATTCTACTGTGAACTATTGATGGGGCTGCTATTCTACTGTGAACTATTGATGGGGCCGCTACTATTCTACTGTGAACTAGTGATAAGGCTACTATTCTACTGTGAGCTAGTGATAGGGCTACTATTCTGTGAACTGTTTATGGAGCTACTAGTCTACTGTGAGCTAGTGATAGGGCTACTATTCAACTGTGAACTAGTGATAGGGCTACTATTCTACTGTGAACTATTGATGGGGCTGCTATTCTACTGTGAACTATTGATGGGGCTGCTACTATTCTTCTGTGAACTAGTGATAAGGCTACTATTCTCCTGTGAGCTAGTGATAGGCTACTATTCTACTGTGAACTATTGATGGGGCTGCTATTCTACTGTGAACTATTGATGGGGCCGCTACTATTCTACTGTGAACTAGTTATAGGGCTACTATTCTACTGTGAGCTAGTGATAGGCTACTATTCTTCTGTGAACTATTGATGGGGCTACTATTCTACTGTGAACTATTGATGGGGCTGCTATTCTACTGTGAACTATTGATGGGGCTGCTACTATTCTACTGTGAACTAGTGATAAGGCTACGATTCTGCTTTGAGCTAGTGATAGGGCTACTATTCTACTGTGAACTATTGATGGGGCTGCTATTCTACTGTGAACTATTGATGGGGCTGCTACTATTCTTCTGTGAACTAGTGATAAGGCTACTATTCTACTGTGAGCTAGTGATAGGGCTACTATTCTACTGTGAACTATTGATGGGGCTGCTATTCTACTGTGAACTATTGATGGGGCCGCTACTATTCTACTGTGAACTAGTGATAAGGCTACTATTCTACTGTGAGCTAGTGATAGGGCTACTATTCTACTGTGAACTATTGATGGGGCTGCTATTCTACTGTGAACTATTGATGGGGGCCGCTACTATTCTACTGTGAACTAGTTATAGGGCTACTATTCTACTGTGAGCTAGTGATAGGCTACTATTCTACTGTGAACTATTGATGGGGCTACTATTCTACTGTGAACTATTGATGGGGCTGCTATTCTAATGTGAACTATTGATGGGGCTGCTACTATTCTACTGTGAACTAGTGATAAGGCTACGATTCTACTTTGAGCTAGTGATAGGGCTACTATTCTACTGTGAACTATTGATGGGGCTGCTATTCTACTGTGAACTATTGATGGGGCTGCTACTATTCTTCTGTGAACTATTGATAGGGCTACTATTCTACTGTGAACTAGTGATAGGGCTACTATTCTACTGTGAACTATTGATAGGGCTGCTATTCTACTGTGAACTAGTGATAGGGCTACTATTCTACTGTGAACTATTGATGGGGCTACTATTCTACAGTGAACTCTTGATGGGGCTACTATTCTTCTGTGAACTAATGATGGGGCTACTATTCTTCTGTGAGCTATTGATGGGGCTATTATTCTGTGAACTATTGAAATTGGAAATCCCTCCCCTGTGAGAGTTCCAGTGGAGAGTCAGTCGCTTGTTGCCCTACATGTTGAGAGCGCTGACAGACTTGAGGATCAAACAGCCATAAATCCTCTTGATTTCATCAACACGAGGACTCCAGGTCAGCGTACTGTCCAAGTGTGACATCTTACCTCAGTGGGGTGGGTCATTGCTGTAGATGTCAGCCATCTGTTGCCATATCTCAGACTCTGTTATTTACGGGGCTGTGACATGGTATAGATGGACTTTTGCTCACAACGCATAAAACAACATTTCGTCACTGCTTGATTAAAACACCTGCTTTGTGTAACTGCCTGCCATGAATAAATGTTTGGCGTGGATGGCTGCAACATTTATCACCTGCGTAGACTCACCACCGAGTCAGGTGTGCACCGAATGAAGAGTCAATGGATGCTGCACATGACCAGGCAGTAAAGTTCAGAAAATATGCACGTTGCATAAACACCTGCTTCAGTGGCATGGTTTTGTTGTGGTCTTCTGTTTAAGTACATTTGGGTTGGCTCATGTTAGAAGCTATTGATAGACACTGGTAGCTTCTGGTAGATATTGAAAGATATTGTAAATATTTGTAGATATTGTAAGATATTGTAAATAGTGGTAGATACTAGAAAATGTTGTAAATAGTGGTAGATACTAGAAAATGTTGTAAATAGTGGTAGATATTGGAAGATATTGTAAATAGTGGTAGATACTAGAAAATTTTGTTAATAGTGGTAGATACTAGAAAATGTAAATAGTGGTAGATATTGGAAGATATTGTAAATAGTGGTAGATACTAGAAAATGTTGTAAATAGTGGTAGATACTAGCAAATGTTGTAAATAGTGGTAGATATTGGAAGATATTGTAAATAGTGGTAGATACTAGAAAATGTTGTAAATAGTGGTAGATATTGGAAGAGATTGTAAATAGTGGTAGATACTAGAAAATGTTGTAAATAGTGGTAGATACTGGTAGAGATAGTCAGGACAAGCTCTGGTCGGTACATGATGGAGAGGTACAACTGTGTTGTGCCCAATGGCCTTGTGTGTGTTGTGCCCCATGACCTTGTGTGTGTTGTGCCCAATGGCCTTGTGTGTGTTGTGCCCAATGGCCTTGTGTGTGTTGTGCCCCATGTCCTGGTGTGTGTTGTGCCAGTGTTTCTCCTGCTATCTGCATGACAACCATGTCCTGGTGTGTGTTGTGCCAGTGTTTCTCCTGCTATCTGCATGACAACCATGTCCTGGTGTGTGTTGTGCCAGTGTTTCTCCTGCTCTCTGCACGACAACCCATGTCCTAGTGTGTGTTGTGCCAGTGTTTCTCCTGCTCTCTGCATGACAACCCATGTCCTGGTGTGTGTTGTGCCAGTGTTTCTCCTGCTTTCTGCATGACAACCCATGTCCTGGTGTGTGTTGTGCTAGTGTTTCTCCTGCTATCTTCATGACAACCCATGTCCTGGTGTGTGTTGAGCCAGTGTTTCTCCTGCTTTCTGCATGACAACCCATGTCCTGGTGTGTGTTGTGCCAGTGTTTCTCCTGCTCTCTGCATGACAATCCTGCCTGCCCATGTTCAGGTCAAAACAACCTGCACTAAAATGGGAATCCAGAAATGTTCTCCAAGACAAACCTCCAGATTCTTGTTGAGTCTGAGATCAAACAGACTTTGAAGGATTGGACATTGGGGAGGCTGACATTTGACAAGACCTTCAATTATAAAACATAGAGGCCCAAGTGGTATTCATATTTTTATCACAATAACAAATAAATAATGAACCTCTTGTCACAAATCTCAAAAAGTGTCTTTCTTAACGGGTGTGCAGCCCTGTTCCTGAAAATACTGGGGAAGAAAATAATTTGAAATTTACAAAAAGAAAGAAATTGTTCACAGAACAATAACAAAAATATTATTGCCTGGCTCCTTTCTTCAGAGAAACAACAAATGTCTTATAAATGTGCTGAGTGAAACAGTCAAACAAAACACATCCCACCCCAACCCCCACCCCTCTCAGTACAGAAGACACCAGTAGGACTGTACCAGGTAGTGCTGTATGCTCAGTGGGAAATGTCATCTCTTGTCAGTAGATCAAATCTTTATAATGTTTTTACTTGTTGTTTAAGCAGGATTTGCCTGTAGCAATAACAGAGTTAACAAAACCCTCCACTAAGTCTCACACTTTTATTGCCAGATCCCCCCCTCAAGCTTCAGCCTGGATGAGAAATGCTAGCTCCATCTATACATTACATACAGCACTCTGTCCCTTGGCTTACAACCTCACACTTGATGTTATCATATTCAACACGTGGGCTGCCAGCTCTCGGTCTGGGCAGGTCTGTCAGAAACTTATGATCCTGGGTTCAAATCTGGGTTTACCCTGTTTATGTTTCTAGGTGTGTTGCACTAGACCCATGCTCATCAGCCTTCAAACTTCCCACTTTCCCGAGACTGAACTGTGCTGCGGACAGTTAAATATCCAATGATGGTAGTCCTCAGTGACTAGTGTTTGTTTGTTTGTTTGTTTGTTTGTTTGTTTGTTTGTTTGAGGCCAGATGTTTGTTTCTGTGTTGTTTAACGCTGCACTCAGAAATAGTCCAGCTATATGACAGTGCATCACTTGCTTGATAAAGGTGTTAGGATCTACACCGAAACGTCGCACTAATTGTAATAAAGAAGTTGTTCATCCGTAGAACTCGTCTTACTTTATATGACAGTGGTCTGTAAATAATAAAGTCTGGACCAGACATTCCAGTGATTGACATCATGAGCATCAATTGGGATACGATGACATGCATCAAAAAAGTCAGCGAGCCTGACCACTCGAACCCATTAGTCGCCTCTTATGACAAGCCTAGTTTCCTATTACAACAAGCCTAGTCTCCTATTACGACAAGCCTAGTTTCCTATTACGGCAAGCCTAGTTTCCTATTATGACAAGCCTAGTTTCCTATTACAACAAGCCTAGTTTCCTATTACGGCAAGCCTAGTCTCCTATTACTGCAAGCCTAGTTTCCTATTACGACAAGCCTAGTTTCCTATTACGGCAAACCTAGTTTCCTATTACGACAACCCTAGTTTTCTATTACAGCAAGCCTAGTCTCCTATTACGGCAAGCATAGTTTCCTATTACGACAAGCCTAGTTTCCTATTACGGCAAGCCTAGTTTCCTATTATGACAAGCCTAGTTTCCTATTACGACAACCCTAGTTTCCTATAACGGCAAGCCTAGTCTCCTATTACGACAAGCCTAGTCTCCTATTACGACAAGCCTAGTCTCCTATTACAGCAAGCCTAGTTTCCTATTACGACAACCCTAGTTTCCTATTACGGCAAGCCTAGTCTCCTATTACGGCAAGCCTAGTTTCCTATTATGACAAGCCTAGTTTCCTATTACGACTCCCCTAGTCTCCTATTACGACAAGCCTAGTCTCCTATTACAACAAGCCTAGTTTCCTATTACGAAAAGCATGGCAATCATTCTGAACCAGTTCTCAATGCTTCAAAATTACAAACTGGAACCAAAAATAACTAACACAAAATGTAAACATTGTAAACATAGTAAACATAGTAAACATTTTGTTCTTGTTAAATCAGGATGAGCTACAAACTTAACATTTTTATGAGACTACGCATGGGTTTTGCTTAAGTGGAAATGTCTAAGACCTACATAACTGCAGGTATTCATCCCACATCAAGCTCACACACTGAAATACCTAAAATACTGTTCAGAGTGACATTAGACTGACTCACTCACTGTAGCTACTGATGCCATCAGCTGTTACTTGCTCACACACCCATGGCTATACAGTTCCAAAGTAAAGTGTATTGAGTCACAGAGCCCTCGGCCAAACAGCCAGGCCGCTATCTCACAGCATTTGGGGAAGTAATATTCACTGAATGCATGATTGTGTGTGTGTCTCATGTAGGAATATGCCTTCCTCTGTCAAGATAAATCTATTTAAAACTCTGTTTTTCAATGCACTGACACAGTGATATTCTGAAATATGACTTGTAATAACTGTCCTCGAACTCTGAATTAGCATATAGATTTATTTAATCTTTCCTCAGGAGATATTTATGTTTGTGTGTCGGTGAAATGGCCTGATCTGTTATTATGTAACCCTTCCTAATGTCTTCTTCCTCCTAGTTTCAAAAGCACCTAAAAAGTGTATAACCTTTTGTCGGGCACAATAATCTGTATGAGGAAGCAGTGTGTAGTGTCGGTGTGGACTTTGTTTTATGATGGTTAGGTTAGGTTCTTGAGAATATTTCCATTTTGATACCTGTGAAGATCCGGGTTAGAATTGATCTTCAGCAACCCATGCTTGTTGAAAGAGGCGACTAGCAACAGTTTGAGTTATAACAAGGAGTTATGGGCATGCTGATAAAAATAGGTTCAATCTGGGATTCAAACCCACTGCTAGCAGATCCTGGCACAGCTAGGGGATGTAACTCCTCCTCCTCACCTGAAGGCTGTTATTGACACTGGATACTGGGGTCACCAGTTGTATTCACAAATCATCAGTTTATAATATCAGTTGTCTGGGAATCTACATCATCAGTTTATGATATCAGTTGTCTGGAAATCTGCATCATCAGTTTATAATATCAGTTGTCTGGGAATCTGCATCATCAGTCTATAATATCAGTTGTCTGGAAATCTGCATCATCAGTCTATAATATCAGTTGTCTGGAAATCTGCATCATCAGTTTATAATATCAGTTGTCTGGGAATCTACATCATCAGTTTATAATATCAGTTGTCTGTAAATCTGCATCATCAGTCTATAATATCAGTTGTCTGGAAATCTGCATCATCAGTTTATAATATCAGTTGTCCTGGAATCTGCATCATCAGTTTATAATATCAGTTGTCTGGGAATCTGCATCATCAGTGTATCTTCATAACGAAAACAGAATCTAGCAGAGTGAACAATACATTCAATAAACCAACATTCTTTGTAACTTTACACTGATTTATTATAACAATATGTATGAGAATGTTTGGAATGTGATGTTCTTTATGATGGTCAAGGTCGTGGTTAAGAAATAATTCAAGGAAACTACTTCTTGTTCAAGTAACTTGTGGCTGACCACCATGTGTGGCAAGTCTCCGAGTTGATGGTTACACCCCACCAGCCACTGGCTATAAATGTGGCTTGGAACACATGTGGTTGAAAGTGATATTGCCACAGGTTTCTGTAATGAATGAAGTGTTTTGATATCTAAAAATATTACGACAACGTAATTAATGATATCCTGACACTTTCTTCATGCTCGGATGTGGGAGGCAAACAAACTCTCATCATGGCAGGATATAGCCATGTATGTAACAATGAGCTCAGATGATGAGGTACAGAATGGGATGCAGTTGCGCACACAGATGAAAAGTTCACAGGTGACAGAAATTCTGCAAACCTAAAATTACCAGCCTTATGGACCCGTGAATATCGGGGGGTAGAATAGGTCTTCAGCAACCCATCCTTGTCGTAAGGCGACTAATGGGATCGGGTGGTCAGGCTCGCTGACTTGGTTGATGCATGTCATCGTATCCCAATTGTGTAGATTGATGTTCTTAATGTCCATCACTGGATTGTCTGGTCCAGACTCGATTATTAACAAAATGCCATCATTTAGCTGGAATATTGCTCAGTGCGGCATTAAACAACAAACAAACAAACATCTGGTCTCATGAGAATCATAGGGAGTATATTATTTCTATTGGTTCTGCCATGATATGTAGAAAGCAAGTTAAGTATCCTGAGGCTAATGAAAAGATGTTGCCACAGAGACAAGTATTCATGCACTGTTGTTACAGAAATAGGCTGCTCAGTCAGTTAGAAGTAAATTCCTCCAATTACTTCACCTCATTTAGTACAGTCAACAGTATCCTTCACAGAGCTGTTCCCATAATTGCTGCTGCAGCAATTTGCCAGCTGCACTTAAGCATTTTTCTTTGTTTGAATGTTATTGTTCAGTAACTGACTTGTGACTGCCATCTGATTAGGAACACAGTCAACAGATGATTCCATCTTGTGAATAAAAGGCTACAAGCATGGGTGCTGACAAACCTAGAGACATTATTGGGCGGACCCCACTGTGAGTGAGTGAGTGAGTGTGCAATGTGAGTGAGAATTACTCAGTTGCCAAGACGATTTGATGTTAATCTAAATTGATCCCACCCTGACATAAAAGAGTATCAGTCAATATATGTGAACAGACATTGGTATTTGTATGTGTGTTTGTTATACGCCTTACCTGGTGTTGGCTGAGGCCGATGTAATATGAGATTGCAAATGTAAAGGTTCCATGTAGTCACAGAGAGCCTCCATTGCCAGGTATGTACAGCACGGTCATTACAAGGTAACATGTTGGAATGGAAGTTTCATAAAGTAAGTTATATTTTACTGATTGAAGACACTGATGCAATACATGAAAAACATAATTACCATTAACTTCCATCCCCTCATTTACACTGCCACTCCTCAATTGCCCCTGAAACATGTGCCCCTTACTCTCACTCTGACCCTCCACCCCAAACAGGTGCCCCCTCAATCTGTCCCTCCACCCCAAACAGGTGCCCCCACACTCTCACTCTGTTCCTCCACCCCAAACAGGTGCCCCCTCACTCTCACTCTGTCCCTCCATCCCAAACAGGTGCCCCTGCACTCTCACTCTGTCCCTCCACCCCAAACAGGTGCCCCCGCACTCTCACTCTGTCCCTCCACCCCAAACAGGTTCCCCCTCACTCTCACTCTGTCCCTCCACCCCAAACAGGTGCCCCCGCACTCTCACTCTGTCCCTCCATCCCAAACAGGTTTCCCCTCACTCTCACTCTGTCCCTCCATCCCAAACAGATTCCCCCTCACTCTCACTCTCTACCTCCATCCCAAACAGGTGCCCCCTCACTCTCACTCTGTCCCTCCATCCCAAACAGGTTCCCCCTCACTCTCACTCTCTACCTCCATCCCAAACAGGTGCCCCCGCACTCTCACTCTGTCTCTCCACCCCAAACAGGTGCCCCCTCAATCTGTCCCTCCACCCCAAACAGGTGCCCCCTCACTCTGTCCCTCCACCCCAAACAGGTGCCCCCTCAATCTGTCCCTCCACCCCATACAGGTGCCCCCTCAATCTGTCCCTCCATCCCAAACAGGTGCCCCCTCACTCTGTCCCTCCACCCCAAACAGGTGCCCCCTCAATCTGTCCCTCCATCCCAAACAGATGCCCCCTCACTCTGTCCCTCCATCCCAAACAGATGCCCCCTCAATCTGTCCCTCCACCCCAAACAGGTGCCCCCTCAATCTGTCCCTCCATCCCAAACAGATGCCCCCTCACTCTCACTCTCTACCTCCACCCAAAAAAGGTGCCCCCGCACTCTCACTCTGTCCCTCCATCCCAAACAGGTGCCCCCTCACTCTCACTCTGTCCCTCCATCCCAAACAGGTGCCCCCTCACTCTCACTCTGTCCCTCCACCCCAAACAGGTGCCCCCGCACTCTCATTCTGTCCCTCCACCCCAAACAGGTGCGCCCTCACTCTCACTCTGTCCCTCCATCCCAAACAGGTGCCCCCTCACTCTGTCCCTCCATCCCAAACAGGTGCCCCCCACTCTCACTCTGTCCCTCCACCCCAAACAGGTGCCCCCGCACTCTCACTCTGTCCCTCCACCCCAAACAGGTGCCCCCGCACTCTCACTCTGTCCCTCCATCCCAAACAGATTCCCCCTCACTCTCACTCTCTACCTCCATCCCAAACAGGTGCCCCCTCACTCTCACTCTGTCCCTCCATCCCAAACAGGTTCCCCCTCACTCTCACTCTCTACCTCCATCCCAAACAGGTGCCCCCGCACTCTCACTCTGTCTCTCCATCCCAAACAGGTGCCCCCTCACTCTCACTCTCTACCTCCATCCCAAACAGGTGCCCCCGCACTCTCACTCTGTCTCTCCATCCCAAACAGGTGCCCCCGCACTCTCACTCTCTACCTCCACCCAAAACAGGTGCCCCCTCACTCTCACTCTCTACCTCCATCCCAAACAGGTGCCCCCGCACTCTCACTCTGTCTCTCCATCCCAAACAGGTGCCCCCTCACTCTCACTCTCTACCTCCACCCAAAACAGGTGCCCCCTCACTCTCACTCTGTCCCTCCACCCCAAACAGGTTCCCCTCACTCTCACTCTGTCCCTCCACCCCAAACAGGGGCCCCCGCACTCTCACTCTCTACCTCCATCCCAAACAGGTTCCACCTCACTCTCACTGACCCTCCACCCCAAACAGGTTCCCCCTCACTCTTATTCTGTCCCTCCACCCCAAACACAGGTGACCCCTCACTCTGTCCCTCTATCCCAAACAAAGGTGCCCCCTCACTCTGTCCCTCCACCCCAAACACAGGTGCCCCCTCACTCTGTCCCTCCATCCCAAACAGGTGCCCCCTCACTCTGTCCCTCCATCCCTAACAGGTGCCCCCTCATTCTGTCCCTCCATCCCAAACACAGGTGCGCCCTCACTCTGTCCCTCCATCCCATACAGGTGACCCCTCTCACTCTCTACGTTCACCCCAAACAGTTTCCCCCTCACTCTGTCCCTCCACCCCAAACAGGTGCCCCCTCACTCTCACTCTGTCCCTCCACCCCAAACAGGTGCCCCCTCACTTTCACTCTGTCCCTCCACCCCAAACAGGTGCCCCCGCATTCTCACTCTCTACCTCCATCCCAAACAGGTTCCACCTCACTCTCACTGACCCTCTACCCCAAACAGGTTCCCCCTCACTCTTATTCTGTCCCTCCACCCCAAACACAGGTGCCCCTCACTCTGTCCCTCCATCCTAAACAGGTTCTCCCTCACTCTGTCCCTCCATCCTAAACAGTTTCCCCCTCACTCTGTCCCTCCATCCTAAACAGGTTCCCCCTCATTCTGTCCCTCCATCCCCAACAGGTGCCCCCTCACTCTCACTCTGTCCCTCCATCCCAAACAGGTGCCCCCTCACTCTGTCCCTCCATTCCAAACAGGTGCCCCCTCAATCTGTCCCTCCATCCCAAACAGGTGCCCCCTAACTCTCACTCTCTACCTCCACCCCAAACAGGTGCCCCCTCACTCTCACTCTGTCCCTCCATCCCAAACAGGTGCCCCCTCACTCTCACTCTGTCCCTCCACCCCAAACAGGTGCCCCCTCACTCTGTCTCTCCATCCCAAACAGGTGCCCCCTCACTCTGTCCCTCCATCCCAAACAGGTGCCCCCTCACTCTCACTCTGTCCCTCCACCCCAAACAGGTGCCCCCTCACTCTGTCTCTCCATCCCATACAGGTGCCCCCCTCACTCTGTCCCTCCATCCCAAACAGGTTCCCCCTCACTCTGTCCCTCCACCCCATACAGGTGCCCCCGCACTCTGTCCCTCCACCCATACAGGTGCCCCCTCACTCTGTCCCTCCACCCCAAACAGGTGCCCACTCACTCTGTCCCTCCACCCCAAACAGGTGCCCCCTCACTCTGTCCCTCCACCCCAAACAGGTGCCCCCTCACTCTGTCCCTCCACCCCATACAGGTGCCCCCTCACTCTGTCCCTCCACCCCATACAGGTGCCCCCTCACTCTGTTCCTCCACCCCATACAGGTGCCCCCTCACTCTGTCCCTCCACCCCATACAGGTGCCCCCTCACTCTGTCCCTCCATCCCATACAGGTGCCCCCTCACTCTGTCCCTCCACCCCATACAGGTGCCCCCTCACTCTGTCCCTCCACCCCATACAGGTGCCCCCTCACTCTGTCCCTCCACCCCATACAGGTGCCCCCTCACTCTGTCCCTCCACCCCATACAGGTGCCCCCTCACTCTGTCCCTCCACCCCAAACAGGTGCCCCCTCACTCTGTCCCTCCACCCCATACAGGTGCCCCCCTCACTCTGTCCCTCCACCCCATACAGGTGCCCCCTCACTCTGTCCCTCCACCCCATACAGGTGCCCCCTCACTCTGTCCCTCCACCCCATACAGGTTCCCTCTGTCTCAGTGTAATATGATTCTCTGTTGAGGTTCTGGTGCTATAGGAAGACACGCTGGGTATGTTGACAACCGCGGAGTGGGCTGGAGTAGGGGGACAACAGGATGCCGCTACCAATGTGATATAGTTTCACTTCTATTGATTCTGCCATTTGGCCAGTATTAATATTTAACTGAGTTATGTTCATTCTAATTGTGCTTGGCAAATCACTTCTGTCTGAATTAGTTGCATATGGAAATAGATTTTATTTTGTTTCAGTACAATACAGGAACTATTTATAATCTGTTGTTGTTTTTTTCACAGTTCCACACTAGATTGAATTGCACTGACACAACCAAATACAGAAATTAATATTTCATTGCTGTTACTTTCAGGTTAGGATTCATTCTCTCATTGTCAAAAGGAGTTATTTATTAATGTGGTAATAGATCGATCAGGTGCTTAATTGCAACTGAAACTGTATACTCTATACACTTTTAAATATTTGAAAATAGTGGCAGAAAATATTTTTTAGATATGTTTTGAAATTTTTCATGAAAAAGTATGTAAACTTTTACATGCATTTTTTCAAAAGAAAAGAAACAAACAAATACTTTACAGACTTGGTTAATGAGAATATGAATTAAAAAAAATCAAATCTCTCTGTTCCTATTAATGGAAAAATTTCAAAGAGGCATAGAGTCCTCCCTACCTTCAGGAGGTGTACTCCGTTACTCCGTGTAGACAGTGTGACTACATCCGACTCTGGCCTCCCGGTATTCCCTACAACCACCTCCTAGCTGCCGACCACATTGGCTACAGACAGGTGTTCCAACTGTCCAAGTTGGCAGAGCTGTGTCGGAGGAGGCAGACAGAACTGTCCCTCCCTCTCCCTCTCAGCGCGTGTGGCCCAGTCTCTGTATTACAGTAAATTGTAGCACGTTTACTGCCTTGATAAGGGCTATAAACCAGACATGCCTGTGTTGAAGGCTTTCTGCTTGTTTAAGTCCACTTCAAGTTTGTCTGTCACAGCCTGTTAGAAATTGTCAGCTTCAGGCAGAGATACGACATAAATCCTGAAATGCATGTGGCATGAGGTGCATGTTGACGCACTTACCATTTTGTTTTTTGTTTTTCAAATACTTGTCTTCTCTCTCAGTTCATAATTTCACAGTCGTTCACAGTATATCTGTGAAGTTGTCACAGAAAATTTGTCCAATTTATGAAAGTTCAACAAAAAGCATTATTTTAACAGTAACAGTTATTTCCTAATCAGTGGTTGGTATAATGTAGCAATTCATCCGTCATCTATGTGAGAAATAGTAAGCTCACTTACATTGATGAAGCTGCTGTCACTACAGGCCTCACAGGTCTTTCCTCCCCCCGTTTTAGTCTTGAAATCCCCCACCGTTAAAACACAATACTCTCTTCCTCGTCAAGCTCCGCAACCTGGACTTAACATGGACTCTCTATCATTAGCATCAGTCCATCGAGTTTAGGAGCTCACAAACAACTGGATGATCGCTCATGGTTGGGGATTATGAGAATATGATGGCAGGAGCAGGCTTGAAATTTCCTTCATTAATAATGTACACTGGTATAATTCTCAAGCAGCCGTGTACAGGAAGAAGCCTGTCAATATTAGGACAGCACAATTACCTACATCAGCGTCACATGCTGCTGAAGACATCGCTCCACTTAGAGGGAGGGACTCCTTCTTCATTAACTTTATATGGTGTGGTCCCCATGTCACCAGCGCCGGAGCAGACAATTGAGGCTGCACCAATCAGAGCAGGGACTGGCTCCACGCATTGTCGTCCAACTTCCCATGTGGATGTCTCTTGATTTGTTCATTTCACTTGAGACTGTAGGGGGCTAGTTATGCTAATGCTTGTTTTCACATAGCTCATTTGCATAACGACCACGGAAATTCCAGATCTGTTTCTGCTGAGCAGTGTGTTATACCGCTGTGACTTTTGACTGTTTCACAGTGATTTCATTTTCATTTTGTGACTAAAAATACATCCAATAGTTTACATAGTAAATGCTATAAACAAGGGACATCCAAACATTGTATTTCTTCCTACAAATACATTGTTTCAAGTGAGAGATGGGAGTGCCTACTATGCAGTCACAGCAAACCCAGAAGCCATGGCCTCGGTGTTCCCAACATCAGGTTCCCGACCTGGGTGTTCCCGGGGCTGAATTAACCATCAGCGTGTATGTTCACTTCACAAGTAAACAAATTGCTTCAGTTTTCAAAAGGAGAAGTTATGTTCATTGAGATATGCATATTCATATTTCATGAGAGGCAGCTGGTTTGTACAGCCGATGAAACAATGTCCCCAGCAGACCGAGGTGAGTTTCCCACCCCAGATATATATGTGGGGACTTGCGTTCTAATCCCTGCTGTATATGAGGACTATAGCTGCTACAGCAAGGTAGCATTACTAACAAGGAAGCTAACTGTCTCACGTACATATATATGGCCTCTGCTCCTCTCTCAGATCAACTGAGTAAATCTGACACTTGTAGAGCTCCATTGTATTCGGTATCAGTATTGCAGTGGAGTTTATCCACAAACACAAGTAATGGCTGACTTCACTTGTCACTTAACAATGTCACAGAACATTGTGGATGTCACACCCAAATTATTGCACTTAATACATTTTTTTTTTCCTTTCTACTTTTGACACATGAGCTCTGAAGGGTGTTGCTTGAATAAAGCTACAATGTGTAGAGTGTTCCATTTGTAGTATAATTCATGGAAGAATCATGAAATAAAAAGCTTGTCTCATGTGAGCTTTAAGTTTGACATTTGTTGCAAATACACTTGAAGGCGTTTGAAGAGATTGGCTTGTTCAGTGGAGATAAATGTCAACAGGTATGTGTAGTTCCTCATGGTGTAAATGTGTGTGGACATGTTAGGAAGGAATCAGATGGAAAATACCTGGAATATATATATACATATATATATACGATATGACAATCATTGCCTCATTCGTCTCAAGGGTCGGTGGTCAAATGACTGTCACAGACATTGTGAGATCATTAACTGTAATGTCAAGGAAATATAAAATGTCAACACTAGAGAATAACTGGTCTCAATTATCTGCCAAAATAGATTCCACTGGGTGTAAAAGGCAAAATAGTGGTGACAATTATATGAATGGATCACTGAAAATATTTGATGCCATGTGTGAAAAGAGCAAGCATGTCCTACCCCTCGATGGCACCCACCACCTGCACAGTGACAAAGTATGGGGTTGTTGCCTGTCACCACACAGCAGTACTCCTGCCATACAACGGCAGTCTGCAGACATTGCCTCAGCATCAGTGAGACGTTACGAGACTATAAACCCTAGTCTATGGTATAACCTGCCTCAGCATCAGTGAGACGTTACGAGACTATAAACCCTAGTCTATGGTATAACCTGCCTCAGCATCAGTGAGACGTTACGAGACTATAAACCCTAGTCTATGGTATAACCTGCCTCAGCATCAGTGAGACGTTACGAGACTATAAACCCTAGTCTATGGTATAACCTGCCTCAACATCAGTGAGACGTTACAAGAATATAAACCCTAGTCTATGGTATAACCTGCCTCAACATCAGTGAGACGTTACGAGAATATAAACCCTAGTCTATGGTATAACCTGCCTTAGCATCAGTGAGACGTTACAAGAATATAAACCCTAGTCTATGGTATAACCTGCCTCAACATCAGTGAGACGTTACGAGAATATAAACCCTAGTCTATGGTATAACCTGCCTTAGCATCAGTGAGGAGACATAATATAAACCATGCTTTAACATCAGTGAAATGTGAGTATATGAACCCTGCCTTGTCATCAGTGAGATGCAAGAATATAAACCCTGCCTTGTCATCAGTGAGATGTGAGAATTTAAACCCTGCCTTGTCATCAGTGAGATGTGAGAATATAAACCCTGCCTTGTCATCAGTGAGATGTGAGAATATAAACCCTGCCTTGTCATCAGTGAGATGTGAGAATATAAACCCTGTCTTGTCATCAGCAAGGAGATATGATAATATAACCTTGTTTCAACATCAGTGAGACGTTATGAGGATATAAAATCTAGTCTATGGTATAACCTGCCTTAACATCAGTGAGGAGATATGAGACCAGATAACATGCTGCAGCTGCTGTGGTGGAGCTGCCCCGTCAGGCCACATTGTGACATCTCCAGGAGACCCGTGAAGATGCTTGTCGTAAGAGGCGACTTACGGGATCGGGTGGGCAGACTCGATGACTTAGTTGATGCATGTTATTGTATCCCAATTGCGTGGATTGATGCTCATGATGTCAATCACTGGATTGTCTTGTCCAGACTAAATTATATACAGAGCACTGTCATATTGCTGGCATATTGCTGAATGCGGGATTAAACAACAAACAAACAAGACATCTACAGGAAAACAGCTGAGTATGCAGGAATGGGTAGAAGTCAGTATGTTCTACATACCGTTTGTGTTTCAGACTCTAATTGCATCCTGCCAGTTCTGTATTGCTTCTTATATTTATCCCGGGCAAAATACTAGTCCCCAATATTATATATGATACAGTATGAATATTAATAATCCCAACAAAAGATTAATTGATTAACTGAACACAAGGCAGGTGCACTGGATAAAACAGTCTGTGTTTGAGGATATCCATGAAATGTAGGTCCACCATAAAATACATGACATGAATATTGCATATTAATGGTGAATAAAAGTTCATCAATACGTATCGTGTGCAATGGAATCTGTACACACTGAATATTGATGTAAACTATTCACTAACTTCAAACTTAGATTCCTACTTTATTGTAGCCTGTTGTAGTTGGACTGTTTACACTGATGAGTTCACCAAGTGCAGGATGAAAATAACATCTTGCTTCAAACCTTACCATCATATAACCATCATATTACTGCCATATTAAATTTTACAGTCATATTACCATGGTATTACCATCATCTTACCATGGTATTACCATCATAATACCGTAATATTACCATCATATTACTATCATATTTCCATCATATATTTTACCATCATATTGCTGTCATATAACTGTCATATTACCATCTTATAACTGTCATATTACCATCATATAACTGTCATATTACCATCATATTACTGTCATATTACCATCATATAACCATCATATATTTTACCATCATGTTACCATCATGTTACCGTCATATTACCATCATATGACCATCACATTACCTGCGACAAGCACAAGGTGGAGTGAATATAATAATTCACTTTGTCAGATGTTAAGATGAAAACATAAGAAATTTGCTTTCTGATATGAACTTGGACCCTGCGACACAAAGCCATCGTGGCACTTTGATTGTCTGTGTTAAATTGTGCAAGTTACAATCATCTTAGTGCTACGATTGCTTTGTGAAATGAGGCCCTGATCTTGACACAATTATAAAAGCAAATATCTGAAGATTGTTGGAGAACCAATGATTTATGTTTTTATCTCCATGTTGGGTAGAGGGGATGGGGGTCGGGGGACGGGGGGCGGGGCTCGGGGCTCGGGGCTGACAATCAGCCTTCCACAGTGTCAGGTACTGCAGGTATCACACTGGAGAAGCTGTGTGAAACTCCATACACTCATTTATTGATCGGAGCTGTTTTTTATTCATGAGGCTAAAGATCATTACTTATCAAATATTAATGTAACAGTTAACAAGATGTCATGGAGAAAATATATTGATTGGTGTGGGCTTGAACCATCAGTGATGTTTGAACTTACAGAAATGGATGGATTAGTGTTTATTTAGTCGGAGGTGCTTTAAATTTGGAATGCACAGAGTCTTGTATTCTTTTGCATTGGTTGGCATTTTCTGACAGGATCTGTCCAGTGGGGAATTAATAGAATGACTTCCTTCAGCATCCTACCTGAGGTAGTTGGGGGGGGGGGGGGGGGCAGCACCCCTTGCTTGGAACAGCTGACTAACACTGGGGTTTGGGGATGGATGGACTCACTCACTCACTCACTCACTCACTCACTCACTCACTCACTCACTCATTCAGTACTGTATTCGACTGTACAATAGTTGTCTCCCTTATCTGTGCCAGGATCTACTATTGCCATATTAAACTACATTATCATGCTGTCACCATTACCCTGCTCGTTGGCTTCACAAAGTGTTAATATCTGTGACTTGTGGCAGTTTCCTCCCACATGGACACCATGACAACACAGAAGTACTCTTCAGGACATTATTGTGCCCAGTTCACACCACACCTGTGTTAGAAATATACTTTCTATTCAATATGTCTGAAATGTAAACGCATCATACTATCATCCTTATCACTTTCAAAGAGATGTATCCTATCAACATAAAAAACAGCGACATATAAACGCTGTACACCCTGCTGCAACACCGTCCACAGAGAGCCCAATGTGGCAGCACTTAATCCAATCTACCTTGGTTATTCCGTGTCTACACGCTGTAGTCTAGACCCTCCTCTGTACGTGGATGCAGTTTGATTATTGGGTCTGTGTTGGGCTTTTCACTTTCCCTAAATCTCCTATCCGGGTCAGCCCTGGCTAGAGTTACTGCAGCAATCGTTTAACAAATATTTCCACTTCTGTCGACATTCCATCGATATTGGGCAAGGCTACAATAAGATACTTCAGGGAGACCTGTTCTCCCGGCTGTGAAATATGTCTTTAAAATAGATTAAGAAGACAAATTATTTGTTAGTGACCAATAAAAGAAAGGTGATTTTAAAGCAACCTACCCGCAGTTTGTTATCCAGTGAACTTTCTCGTGGTTTCATCTCACAGATCATAAGAAACACAGTTCAACTGAGGTCATTGCTCATACGAGTGATTTTGGGTTTTTTTCAAAGGTAAGTCAAGGTTCTCGTTAGTAATCATGACATTTTCTTGATCTATTGATTGATATTAATAGTTGCCTGACTGACAGTTCCCCACTGTGCCTGAGAACCTTACAGTGATTGATGATCACTAGCAGCAGATTAGATACTTGTTGTCGGCAGTCATGCGGCTCATCACAAAGTACATCACAGATGAAGCTGCACGGGAAATGACACCACAACATATTTACCCACTGATTGGATGACAACACCATGGGGAGTCTAGGTAGAATAAGGTACCAATGTTTATAGTAGGAAACAACTACATGAAATTAACCCCGCTCGCTCGCTCACTGACTCACTCACTCACTCACTCACTCACTCACTCACTCACTCACTCACTCACTCACTCACACTACAGATCTGACTAGCACACCTCCCATTTGGCCACATAGTCAGGATGTTGGCTGCAGGCAGGGGATTATAGCCTGATATCATTGTTTGTTTGTTGTTTAACGTCACACTTGAGCAATACTTAAGCTGGATCTTCACGGGGGAGACAAGCATGTATTGGTTGAGGCCAATTCTTAACTGGATCTTCACGGGGGAGACAAGCATGGATTGCTGGAGGCCAATTCTTACCTGGATCTTCACAGGGGAGACAAGCATGTTTTTTGGTGGAGGCCTAATCTACCCCGAGGGTGTAGTGTTGTGTTCAGTGTAGGCCAGCTTCTCACTGTCAGTGTCAGGACAACTTCCTGGTAATCGGAGTGTTATATGACTGGGAGTTATGTCATGTGTGTTATATTTAAAGGGGCAAGATAATTTATTTTAGTTTTAATTGTTCTTCTCCAATTCTTTGACAAAGAGGAATTTGCTACATAGAAGTCATCTGAATATTGATACATCAGAATAAATCTAGACAGGAATTCATCTCTGAAAATGAAGGTGACGCCAAACATACACAGCCAGGAATAATTTCTACACAGTCATTGCAGTATGTTGCAGCTCTCTGAAGGAAAAAGGAATCACTTTTTACGTAACAAAAAGATTATTTTGTTTATAAATGATTTTTCTATTAGAATATGCTAACAGCATATTTGTCATAGAAAGAAAAGTGAACCTGTTGTTGTAGCTTGAAGTGAAGTATTACAAGACATGCATACTCAGACAGCACATTTACTACACTGCACGGTGATGTGCTGTATGTCGTCTGTGCCCTCTGTGAGTGATGGATACACTTGGGACAGCGTTCATAACACTCACTTCTGAGGGTCCTTTCAGAACATGTTTTTAGCAGAATCGGCTACTGCAAACTGCAAATTATAATTCGAAAATAAATCATACTTTACATAACCCATTATCCCCTTTAACAGTAAAGTCTTGCATAATATGTAACCGTTTTCCAACCCCAAAGGGTTCCATAGGTCCTTCATGACTGCACATGTTGTACCAAGTCTCCAAGTCTGGGGTACCCATAAAGATCCGGGGTAGAATAGGCCTTCAGCAACACATGCTTGCCGTAAAAGATGACTGTGCTTGTTGTAAGAGGCGACTAACGGGATCGGGTGGTCAGGCTCGCTGACCTGGTTGATGCATGTCATCGTATCCCAATTGCATAGATCAATGCTTATGATGTCAGTCACTGGATTGTCTGGTCCAGACTTGATTAGTTACAGACCACTGACATGCAGCTGAAATATTACTGAGTGCGTCTTGAAACAACAAACAAACTATGCGTCTAGGGACACTAGATATTAAACCTGTAACATTAGGCTGAGGTGAGGGCTGCTTGACTTCCATGCTTATGTCTGTATGCTTAACAATATGTAGGTTCCTGGGTGCCATGTCTCGCTTACTTCAGGTATTGATACATATTGCAGAATAAGTCAGGATACCACAGATGTGTATCGAGATGCTCAAGTTGCAACAATTTTGCCTGAAATTCTCCATGGTCCTGTGCCCAACTTGTGAGTGGCTGCTGTCATCCACATCATGTTCAGCTCGCATCACTGGTTAATTTAAGTTTCTTTAATAGTTGTATGCAGTGAGATTTAGCTTCCTGATATGTGGTAAGGTACCGGTAATGCAAGCCCAGGAAGTATCAGACCAAGTTAGAACTAAATATAGTAAATATTACATTTTGAAAATATATAGGGCCCGTGAAGATCCGGGGTAGAATTGATCTTCAGAAACCCATGCTTGCCGTAAAAGGCGACTATGCTTTTCCTAAGAGGCGACTAACAGGACCGGGTGGTCAGACTCGCTGACTTGGTTGATGCATGTTACGATCCCAGTTGTGTGGATCGATGTTCATGATGTCAATCACTGGATTGTCTTGTCCAGATTCAGTTACTTAGACTGTCGTCATATAGCTGGAATATTGCGGCATTAAACAACAAACAAACAAAAAACCTAGAAGGCAGCACTTACCTCTTGTTGAGTTGATGGTGGTACTGCCATCAGTGTTCCTGCATCACTGTTATAGATTTCTGCATCCTAGTGGCGATCAGCTGACTGTACGTGTTCACCACTGATTGCCAGCATCGCCGTGTAGGGGTAACAGATCCTGCTATTGCTGGGATTCAAGTTGACACCACAGAGATAATGACTCAATGTACACCAGCACCGTGGAACTGTCCGTCACACACAACTCCAGAATCCTAAATTCATGACATGATGATCAGATTGGGTTGTGGCACAACAGAGGCTGCCAGTTCCCCCACTCACAACGGATGACGGCTGACCCCCGACACAGCAGCAGCATGACAGCATCGGCGGCAGTGACAGCTTCTATAGAAACAGTGTACACAACATCGTCACTGATCATGCAGGCCCTGTTTAATTCTCACTGCCTAATTGTGTTGGGGAGACTGGCTTTTGTTCCCATGCTTGTCAGTGCTGTGTTGCCCAGGCTGTTCCATTGTCTCCTGCACAAGACGCGGCACTGCTTGATGTATGAATGGAACTGGACATCCACACGATCTCCCCATCCTCAGAACAAGATTACCAACAAATATTCATTGATCTGTATAGCCACTGTCACAAGATATGCAAGTGACACATTAGGTACAGTGGCAAGTAAACCCAAACCACAATCTGCTAATTCAGTGAGTTGTTTAGAAGGCAGTGCACACAATATGGCTCGCTCACTGCGTTCACTCAAGCAGAACCAGGCAGTCAGCCAGTCAGGATAGTCTTCTGTACACTTCGGCACAAACACACATGGTATCCGAACAATAACATGCATCACGGATCACGACTCACTTGAAGCATCATGGCTTATCCTCATAATGTATGTCCGTCTGCCATCGCGGCTCGGCAACAGTTCAATACATTCTGCCATTCTTAGACCGCTCACTATCAGGCATGGCTGGCATGGAGGATGAAGCAGAGTCCATGGCGGGAGGGAGACGGAGCCTGAGTCAGGGATGGGGACTGCTTCGTCTTCTGCCGTCTGCTATTGATTAGCCATCATGATTACTGCTTCCATGTTTCTTTAGTCATGTGCTGATCGGGACACATCTGCGGTTCAAATCGCATCAATGGCAGCAATCACCACTCTGTTCCCTTCAATCAGTTCTAGGCCCTGATTCCTCCAGCTCCGAGCGCCAGCCTTCAGTCGTTCAAACTGTTTCTCTGTTTCTTCACTCGCTCATTCACCAGACTCCAGCAGTCCGTCTCTCCTCATTGTCATGAGTGAGTTCTAGAATCGCCTCATCTATAATTAGTCACTCCTTGTTCCAGTTGTCAGAGAGTATATACTGTGTTTATGTCCTTGATCATTGTCATGTGGGTGACACAGTTTTTATATCCTTGATCACAATGTAATGTGGGTGATACCAGAGACCATATAATAGATATGTTCTCTGGTGATACACATACAGTGTTAATATCCTTGATCATTTTAATGAGGTTGAATCAGTGTTGATATCCTTGATCATTTTAATGAGGTTGAATCAGTGTTTATATCCTTGATCATTTTAATGAGGTTGAATCAGTGTTTATATCCTTGATCATTTTAATGAGGTTGAATCAGTGTTTATATCCTTGATCATTTTAATGAGGTTGAATCAGTGTTTATATCCTTGATCATTTTTAATGAGGTTGAATCAGTGTTTATATCATTGATCATAATGTAATGTAGATGAAACACTGTTTATATCATTGATCATTTTAATGTTGGTGATACACTGTTTATATTCTTGATCACTGTAATGTGGGTGATATATACTTGTTTATATCCTTGATCATTGTCATCGGTGCGATACAGACTTTATATCCTTGCTGATCACTGTGCCCTTGTTGTCAGTAGGAACACACAGCAGATACATGTGGAGAAATACCAGCGAGCCTCTACACAACCTTATTGACAAAGTGATCACACACACATGGATTGACCTGATGTGCATTAGGAGGGTGGGATGTCTTGTTAATGAGGATCAGGCGGGTTTTGTCAGACATTTAATGATTTCTTGTATCTCTAAAGACTAAACATGATAAGTGTGTATTTGACAATACATGGAATGTCAGATTAGTTTGTGATACAAAGTAATTGATGTTATTGTGCTTTAATTGTACAAAGATAAATGGATAGGTGTGGAGGTAGAGGTCAGAGTAGCACAGACAAACTTTACTTTGAGCATAACCCCCGACCAAAAAGACAACTTAAAGTATACACAGTGATATAAAGTCGGCACACACATCCTCCACACGGGCTGACCGAGTCCTGCCCTCTGACCTCTGTGTCATGTCACCAGCGTGTCTTGTGTCTTGCCAAGTTTAACAATAATAACATAGATTATTTAAATAAGTAAAATATTATGTCACATCTGCTATGTTGCAACCCTGGAGTGATGAGAGTGACCTAAAGATAGAGGATGGGTGGGGGGCATTTTATGCAGATGAAATATTTTAGACCATGATTTTGCTAAGACTGTGCAAGTATATTTCAAGGCAAATGTATCAAAAGACAAGAGGGTGTTATTCTATTTATTGTGCAGTTTGTAACCAGTTATTACCAGTGTAAAACATGTAAAAAGTGCATCCACCTGCTTCAAACTCAGGGAGATTAGTAATGTCATTTGATTGTGATGTCACAATGGTCACCCAAGTGATATCTACTGTGGAAGCCAGTTTAGATGATTAATAGATGAAAAAAAAAAATTTTGAGGGGAAAAGGTGCAGGATTCATCATTTGTAAACAATGGCCAAAGTGTCTCGCCACTTAGACTGTTTTCAAGCAATTCTACAATTAATTCAGCCAAATTGGATCATTTTATTTGTTTATTGTTTATAAATTCGCCAGTACAAAATGTAAGAAATTAAAATTCTGAGGACTGTTTCTATCTTTTCATTATCTCTTATAGGATTTCAGAAATGTAAAATATTGAAAAAAAATTAATGTGGGAAGGCCCTGATCTGTTTTATTCTTTTAAAGAGACACAATTTCTATTTTTCAACTCACCAATTATACTTTTAAAAGATTGATTTAAAAAAAAATGTTTATACAAATAATATTATATATCCTTCATCAACCTCACAACCCTGTCTTTTCCAGCAACACCAGGAACAATTTTGGGAACTTTGAATTCAAAACCTTTTTTATCCAATTAAGAGATGAAAATGGCTATGAAAAGGGCATATTAGTTTCTTTTGTGTTCTTTTTATGCATTTCCTTAAAAATGAGTGATATTAATTTGTCTCGGTTTGTACGGTTTAGTCAGCTGTGTTGGGTTTCGGCTGTTCAGTGACTCAGAGTGAGAGTTTCCCCCAGTCCTCAGTGGAGCCACTTCAAGAATGGGGATTCTTATGGGGCAAGCCGTCGGTAAAATCGAAGAATGTTTCTACTTCAGTAAGTTATGGGCAGCTTTTTTTTGTAGAGGTTATAAAATGAACAGAGCCATCAGTTAGCATGAAGCATGGCAATCCTCAGGGCATCAGGCACTGAACATGTGGTTTGGAAAGGTTCATGGACTGTACAGAACACATTTATGCACTGTACAGAACACATTCAAGCAATGTACAAAACACATTCATGCACTGTATGAACATATCCATGCACTGTACAGAACACATGCATGCACTGTACAGAACACATTCATGCACTGTACAGAACACATTTATGCACTGTACGGAACACATTTATGCACTGTACAGAACACATTCAAGCAATGTACAGAACACATTCATGCACTGTATGAACACATCCATGCACTGTACAGAACACATGCATGCACTGTACAGAACACATTTATGCACTGTACAGAACACATTTATGCACTGTATGGAACACATTTATGCACTGTATGGAACACATTCATGCACTGTACAAAACACATTCATGCACTGTACAAAACACATTCATGCACTGTATGAACATATTCATGCACTGTACAGAACACATTCATGCACTGTATGGAACACATTCATGCACTGTACAGAACACAGTCATGAACTGTACAGAACACTTAGAGGAACAGACTGCATCATACCAAAAGACGGTACTTGTTGTTACCCTGCCTTGCGCTCATCATTAAGGGGCACTAAAACATCGGCATTAGTCCAGACTAGTACAAACAGCCACACACACACCCGTGCATGCACACTGCTGATTAAGTGCAGCAATGTTGGACACAACGTTTAACCCCATTTTATCTCACCTGACTTTAAGGAACACATTCAAGCACTGTACAGAACACATTCATGCACTTTAATTTTGTTTATTGAATAGAACTACATATGACATGATTCAATCGTTTTTATTTCCGTATTTTCCTTGTTAGAGTTGTGTGACACCATGCCAGGGAATGTTATTTCAGACATCTCTTACTCTCACTGGCAATGTGAGGTCAGCAGTTTAAAAGAATTCGTTAAAAACTATTTTCACTATTATTACCATATTTAGCCTAATCACAAGGACATTGTTTAGTTGTTGGTGGTGGTGGTTCTTTTCTCAGGTGGGAATTTTATTTTATTTCATATCTGTGACAATATCTGTCATTGTGTTAACATATTATAGACATGGATTATATCAACATTGAGCCATATTGCCAATGTGGGTGATATTGTTAACATTTAGCCATTTTATCGATGTGGGTTATATTAACATTGAGCCATATTGTCTACATGGGTTGTCAACGTACGTATATTGTCAACGTGGGTTGTCAATCTAGTTACGTTATGGACATCTGTGATAAGGTAAAGATTGATGAAGATCAGACAATGATGTCGAGATGTATTTTGACTTTTGTCTACACACACTCACTCACAAACCCCCCACGCCACACACACACACACAAATTATTCTACTTATTATTAATTACAATTACTTCGTGGGCGGATGTCGTACAGCGCATGCGTGGGTACTAAACTCTTAACATTGTTAGTGCATTACTTAATGACGAAAAGCGCTTCCTTCATTCCAGGTATGGATCTTCATATCGAAAGCGAAAACAGTACACATGGCCTAGCAGTGATCTAGTCAATGTTATTATGTGCTAATATCGATTTTTTTTCTCTGAAGTTACCACACTTATATTAAAAACGATCTTATGACAAGAGATATTTAATCGCCAAACTTAATTAAAGACAATCAGCCAGTTGGCGACTGACATGAAAATACCAGTCGCCAAATACAAAACTAGATCGCCAGGGCGACCAATTTAGTCGCAACATTGAGGCCTGTTATATGACGGCAGTCTGTAAATAATCGAGTCTGGACCAGGCAATCCAGTGATTGACATCATGATCATCGATCCACACAATTTGGATACGATGACATGCATCCACCAAGTCAGCAAGCCTGACCACCTGATCCCAATAGTCGCCACACCACTATGAACAGAGTAAAAATCAACTTTTTTTTAATACTTAGTATTTATAGAGTCCCTGTTGCAAGAACTGAATGATTTTCACGTATGACACGTAGACATATACACATACACACAATGGTTCATTCAACAGGTGCAGAGATACATTAGATGTCACTGAGCATACAAACAGTGAGATGGGCCCTACTTGATGGACAAGTCAGATTTTACATTTGACCATCTTCCCGAGGCCCTTCCACCCTAGCCGAACTACGCTGGTATTATGGAGTTACATTTTGGCTGGACTAACGAGTCTATGCATACATAGTCCAATCGAAATCTGGTTCGTAAACTGTCGTGCAGATTTCGGTCGATTGCAGGATTTGCAAAACATGTGCACCACCAACTCGTCAGCAGATATTTTCCAAATCTTTTCATGTTTTTAATCAAGGTGCTGACGTGATTTGATGCATTTCATGATTTAAGACCCGTTTTATCCCAATATAGGTCTTGATTATCAATCAGATTGTCTTGACTGGGTGCCACCATTTTGTGTAAAGCAAACGCAAGTGATACAAGAGGTGGAATCTGATTGGTCCATAGGAGAGGCTTAGAAGGGACATAACTGGTAATAGCCACAGGTGGCGCTTCGATCGAGCCCAGTAATTCCAGCCAAGTTCGGCAAGGGTGGAAACTGGACTTTTATAGTCCAGTAGTATTGTGTAGTTAACTCTCTTGCCTTAGGAAGATGACATTTTACAAAACGCAAACATGAATTACAGTATACTATACAAATAAATCAAATATAGGAAATATTTCAAGAAACAGGTGTCTGTGTCACACTGTGACATCTGTGTAAAAATGTGAAAATTGTATCAGATTCTGATCCTGGGAACCTGTTCTAACCTTGTCCCAACAGTACCACATTCATGTCTCTTGTCCCAGGGACCAGTTATAACCTGGGCCCTACAGTACCACATTCATGGCATGTCTCTTGTCCCAGGGCCCGTGAAGACGCTGTGGTAGAATAGGTCTTCAGCAACCCATACTTGCCGTAAAAGGTGACTATGCTTGTTGTAAAAGGTGACTAACGGGATCGGGAGGTCAGGCTCGCTGACTTGGGTGATGCATGTCATCGATCCCAATTGTGTGGATTGATGCCCATGATATTAATCACTGGATTGTCTGGTCCAGACTCGATTATTCACAGACTGCAGTCATATAGCTGGAATATTGGTGAGTGCGGCGTTAAACAACAAACCAACCAAACCAACTCTTGTCCCAGGGACCAGTTATAACCTGGACCCAACAGTACCACATCCATGTCCCATGTCCCAGGGACAAGTTCTAACCAGGACCCAACAGTACCACATCCATGTATCTTGTCCCAGGGACAAGTTACAACCTGGACCCAACAGTACCACATCCCTGTTCCATGTCCCAGGGACCTGTTCTCACCTGGACCCAACAGTACCACATCAATGTCTCTTGTCCCAGGGACAAGTTCTCACATGGACCCAACTGTACCACATCCATATCTCTTGTCCCAGGGACAAGTTCTCACCAGGACCCAACAGTACCACATCCATGTCCCATGTCCCAGGGACCTGTTCTCACCAGGACCCAACAGTACCACATTCATGTGTCTTGTCCCAGGGACCTGTTCTAACCAGAACCCAACAGTACCACTTCCATGTATCTTGTCCCAGGGACCTGTTCTCACCAGGGCCCAACAGTACCACATCCATGTATCTTGTCCCAGGGACCTGTTCTAACCAGGACCCAACAGTACCACATCCATGTCCCATGTCCCAGGGACCTGTTCTAACCAGGACCCAACTGTACCACATCCATATCTATGCTTGTCGTAAAAGGCGACTAAGGGGATCGGGTGGTCAGGCTCGCTGACTTGGTTGATGCATTTCATTGATCGCAATTGCATGGATCAACAATCATGATATACCGAATTTGACGTAATAAGCGCCGAGGGCGCTCTCTAAATTGGAAATAGGGGGCTCTTATTAGAATATTATTCAGGTGAGAAAAAAAACAGAGTTCAAAGACCTTAAATTTCGTGGTTTATGCTGACAGCCTGAAATGTTTATATACAATAGATATTTTTTTCAAGAATTTAATTGGTTTTAATTAAGACATATATAACACATGAGTGCATACTATACACGAATAAATAAGTCGTGTGTACATTGTTCAGTCGGAAGGGGATTGTCACTAGCCAATATATTAGCAAATATCGCCGTGGGCGCTTATTGCAACGAATACGGTAAATCACTTGATTGTTTGGCCCTGACTTGATTATTAAGTGGTCATACAGCTGGAATATTGCTGAGTGCGATGTTTTACAAACAAACAAACAGAACATTAGATTCATCACTTGTAAAATGAGGCAGGAATTTCCCTGTGGTCTTAGGGACCATACCTGCAGAGTTATGTCCCTTACCTGCTGGGATGCACTGGTTGTGGGTGTAATTCCCATGTTTACCGAACATGTGATTTAAGTATTAGATGTGTGTCACTTTCATTCCTCATTGAGCTGAGAGGTAATAATTCAAGTACAGTTCAAAGCAGTATTCATATACTCACTCAGTCACTCATTAACACTTTTTATACAATATTTTTCAGTTCTTTGTTTGGAACAATTGGTAAGGTACCAAAAAATAAAAATCAAGATGGTTAGCCATGAAAAAAATGATGAGGTTGAAGAAAGACCATGACTTCATTGAATGACAAGACAAGTCTTGCCTCCTCTAAAAACAGCCAGACTTAAATGGTAATCACCCCTCTGTCTGCAGAACTTGGACACCAATCTGCCAGTTTCAATTCCTTTGCTCCACGTTTACAATGTTAACCAATTGTAAAATCAATTATTGATGAAGACAGTTCAGGACGTGACTTCTCTTGAACAGATAGTATATCCCACACCTTGTCCTCATAGGTCAGCTTTAATTAGCGACGATGTTCCAAACTGCTCCCTTTATTAGCTTGGGAGTAATATTAAGTCTACTGTCTTCCTGTGGAGCCCCCGTGTCAGTTTTGACAACTCTACCGTGATCTATGTACATTGTGGCAGTGAGGAATGAGAAAAGGTTCGCTGGGTTTGCGAGAAGACGTCTACCTACAAGGAAAATTAGTGGAGTGTGCAAATTTGTATATTGTAGAACGTGTTGATTTGTAAGATTGGAACTGGAAACATTGTGTGTCTGGATCTGTTTACTGCCCTTTTTAGTTTTTATGCAAATAAAGAAGGATGATCATCGACATGAGGCGGACCAGCCTTGGTGCTATTCCACTACAGAGGTCATGGGCCAGCCATTTGATACTGAGTGGAATTAATGTTTAATGTGTTGTACCTTTAGCCTTTGCTGGAAACATTTGGTGCTCCGAGTCTGGCACTACACCATTATGCAGACATGTTGCTAATACAGCTACCAGGGATGGTGAATAATTAAACATCATAAATAAAAGAAACTGTATCATCATTGGAATGCACCACTTTACTCTGATAAAAGGGTAGGGTTTATGATATTGATCATACCCTTTCTCTGCACTTCATAACCCTCTGTCTAGCAGGATGTACCAATAATTGACATCATTCTATGATTTGTCTTGCTGAATGTACCATGTTTGACATCTGTGATCTGTCTTGCTGAATGTACCATGTTTGACATCTGTGATCTGTCTTGCTGAATGTACCATGTTTGACATCTGTGATCTGTTTTGCGACATGTACCATGTTTGACATCTATGGTCTGTCTTGCTGAATGTACCATGTTTGACATCTATGATCTGTCTTGCTGAATGTACCATGTTTGACATTTGTGATCTGTTTTGCTGAATGTACCATGTTTGACATCTATGATCTGTTTTGCTGAATGTACAATGTTTGACATTTGTGATCTATCTTGCTGAATGTACCATGTTTGACATCTATGATCTGTCTTGCTGAATGTACCATGTTTGACATCTATGATCTGTCTTGCTGAATGTACAATGTTTGACATATGTGATCTGTCTTGCTGAATGTACTATGTTTTAAATCTATGATCTGTCTTGCTGAATGTACCATGTTTGACATCTATGATCTGTCTTGCTGAATGTACAATGTTTGACATTTGTGATCTGTCTTGCTGAATGTACCATGTTTGACATCTGTGATCTGTTTTGCTGAATGTACAATGTTTTAAATCTATGATCTGTCTTGCTGAATGTACTATGTTTGACATGTGATCCGTCTTGCGACATATACCATGTTTTAAATCTATGATATGTCTTGCTGAATGTACAATGTTTGACATCTATGATCTGTCTTGCTGAATGTACCATGTTTGACATCTATGATCTGTCTTGCTGAATGTACAATGTTTGACATATGTGATCTGTCTTGCTGAATGTACTATGTTTTAAATCTATGATCTGTCTTGCTGAATGTACCATGTTTGACATCTATGATCTGTCTTGCTGAATGTACAATGTTTGACATCTGTGATCTGTCTTGCTGAGTGTACAATGTTTGACATTTGTGATCTGTCTTGCTGAATGTACCATGTTTGACATGTGTGATCGGTCTTGCTGAGTGTACAATGTTTGACATTTGTGATCTGTCTTGCTGAATGTACCATGTTTGACATCTATGATCTGTCTTGCTGAATGTACCATGTTTTAAATCTATGATCTGTCTTGCTGAATGTACAATGTTTCACATGTGTGATCTGTCTTGCTGAATGTACAATGTTTGACATCTGTGATCTGTCTTGCTGAGTGTACAATGTTTGACATTTGTGATCTGTCTTGCTGAATGTACCATGTTTGACATGTGTGATCGGTCTTGCTGAGTGTACAATGTTTGACATTTGTGATCTGTCTTGCTGAATGTACCATGTTTGACATCTATGATCTGTCTTGCTGAATGTACCATGTTTTAAATCTATGATCTGTCTTGCTGAATGTACAATGTTTCACATGTGTGATCTGTCTTGCTGAATGTACCATGTTTGAGATTTGTGATTTGTCTTGCTGAATGTACCATGTTTGACATTTGTGATGACCTGTCAGAGTCCTTTTCCTTCAGGATGCAATAAATTCTTGGGATTTGCACCTCTTTCAGCAATATTCCAGCAATATCACAGTGGGGTACACCAGAGGGCTTTACTTGGAGACACCCTCACTGCCCTTCAATTATTTAAAGAGAAACTTAAAATGAAAAACCTCTCACTCACTTATGAAACCAATATAGAGAAAGAGTTATTCTTAATTTGTTGTGTCTTTATTGAAGATAATTATGAGTGTGTTACCAGGATCTGTGACTGGGTAATGTAGCAGGGAGAACACCAGCGCTGGAGGATGGGAGCCGCCATTATGATGAATGATGCAATAAAACCAGGGCTCTCATGTACAGTTCAATCATAAATATTCTGTCCCTTAATCATTGTCAGCATCACCCAACATCTGAAACAGGAAGCATCATCTTCAGGGATGGCTTATGATTTATTAATTCTCATAGCTTTGTTGTATAGTTCAGGGGAATCCGGAGATGAGAGATATCATGAAGAAGTTATTCTGTCAGCAATAAAATTTCAAATGCCTCTCTTCTTTTTATTTCAGTTCCTGTGGATATGATCCATAACTGTTTTTGACAATGCCTTGTTTTTGAGAGAATGGGAGCCGTAGGTTTGCCAAGTCTTGATACAGGACTCGCCTGGAAGAAGCCTTTGTTTCAATTGTCTGTTTGAGCACTGAGTGTGTAGACCATGCTTATTGTCCAGCAATCCGCTAGTACAGTGGATAGAGTGTTTGCCAGGAGAGCCAAAGGTCTGTGGTTTGATCCACAACCTTGTCATATCAAAAGCCATTAAAATGGTACTTATTGATACCCTGCCAGGTGCTCAGGATATTAAGGAGATAAAACAAAGACTGGCAGCCTCGGAGTCAGTATACTGTATGTGACTGGGGTATCCCTGAAAAACTGCAGCATGGTATCTCAGTGGGCTGGCACTATAAAACAGTTACATACACATGCAGCCATACATGCATGTGCATTTGCGTCACATAAATATTATGTAAGTGGAATATACGTTAAACCCTGTTATATCTCACCTATTGACCACCACTGTGCAGACCACCACTGTGCAGACCACCCCTGTGCAAACCACCACTGTGCAGACCACTAATGTGCAGACCACTAATGTGCAGACCACCACTGTGCAGACCACCACTGTGCAGATCACCACTGTGCAGACCACCACTGTGCAGACCACTACTGTGCAGACCACTACTGTTCAGACCACTTCTGTGCAGACCACTACTGTGCAGACCACCACTGTGCAGACCACGACGGTGCAGACCACCACTGTGCAGACCACCACTGTGCAGACCACCAATGTGCAGACCACCACTGTGCAGACCACCACTGTGCAGATCACCACTGTGCAGACCACCACTGTGCAGACCACTACTGTGCAGACCACTTCTGTGCAGACCACTACTGTGCAGACCACCACTGTGCAGACCACGACGGTGCAGACCACCACTGTGCAGACCACTACTGTCCAGACCACCACTAATGTGCAGACCACCACTGTGCAGGCCACTAATGTGCAGACCACCACTGTTCAGACCACCACTGTCCAGACCACCACTAATGTGCAGACCACCACTGTGCAGGCCACTAATGTGCAGACCACCACTGTGCTGACGACTACTGTGCAGACCACTACTGTTCTACTGTGCAGACCACCACTGTGCAGACCACTAATGTTCTGCTGTGCAGACCACTACTGTTCTACTGTGCAGACCACCACCACTGTGCAAACCACTACTGTTCTACTGTGCAGACCACTACTGTTCTACTGTGCAGACCACCACTTTGCAGACCACTACTGTTCTGCTGTGCAGACCACCACTGTGCAGACCACCACTGTGCTGACCACTTCTGTGCAGACCACTACTGTTCTACTGTGCAGACCACCACTGTGCTGACCACTACTGTTCTGCTGTGCAGACCACTACTGTTCTACTGTGCAGACCACCACTGTTCTGACCACTACTGTTCTGCTGTGCAGACCATCACTGTGCAGACCACCACTGTGCTGACCACTACTGTTCTATTGTGCAGACCACTACTGTTCTACTGTGCAGACCACCACTATGCTGACTACTACTGTTCTGCTGTGCAGACCACCACTGTGCAGACTACCTTCCCAAACCAGCATGTTGAGGAGCCCTCTGGGTAGTTTTTACTCTCAATGAGGCCCAGGTTTAATTGTGACAAGTCCATTCTTCTTACCTCCTGTCAGCATGGTGCCAGAATTTCTAAAACTTATTTTCAGCATGTTCACTCATATCAGTTGTTTTTAATTTCAACATGGTCCCTGATTGTCAAATGATAAAGATTTACCTTGACAGTGATGAAAGAGTTCCAGGATTGGGTGCATCTAATTATTCAGTCGAGACATCTCTGTGATCGATGAAGACAAGTTCATTACAAGGACAGATCCGGCATTTTGAAAAGTGACAGGTCCAAAATATCAAAATCCTCACTCATATAATTTTACTACCTGCAATATACTACATTTGGCTTTCAAAGGGGTGGGGGCGCGGACACCCCCCTCTGGATCTGGCTATGCATTACCGTATTTTCTTGAGTATAGTGCGCACCCGTGTATAATGAGAACCCCCCTCTAGCGGGTTCAATATTTTGGAAAAAAAAGAAATTTTAATATTATACGGAGAAAAAAATTACACCATACCCCTTCAGCGAAGTCCGCCAAATGAACGGGTCATGAGAATGCGCACCCCCTTCTACACAGCTGTGTCTTTTGGGAAAAAAGTGTGCTCTATACTCAAGAAAATACGGTAAGACCTAGCAACATCTAAGCTCCCTCCAGAACACACAATCGTGGCATGTCATGAAGTGGAGCCTCGCTTGTGAAGCCGCTTCCAGCTCACTTTACACAGAACTCACTTATAAAGGATGTATGGATGGAGCCATGCATTTGCTCTGTGATCTCACCACTTTGACCCTGTGGGGATTCTGGATTATAATTGGTCCTGAGGGAATCGGGGGATCAGGCTCGTTGACATGGTTAACAGCATCATTGTACCCAATGTGTGACTTTGCTGATAGCATCAATCATTGGATTGTCTGGTCCAGACTCAAGTTATTATCAGACGATCATCATATACAGCTGGAATATTGCTGAGTGTGGCGTTGAACGAAAACAACAACATACGAAGCAATAGAGACACCCTTGTGAACTGGCTCTGATCATACAACTTGGATACCCATAAGATCCGTGATAGAAACCATTCTTGCAGTAAAAAGCAACTATGTTTGTTGTAAAAGGCGACTATCAGGGTCGGGTGGTCTGGCTCGCTGACTTGGTTGATGCATGTCATTGTATTTCAATTGCGTGGATCTATGCTCATGATTTCAATCATTGGATTGTCTGGTCAAGACTAAATTATTTACAGACTGCTGTCATATAGCTGGAATATGACTGAGTGTGGCATTAAAGCTTCAAAGAAACAAACAAACATACAATTTGGACAGATCTTCGGAGGCTCAGGGGGCCAGGGTGGCCCAGTCGCCTAAGGCGCTGCGATTCACTGTGCAGAGTTGTGTCCCTATGATTGTGGGCTCAAATCCCGGTTCGACACTCCAGGCTTTCCTCCCACATTAAGCTGACAAGCCGTGATATAACTGGAATACTGTTAAAAGTGGCGTTAAGCCCAACTCACACACTCACTCACTCACTCCTCGTAGGCTCAGTCAGCCTGGTGGAGGAAAGTTACAAGGTTACGCAGCTACTGTCACTGTAAGGCTGGATATAAGTTTATAACAACACTGTAAGATTGTGTATGTATGTATATAACAACACTGTAAGATTGTGTATATATGTATATAACAACACTGTAAGGCTGTATATATGTATATAACAACATTGTAAGGATGTGTATAAGTATATAACAACACTGTAAGATTGTGTATATATGTATATAACAACACTGTAAGGCTGTATATATGTATATAACAACATTGTAAGGCTGTGTATAAGTATATAACAACACTGTAAGGCTGTATATATGTATATAACAACGTTGTAAGGCTGTGTATAAGTATATAACAACACTGTAAGATTGTGTATATATGTAAATAACAACAATGTAAGATTGTGTATATATGTATATAACAACACTGTGAGATTGTGTATATATGTATATAACAACACTGTAAGGCTGTGTATAAGTATATAACAACAATGTCAGGCTGTGTATAAGTATATAACAACACTGTAAGGCTGTGTATATGTATATAACAACATTGTAAGGCTGTGTATAAGTATATAACAACACTGTAAGATTGTGTATATATGTAAATAACAACAATGTAAGATTGTGTATATATGTATATAACAACACTGTGAGATTGTGTATATAACTATATAACAACACTGTAAGGCTGTGTATAAGTATATAACAACAATGTCAGGCTGTGTATAAGTATGTAACAACAATGTCAGGCTGTGTATAAGTATATAACAACAATGTCAGGCTGTGTATAAGTATATAACAACAATGTCAGGCTGTGTATAAGTATACAACAACACTGTAAGATTGTGTATATGTATATAACAACACTGTAAGATTGTGTATAAGTATATAACACCATTGTAAGATTGTGTATATATGTATATAACAACACTGTACGATTGTGTATATATGTATATAACAACACTGTACGATTGTGTATATATGTATATAACAACACTGTAAGATTGTGTATATATGTATATAACAACACTGTAAGATTGTGTATATATAAGTATATAACAACACTGTGAGGCTGTGTATAAGTATTGAACAACACTGTCAGGCTGTGTATAAGTATATAACAACACTGTCAGGCTGTGTATAAGTATATAAAAACACTATAAGAGTATATATGTATATAACAACACTGTAAGATTGTGTATAAGTATATAACAACACTGTAAGATTGTGTATATATGTATATAACAACACTGTACGATTGTGTATATATGTATATAACAACACTGTCAGGCTGTGAATAAGTATTTAACAACACTGTCAGGCTGTGTATAAGTATGTAACAACACGGTCAGGCTTTGTATAAGTATGTAACAACACTGTCTGGCTGTGTATAAGTATATAACAGCATTGTAAGATTGTGTATATAAGTATATAACAACACTGTAAGGCTGTGTATAAGTATATAACAACACTGTCAGGCTGTGTATAAGTATGTAACAACACTGTAAGAGTATATATGTATATAACAACACTGTAAGATTGTGTATAAGTATATAACAACATTGTAAGATTGTGTATATATGTATATAACAACACTGTAAGATTGTGTATATATGTATACTACTCAAAAGAAGTTAAGGAACAAACAATTCTTTCATATTACTACAGTTAATATGTCATAATCTGAGATATTAACCATAGTAATATGAAAGAATCAGGTGTTCCTTAACTTCTTTTGAGTAGTATATATAACAACACTGTAAGGCTGTGTATAAGTATGTAACAACACTGTCAGGCTTTGTATAAGTATGTAACAACACTGTCAGGCTGTGTATAAGTATGTAACAACACTGTCAGGCTGTGTATAAGTATGTAACAACACTGTCAGGCTTTGTATAAGTATGTAACAACACTGTCAGGCTTTGTATAAGTATGTAACAACACTGTCAGGCTTTGTATAAGTATGTAACAACACTGTCAGGCTGTGTATAAGTATATAACAATACTGTAAGGCTGTGTATAAGTATGTAACAACACTGTCAGGCTTTGTATAAGTATGTAACAACACTGTCAGGCTGTGTATAAGTATATAACAACATTGTAAGATTGTGTATGTAAGTATATAACAACACTGTAAGGATGTGTATAAGTATGTAACAACACTGTCAGGCTGTGTCTAAGTATATAAAAACACTGTAAGATGGTGTATATATGTTTATAACAACACTGTAAGATTGTGTGTAAGTATATAACAACACTGTAAGGATGTGTATAAGTATATAACAACATTGTAAGAGTGTGTATATATGTATATAACAACGCTGTAAGATTGTGTATATATGTTTATAACAACACTGTAAGATTGTGTATATATGTATATAACAACGCGATAAGGCTGTGTATAAGTATATAACAACACTGTCAGGCTGTGTATAAGTATGTAACAACACTGTCAGGCTTTGTATAAGTATGTAACAACACTGTCAGGCTTTGTATAAGTATGTAACAACACTGTCAGGCTTTGTATAAGTATGTAACAACACTGTCAGGCTGTGTATAAGTATATAACAATACTGTAAGGCTGTGTATAAGTATGTAACAACACTGTCAGGCTTTGTATAAGTATGTAACAACACTGTCAGGCTGTGTATAAGTATATAACAACATTGTAAGATTGTGTATGTAAGTATATAACAACACTGTAAGGATGTGTATAAGTATGTAACAACACTGTCAGGCTGTGTCTAAGTATATAAAAACACTGTAAGATGGTGTATATATGTTTATAACAACACTGTAAGATTGTGTGTAAGTATATAACAACACTGTAAGGATGTGTATAAGTATATAACAACATTGTAAGATTGTGTATATATGTATATAACAACGCTGTAAGATTGTGTATATATGTTTATAACAACACTGTAAGATTGTGTATATATGTATATAACAACGCGATAAGGCTGTGTATAAGTATATAACAACAATGTCAGGCTGTGTATAAGTATATAACAACAATGTGAGGCTGTGTATATGTATATAACAATATTGTAAGGCTGTGTATAAGTATTTAACAACACTGTAAGAGTGTATATGTGTATATAACAACACTGTTAGGCTGTGTATATGTATATAACAATATTGTAAGGCTGTGTATAAGTATTTAACAACACTGTAAAATTGTGTATATATGTATATATGTATATAACACTTTAAGACTGTGTATAAGTATATAACAACACTTTAAGACTGTGTATAAGTATATAACAACACTGTAAGATTGTGTATATATGTATATAACAACACTGTCAATGTAAGATTGTGTATATAAGTATACTCAACAACAAAAGTTCCTGTGACACCAATATTTTAGTGTATTTTTCAAACAAGTAAAGTTTGGTTTTCAATATTGTAGTACATGTATGGAATCAAGTCTGCTACAGAAAAGCATGCATTCCATGCAAAAGTTGACAAACAACCACTCAGAAAAACAACAAAATTACGCAATTATTCAACATTATGAAATGCAAGATCGAGTCAACGTGATGTTGCAAGACAATTTAACGTCCACAGAAACACCATTTGGGGTTTATGGCAACGTTGGTAGCAGACGAATGCAGTCAGAGACCATCCTCGGAGTGGCAGGGCACGCGTAACAAATATTAAAACAACACACCTACGAAATCAATTCCATCCAGCAACAGTGACTGCAAGAAGCATCCCAGGCCTTCGACGAATATTGTTACAAACCGTACGTCGTCGCATCAGATGTGCAGGGATTGTCGCCAGAAGAACCGCCAGACGTCCCATTTTGACAGGAAACCACCTTCAAGCACGTCTACAGTGGTGCAGACAGCGTTTACGCTGGACAGCCATGCAGTGGGGACAAGTTCTATTCACTGACGAGTCTCGTTTTCATCTCAGCCACAGCGATGGACGGATTCGAGTGTACCGACATCGAGGTGAACGTTACGTCAATCATTGTCTCATGGAAGAAGATCGGTTCGGGGTGGGTAACGTTATGGTATGAGGTGGGATTACAGCAAGACAGAGGACCCGTTTGATAGTGGTAGAGAGAAATCTCAATGGACAGCGCTACCACGACGAGATCATCGGCCCTGTTGTTCTACCGTTTTTGCGTCATCATGGCCCAGGCATTACCTTTCAACATGACAACGCCCGGCCTCATAATTTGCTCAAATTGCTTGACTTGTTCGACATTCACTAGAAAACAACGTGAATGTCATCCCCTGGCCGCCTCGCTCCGCTGATCTCTCACCAATCGAGCACATGTGGGATGAGATGGATCGGCGCCTTCGACGTCAACCACGTGTTCCACAGACACTCAAGGAACTTCGAAACATGCTCCAGCAGATATGGACAGATATCCCACAGGACTTTGTGCAATGCCTAGTCCATTCCATGAGACAAAGATGTGTTGCTTGCATTGCAACCATAGGTGCACACACACGCTATTGATTTGTAAATTGACATTTTGGCATGTTCATGTATTTTTTATGAAATCACGCATTTTCTGAAGTCAGTATGGCAAGTAAAACCATTCGAACATTTACAGGAGTCTTTTATCTGTTGCAAACCGAAATTGTTTCAGATTGGGTAAAAAACATAACTTTGCATTAAATCTTATTCAGTGTCACAAGAACTATTGTTGTTCAGTATATATAACAACATTGAGTTAGAAGTTACCATCGGGAATCTGGAGAAACTACTGGGATAATTGCAATCATTATCAAATGAATAGTCTACTGGAAATCTGTGTAGCTGTGAATTTAGCGACGACATTAGACTAGCAGGATCAGTTTCCATATCTGTGCTTGTAGGCGTCTGCTGCTTGGAACCTTTTCACCCAATTAAACCAGTTGGATTTGGTCGACACATGTCCGAAGTGTTACCTTGTTTCATTTTGTCGTTGTATGTACATCTGATTGCACTTCATAACTCTATCACAGGACAGGCAGACAGACGTGAAGTCTCATAGACTAGGGTTAGAGTAGCTTCCCTTTGAAAAAGAGGTTACTCTCACGGACAGACGGAAAGGCAAGTAGAAACAGTTTGTGTAGGCAATTATTGTTTTGCCTATATGTAGTTACGCCACTGTATAAGAAACAGGTTCCAGCTGTTGTCGGCTGACACATCACTTACCTTCTGACGTAATATATATTAATGCGCACATCCCCATGTTTGGGGAATGTTTGTGAGAGATGGGAGCAGATTTTTCGACCACATAATTGAAGAAAGACATATGATAAAGAGGTTATCAAGCGAGTGTGTTTGGGGATGGTAAATATCCTGTATGAGGAATAAACACTATGTAATTTGCACCCCAAATCTCGCTTTATACAATGTTTATTCCAAATATTTACCATTCCCAAACACACTCGTGTGATAACTTCTATTTCAGTGTTTCTGTTGGCTTTTGAAACTGCCTGTCCTTGTGGACTGGCAACTCTAAAAATTACCAGTCCCCACTAATTTTTGCAGTCCCAACTTTCAGCAAATAAAAAAGCCTATGAAAATTATTTAGTTTTAATTCTTTCAAGATCATGTTCAGTGCAAAAAAGACGTCTCTGAAGAAACTCATAGTTAGATCTGTACGTCATTCACACAAACTTCAGTCACAATTTTCTCCCTTTTTTTTAATATTTCGAGATGAAGTTGCTACAAAGGGATATTTAACCTAGAAATAGACAAGGGGAAACCCTGATGATAAAAGACAAGCTGACTTTGTTTGAAAAATGTTCTTTTATGAATACTGTAAACAGCTTTATTTCTGCGCCGTTAAAATATTGCGAATACCACGCCAAAGACAATACTGCGACGAGATATTTTTGCGAGTTGCCGTGTTGAGATGACCCCTCGCGTACCAAACGATAGACCGCTTCTCTCCGAAGCTAGTTTTTCTGAGTTGGCCGGAAAGTTGACCGGAAGAGATTGCGACCAATTAACAAATACGATAATTGACTCAACTCAGTGTCATGTCATGTGTGGACAAAATTGCAAAGGACACTGACGCAATTAAGCGAGATTGGAAGAAGGCAGGATTACTGTGAGGTAACAGTGACACTAACTGGTCTGTTGACACTGTCATTTGTGATGTAATGTGTGACCATTCTGCATTCATTTGTGTTTTTAACTTATTGAGTAACTTGTAGTTCTGGTTGATGATTTCAACATTTCATGACGTGTTGCAATGAATAAAGTATGTATGTGTTATTTATACTTATTTTTACGTTTTTAATTTTTGCGATTGAGTCTCGTTCGCAAAACTCGCAATAATAAAACGGTCGCCAAAAATTCCCTGTTTACAGTATCACAATGTTTTCTTCATCAACAACGATTTAAAAGGAACTTGAACTACCGGTCCACAGGGGCGGGCAGGCACATGAACTACTGGTCCACAGGAAGGGGCAGTCACAAACTGTATTTGTATTCTTGTCACTGCTACCCACAACATAGCGAGATACAGTCTGAACATCCATATCTCCTCGTGCTTCAGGTTTTGTAAATTGCCTTACAAGGTTACAAATAGCAGCTTTCTTCTTGTCATGAAAAAAATCACTAAAACCTAGAAGTTCAAATTTTTTGTTATGATAAAAGGATGACATTATGTTTCCCTTTCATTGAAGGTGTGTTCGGGCCAGGGGGTGTTGTGGGATGTTGTGCCTTGCGTTTCACATCGATACACCCATTAGGGTTGGGACGAGTCCAAATTTACTACCCGGGTACCCACCCCTCTATTACCCGACCCTACCCGGGTACATGCTGTCGGTCTCAAGAGATGGGTACAAAATGTCCAATTGGGAATAGTTTGACCTAAGCCCTGTACAAAATGTATTTAGATACAGTTTTTATATAAAACACTGAATGCATACACTGAAGCTGACTGAAGTTTTATTTTTATTCAAACATATAAAAGTCAGAAGGAATGGGTGCACATATATATATATATATATAGTCAGAAATAAGTGTGAACATTAGTGACTTGTTGTATAACCATATAGTTCTAGATCATTTTTGTCATTTAACAATATATCACGTGACTAACAATGGGTCCGGGTAGTCCTGTGGGTACCCGGGTCCTCCTCAGTACCCAGCCAACCCGAGTAGCCCAACCCGAGTTACCCATCCTAGCCCTACACCCCCTGCTGCTGCATCAGGCCTGGGAGGCGGAATGATGGGTGGTGTACCTCTCCACTAGGGCTGCAGTCATTAGGACGTATTATACCAATGGTAGACAGAAACATCCTTTATTCATGACATCCCTTGCTGAGGCAAGTATAACAACAGATTAACTGCCAGCTTGGGGAGAGAAGCTACACTATTTATGGTTTTATTTGGGCACAATCTAGATAGGAACATATCTAATATAGAGTATAATAGTCTTGCAAAGGCACTCAGACAGATTGTTTTGCTTGAAACGGAATAACCTGGAACAGCTGGTTTTGCCTGGAGCAGGAACTAGTGTATCAGCATCAGAAACAGCGTCGGGTTGGTCTGTCTTCCCATCCTGTTGTCTGTCTCAGGAAGGAGTCGATTTTTTTAAAAACAAAATCTTCCAAAAGTTTTTAAATTACTCATAGCGTGATAATTAGCAGAGCTCCAGATAACCTTTAGAGCAATTGAGTTTTTACTCTAGGGTTTCTATTTCAGTTTGGTTATTACATTTTTCATCGAGTAACCAATATTTTTTCACTCATTTATTCATCACTCTGTTGTGTTTTTTCCAAAATTAGTGAACATTTTAAGATTTAAAAAGAATGAAATAATGTTTTAGATGTATATAACTGTTCTAAATATATAGGCTTGACTCGGAAAGTAAATTAGCCCGTAATTCTGTTTTGGAAATAGCTCCTTTGTATGCATGCTGAAAAAGCTTCATTGGGTATTTACCCAAGCTGTTTTTAAACATTTCAGTTTTTTATTTTATGCATGCATTTCTCTACACAAGTTAATTGAAAGTAATTGGGTTTTGAATATTTTGGGTGGGAAATTTACGCAAATATGCTGCTTATATGTAGCTCTGTAATAAGTTCAAAAGTCTATGTCTCAGCAAGTATTATCCCTTTTTTTATTAAAAGTGCAACAATGAGCTTCCTCATCTTGTATACGCATACAAAACGTAGGGATGTGTGGTGAATTGATGTATCAGAATCTCACCTGGGATAAAGCCAACTAATAAACAAAGATTTACTGCATCAGGTGACAAAGTTACCATTTTCCTGTGTTTGTATTATGGAATTATCATGGTTCTGTTCGGTTGAACAAAACCTTCCAAATGGCGTGCTGGTTTTCTTGGAGGAATTAGTCAGCAAAGAGTCGGAGTCACAGGAGATTTAATCACAATTTTATTTACCATAACAATTAACAATGAGCAATATCTTAACTATAGCTGAGGGTGTCACAGAGAGTCGGTACAACCCTCTGGGCTGTGGGAGAGAGATCTGCTTGGTTAGAGTGACAAACCCATTCTGCCTAACATTTTGCTTCAGTATGTATTTAACAAAAATTAGAACAATAAAAAGGAATATGATTGGTTGATACACGATGGGTTGTGCCCTATGCCATATGAATGGCTAGACAGAGGTGAATACTTAATTCTGTTAATCCTGTTGGCACTAATCTTGTTGACATATTTACTGGGTTCTTGGAAAGAGATTATGGTATCACTATAGACGAGCTTGTATGGGGGCTAATCCTTAATGAGTCTAAATTGAAGTAATTGCTGAATGTTATTCTAATATAGGTGATGACAGATTTACTTAAATAAAATAGTTCAAGGCAATCTAAAAGACTAAGTAGACATATCTTTTGTCTGGTAGATGGGATCTTGATACCTTAGGCTAGCATTTATCTAAAAGCTTCAAATCTATTAAACTATGTAGACATGATTCTTGTCTTATTGAATAGTATGTCTAGGAGATGCGCTCCCGTTACCTTAGGCTAGCATCTATCTAAAAAGGTATAACTGAAACTATTGATATTTTATATGTGCATTTTACCTGATGATAAGTATTACTTGCTAAACTATAATTATATGAAATTATGTATACATATTACACCATGATAACTCATAAAAAGCACTTGATGTGTATCTAATTATTATAGGAAAACTTAGTATAAATGTTATATCATGATAGTTGTACAACGTGTTAGCTGTTGGCTAGATAAGAGTTCTTTTCCTTGTGTGTTTTCTTACTGATCACGATCTCACTACAAAAACTCCAGCGACGTTGAGTCAGAAGGAACGTAATTATGGTGTCAGGTTATTTCACTCCAGGTATCATTTCTTCTTCTTTTATTTACTGTATTTCATCATCCAGCTGAAGTGCACAAGAAATCAGAAGGAAAGCAAGAGAGAAATGAACTGATCCTGAAAAATAAAGAGTTTGTATTGAGGTCTAATGGCACCAGTAGTCACATTACACGTTTTCAGGTGAGTTCTTCTGATTTCTCTGTTGCCAGGAAATGTCACAAGTCATCAAGATTAAAGAAACTTTGCCTTTGAAAAAAATTCTCAGTACCAAGACAGCCGTAGCAGCTAACAGTTTTAGTCCACTTGTCTTTATAATGATAACATATAGCAAAACACTTAAAAGTGGCAAATTTCTACTAGTCCTTATGATACCTTTACTATTGGGTAGTTTTGTAAGGGCTACAGGACCAGTGCCAAACACTGCAAGGGTTGAAACTGTCAGTAGTGTAGTGTCAACTACAGATATTTTGACTTGGCATCAATGTTTTGTAATGCAGGCGTAAGCAGGTTTGATAATTTGCTAAACTCTATGAAGTGTAATCATGTGGTGTGAGATGTCACTCTCTCACACACTGCCACAACGAAGGCTACAGGCTATACAAGCAGTAGATATCAAGTTATCATGTGGTGTGAGATGTCACTCTCTTACACACTGCCACAACGAAGGCTACAGGCTATACAAGCAGTAGATATCAAGTTATCATGTGGTGTGAGATGTCACTCTCTTACACACTGCCACAACAAAGGCTATACAAGCAGTAGATATCAAGTTATCATGTGGTGTGAGATGTCACTCTCTCACACACTGCCACAACGAAGGCTACAGGCTATACAAGCAGTAGATATCAAGTTATCATGTGGTGTGAGATGTCACTCTCTTACACACTGCCACAACGAAGGCTATACAAGCAGTAGATATCAAGTTATGTGGTGTGAGATGTCACTCTCTCACACACTGCCACAACGAAGGCTATACAAGCAGTAGATATCAAGTTATCATGTGGTGTGAGATGTCACTCTCTCACACACTGCCACAACGAAGGCTATACAAGCAGTAGATATCAAGTTATCATGTGGTGTGACATGTCATGTAATCCCTGACTTGAATACAGACCTGGTACCTGTGCTGCTGGGCTCATGTAATCGCTGACTTGAATTCAATCCTGACACCTGTGCTGCTGGGCTCATGTAATCCCTGACTTGAATACAGTCCTGTTACCTGTGCTGCTGGGCTCATGTAATCCCTGACTTGAATTCAATCCTGACACCTGTGCTGCTGGGCTCATGTAATCCCTGACTTGAATACATTCCTGATACCTGTGCTGCTGGGCTCAAGTAATCCCTGACTTGAATACAGTCCTGGTACCTGTGCTGCTGGGCTCATGTAATCCCTGACTTGAATACAGTCCTGGTACCTGTGCTGCTGGGCTCATGTAATCCCTGACTTGAATACAGTCCTGGTACCTGTGCTGCTGGGCTCATGTAATCCCTGACTTGAATACAGTCCTGGTACCTGTGCTGCTGGGCTTATGGGTTACACCAAAGGGTTAATATGGCCCTGACACCCATTATCCACTATCTCTCTGACTCAGTTGTCCAGAAGGGTCAAACAGTCTGTAGTAAACTGTTGTTGTATACCGGCTTAATTAGTAAAATGATTGTGACTTAGGGACTGAGCGTTTGATTTTCTGGTGGGGAATATACAATAGTTCAACTCCTTTCTTTACAGACAAGAATTGTGTTTTTTTGAAGAAGTGGCTGACACAAATTCTCCTGCCGTCAAGGGCCACGTACCCTATTTTTGAAAACCCATCAACTAAGTCCCTGGAGCATGTTTTCTAGTTTTTGTTCCATAAATAACATGTGGAAATCAAATATAGAAGTTTAATGGCTCGAGTGCACATAAATATCAATAAACTTGGGTCTGAATGGGCAGATGTCGATCAGGGTCTGAGGCCAAGTCACAGTAATGTTAATTACGTGTTAATCTTCTCTGTTTTGAGTATCCTAATGGCTGTGGTCCTTGCCACAGATCAATGACAGTAGATTTATCTCCAGTCTACCTTGACAGAGTACATCTCTCAGTGTCAGTCAGCCTCATGTCGCATCGGTTACGTCTTAATGCTATAATTTTTGTGCCAAACCATTGTCTTTCAGCAATATACCATTGTCTTTAAACAATATACCATTGTCTTTAAACAATATACCATTGTCTTTAAACAAAATACCATTGTCTTTAAACAATATACCATTGTCTTTAAGCAATATACCATTGTCTTTATACAATATACCATTGTCTTTAAACAATATACCATTGTCTTTAAACAATATACCATTGTCTTTAAGCAATATACCATTGTCTTTAAACAATATACCATTGTCTTTAAACAATATACCATTGTCTTTATACAATATACCATTGTCTTTAAACAATATACCATTGTCTTTAAACAATATACCATTGTCTTTAAGCAATATACCATTGTATTTAAACAATATACCATTATCTTTAAATAATATACCATTTTCTTTAAATGGTATTACCTTGTTTAAAATGTCCCACATTATACTCAAACAATGTTTTTGGGGGCAAATCACTAAACTTGGTCAAGTTGGTAGAAGGACCAAGGTTCATACAAACCCATCTTCCTGAGGCAAGGGAGTTAACTGACTATAATAGTCCAGTTCCCACACTTTCCAAACTAGGCTGCAATTATGGTGTTGCATTTTAGTTGGACTAACGAGTCAAAGCATAGTCCAATCAAGATCGTGTAACCAACTTCACATCCAGTTCGTAAACAACATGGATTTCAGGGTGCAGATTACATCGACTGCAGGATTTCAAAGTATGTTATCGCTAACTAGGCGTCAACAGATATTTTGCCAATTCTTTCATGTTTTTAATCAAAGTGCTCAAGTGATTTGATGCACTTCGCGGAGTAAGACCTGTTTTATTACAATACAGATCTTGATTATCAAGCAGATCGTCTTTGACTGGGCGCCGCTGTTTTGTTTGAAGTAAATGCAAATGATATGAGAGATGGAATCTGATTGGTGAATAGGAGGAACATTGAAAGGACATAATTCATAAAAGCCACCGGTGACGCAACAAGCGAGCCTGGAAATCCCAGCCTAGTTCGGCAAGGGACTTTTATAGCCAGTTTACTCCCTTGTCTCAGGAAGATGATACAAGCCCTCTATATGTGATAACACACATTTTGTAATGTCTATTAATATATTCATTATAATCCTGTCCTCCTGGTTTACCAGACAGAATAAGCATTGAACCAGTATGAGTTCCATAGATAGAGGAAAGGGTGTGGCATTTAGAGTCACTGACACTAGTTCAACTCTGCATGAGTTCACTATGTATGATCATGGCTTATATGTCTTCTCGCAAACCCCAGCATCCTAACAACGTAAACATGGTGTCTGCGTCCAAGAGTAAACATAACATTCGCTGATCTGTGTGTCGAGAAACATGGTGTTATATTGGACAATGTAGATGCGAAGAAATACCAAACTATTTACTTCAACAGCGGTAAAGGTATTTCGGGAGTATTTAGCTCAGAATGGAAACTCCATTCAGTTTGAAACTTTTCAATCAATGTATTGGACAGAATGCTGGCAAAATTCTATTTGAAGCCAGAACCCAGGAAGGCAATTTCAAGAAAGTTCCTCATATTCAACCACTCCTTGAACATTCAAGACAGGACAAGATATAGATATAATCTAAGGAAGTGGATTCAAGGAATTATCGAAATCTTTCAAAGCAATTGCAAAAGAACAAAAGAACCGAGATCAAGCACTACCCTCCTCCAGCCGATGCTGACATAACGGAACTCCATGACTACGTATTTAGCACCGACAGTCCTACACTTTCATAACACGATTTAGATCTATAATAGGATTTAGGAAATAATTACTTTGATAATTTCCAAATCATTTTCTTACCCAATAACTTGAGTTTTTTAGCTTTGTTTTTCCACTCCTATTGGTTGTCTTCTATCAATATGTTTGTATGAATAAATTGACTTTATGGCACAGTGAAAAAATTGCAAAGGAAATTTCCAATAGAGTAAAATCTGAATATTTCGACTCTCATGCAGGTATTCATCGATGTCATGCTGCACTTTGGGACAAGGGGGGGGGGGGGGGGGGGGGGGAGAAAACCTCACAGGACTGAAGGTGAGGATCTACCTCTCACCACGGATGCTGATAGCCACATGTGTCTACATCTGTATGGATGAATGCACAAAAAATCACCCAAGATGATGAGCACCATGATAGTGGAAGAATCAACGAGAAAAACGGTATTCCTTGTTTTATTAGTTTTAAAACGTCTGTATCAAGTTTTAAGAATTGTTTTTTTAACCCTAGATCATACAATAAAGATACAAGCTCTGTCGATTGTTTACAACCCTTGATGTCCTGTGAAACGGACGTTAAATATGTGCATCCCTTGAACAAGGACTGTGTGAAGCTTTCTCAACAGCCAAACACTGAGGCCGAGAATGGGGTGTACTACAACGCCATCGCTCTCGGGCATAATCAAATTGGATTCATGATATCAACTCTCAGTCTGAAGGTTGGTCTATCTACCACATATACCAGCCACTCGCTACGTGCTACCACAGTACAGGTTCTTGACAATGCACAAGTCCCATCTGAGCACACCCTGACAGTCACCGGACACAAGTCCCATCTGAACACACCCTGACAGTCACCGGTCACAAGTCCCATCTGAACACACCCTGACAGTCACCGGTCACAAGTCCCATCTGAACACACCCTGACAGTCACCGGTCACAAGTCCCATCTGAACACACCCTGACAGTCACGGGTCACAAGTCCCATCTGAACACACCCTGACAGTCACCGGTCACAAGTCCCATCTGAACACACCCTGACAGTCACCGGTCACAAGTCCCATCTGAACACACCCTGACAGTCACCGGTCACAAGTCGGAGTCAAGCCTGAAGACCGACACTGGTTAACTGATGACAAAGCTAAGGAGAGAATGTCCGCTGCTATCAGTGACAAGACATGTCCTGATGTTCTGTGACCTACTGATGTGGAACAACCCAGACTAGAGAAGATGCACTTCCTGACTGTTTGAGGGAGACATTCTCCAGTGTATGCCAATTCCCGAGGCAGTTACCGTTAAAGATTTTCATGTGCAAAATCATGTCAACACGAGCGAGTGGTTTGAAGACATGTTAAGCATGACAGGGTATCTGGAACACAACTTGCTTCGCGGAGAAAGCTAAAGTATGACATGGCTTGCTGTCAAAGCACGTGTAAAATAAGGCAAATTGGACTCACTTGAGTTAAGGATATGACGTAATGATCGGACATTTCATTCAACAGATTCTATGTAGAACACATTCGTTAAGATAGGCCAGCACAATAGGGTGCACCATAGCCAGCTACAATGGAGGTAGACTATTGACTGACTGACAGACAAAATCGTCTTTAGTTTCTTTTGTCATATTCATGTTTCTACATCTTTCTAGGAAGAGATTCACATTTAATTCACGACATTTATTATCTGAATTACTTCATCAATATCAACTGTAAATAACCAGGATGAGACAAGCCAGTGAGTGATGTTATCAAGGATGGAGTTTCACAGCTGGGGTGGAGGCTTATCCTGAGCCAATATATCCATGGGTCCCAAACCATCACAAGGATATCTTGTATTTGGAGATCCCACCACAATATGGATACGGATAATATTTGCCTCGTCTCAGGGACGCAGGCTCATCACGTCAAATCCAACAGTATTGCTCTATATGTTATGTGCCTCTTATGCCCCAATCAGTGCAGTGCTGTGTATCATGCAGAGTTGTAACGTAGAGACCAGAGAAGAGAAATATTGTGGTGTTTAAATCTAAAAACCTGGTCACATGCTACAGAAACAATAGGATAGGCAATCACTGGCCAAGCTGTGGCTGGACCAGATCACTAAAGACCTTACATAACTATACCCCGTACTTTACCTAAGGATTAGCAGAGAGTGCTCAGGTTAGTTTAAGGAGCTACTACCAGACTCAACTCAATTATTTACCTAAGTTTAAAACATGTAAGTTAAAATACACAATGTTTACATTCTGCTACATGTAACTCATATGAAATACTCTACGGTGACAATAGTGGGGCCACCAAGCACCCCCTGCACCCATGTTCCTACAGCCTGACGGGAGCCACATGCACCCATGTTCTTACATGCTCCCATCAAGCCTGTAGGAATATGGGTGCATGTGGCTCGCATCAGGCCTGTAGGAACATGGGTGCATGTGGCTCCAGTTAGGCCTGTAGGAACATGGGTGCATGTGGCTCCAGTTAGGCCTGTAGGTACATGAGTGCATGTGGCTCCATTTAGGCCTGTAGGAACATAGGTGCATGTGGCTCCCGTCAGGCCTGTAGGAACATGGGTGCATGTGGCTCCAGATAGGCCTGTGGGAACATGGGTGCATGTGGCTCCAGTTGGGCCTGAAGGAACATGGGTGCATGTGGCTCCTGTCAGGCCTGAAGGAACATGGGTGTATGTGGCTCCCGTCAGGCCTGAAGGAACATGGTTGCATGTGGCTCCCGTCAGGCCTGAAGGAACATGGGTGCATGTGGCTCCAGATAGGCCTGTAGGAACATGGGTGCATGTGGCTCCAGTTGGGCCTGAAGGAACATGGGTGCATGTGGCTCCTGTCAGGCCTGAAGGAACATGGGTGCATGTGGCTCCCGTCAGGCCTGAAGGAACATGGTTGCATGTGGCTCCCGTCAGGCCTGAAGGAACATGGGTGCATGTGGCTCCCGTCAGGCCTGAAGGAACATGGGTGCATGTGGCTCCCGTCAGGCCTGAAGGAACATGGGTGCATGTGGCTCCCATCAGGCCTGAAGGAACATGGGTGTATGTGGCTCCCGTCAGGCCTGTAGGAACATGGGTGCATGTGGCTCCCATCAGGCCTGAAGGAACATGGGTGTATGTGGCTCCTGTCAGGCCTGAAGGAACATGGGTGCATGTGGCTCTCGTCAGGCCTGTAGGAACATGGGTGCATGTGGCTCCCGTCAGGCCTGTAGGAACATGGGTGTATGTGGCTCCCGTCAGGCCTGTAGGAACATGGGTGCATGTGGCTCCCTTCAGGTCTGTAGGAACATGGGTGCATGTGGCTCCCGTTCCTACAGGCCTTATGGGAGCCACATGCACCCATGTTCCTACAGGACTGTCGGGATTTACGATGTGTTTTCAAACATCATCCTGCTTCAATTTGTGAAGAAAGGGTTTCCTTCAAGAGTTATGATTGTGGTTTCAAATCCTGGTTTGCCCAGATTATGTTTCTAGGTTTGTCAGCACCATACCCATGCTTGTTGGTTTCATCGAAGTTGTTAATGTCGGAAACCTGCATCACTTCGGGCTTTCCTGCCACATTACGCTGACACGCCGTGATATAACTGGAATACTGTTAAAAGCGGCGTTAAACCCAACTCACTCACTCACTCACTCACTCACTCACTACATTGAGAGCCTCAGTTTAATCACTGTCACCCCTCAGGTCCAGGGGGATTGCGTTCATTAATTAAGCCTCGAACGTGTAGAAGTGTGGGTCCTTGTGTCAGGACCTGGGGGAACGTGATCAGTGGTAATTCCACGTACACACACACTGAACCAGACTGCACTATACTGGTCAAGCTACAGGAGATATGACCTCAGGGAAAGGGAAGGAAATGACATTTGTATGAGACTACAGAGATAATATGTTTAATTTCCTACTTTCAGCCCTGACATATTGATACATAAACACTAAACACTTGAGCACAGCAGGCTGCACCCAATGAAATCCAAACATTGATGCTCCACATACTGAAGGACTGGGATGTATCTGTAGGACCGTTGCTCTAGGGGCACAAGTTACAAGAGATAGGATTTGAAATGACTCTAGACATATGGCTACTTCTGTTATTAATTTGGTTTGTTTGTTGTTTAACGCCGCACTCAGCAATATTCCAGCTTTATGACAGCGGTCTATGAATAATCTAGTCTGGACCTGAAAATCCAGTGACTGACATCATGAGCATCTATCCACACAATTGGGATCGATGACATGCATCAACCAAGTCAGCGAACCTGACCATCCAATCCCGAGTCACCTCTTACGACAAGCATAGTCGCCTTTTACGACAAGCAGGGGATGTTGAAGACATATTCTACACGGATCTTGACGGGTCGTTAAGTTCAAGAAACAAACTTAGAACATATGGAAAATTTATTTCAGAAATTAAACTTGGACCCTATTTAGAACACTGTCCAGTAAGTCGCCTCTTATGACAAACAGTCACTTTTCACGGTAAGCATGGGTTACTGAAGACCTATTCTTCCCCGGGTCTTCACGGGTCAACATGGTTCTGAATAACCTTTGTAATGAATAACTTCTGTAATAAATATAAATGTATATTTACAATGCTATAGATCACCCGTTGATGCATGTTCAAAGCTGTATCACCATTATCAACCCAGTTAATGGATCAGTGTGAACTCAATTTTCTTTCTCAACTCCTTAGGGAGTATACAACCCAAGCACTGCTAGGCTATGGAGACACCACATCCTATCAGGGTTTCAGTGTTGGGCAGGGCTAAGGAGACACCGCGTCCTATCAGGGCTTCAGTGTGGGGCAGGGCTAAGGAGACACCACGTCCTATCAGGGCTTCAGTGTGGGGCAGGGCTAAGGAGACATCACGTCCTATCAGGGCTTCAGTGTTGGGCAGGGCTAAGGAGACATCACGTCATATCAGGGCTTCAGTGTGGGGCAGGGCTAAGGAGACATCACGTCATATCAGGGCTTCAGTGTTGGGCAGGGCTAAGAAGACATCACGTCCTATCAGGGCTTCAGTGTGGGGCAGGGCTAAGAAGACATCACGTCCTATCAGGGCTTCAGTGTTGGGCAGGGCTAAGGAGACACCACGTCCTATCAGGGCTTCAGTGTGGGGCAGGGCTAAGGAGACATCACGTCCTATCAGGGCTTCAGTGTTGGGCAGGGCTAAGGAGACACCACGTCCTATCAGGGCTTCAGTGTGGGGCAGGGCTAAGGAGACATCACGTCCTATCAGGGCTTCAGTGTGGGGCAGGACCAAAGCTCTAGAATCACCCATCCAAGGACTCTCCGGGACCAATGTTGCTCAACTTCACCTGATTTGTGACCTGTGACCTGTGCACTGCGCACAGGATCATGTACAACCACCTCAAAAACTAAATAATATTTGTAATGATTTGTCTCTGTAATGAATACCCTCTGAATGAATAGCCGCTCCAATGAATACCCTCTGTAATGAATACCCGCTGTAATGAATACCCTCTGTAATGAATACCCGCTGTAATGAATACCCTCTGTAATGAATACCCGCTGTAATGAATACCCGCTGTAATGAATACCCGCTGTAATGAATACCCTCTGTAATGAATACCCGCTGTAATGAATACCCTCTGTAATGAATACCCGCTGTAATGAATACCCTCCGAATGAATACCCGCTGTAATGAATACCCGCTGTAATGAATACCCTCCGAATGAATACCCGCTGTAATGAATACCCTATGTAATGAATACCCGCTGTAATGAATACCCTATGTAATGAATACCCGCTGTAATGAATACCCTCTGTAATGAATACCCGCTGTAATGAATACCCTCTGTAATGTATACCCTCTGTAATGAATACCCGCTGTAATGTATACCCTATTTAATGAATACCCTCTGTAATGAATACCCTCTGTAATGAATACCCGCTGTAATGAATACCCTCTGTAATGAATACCCGCTGTAATGTATACCCGCTGTCATGTATACCCTCTGTAATGAATACCCGCTGTAATGAATACCCTCTGTAATGAATACCCTCTGTAATGAATACCCTCTAATAAATACTCTCTGCAATGACCGCCAAGAAACCATCAGCTGGCTCAGGGTATAAAAAACATTGTATGTCAGAGCCACTTACTCCCCATTACATTTGAGTGAAAAATTCATGGTATTTTTTTTGGATGCCCCCAGGACAGAATCCTGTCATCCATCACAAATTAGAAGCAACAGTATTGTCTAACATTTTTTTCCACGTTTTTTTTTGGTGCAACAAAGTTTGTTTTTTCAAGAGCTAACCATTAATCACTGACAAGACCATGGTGCCGCATGTAGTGCACCCAGAGTTAAGTTTGAATTTCTTTTGTAGGACAGTTACAAGTAATTGCTTTGTCATCTACTGTTCATGTAGCTTACCTGGACCAGGATTTGTAGTGTTCGATCCTGGTGACCTTGAACTATTCAATATAAACAATATTTTCATATAAACCATTGTACATTTAAGTTTAAACTATTACTGACCACTAGCAACATTGAAACCATAAGAAATCTTTCTATGTACATATATCATGCTTTTATACAAAGAAAATCAAGTTTGGAAATTATATGATTGTACCAATTGCTTCTGTAATCATGATTGTACTATAGGCATGTGGCCTCCTCAGTACGTTGAATAAAGAAATTGAAAAAATTGAATATAAAACAAATACGTTTTGTTATCCAGGAACTGGGACAGCTGGTAATTGTCCCTGAGATTTATAAACCACCTGAATCACAGAACACCTACAATCTAAACTAACATTGTACTTAGCTTCATGGTAGTTGAGTAGTTGTGGAACATCTTCAAAATATATCACATTGACCCAGTTTATACCATTACTCAATAAATAATGAGTTGCATGCATACATATATATGTGAAAAGTAGGGCTGGGACGGGTAACTCGGGTACTCAGGTCGGTTGGGTACTGAGTTGTACCCAGGTACACACAGGACTACCCGGACCTGTGGTTAATCACGTGATATATCATTCAGTGGCAAAATTATGTAGAACTCCATGGTTACACTACAAGCCACTAATATTCACATTTCTTTCTGATTCTGACTGTCCACACATTCCCTCTGATTCTGAGTATCTAAATATATTTTGCCAGGTCAAACTATTCCCAATCAGACATTTGGACCTATCTCTTGAGACGGGGTGGGTGTTGGGGGATACCCGGGTTGTTAATTTGGACTCATCCCAGGCCCAGTGAGAAGCGCTAAGAATCCAATACTATAACAAAAGACAAGCATGGGGACCTAAATAATTGTTCCCTGGAATCCCCACAGGGAGACAAGCATGGAATCCCCACAGAGAGACAAGTATGGGATACCGGGGACCTATTCTGCTCTGGAATTCCCACAGGGAGACAAGTATGGGATACTGCATAGGGACCTAAATAATTGTTCCCTGGAATCCCCACAGAGAGACAAGTATAGTATATGGCATGGGGACCTAAATAATTGTTCCCTGGAATCCCCACAGAGAGACAAGTATAGTATATGGCATGGGGACCTAAATAATTGTTCCCTGGAATCCCCACAGAGAGACAAGTATAGTATATGGCATGGGGACCTAAATAATTGTTCCCTGGAATCCCCACAGGGAGACAAGCATGGGAAACCGAGGACCTATTCTGCCCTGGAATCCCCACAGGGAGACAAGCATGGGATACCGAGGACCTATTCTGCCCTGGAATCCCCACAGGGAGACAAGCATGGGATACCGTGGACCTATTCTGCCCTGGAATCCCCACCGGGAGACAAGCATGGGATACCGAGGACCTATTCTTCACAGATGCCAATGGCAGGAGGTGAATCAGTACTGAGTATATATTTCTTTTAGAACAAGCCAGCAAAACCTTTTATCATATAATAGGTCGGTGTCTCGGCAGGATAAAGCCAAAAGATAAATACGATATCAGTTGGAGTTATATGGGGATAGATATGCAAATATCAAAGGTCATATAGGGACTATTTTCACTGTTTCCAAACTAACAAGGCGTCGTCCTTGTCATTCAGCGACCGAGTCAGAATTATAATCGGGAATCGGGGATAATTGCTATCATTATAAAAGAAATAGTCTACGCTACTGAAAATCAGTGTCTAACTGTGACGTAGATAAGACATTATACAAGTTTAGACAAGTTTAGATATAAATTGCGAAACAATTTAGCGACGACATTAGCCTGGCAGGATACATATCTGTGCTTGTAGACATCTGCAGCTTGGAACCTTTTCACCCCATTAAACCAGTTGGATTTGGTCTACATATTTCCGAATTGTTACCTTGTTTTACTTTGTCGCTGTATGTACATCTGATTGCACTTCGTAACGCTATCACAGGACAGGCAGACAGATGTCTCAAAGACAAAAGGATTAGAGTAGATTCCGTTTGAAAAGGAGAAGTTACTCTCACGGACAGACCGATGGATTGCTGTGAAAGTAGAAACAATTTGTGCATATGTAGTTATGCAACTGTCCAGGGGCCTACTTACAAAAAGCAATCTCAGCACGCGGTGTGCAAGCGGGCCCAGGAAACAGGGTTCTGTTGGAACTATATCGGCTGTCCGACTGACACATCACTTTACTACTGACGTAATATATAATAATGCTCACATTCCAGGTAATGGTTTCGAGAGATGAGAAGAGATTTGTCGAGCACAGAATTGAAGAATGACATATGATAAAGAGGTTATCAAGCAAGTGTGTTTGGAGATGATCAAATATTCCGTATTAGGAATAAACGGGATATGTATTTAGATCGCCAAATCTCCCCAAATACAATGTTTATTCCTAATACAGGATATTTACCATCCCCAAACACACTTTCGTGATCAGCTCTAGGTACGCACACAACAGTGCATAAATACCTAAATTGGTTTCAAGATTCAAAAACAGTTGCCCCTGATGGTCGTGACCGTCAGACAATATCATTATTCATAGAGTGGAATCTCTTAGATCTACAAGATTGAGAGAGGCACCTGACCAAGTCTTGGAATTGTTCATGGAGCAGAGAGTTAATTGGAGTTAGAAAGGCAGGGAGACACAGTCGTGTAACAAGAGTGCCCATGTATTTAAAATATTGATTCTGCCTTTCCCGTGTAGAAAGTGTCTTTGCTCGCCCTCTGCAGGACACGCGCTGACATCAACACAGTTCCAGTGCTGAGTCGCAGTGAAAACACTGGAGGAGATATAGGAGAGGTATTGATGGAGGTTTCATGAATTTGTGTTTCTTTTAAAGAAGTCTTTGATAGGCTCTTTTAAACAGATTATATTTCTGAATACGGATTTTAAATGCAAATTTTATAAATAATTCCTTTAGGTTTAGCGAGCATTTCATTTTCCCATTAAATTTCATTCTGGCTTTGAAAAAGTAGATTGTAGCTTGAGTTGTTGAACAATGTTTTCTGATCAATTTGTCCCCTTTTTAGGATAATATATTTTATCCCTGTTTTAAAATATTGATTATTTTATACCCTTCAAGTGGGGTTCTCATTTCGATTGTTTATTGTTTTTTTGTACTTTACTGAAATAAAGTTTGATGCAAATTATTTCTTGTACTTCGTTAGATGTGAAGCTGAAAGTTGTTTAGTGTTGGAATGTTGGTAATTCTAAGTAAGACTCCCGTCTCCCAGTGCATGGAAGTCTCATGATGTCACAAGGAAAGTTTAGCTCACCTGATTGACACTCAAGTATGAAGCTTATTTTGTTGTGCATCGTCCTCAATAAATGTTTCCTCATCTCTGACTCTGAATCTACATGGATGATTCCACCTGTGACATGTTTGTCATATCTGAAGGTCCTTCTCCCCATCTCTAAAACCTCGGCGCCTTGAGACATGAAGCTTTTGGGGGATGATTCCATCCGTTATGAGGTGATGTCTGAATGTCTGTCTAGTCTCCAACACAACCATCATTGCAACCATATGGAAGCTGCTACTTTAACCCGAGAAGATCCGGGATAGAATTGATCTTCAGCAACCCATGCTTGTCGTAAAAGGCGACTAACGGGATCGGGTGGTCAGGCTCGCTGACTTGGTGGATGCATGTCATTGTATCCAAATTGCCCGGAACGATGTTCATGATGTCAATCACTGGATTGTCTGGTCCAGACTCGATTATTCACAGATTGCAGTCATATAGCTGGAATATTGGTGAGTGCGGCGTTTAACTACAAACAAACAAAACATTGCTCAAGTTTATACGTATTCAACATCTCCTTTGAAAGACCCGTCATTATGAAGCTGAAATTATATCTCAAAACTTGCACATATAGTATGGAAGTCACACACGTTTCATAAAATGGTTGTTCAGTGTTGATGGATCTGCCAAGCATATATTGCACAAGAGCTCCAACTCTGTGGAAAGTCCAGTGGATCACCAGCGGGAGATGACATAACGTTGTCCCAAACTGATTTAAGTGTTCCTAAGAGTGAGTGAGTGGTTTGTGTTCATAAGAGTGAGTGAGTGACTTGGATTTTACGCTGCGTTTAGCAATAGCACGGCAGGTGACACCAGACATGAGCTTCACACATTGTACCCTTGTCGGGAATCGAAAGCGGGTCTTCGGCATGAAGAGCGAACGCTTTAACCACTAGGCTACCCGACCGCCACTGGAGAGTATTTGAATATCGGTTTGTGTTATTTGTGTCCACAGCTTGCAACCTAATGGCAAACAAGGTAACACTGTCCTCGCTGAGATAAGAGGGTTGTTAACTCCCTATGGTTTCATACCTATACCCATCGGTGCTACTGAATCTGCCGCTGTTAGATTCCTGTTGACCTTGATGCCCAAGTAGGTAGTGCTTGATGTATCAGTTATACACCATGTTATGTCGTCTCACCTGTTATACACCAGGTTATGTCGTCTCACCTGTTATACACCAGGTTATGTCGTCTCACTGTGATACACCATGTTATGTCGTCTCACCTGTCATACACCAGGTTATGTCGTCTCACCTGTCATACACCAGGTTATGTCGTCTCACCTGTTATACACAAGGTTATGCCGTCTCACCTGTAATACACCAGGTTATGTCGTCTCACCTGTGATACACCATGTTATGTCGTCCCGCCTGTTGTACACCAGGTTTTGTCGTCTCACCTGTTATACACCAGGTTATGTCGTCTCACCTGTGATACACCAGGTTATGTCGCCTCACCTGTTATACACCATGACACATCTGGCGAGTGAGCGGATACTGGTCAATATATGTAATTTTACACTTGGAAGGGTTTATTATTAATTTTCTCCATTCTCTGTATACATTGTCACAATGTCAAAAGATTTGGAAGACTATGCTAGCAGAGTGACATCATCAGCTGAGTTTTCCAGTGTTGATATTTGTAATGTCGATTCCAAGGTTTGACGAGTCTAAGAGGTTTAGAAGTTTCAGCTATGTACACTAGGTGTAGAAAACGGAGAGGACGCCCCCTTGTCTGCCACCAGTGTATGACTTTGGATTGTACGCCATTTACTGCGGTAACACCAGTAAGATTACTGTTTGCATTGACAAGTAGTCGCCACGTAAGTTCACAGATTCCAATGGTATTTTGCATAAAGAACAATACAAGAAGCCCAACAGCTTCAAATGCTCGTCTGCTGTCCTGGAATGCACTACACACACGGTTGTGATTTTCGGACTCTGTGAGATTGAATCCTGTTCCATGTTGGAACCTTGCTGCTGAGAATTTTGTAGACTGATGTTGTCCATATGGATCCATTTGATATACTTCTTATGAACCAGCTTTTCAAATAGCTTACGTATCACAGGAAGAAGGGTTATAGCCCTGTGATTTTCGGGGTCATTTTGGGGGTTTGTTTCCACCCTTGTAAATCTGTATGATGACACCAAGTTTGCATGGTGTTGATATATGTCCTGTTCGCGGTATGCTGTTGTACAGCTTCCCCATCATTACTGTTAGACGTTGTCCACCCTATACGACGTGCTCATTCTGTCAGCCAGTAGCTTTGTTCTGTTAAATGGGTTTCAACAGTTGACATTGAATCTTAGAAGGTTGACATGGAACCTAAGGTTAATATGGTGAAACCCACGAACACGGGTATTGTGCTGACAAACCTTGAATTATAATCGGGTGAACCGGGGATCGAACCCAAAATCGCGGGTTACTAAGGGACGCAACTCCCGACATGGGTTCAATGTGTGAAGCCCATTTCTAGTGTCCCCCGTCGTGATATTGCTGGAATATTGCTAAATGCGGCGTAAAACCATACTCACTCACTCTCTCTTTTCACCGCCACTTTGTTTGGCCCTCATAACTTCGAGGTCGACATCGTGATTAATCTGTGGTCTTGTCAACTTCAGGTCAGCGTTCAATTACTCCAAACCGATTTTGACTTTGTACATTCGTTCTGTACCCCTTTGATTGATTGAGATATTCCAACAGGAAATTGCATTTTCAAAACGAGAGCATCAACATTTGGTAATTGTAATCGCCATATATTGCTTCGCGTATGTCATCAGAAGATGGCAGCCCACATGACAACATGGCCCTGTCAGACGGAGAATTTTGGTTGTAAAGTGTTATCTTTCCATCAGTATCAGATGCTACATCTTCATTGGGATGTCAGTGAAAGTTAACAGAGATAGAGTAGCTGCCTTTTTAGGTTTTGATCACTTTTGAAACGTGGTGGCTACTTTAATATTTATACGCACTGGCTTCAGTCAGCTGTCTGGAACTATGTTAGTTATAATTATGATGAATATTATTGTATCTGTAGGTGTGTTTATCACACAGTGTAATATGTTGTTGATATTTGTATCATGATATCGATTTGAAATCTGTAACTCGTAACTTCAAACAGTTGATTAACTCAATTGCTCATCTTAATGGCAGGGTGCACGGGTGGCCCAGTCGTCTAAGGCACCGCGATTCGCTGTGCAGAGCTGCGTCCCTTGGCACGCCAAAAACCTCTGATTGTGGGTTCGAAACCCGATTCGCCCCTATTATATTTCTTGGTTTGTCAGCACCATATCCGTGCTCGTGGTTTTCACCGAAGTGGTAAACGTCTGAGACCCGCATCTCGGGCTTTCCTCCCACAATAACGGTGACACGGTGTGACATGACTGGAATACTGTTAAAAACAGTCCGAGAAAGTAACTGACTCACTCTTAATGTCAACAATGTAATATATAATGTCAACGCCACAGAACAACCAGTCTTGATTATTCGCGGTGAAAAGTATATGAATGGATCACAGAAAATCAGTGATGATACGAGATGTAAAGGGCCATCATGTCCTGCCCTACCGACAGCGACCGCCACCCACACCATTGCACCACCCACACCATTGCACCACCCGCAACCATTGCACCACCCACACCATTGCACCACCCGCACCATTGCACCACCTGCAACCATTGCACCACCCACACCATTGCACCCCCGCACCATTGCACCACCTGCAACCATTGCACCACCCGCACCATTGCACCCCCACACCATTGCACATTGCACCGCCCGCACCATTGCACCACCCGCACCATTGCACCCCCACACCATTGCACCACCCGCAACCATTGCACCACCCGCACCATTGCACCCCCACACCATTGCACATTGCACCGCCCGCACCATTGCACCACCCGCACCATTGCACCCCCACACCATTGCACGATTGCACCACCCGCACCATTGCACCCCCACACCATTGCACCCTTGCACCATTGCACCCCCACACCATTGCACCACCCGCACCATTGCACCACCCGCACCATTGCACCACCCGCACCATTGTACCCCCACACCATTGTACAACCCACACCATTGCACCACCCACACCATTGCACCACCCACACCATTGCACCACCCACACCTTTGTACCCCCACACCATTGCACCATCCGCACCATTGCACCCCCACACCATTGAACAACCCACACCATTGCACCACCCGCACCATTGGAACCCACCGCATTGCACCACCCGCACCATTGTACCCCCACACCATTGCACCCCACACCATTTCACCACCCGCACCATAGCACCCCCACAACATTGCACCACCCACACCATTGCACCACCCGCACCATTCGCACCATTGTACCCCCACACCATTGTACCCTCACACCATTGCACCACCCGCACCACTGCACCACCCGCACCATTGTACCCCCCGCACCATTGTACCCCCACACCATTGCACCACCCGCACCATTCGCACCATTGCACCTCCACACCATTGCACAACCCGCACCATTGCACCACCCGCACCATTGTACCCCCAAAACCATTGCACCACCCGCACCATTGCACCACCCGCACCATTGCACCACCCGCACCATTGCACCACCCGCACCATTGCACCTCCGACACCATTGCACCATCCGCACCATTGCACCCCCACACCATTGAACAACCCACACCATTGCACCACCCGCACCATTGCAACCCACCCCATTGCACCACCCGCACCATTGTACCCCACACCATTGCACCCCACACCATTGCACCACCCGCACCATAGCACCCCCACACCATTGCACCACCCACACCATTGCACCACCCGCACCATTCGCACCATTGTACCCCCACACCATTGCACCACCCACACCATTGCACCACCCGCACCATTCGCACCATTGTACCCCCACACCATTGTACCCTCACACCATGGCACCACCCGCACCATTCGCACCATTGTACCCCCACACCATTGCACCACCCGCACCACCCGCACCATTGTACCCTCACACCATTGCACCACCCGCACCACTGTACCCTCACACCATTGCACCACCCGCACCATTCGCACCATTGCACCTCCACACCATTGCACCACCCGCACCATTGTACCCCCAAAACCATTGCACCACCCGCACCATTGCACCACCCGCACCATTGCACCTCCGATACCATTGCACCACCCGCACCATTGCAGAATGTTGGCTGATGCCACACAGCAATACTCCTACCACGCGACGGTTACTCATCAATCACTTACTTGTAATTAATGACCTTACTTTGTTATTTATTACGGTCAGCCTTCCTTCAGACGTTTGGCAACACTGGCATTACATGTTTGTGAAGGTTTTATACATGCACACAAGTGCCACCCACCATATTTGTGAGCTGTTACTTTTGGCACTTAATGATGACTATTATAACGAGATGTACGATTGTTATAAGCCGTATATGTAAACCTCATGTGATGCAAAAGTTGTCCCAAAGCAAGTTTATCCTGTGTTCAAAAAGAATATGAGCAGAAAGGAATTTTCCGAAGACCAGAAATTGAAGGATTAGAAAACATTGAAAAACTTTTTTTGTCATGTAACTTTCATGATATCAGCAGACCATATCAGGTGTCACATAGACACCTTAGGGAGTGCAGAGTCTATTGCAAGACAGAAACGTCAGTAACGTGTGTATGATCCACGGACATTGACCACAGCTTCAACACTTCGCCTTATACCCATTACAAGTCGTTGGATGCTTCTCTGAGGCAAACGGATCCATTCTTCATGAAGTGCGGCTTCAGGTCCAGCGAGATTTTGAACTGGGGGATCACGATGTCTGATTTTCCGGCCAAGAATGTCCCAGAGATGCTCAATTGGATTAAGGTCCGGACTACAGGCCGGCCAAGGAAGAGTGGCAATAGCTTCTTGAGGCAAATAAGCCAAAACTGCCCGAGATCCGTGTGGTCTAGCATTGTCGTCCATGTAAACAGGTCTTGTCTGAAGAGGATGGTTGTCAAAATGAGGGACTACCACTGGGAGGCATCTTGGTAATGTTGGCCATTCAGGTTTCCACGAATTGTCACCAGCGGAAGTTTGCAGCCGAAGGAAACACGACCCCATATCATGACAGACCCCCCCCCGCCACATGCTAAGGTCTTCTGGATGTTCCTTGGTGCAAAACGAGTGTTACGTTGCCTCGAAAGACGTATTCGACCATCAACAGTTCGTAGCAGCATTCGACACTCGTCAGACCAATGGATCCTTCTCCAGTAGGCCAAGTTCCATCGACTACGGGCACGAAACCATATCAGACGATTCCGCATGTGCCTCTCAGTCAGTTGAGGACGTTTCACTGGTCTTCTGGCGTTATAACCAGCCGCTCTGAGGCGACGCCTTACGGTCATCGTCGAGAGTCTCTGATGGGTAATCCACTGCAGTCTTAAATCTGTTGAAGTGGCAAATGGATTTCGTCTGACTATCCTGAAAAGACGTCTATCCTCTCTGTTAGAGGTCTTTCTTGGCCTACACGACCTATGCCTGTCATTGACATCATTGGTTTGACCATGTTTGACAATCAAACGAGTGATAACACTGTGATGACGACCCATTCTTGCAATGGCCCTGCATGACATGCCAGCATTTTTCATGTCTATCACTTGCCATCTTTCAGCGTTCGTTAACTTTCTTCTCAACATGGCTGATTTTCAACCTTTATTGGAAGGGGAATCTCACACAGGAGCAAAATGCAACCACGTGTCTGAAATTTGAATTTTACTTTTTATAGGGTAGGGGAACTGCAGCAACACGTAAAGCACGCTTTCCTTGTGGTATCTGGACAAATTTGGGTTCATGAAACTATGGAAGCCTAATTCAGTCATATATCATCATATTTCGTATTTCTGATTCCCACACGTGAAATCAAGAGACTATAAATATGGTGGCGCTTAACGTTTGTGCATGTGTATATGTGACCTTGGCCGTATATGTGTTGGTCCAGGTTGATTTAGACACAGGCGACCTTTCTGACACTGAGGCTAGCTGAGGTCGGGCAAGGAGCTCTAGGGCACCACCACCACCACCACCACCTTCATGTGCTGGCCTGGCAAACCGTTGTTATTGTATTATTATTAAAAATATTGTGATGTAAAATTGTCTAGATTATCCGGCGAAACAGATTCCATTTGGCGTAAAGGACACGATAGCTGTGAAAGTTATATGAATGGACCAGCGACATCAGCGATGATTAAAGCTTTGCCTTATTCTGCTGTGTGTCTGTTTTCTATTCAACCCCTGAACCGTTAGCTTATGAATATTAATCGTTCTGTGTATAGACGTCGCTCACTGTGGTATGTGGATTGAAGCAGTACTATACGTTCATGGTGCAGTGAACAAAACACCGGTAGAGATTCCTGGATTGCAATCTGCCCTCAGCGACCTGTGCTGGTCATAAGTAGCGGCTAAGTAGAGCGGGTTGTCAGGTTGGGTGACCAGGCGAGGTGACCAGGCGGGGTGACCAGGCGAGGTGACCAGACGAGGTGACCAGGCGAGGTGACCAGGTTTATTGCTTTTTGTCATTCCCCGACGGCGTGGATCGTTGCTCACAATATCAATCACTGGTTTATCTGGTCCAGATTCAGACTGCTCCTCATACAGCGTGATTATTGACAGTTAAGCGTGTCTTCTTGCTCTGTAAGTGACCGATGTTGATTATTAGTTAGAATACAACTATGTCATCCACTGTGTGTTTATGTAAGTATATCATTACAGCAGGAGTCTGACGTTTCAGGTATTCTGTCTCAGCATGACAGTCATCAGTAGAATAGCACCAGAAACTCTCACCAAGGATTAAGGATCCATGTCTGTGTTTTTTATATATAATAAGTTGTTTTTTAATTTGGGTTTCATATTGGATATTTTATATTATAAATATTATAAACTACCAGTTGATGGAAATCTGAATTGATTTGAGTGAGTTTAGTTTACGTAGCTTTTGGACACAATCCAGCAATGTCACCACAGAGAGCACAACATTTAGTCTTTGCGTATTCCAGAGAATCGGACATGGGTCCTTAGCGTGACCAGCGAAAGACTTAACTATCAGGCTGCCCTATCATCCCCGATTTCTTAATTGAAGCTCACTCTGACTGCCAGCACCGACAAGACGCTGGAGGCCCCACAAGCCCGGGGACACCCTTAACATTACACAAACAGTCAGGGGTTGTGTGGCCAGAGTTAAGTTGTGTGTCTGCTCATCGGCGGGCAAAACATTCCGCCTTTAGTCATTGCTCCCCTTGGAACAGGAGTGGTGATTGGCTCGTAGTGGCAGGAGTTCTCCACAAGGGTAAGCTGTGTCCCCCATTGTGATATGGCTGGCAAAAACAGCTGAGAAGTATTAGTTTGTAAATGTATATGTCTTCAGTCAGTGGTCGTCAGCTAGTGGGAACTAGTACATATATATGTCTTCAGTCAGTGGTCGTCAGCTAGTGGGAACTAGTAAATAAAGATGTCGTCGGTGATATGAGAACTGGTAAATATATATGTCGTCAGTCAGTGCTATGGGAACAAGTAAATATATATGTCGTCAGTCAGTGGTCGTCAGTGCTATGAGAACTAGTAAATATATATGTCGTCAGTGCTATGGGAACAGGTATATATATATATATATATATATATATATATATATATATATATATATATATATATATATATATATATATATATATATATATATATATATATATATATGTCGTCAGTGCTATGGGAACTAGTAAATATATATGTCGTCAGTGCTATGGGAACTGGCATATATATATATGTCGTCAGTCAGTGGTCGTCAGTGCTATGAGAACTAGTAAATAGATATGTCGTCAGTGCTATGGAACTAGTAAATATATATGTCGTCAGTGCTATGGGAACTAGTAAATATATATGTCGTCAGTGCTATGGGAACTGGTATATATATATATATATATATATATATATATATATATATATATATATATATATATATATATATATATATATGTCGTCAGTGCTATGGGAACTAGTAAATATATATGTCGTCAGTGCTATGGAACTAGTAAATATATATGTCGTCAGTGCTATGGGAACTGGTATATATATATATATATATATATATATATATATATATATATATATATATATATATATATATATATATATATATATATATATATGTCGTCAGTGCTATGGGAACTAGTAAATATATATGTCGTCAGTGCTATGGAACTAGTAAATATATATGTCGTCAGTGCTATATATATGACTGTAGATTATGTGACCGCCAACGATCTTGAAGGACTATAGTGGTGGGATGAAAAATTTCAGAGTTGGCGAGCTGGCAGTAGTACACGATTTGTCAAACATTCATTCACTCGACGAGGTATACTGTGTATGTCCCACTCCTCATGAAGTTCCTGGGCAAGTTAGGCCAACGTAGTCTGCTGCCTACGACGTTGATGCACACGTCTCACTACCATGCCCAAGACGTGTTTACCCGTGAAGATTCGGGGGTAGAATAGGTCTTCAGCAACCCCTGCTTGCCGTAAAAGGTGACTATGCTTGTCGTGAAAGGCGACTAACGGGATCGGTTGGTCAGGCTCGCTGACTTGGTTGATGCATGTCATCGACCCCAATTGCGTGGATCGATGCTCATGATATAAATCACTGCATTGTCTGGTCCAGACTCGATTATTTACAGACCGCAGTCATATAGCTGGAATATTGGTGAGTGCGGCGTTAAACAACAAACCAACCAACCAACCAACCCAAGACGTGTTCAATGAAGATAAGGCCTGGAGTCATTACTGCCTATAGCAATGTATTGATATGGTGCTGGCGGTCGACATGGACCCACACGCCTCGCAAACGGGACATCAAAGGTGTGCGTGCGTTGTCCCGATAGTACAGTCCAGTGCCTCGTCCATGCTCAACATGGAGTGGGGCTCGGTCAGTCATAGTGATGCCACCCCACACCATAACTGATCCACCATCATATATGTCATGAGGTTTACATTAATATGACGTTCATTTCGTCGTCGCCAGACACGACCACGCAAAGCGAATCGGGAGTCATCTGAAAACATGACACGTGACTAGCGACGATTACCCCAGGTTCGATGTTGTGTGCATCATTGACGTCTGTCTGCATCATTGACGTCTGTCTGCATCATTGACGTCTGTCTGCAATACGACGACTTGTAAGTGGCGGCAAAACACGTGGCCGTCGAGCATAGATATGAGCTCCACGTGAGACGATTTCTAATCGTCTAACCCGTAACTCGTACTCCATGAGCCTGATGAAAGTTTGCAGCAATTTGATTCACCACGTTTGAGCTCGATTCCGTTGAGCCTGATTACGGATCAATCCTGTATTCTTGTCGTTGACCTGAGACGCCCTGAACGGGGTCTCTCCTCAATATTTTGGGGGTTTTTTTGTACCTGTACCATAGTCTGCTAATCACACTCTGTGAAACATTGAATGTAACGGCCACTGCACGCTGACTTCTGCCCACTACAAGCATGACAATAGTCCATAGACGCTACTTTCATTACAGACGCCGCATCGCTACGTCATACACAAACAATGAATAAAATCAAGTAAATCACAACTGTATAATCAGAATTAATACGACTGACAGAAATAAGAGTCCACAGAGAGAAATCAACCTTCCTTGGAAGTGTCAAACTCAGGAATAACACCCAACGCACGTGTGTGGCGCTTCTGCCTGCGGTACCTGCAAACTATAGGATGTGTTTTGGTGGTAAGTTTTACAGACATAAACGTCCTTCTTTGGATGTTTGTTGTGAACACTTATCTTTGTTCTAATACTTGGTATTAACATTTATATTTCATGATCCCCTACTTGTTGTTAAGTGTATATCCTGTCCCTTGTGTTCTCAGCAGATGTCTGTAAGTGTTATAATACCTAGTAGATAAATATGCCGTCCCTCCTGTCGACAGGAGGTGCCTGCCAGTGTTGTGATGGACCATAACCATATTATCCAAGACGTTACTGCTTCAATTACCAGTTAACGTGGTATCAATGTCCTGGGGACACCGCCAGTCACAAAGTAGAGGAATATTCTCGGGATTATTTTACACCCAAGAAATCACCCAAAACAATCTCCATACTAGAGTCTGCAATCTTATACATGGCTTGAACGCAGTCGGGGGATATTGTGGAGATAACAGTTCAGGAAAGCGCATGTCGACTGACCACCTGCTAATATCGACCCTGTGAAGGTCAAGGAGACATTCTCGTTCAGTTATGTAATAGCCTACATTATTTTAGATCATAATAGACTCAATGTACTGTACACTTTTGTAATTTGAAACTTAGGTTTGAGCTTTGAATGAATTATATACAACAGAGATTAACGATTCTGTGATATTTTGTGATATTATTACGGAGACATATTTGGCCTTTTATTGTCAGTTGCTTTACGAAAAATGAAATTATTTTTGACTTAAGATTTTTGTTCATCTCTTTTTCAATTCAAATCTTTGTAAACGAAACACATTGGATTTTACTTCCGATGTTCATTAGAAAAGGTGAAGAATCCGTATAAACATCTCTCGTCACGATATGGCTGAAATACTGCCGATGTGACGTTAAATCTTAACTCACTCACTCACTCACTCACTCACCGTATAAACATCTGTAATCTAGCAAGTAAACCATCAATATTCTTTCAGTATGGTATCGGATTCGTACTCCCGTGATGGTGGCACCTTCGTATTAGTAGCAGTACTAATCTGGAAGCTGATTTTTTATATATTTTAGGCTAAAACTTGTCTAATCGAAAAAAGAATAAGGCCTTGTATCGTTGCTTATATTGACACTATATTGAAGTTATCAGCAAGGAAGAATTTGAGATTAATTTCAGAATGGGATGTACTTTATGGAGCCATATCAGGGCAACAGTAGCCTCGGGGCTTTCTGCGAAAAACGCGTTATTGTGAAAAGACAAAAATGACTTTCATTTCATGCTGTAAAGTCAGCAAAAATCAATATATATTTTGGTAAAAGGTTGAGTATGTGTATTTAATGTCTGACTTCCTTAGGCGAAATGCACACAGACATCAATCAAATGGAATATCTCGGAAATGCCACGTGCAAATAACTATTCACCAGGCCTACCTTGTCCATACACCCTACTTAGTCATCAAAATGTGGAACTGATGTTCTGTGATGAGCAAGGAGTCACTGCTATTGTCAGGAGACATTCCACTTGGAAATAGAATCCAATCTGTAGCTTACAGGCTCCACAGCCCTGACATCATCTCACGGCGTGGTCCTCGCCAAGATTTTTCTTAGTCCCATGTTTACACATAGCTTAGCTGGTATTTTTGTCCTAAATGACAAATTTATCTTGTTAGTGTGTGTCTTTAAAGGATTTGCTCACTCAACAACCCTCTAAGCCTCTTATCTTGTTTGTTAGTTTCTTATTGAATGATGTTTCGTTGCATGTGTTTGATGGCGATAAGAAGGTTGGAACTGTAAAGAACTTTGAAGTGAAACTTCATCAGCTGGTAATACAAGATTACAGCAGAGAAACTAAAATCAATCCATATTTCTGCCAGGCACCTGAGCCACACTTCTACCGGAGAAGCCTGACACAGCTGCTCAATTTAAAGAGGGGGAGTGAGGGTAGGGGTGGGGGTGGGATTGGTTGATTTGGGGACTTTGAACAGGAGTTACGAACTGTTTCTTGTTTTTAAGATTTCTGTTTTATTTCTAGTGTAATGTTACAATGGGTAATTTTACAATGGCAATACTTTTGAGTTAGTTATTGATGCCATTAATTGTACGACCCAACCAATCCCAGATCAGCTGTCTTGTAATGTTTGTTTGTTTGATTGTTGTTTTACGCCGCACTCAGCAATATTCCAGCAATATGGCGGCGGTCTGTAAATAATCGAGTCTGGACCAGACAATCCAGTGATTTATATCATGCGCATCGATCCACGCAATTGGGATACGATGACATACATCAACCTAGTCAGCAAGCCTGACAAGCATAGTCGCCTTTTACGGCAAGCATGGATTTATGAAGACCTATTCTATCCCGGATCTTCACGGGCCCTGTGGGGTCATGGGTGAGATTACGCCCCCTGTTCCTGATGTTTGGTGTAATGGCTGTCGTACCTTATTTGAGTGCATCATGCTCTCTGTCACTGATGTGCCTGCTCCAGACTTATTTACCAACATTAACTGACTTGTTCTTCACATTCATCTGCGAACAGGGTTTCATGCTGATTATGTTTCTGGATTTGTCAGCACGATACCCGTGGCCGTGGGTTTCACCAAAGTGGTAAACGTCTAAGACTTCCATTACTTCAGGCTTCCCTCCCACTTGAAGCTGACACGTCCTGATGAGACTGTACCACGGGCCGATGCGGCGGGACATCAAGCTGAGTCGCTTAGTAACGCGTGTGAATGTTGCTGCTGCAGGGAAGAAGGTGTTTCCTGTGTGAAAGGTTGTTTTCTCTGAGGAACTGGTGACCTTTGTGCCATTATGTACTTTCTCTAAAGGGAAATCAATATCAGTACAAGCTCCACACTTCTGATGACAATGTACGGAGTGTTTCATTATGCACAGAGCTAAGTGTTTGTGTCTGTGTATCTCCAATCCTGTAATCACATGTCATTTGGTTGATTTGAAAGCTGAAAAAATTATCTGATCCTGCTAACATTTTTGTTTTGTATATTTTGTCAATGATGTATTATTTACGACAAGCCCAATTGTTTTATGATGACTGTCAGTGATGTCTGACACTCACGCACAAACACACACACTCATGCACGCAAGTACTCACACACACACGCACTCACACACACACGCGCACTCACACACTCACACGCACACCCACACACACTTTTCCCCAAGGTCTTCACATACATGTTTTCATTTCAGTTGGATGTGGTTGTTATAAGCTGTAGTGAGATAAAAGCTGAATTAATGTTGAAGCAACATTAAGGGGTTTCAAATCACAATAACCACTCCTAATGTACTGCCTCTATAATATAGGAAAGGTAGAACGTGGTAGTAAGTTTGTATCAGTCCTTCAATAACGCTCAGTCCGGCATTACTTAGAATACAAGTGCTTCAAATTGTGGACAATGATCAACAAGGTTGCTTGAAAGTATATATGTTTATTGCTCTCAATTTCGATCTCGGCAAGTGTTTAAAGTCAAACAACACTTAAATTGTCTGCACACTCTGTACTAATGATTTAGTCGACTCTCTCACAATGACTGGCTGCTCCCATTACACGAGGACACAGACTCACAACCACACAGGCTGCTTATTACTGAGTCTAGACATGGACGGAAAGTAAACACCAGACCCGTCAACCAGCCATTCTTTAACCACGCAGATCCCGTTTCTAGCCCAGTGTTTGGACATCCGTAAAAGGACGGGTCTTCCATGCTGCCAATGCTAGAATATGAATAGTTGAGCCAACATTTGCAACAAAAGCCATTGCTCTGAAATGGTTCATACACACACACACACACACACACACACACACACACACACACACACACACACACACACACACACACAGATATATATATATATATATATATATATATATATATATATATATGAATGTGTCGCTCAGAACTATCAGCTGGCACACAGTGGAGACTGTCCGAAAGAAACTTGTCAAACCAGGCATGTTTAATGTGATGCTAATATATACCAGACACACCACTGAAGCAAGGCAATTATGACTTACATACAGCACAGCTATGTCATGATTCAAGGTTACTCAATACATATTGATTGATTCAAGGTCAGCAGGAATAATATGACAGTATAGAAGTGTAACGGATTATGTACGACAGTATGGATGTGTAATGGATTATGTACGACAGTATGGAGGTGTAATCGATTATGTACGACAGTATGGAGGTGTAATGGATTGTGTACGACAGTATGGAGCTGTAATGGATTGTGTACGACAGTATGGAGGTGTAATGGATTGTGTACGACAGTATGGAGGTGTATGAATTATGTACGATAGTATGGAGGTGTAATGGATTATGTACGACAGTATGGAGGTGTAATGGATTATGTACGACAGTATGGAGGTGTAATGGATTATGTACGACAGTATGGGGGTGTAATGGATTATGTACGACAGTATGGGGGTGTAATGGATTATGTACGACAGTATGGAGGTGTAATGGATTATGTACGACAGTATGGAGGTGTAATGGATTATGTACGACAGTATGGAGGTGTAATGGATTATGTACGACAGTATGGGGGTGTAATGGATTATGTACGACAGTGTGGAGGTGTAATGGATTATATATGACACAATGGAGGTGTAATGGATTATACGACAGTATGGAGGTGTAATGGATTATATATGACACAATGGAGGTGTAATGGATTATACGACAGTGTGGAGGTGTAATGGATTATATATGACACAATGGAGGTGTAATGGATTATACGACAGTATGGAGGTGTAATGGATTATATATGACACAATGGAGGTGTAATGGATTATACGACAGTGTGGAGGTGTAATGGATTATATATAACACAATGGAGGTGTAATGGATTATACGACAGTATGGAGGTGTAATGGATTATATATGACACAATGGAGGTGTAATGGATTATACGACAGTGTGGAGGTGTAATGGATTATATATGACACAATGGAGGTGTAATGGATTATGTATGTCAGCATGAAGGTGTTGTGGATTTTGTATGCCAGTATGGAAGTATAATTGATTGTGTATGACAGTTTCAAGGTTGATATGAATTCACTATATTGGAAAGCTTTTTCTTATATTTCTTATAGTGTTTGAATACTAACATGAATGTTAATATGGTTAAATGAGTGATGTTGTATGCCAAAGGGCCCTGTCCTGTGTCTGTTTATGTCTTTGTGTCACAGCAGTGTGAAGTGGACGCAGCTGCAAGGACACATTTAGAGGTCAAGGGGAAGGATGTCTAATCATCATCAGCTGGCTGCTGTCCCCTGTCTTGAGGTATGGCCTAATGGTGATGGCAACGAGATCTGAACTAGACGTCGTGCTGCAGGAACGAGAATTTTAGAGCTTAATTGGATCTAACAAAGACATGATCATCCTGCGAGTAGACACACAAGTGCCATTGAAATGATCCTCCTGCGAGTAGGCACACAAGTGCCATTGAAATGATCCTCCTGCGAGTAGGCACACAAGTGCCATTGAAATGATCCTCCTGCGAGTAGGCACACAAGTGCCATTGAAATGATCCTCCTGCGAGTAGGCACACAAGTGCTATTGAAATGATCCTCCTGCGAGTAGGCACACAAGTGCCATTGAAATGATCCTCCTGCGAGTAGGCACACAAGTGCCATTGAAATGATCCTCCTGCGAGTAGACACACAAGTGCCATTGAAATGATCCTCCTGCGAGTAGACACACAAGTGCCATTGAAATGATCCTCCTGCGAGTAGGCACACAAGTGCCATTGAAATGATCATCCTGCGAGTAGGCACAAGTGCCATTGAAATGATCCTCCTGCGAGTAGGCACACAAGTGCCATTGAAATGATCCTCCTGCGAGTAGGCACACAAGTGCCATTGAAATGATCCTCCTGCGAGTAGGCACACAAGTGCCATTGAAATGATCCTCCTGCGAGTAGGCACAAGTGCCATTGAAATGATCCTCCTGCGAGTAGGCACACAAGTGCCATTGAAATGATCCTCCTGCGAGTAGACACACAAGTGCCATTGAAATGATCCTCCTGCGAGTAGGCACAAGTGCCATTGAAAAGATCCTCCTGCGAGTAGGCACACAAGTGCCATTGAAATGATCCTCCTGCGAGTAGACACACAAGTGCCATTGAAATGATCCTCCTGCGAGTAGGCACAAGTGCCATTGAAATGATCCTCCTGCGAGTAGGCACACAAGTGCCATTGAAATGATCCTCCTGCGAGTAGACACACAAGTGCCATTGAAATGATCCTCCTGCGAGTAGGCACAAGTGCCATTGAAAAGATCCTCCTGCGAGTAGACACACAAGTGCCATTGAAATGATCCTCCTGCGAGTAGGCACACAAGTGCCATTGAAATGATCATCCTGCGAGTAGGCGCAAGTGCCATTGAAATGATCCTCCTGCGAGTAGGCACACAAGTGCCATTGAAATGATCCTCCTGCGAGTAGACACACAAGTGCCATTGAAATGATCCTCCTGCGAGTAGGCACAAGTGCTATTGAAATGATCCTCCTGCGAGTAGGCACACAAGTGCCATTGAAATGATCCTCCTGCGAGTAGGCACACAAGTGCCATTGAAAATATCCTCCTGCGAGTAGACACACAAGTGCCATTGAAATGATCCTCCTGCGAGTAGGCACAAGTGCCATTGAAATGATCCTCCTGCGAGTAGACACACAAGTGCCATTGAAATGATCCTCCTGCGAGTAGACACACACGTGCCATTGAAATGATCCTCCTGCGAGTAGGCACACAAGTGCCATTGAAATGATCCTCCTGCGAGTAGGCACACAAGTGCCATTGAAATGATCCTCCTGCGAGTAGGCACAAGTGCCATTGAAATGATCCTCCTGCGAGTAGACACACAAGTGCCATTGAAATGATCAGATAGACACATAAAGCCATGCCAAAGAATTTTGATCTTTGAAAGATTTAACCTCAAATGATTCCTCCTTTTCATGAATTGTGGCTCATTCTAAAGAACTAATTTGTCGGCCTGTACTTAAACACTGGACGCTACCGTTTGATCATGGCACCAGATTGCGACAGCGCCGATGGCAGCTAATTAAAGCCAGCTGCACGAGACATTCTACTGCAGACTGTGACAGGAATCACATGGAACCAGTGGCCGAGATGCTATTTCACAAAGCAAAGGAAATATTAATGCTTCGTGCCCTGCGGCAATTCTTTTTTTTCTTCAAAATTGAATATAAAAATTGAGATAATAAAAAAGAACTGATTTTTGTTGCGTGGTCGTGAAACATCCGTACCTGCAAAATTGTTCAGGAAATTGTTTTGTTTTTTGAGGTTATCTTTGTATAAAAGAATATTCTATTTAGAATTAAGATGTGCCTTTGGCAGAATCATTAGGAGAGTGTTTGAAATATTTTTTTAGCTTCTTCTATTCTTTACCATCCAACCTCTTTTGAGTTGTAACTTTTCGTTGCTGTTACTTCGAAGCACATGTCTATTGCATTGTGTTGAAATGCAGTCTTGTCAACACATGCATCTGAATTAATCGCCACTGATAGCTCTCCACTGTCACGTGTCTATGTCCAGGTTTAGACGTTGTATTTAGTGCCGTTTCTAGAATTGATATTATTATTGACATTGTCATATCTGTGTTAATGAGAGTAGTCCTTAACTATAACAATCACATTGTCATGTACTCTGAAGCTAAAGAACCCTTCAAAACATACGTCAAGCCAGACATCTTTACCGGCTGGAACTTATCACGCCACAAAACCCATCACGTCATAGAACTCATCCCGTCACAGAACTCATCACGTCACAAAACTCATCACGTCACAAAACCCATCACGTCACAGAACTCATCACGTCACAGAACTCATCACGTCACAGAACTCATCACGTCATAGAACTAAACACATCACAGAACTCATGGCGTCACGACGCCACAGCTGTTGGTGTATGACCTAAGCGTGGAAATGCGGCACACACGCGAGAATACTACATCGATAATAAAAAGAATAGCAGCCACTGTTTGAATTGTTTGAATCCAACTTAGCCAAGCCTATTCCCCTTGTACAAGATTGAGCGAAATAAGAATGTAGACGACGAGTGGATAATAAATAGAATAAACCACTGCAGGGAGAACAAACCATGAGGGGCTCGTTGTTTTATTGTACAATAAACGAGGAACACGAGACGTTTATTTCAACATTATGTCAACATTATGGACAGGATGATGCTGATGAAATATACAAGCTTTAAAATTATTTACCTCTATTTTAATAATGTTGACTTCCTCAATAGAATGCTACCTGGGCAATGTCGGACAAGTTTATCTATGCACAGGTGGGTTTTTCCAGCATATTCTCACAATAATCACTTGCGTTTTTCTACGTTGCCCAGCAACATCTATGGGGAACAACTCACTGGACACTTCAGAAAATATCGCCGTCCAATATGTGACGTCATCAAGTTGCAAGCGCATGTTCCATTCTCCAGAAATGACGTCATGGCAGAAAAAAATATTTTATAGTGAAATAAAGCACGTTCTTCGTTCTTCATTGTTCTTTGTGATTTATCGCGTAGCTATCTTATATTGTGGGATTCAGCACAGAGTCACACAGGTCATAGATGTTACCCATGTAAAACCCAGGAACACAGATATTGGTGCAGACAGAAAATGGTTGACGAGCAGAGGGAATTCTGGGTTTGAAACACACACTCAGTGTAGCCACAGTCCCGTACAGCACCTCCATGGACCTTGTTAAAACGAACCAATTAATTGATACCAGTGATGCAAGATTTTTGTTTTCCCAAACAAGAAATGTTTAATTCCCACTCAACGAACGCCGTATCAGGAAAGCACCAATGCGTTTCCACCAAACAATTAATGACAAACTCGCGGAGGCTTTGTGGTCGGTTCCAGTTCCGGAACGACGCCACACATATTCTACATGAAACTGATACTCACAGGAAAGGAGATGAGCTGTCAGTATCTGCGATCTGGCTGATTGTGTGTCATCACGCCCCCTGGGTAGGGATCATTGCTCATGCAATCGACCACTCGTTTCCTGACCCCGGCTCTGTTATCTAAGGGCCACTGTGAAATAGCTGGAACGATGCTCTTTGCAGCAAGATTGACCCGACACTTTAACACAAAGACGTGAATATCAACCTATGAACCAGTCAAATCAATTCCAAATCGTCTCATCGGATCTATCAACAAAACTTAATGGAAATTGCCTATGCAAACAGATTCGATTATCCGTCGAAAGAGATTCCATTTGGCATAAAGGGCAGAATAGCTGTGAAAATTATATGAATGGATCACTGAAAATCACTGATGACACCAGATGTTCGCGAAAAGGTTTTGCAAGTCCTGCCCTACCGTTAGCACCCGCCATTCACACAATTTGTATAAAAAAAGGTAAGTATTTATTACAGTACTCCTGCCATGTTACGTCAGCCTACAGACTACAAACCAGGCAATCAAGTGATCGATTAACCAGAAATCGAGCGACACGATAGTGCATTTACTGATTTTGTTGAAACTAGTAAAAACAATATGATAATTTTGAATTACGTCTGCTGTGTACACGTGCAGATATTCTGCTGCTTGTAAGAAAAGAAACAGGTTCAAGAAAAATATTCGTTTTGCAACAAAGTTTTGGGTGGGGAAGGGAAGGGGGAGTCAGTTTAGAATTCTCGTGTTTTTGTTAACCATCGAGGCATTAAATATATTAGGCAGGAATATAAACAGGGATTAAAACGTCAAGCTGAATCTATGTTAACCAAAGAATAAAAACAACACGGCCTTGAAATCTCCGAGTGGAATGAGAATCTGTGGGTGCTAAAATAATGTTTGTCAAGTTGCGAACCCAATCAGACCTGATGAAGTATAACCTGAGTGTTGGCCCGGACAAAACACTGTTTTCCTACCAATGTATTGCCACTGTCTGAATACAACCGAGGGACCGTGTTCCGGAAGATGGATGACGCGAGTGTCCTGGGAGAGTGATGGGGAGCCGAGCTGGGAGCCTGGCAATGATGTCCCGCGGAGCTCCCATCACCTTCATCTATCACGGCTGCTGGTGATCAATGGCCTACTTGTCAAGATACACGCCATAACATGCAATTTGCTCCTGAACAACTGCTTATTTTCACCCATTTTGTTGGAAACTTGTTATTTTATGGCAAGAATTTACCTGTTTTTAAGAGTTCCTGTGTGTAATATCACCACATCCCCTCGTCCCTCATTGACAGAAAGTGGTTCTTGTAATAGATGAACCCTAGATGAATGTTTTCACATAATCAGCTGCATCCTTTCTTACACTGGCTACATCGCCTGCATCTTGTTGACCGAAGTCTCCTCGTGATATCAGGTTCACAACTTTTTGTCATGTTTAAACACAATGCTAATGCCTGTTTGTAACCGATATCACGTGATAAGGCTGCGAACTATAGGTTAAAAGTCAAACTTTCAAGGATAGGAAGTTTCAAATTGAGCACTAGGTAAATCAAATGGATTCTATCACTGAGATTAAATAAGTGATAAAAACATGTGTGCACTGTAAGCCTGGTGCATCGCATTATTTGTTTAGTGTGAAGTTTTGAACACTCTACGAGAGGTTGGTCACCGCGAAACTGACTTTATATCAGCCTATGAAGGACAAATTTGAAGTTCATACGTTTTTCACAGACTGTATTCTACAAATGACGTAAACACCGACGGACTACTTGGGAGCCATGTTTGTGGGGAAATCCCCAGCACGAATATATTCAGAAGTGTTCAGTTTCTGATCATTTAGACAATTTAAGTTTCAACAATTCTTTTCGCATATATTTGAAAAAGATCCGACTGTGTGATTGCATGTCCATGATCACATATCCTCGCTGCGACCCATCCCAAGATCAAAATGAAGAAATGCACTGAAAACTAAGGACTCGATCTGTGCCTAGACTAAAAGTGACCGACATCAACAGTCTGCAGCAATCTATGAATGTATTTCAGTATCGCATCTCCTGGCAACATGTGTATAATCTCCTCTCAATGATCGACCGAGGCTAATTGACCAATGATGACCAACACTTAATCACCACAGGTTCTTTGACAAACTTTGGAAATCGACCCCGTTACGTCGCTGCTGTCGGCCAGTTGACGTCAAGGGCTTGTATACTGAGTCAAATTAAAAACTTCACATTTTTAAAAGTAATCCCATATATGATATACAACGGACAAATGTATCAGAGAAGGTAATTTTTAATCATTAATGTCCAAAGAAGGATTTTAATTAACGGTGGTAACCATAAGTTGTTCCAAGCACCTACGGTATTCGGTAATAACATCAACAGTTTAAATCATAAGTCCCAAGCACGGGAATCTGATGGCACACAAGTTCAGTAGCATGTATGGCCACCATGTGCGTTGACAACTGCCACACAACGCCTCCGCATGGACCTTGTGATGCTTGTGAACACATGATTGGGAAGACGACGCCATTGTTGCTGCAAAATGGTGCCAAGATCTTGCAAATTCTGTGGTTGGTTCTGGAGAGTGCGCAGACTTCTACCAAGAGCATCCCAGACGTGTTCGATGGGATTGAGGTCGGGAGACCTTGACGGCCACTCCATGACGTTGACTCCCGCATTCTGAAGGAAATTCTTTGTCAAAATTGCTGTGTGGGGTCTGGCATTGTTGTATTGGAAGATCAAACCGGGTCCATGTGCTGCCGGAAAAGGCAGAAGTTCTGGTGCCAGTACCTGGTCGCGGTAAGCAGCAGCGTTTAGGTTGCCACGGATGACAAGAAAGCACCCCACACCATGACACACCTCGAAATCTGTCAACTTCCTGTACACAACACTGGGCGTAACGTTCATGACGGCACCTCCACACCCTCGCCCTACCATCAGCAAATCGAAGATTAAATCGGGATTCATCACTGAAGACGACTTGATTCCAATTCCTCTGAGTCCATCGTAAGTGTCGCTGTGCCCACAATTGACGTTGACGTCTGTGTAATTGAGGCCGTCATGCTTGAAGGTGAGCAGTTCTCAGACGGTTTCAAACAGTTTTCGCACTCACTCTACCCCTAAACAGTTCATTTCTGGTTGATGTAGCTGTCAAAACTCGGTTACGGAGGTGACGTAAGACAATCTGACGATCCTCTGCATGTGACGTCACACGTGGTCGACCTGGCCGAGGGGGATCAGCGGTGGTACCCGTTTGCTGTAGACGCGTCTGTAAATCATAAACAGTCCGTCGACTACAACCCATCGTCCTTGCGACTTCAGCTACGGATGTTCCCGTCTGCAACATGCCGATGGCACGTTCACGTTGCACATTTGAAAGGCATGGCATGACAAATGGCCGTAAAGACTTTTGTTTTCTTGTGTTTTTCTTTTTTTGTTAATGACTGCTAACAAGCATGGCTGAAAGCACGTGCGGTATTATGGCCACGTGACCAGTTGCACGTGAAAAAACACTTTTGCCACTATAGTGCTGTGCACATGATTTTGATCGATTCACCTGCACAAAAACGTGTGTTATCTGAAGACAATACGTGGCCATTACTGTTTAAATACACAATAAGGACCCACAATGATAACTGGTCAACATGTTAAAATTTTAGGATTGTGACGTTTTTAATTTGGTTCAGTATATATGTATTACTACACACTGTAACTGTGACTGACGTCGGGTAATTATCAAGAGACATTTTCCTGAAGACCAACTTGAGCACACATACATCCACTCACGTCCGCTACACAGATGGTTGTTGTGTTGCTCGCAGTGTACGCATGAAGTCACAGGTACTGAATAACATTCTGTCGACATCTTTCGAGGTATATATACAAAAATGTGTAAGTGAATATTGTTTTACGCCCCTTTTAGCAATATATCAGCAATATGACGGCGGGGACACCAGAAATGGGCTTTACACATTGTACCCCTTTGGGGAATCGAACACGGGTCTTCGGCGTGAGGGGCGAACGCTTTAACCACTAGGCTACCCTCACCGCCCGGATTATTATGAGAACTGCCTTTCACTTTGTGTGAGTATATTGAGCGTGGACCTTCCAGGAGTGAAGGCCCAATGCTGTAGATACGTCATTACGAGCTCCGACGTTCAGACTCCTATACCCTTAGTAAATGCATCACATTATACGACACTGACCCCATCAGCCTCTTGGTAACTGAATCAAATATAAACTGTGAAGGTATGGATTCCTCCTGTAATGTGATGTGATGAAGCTAACTTTAGTCAAGAGACATTCTTAACTCGTGCCCTCTTCATCTGAAATGTGTCTGTTAACTTTCGACTTCTCCGAACCGGCTGAAAGGACGGACTTGGAAGTATGGACTTGGAAGTATGGACTTGGAAGTATGGACTTGGAAGTATGGACTTGAAAGTATGGACTTGGGAGTATGGACTTGGAAGTATGGACTTGGGAGTATGGACTTGGAAGTATGGACTTGAAAGTATGGACTTGGGAGTATGGACTTGGAAGTATGGACTTGGGAGTATGGACTTGGAAGTATGGACTTGGAAGTATGGACTTGAAAGTATGGACTTGAAAGTATGGACTTGGAAGTATGGACTTGGAAGTATGGACTTGGAAGGACGCCTGGTATCGAATTCCAACTCAGATTATTTGTGGCATTAAACTAAGAACATTATTAAAGTGCTTTTGTTTCTTTTAATTAAAGGAAAATCAAGATTGTGAAAAATGTTTAAAGAAAACGATAAGTCCGGGGAAATGTAAGTATTTCAACACGATTTGATTCAGATTTGTTCATACACGGGGCAAATTCTAGAATGTTTTCGACAAGCTTCTTTCGGGACTGCACGTTTTAAAGGTCAGGGCATAATTCCGAATTTTGGCTATTTTATTGAGTAACATGTCATTTAAATTTACATGATAGTAAGAATGAATATCACAAGTTTAATAAAACAATAGTCACAAATGGAACGAGAGACGAATACTTAAACGTAAGACATGATTTTCTTTTGCATCTTGCATTATGAGTCAAGAACACATTCAAAATTGAAATAACAGCTGTCAAAAAAGTAACAGCAAACCAATATTGTAGTTATGTGTAGCTGTCATATGTCAATATTTGCAACACAAATTCTCACTATGAACAGACGACAGTGCGTACTACATACGTGAGGGGTCGAATGTGGCTTAAGTGTGGAGGGACGGTCGGGTAGCCTAGTGGTTAAAGCGTTCGCCCGTCACGCCGAAGACCCGGGTTCGATTCCCCACATGGATACAATGCGTGAAGCCCATTTCTGGTGTTCCCCGTGATATTGCTGGAATATTGAAAAAAAGCGGAGTAGAAACATACTCACTCACTCACACTATGAATGTGAAAAGCTCTAACAGCGGTTGGAGGGCAAATAAGTCAACATAGCAAAATACTTAAATATTTTAGGGGATACCAAATCACAAATGGATGACCGAAATTTAATTTGAAAAAGGGGGAGCGGATGATAAACGTCAGACAGAATCTGTGGAGATTAAAACAAGTTACCGGTGTGTGACGCGCTGTACAATTACAACGGTCGGCCGGTGTCCCCCCTACAAATTCTCCGAGATTTTATACCGATACAGAGTCTCCCCCGGTTCCGAAATAAAATCTCCCCCGGGCGGATATATTTCGCGCCCCCCTCAGTATAAAGTGTCCCCTCTGATTATTCGGTTTGTTGCAATGTCTTTAAGTACTATATTCTTTAAATAGTTATCTTTAATGTAAGGCGCCTAGTCTGGCTGGTGGTTTGTTGGGGTCTTCCTGTTTGTCCAGCACCTATTGTTGTGGGTACATGTGCACCCAAGCGCGGTGATGGGTAAAGTAAGACAATAGGGGATGAAGGGGCGCATCTCACATAAGACAAGTCATATGGTGAATATCTCACAAAATATAACGGCACCACTAATTTGTGAACTCTGTTCACATACACTGTAATGGGTGAACACTTTTAAGATATATACATTTATATCAATTCGTGAGCGAACATATTAATCATTCAGTAAGATTTGGACTATAAAATGAATTACAGACAAGAAACAACACTCCGTTGCGCAGGGTGATCCACAGCTTATTCCCAATTCTGAGAGGGATCTACACTTGGTTTTTACTGATACAAGTTCACGATTAAGACCAGGCGTCAAACTTCCATTCAACGGAAATTATCCCCAAAAGGAGGCCAAACCATCATTAAAAAATCATGTTTATTGCCGACACTTGATACAACCACACATAACCGAAACCGTGATAAAGTAGCATGTAACGAATATTTGATGCCCATGTTGTGTACCTATAATTGTCAAGATTAAGTAGCATTTTGTATGCTTTTCTAGCAGGCGGTCTTCGTGCATTTCTAACATTTTAAAGCAGTATTTTAAACAACGGATGTATGTATTAATGTACATCGGATATCTTCCACATTCGCCAGAAGCCATACAGTTTGGAGTGTTTATTCCTGTCTACAAAAGCTTTTTACATGTATACAAATGTGTTTTCTCTATTGTTGCATAATTTTTACTAACCCAAAGTTCTGAGCCGTATAAAAGGATAGACTTTTTTGGGCATCAAAAAGCTTAAAATAATCTCTAGGTGGAACAGGTTTCTAATTTAGATACAGTGGTAAGTAATATGACCATTGCTTTCTTGGCCCTTACAGCTAAATTGTGGACAGTTTTTCCTAAATTCAAAGTATTAGTATATATATTCATCTGCAAGACTAACTGGGGTGTTTTTGTAAAACCAGTTGACCACCTCTCCTAAACACAACCACATTTGTTTTATCTAGGTTTGCTGTAAGTTTCCATTCATCTGTAAAGTTTTCTAAGATATTCAGCTGGTTTTGAAGCCCTACCACTGTATCTGATACAAGTATAACATCATCAGCAAACAATAGCATGAATAACTCTAAAATATCTGGGTACAGCTGAACACGTGTTTCCCCTGTCTGACAATATCGTATGTTAACTCGTTAATGAAAAATGAGAACAGCATAGGACTTAATAAGCAGCCTTGTTTCAAACCAAGAGGGCAAATGATAAAAGTCTGTTAATTGACACATACTTTTTAACATATGTAGCATTGTACCATTCATGTCTGTATTTTTCAAACAAAGCCATAATTTACTCATTAACAGAATCAAACGCTTTCTTAAAGTCAACGAATGCTACATAAAGCTTCTTCTTACGCCTGAATAGATATGTCTGAACAATGACATAAAGTGTAAACATGTGGTCAGTAGTAGAATAATGTTTTCGTAAACCAGCTTGCGTTTCCGCAATTTTGTATCTCATATTTGCCCAAATGGTAAATCTCTTGTTTAAAATACATGTAAAGACTTTACTAAGTGTACTATTCAGGGGGATTCCTCTATAGTTATCTGGATTATTAGGATCACCCTTTTTGTGGAGAGATACACTGATAGCTTTCGACCACATATTAGGGAAACGGCTACTTGAATATATCTTATTAAAATATTTCGCCAAAAACGGCAGTATTATTTGAGCATTTCAACAAGAACATTATCTAGTCCAGGGGACTTTCCCATTCTTCGGAGAATACATTGCATCAATAATTTCCTCAACAGTGATTTTGGCATCAAGAATACATCGATCAATATCAGTATAATGCTCATGATAACATATATCTGTGTCTGCATCAGAACTGGTTAAGTTCTCAAACATATCAGCAGTATGGAAGACATCTTTGAAATGACTTGACCATTCGGTGGGATTAATTTGGCAAATGATATATGACTTGGAGTTAATATTTCGAATCTCTCTCCAAATTTTTGGGGGGTTACCGAGAGATTTGCATAATTTATCTACTTTATGTTGCCGAACTTGAAATTCATACCTCCGACATGTTTGCTTATATTTATTCCTAACAGCACAATATTGTTTTCTGGAACGTTCATTTCTATGTCGTCTGAACTGTCGAAGTGCTTTCCTGCAGGCACGTTTAGCAGATCTACATTCACCATTTAATTGTATTAGGTTAATTTTAGCACATCATGTTTACGCCACTGTCCAATGTACCGTTAATAAAACATGATCTGTATATGGTGGACGAGAGGGGACATGGCTTTCTCGCTTTCAATTACGGTCGCGATAAAGCCATAACACGAGACTACAAAGCGATAACGCGAGACCAGAAAGCGCTAGCACAAGACGAACATCGCTTTCTCGCTGTCGTAGTTGAATGCGAAAAAGCCATGTCCTCTCTCGCCCACCATACCTATATCGGAAACTGAAATACAAATTATACAGTGATACTTTTTGTAATTGATACAATAACAACGTTCTCTCACGTTTGAAGAATATTAAATTTGGATCATTACATACGACCTTCCAAACATCAGATCGCATTACACAGGCTAACGATTTCACTGCACAAAATATTCAGCTCTCTTTGAAAGTACCTCTGGAGTAATAGAGCCTCGGTGCTATTGTTGTTATTCTTTTGACAGGTGCAATGATAGATAAAAGCTTGATTCATCAAATATTTCATTCTCGCCTGAATTGATTTTATTGGGCCAAAATTTAATTTTTTTATCAGAAGACGTTGTTTTTCAGAAGAAAAGATATTTAATGTGGGCTTTTCCATATCTCCAAAATCAACAAATTAAACCAGTGTCTTTGAGTACGTGTTAAAGCAGCTGTATATGCCGTATTTCCTCTATTATAGGAAGAACCTACAAAACACGCCGCCTTCCAATTGACGCTAGGTCATAACTCTCTCCAGAACTAGAAGCCGGGGACTCTAAGACTCGCAGGGTAACATGTGCTTCCCTGTTTGATTGTAGAGTTTGGGATTCAGTAGGGTAGTGTGTTGCCAATGTAGTCAGAATAGACAGACACCTGGGCGTGTAAATCAGGAAATACGGTAACATATAACGTCAGAGCACAACTAATCTTGATTACCCTCCGAAGCACATTCCACTGGGATGGAAAAGGCAGATTGGACCAGTTGACATGGCAACATATTCTGCAACAACCAATGAAAGGAAGAACATTGTACAACACATCAGATGGTATGTGTTCCACTTTTAGAGAACCATTAGCATTGATTATTAGATCAGGTGATCATGTTTCGTATTTCTTGCATCAGGCTAAGTACTTATTGTTCTTGAAGATTGTAATTCGAATTTAAAAATCTTGAATCAAGATAACCATACAGAGATGTGTTTCTTTCTGTGCAACAATAACTAATACATGTAGTGGTAGTCAGAATGGAACAGTTTGCTTATCCCTTTATTCAAAAGTGATGCGCAGGTTATTTTTTTAATTAGGGCACCCTTCCTAAGACGTATGTCTTTTCTTTTGCAGCTCTCATAAAAAAATATGTTATTTTCCTCCACCAAATAAAATTCATATGTAATCAACACTCGTATGAATATAGATCAGGTTTGTGGTGACTGTCCCCAGTTGTATATATGCTTTGTTTACGAAACCAGCTCAAACGTACAACCCTCCCTGTGACCACACATAAGGCTCTAAAGCCCTCACACAAAGGGTGCCAATACTTCCCAAGTACAACAGTGACATCATGGAGGAAATATGGCATTCATCACATAAAGTAGGGAATATGGCATACGGCAGATGATATAACGTAGGGGATGTGCAATACATCACATGAAATAAAGTAGGGAATATGGCATACAGAAGATGATATAATGTAGGGAACATAGCATACAGAAGATGATACAATGTAGGGAACATAACATACAGAAGATGATATAATGTAGGGAACATAGCATACAGAAGATGATATAATGTAGGGAACATAACATACAGAAGATGATACAATGTAGGGAACATAACATACAGAAGATGATATAATGTAGGGAACACAGCATACAGAAGATGATATAATGTAGGGAACATAACATACAGAAGATGATACAATGTAGGAAACATAGCATACAGAAGATGATATAATGTAGGAAACATAGCATACAGAAGATGATACAATGTAGGGAACATAGCATACAGAAGATGATATAATGTAGGGAACAGCATACAGAAGATGATATAATGAAGGAAACATAGCATACAGCAGATGATATAATGTGGGGAACATAGCATACAGAAGATGATATAATGTAGGAAACATAACATACAGAAGATGATACAATGTAGGGAACATAGCATACAGAAGATGATACAATGTAGGAAACATAGCATACAGAAGATGATATAATGTAGGGAACATAACATACAGAAGATGATACAATTAAGGGAACATAGCATACAGAAGATGATATAATGTAGGGAACATAGCATACAGAAGATGATACAATGTAGGGAACATAACATACAGAAGATGATATAATGTAGGGAACATAGCATACAGAAGATGATATAATGTAGGGAACATAACATACAGAAGATGATACAATGTAGGAAACATAGCATACAGAAGATGATATAATGTAGGAAACATAGCATACAGAAGATGATACAATGTAGGGAACATAGCATACAGAAGATGATACAATGTAGGAAACATAGCATACAGAAGATGATACAATGTAGGGAGAATAGATGTATTAATATTAATGGGGAAAACATCTCGTGTAGCAGAATGGGTAAAACAAGTGTTATAATAAGCTGTCCGTTTACCTCTATTTCAGGTTTATTACTGTCATAACTTAAGCAGGTTACAGGGTCAGTTCATTCTTGATTTAAGGGTAGTCACGTTATTCCATTATACCATCGTTGTGTCCCTGTCTTGATCAAGAGCTGAAGCCTTGTTCGTTGTCTTGATTGGTGAATTTGAATATCTATGTCACCAGCCATCTTTACTCCTGTCATCATTTGTCATCATCACTGCTTGTACCACAGTACTGATCTGTTCCCAGTGAATTCCCAGCATTGTTACTGCTGCGGAAACTGCTCGACAGACCATGGGAACACACCAGCGACACATTAGTGCGGACACCGTGCGTCGACGATTGACGAGCAGACACCTCCACTGTCACAGGCCACACCGAGGACTTATTCTGACACCACGTCATCGCCGGTACCTTCTTCAGTGGGCAACACAGTACCAGCATAGGCGCCACCAACAGTGGAGAAGAGTCCTCTTCTCAGACGAGAGCCGTTACTGTATCCCAACAGCAGATGGTACACAGAGAGAGAGAGAGGGAGAGAGAGAGAGAGAGAGTGAGAGAGAGAGAGAGAGAGAGAGAGAGAGAGAGAGAGAGAGAGAGAGAGAGAGAGAGAGAGAGAGACTGGCGACGCCGTGGGGAACATTATTCGGATGCTTGTGTTGTTGAGAGAGACTCGTGGGGTGGTCCGAGCATCATGGTGTGGGCTGGAATTGTCCTTGCACTGAGGGTCGGCCCTGTGGTCTTCCAGAACATCGGTCCAGGGAGAGGCAATGGTGTCACAGCAGCTCGGTATATTGATCAAGTCTTGAGACCACACGCCATACCTTATTTGGCACGCTGACGCAACCACGAGTTTCAGCATGATGATGTCCGTGCCCATACTGAGAGCAACAAAAGACTTCCTCCAGCAGAATGGCATCAGAACCACGCAGTGGCCTGCCCTCAGTCCCGATTTAAATCCCATTGAGCGCCTGTGGGACGAGATTCAAAGACGGCTGAATGACGTCCGACCAAGGACGACAGCTGCAGCTGAACTGCGTCAGGCGTTCCTCAGAGTGCGGGCTCAAGTGCCTGTGGCCTTCATCAACCGCCTCATCCATTCCATGTATCGACGTGGCACGGCAGTCATCAATGCAAATGGAGGACACACAAGATACTGACATGTGATGCCAGAGACAGAGATTTCTCAGAGACTAGTGTTGTGTTTCACTTTAAGAACATTTGACACTTTACTTTCAACTTTGATAAGTTTTGACAAGTTTCATCGTTTTAATATGTCTCAAAGTATGTTTATAGTGTTTGTACAAATATTGTTTCTCATATATCTATCCATGGTGACGTTTCTTTTGCGGTTCAGTATACGTATGCATTGACCTGACAATGAAATTTTAATTGTCCTTTATGCAATATTTAATTGATATATATGTTTTTGTGATAGTTAGGAGTACTTATTGCATATTTTGTTGTTATTGCAGGGTGTCATGTAATAGCCTCACTCACACACCCGCCGCCGACATGTCAGTGCATACGTCACAACAGTACTAGTGCTGTCGTTATGTAGTAGCCTCACTCACACACCCGCCCCCGGCATGTCAGTGGATACGTCACAGCAGTGCTGTTGTCATGTAGTAGCCTCAATCACACACCCGCCGCCGACATGTCAGTGGATACGTCACAGCAGTGCTGTTGTCATGTAGTAGCCTCACTCACACACCCGCCGCCGACATGTCAGTGGATACGTCACAGCAGTGCTGTTGTCATGTAGTAGCCTCACTCACACACCCGCCGCCGACATGTCAGTGGATACGTCACAGCAGTGCTGTTGTCATGTAGTAGCCTCAATCACACACCCGCCGCCGGCATGTCAGTGGATACGTCACAGCAGTGCTGTTGTCATGTAGTAGCCTCACTCACACACCCGCCGCCGACATGTCAGTGGATACGTCACCGCAGTGCTGTTGTCATGTAGTAGCCTCACTCACACACCCGCCGCCGACATGTCAGTGGATACGTCACAGCAGTGCTGTTGTCATGTAGTAGCCTCAATCACACACCCGCCGCCGGCATGTCAGTGGATACGTCACAGCAGTGCTGTTGTCATGTAGTAGCCTCACTCACACACCCGCCGCCGACATGTCAGTGGATACGTCACAGCAGTGCTGTTGTCATGTAGTAGCCTCACTCACACACCCGCCGCCGACATGTCAGTGTCAGTGGATACGTCACAGCAGTGCTGTTGTCATGTAGTAGCCTCAATCACACACCCGCCGCCGACATGTCAGTGGATACGTCACAGCAGTGCTGTTGTCATGTAGTAGCCTCACTCACACACCCGCCGCCGACATGTCAGTGGATACGTCACAGCAGTGCTGTTGTCATGTAGTAGCCTCAATCACACACCCGCCGCCGGCATGTCAGTGGATACGTCACAGCAGTGCTGTTGTCATGTAGTAGCCTCACTCACACACCCGCCGCCGACATGTCAGTGTATACGTCACAGCAGTGCTGTTGTCATGTAGTAGCCTCACTCACACACCCGCCGCCGACATGTCAGTGGATACGTCACAGCAGTGCTGTTGTCATGTAGTAGCCTCACTCACACACCCGCCGCCGACATGTCAGTGGATACGTCACAGCAGTGCTGTTGTCATGTAGTAGCCTCACTCACACACCCGCCGCCGGCATGTCAGTGGATACGTCACAGCAGTGCTGTTGTCATGTAGTAGCCTCACTCACACACCCGCCGCCGGCATATCAGTGGATACGTCACAGCAGTGCTGTTGTCATGTAGTAGCCTCACTCACACACCCGCCGCCGACATGTCAGTGGATACGTCACAGCAGTGCTGTTGTCATGTAGTAGCCTCACTCACACACCCGCCGCCGACATGTCAGTGTATACGTCACAGCAGTGCTGTTGTCATGTAGTAGCCTCACTCACACACCCGCCGCCGACATGTCAGTGGATACGTCACAGCAGTGCTGTTGTCATGTAGTAGCCTCACTCACACACCCGCCGCCGACATGTCAGTGGATACGTCACAGCAGTGCTGTTGTCATGTAGTAGCCTCACTCACACACCCGCCGCCGACATGTCAGTGGATACGTCACAGCAGTGCTGTTGTCATGTAGTAGCCTCACTCACACACCCGCCGCCGACATGTCAGTGGATACGTCACAGCAGTGCTGTTGTCATGTAGTAGCCTCACTCACACACCCGCCGCCGACATGTCAGTGGATACGTCACAGCAGTGCTGTTGTCATGTAGTAGCCTCACTCACACACCCGCCGCCGGCATGTCAGTGGATACGTCACAGCAGTGCTGTTGTCATGTAGTAGCCTCACTCACACACCCGCCGCCGACATGTCAGTGTATACGTCACAGCAGTGCTGTTGTCATGTAGTAGCCTCACTCACACACCCGCCGCCGACATGTCAGTGGATACGTCACAGCAGTGCTGTTGTCATGTAGTAGCCTCACTCACACACCCGCCGCCGACATGTCAGTGGATACGTCACAGCAGTGCTGTTGTCATGTAGTAGCCTCACCCACACACCCGCCGCCGACATGTCAGTGGATACGTCACAGCAGTGCTGTTGTCATGTAGTAGCCTCACTCACACACCCGCCGCCGGCATGTCAGTGGATACGTCACAGCAGTGCTGTTGTCATGTAGTAGCCTCACTCACACACCCGCCGCCGGCATATCAGTGGATACGTCACAGCAGTGCTGTTGTCATGTAGTAGCCTCACTCACACACCCGCCGCCGACATGTCAGTGGATACGTCACAGCAGTGCTGTTGTCATGTAGTAGCCTCACTCACACACCCGCCGCCGACATGTCAGTGTATACGTCACAGCAGTGCTGTTGTCATGTAGTAGCCTCACTCACACACCCGCCGCCGACATGTCAGTGTATACGTCACAGCAGTGCTGTTGTCATGTAGTAGCCTCAATCACACACCCGCCGCCGACATGTCAGTGTATACGTCACAGCAGTGCTGTTGTCATGTAGTACCCTCAATCACACACCCGCCGCCGACATGTCAGTGTATACGTCACAGCAGTGCTGTTGTCATGTAGTAGCCTCAATCACACACCCGCCGCCGGCATGTCAGTGGATACGTCACAGCAGTGCTGTTGTTATGTAACGTTATCCAAAGGAAACCACACTATAACAAGATGACCCACAGTGATCAACAAGCCAGCCATTCTAGGATATGTGCCTCACTTCCAAGTATATTATCATACAGATAGTTTTATGTGAAAACATTTATAAAATGCACATACAGAATAACATGATTCATAAGCATAAAGAAATATAAAGTTAGAAATATACATTAAAGTAATACCTTATCGTCTAGCACAGTTGGTGCACTGACGTCACACACTACAAGTACTATTAGATAATGAAATGGCACAGCTTGGCCTGTCCGTACTTTGTGACTGTGTCCGTCATTTGTAATTAAGGATTGCTGATTGACGCTCCAGGCGACTTGCCAGCTGTCATGCAGGCATCCTCCCATCAGTCACACAGGCCATTTGTCATACAGCTTATAGGCCCGTCCTCATCTGGCCTGTCCTCATCTGGCCTGTCCTCATCTGGCCTGTCCTCATCTGGCCTGTCCTCATCTGGCCCGTCCTCATCTGGCCCGTCCTCATCTGGCCTGTCCTCATCTGGCCCGTCCTCATCTGGCCCGTCCTCATCTGGCCCGTCCTCATCTGGCCCGTCCTCATCTGTCCTGTCCTCATCTGGCCCGTCCTCATCTGGCCCGTCCTCATCTGGCCTGTCCTCATCTGGCCCGTCCTCATCTGGCCCGTCCTCATCTGGCCCGTCCTCATCTGGCCCGTCCTCATCTGGCCCGTCCTCATCTGGCCTGGCCTCATCTGGCCTGTCCTCATCTGGCCTGTCCTCATCTGGCCCGTCCTCATCTGGCCCGTCCTCATCTGGCCCGTCCTCATCTGGCCCGTCCTCATCTGGCCTGTCCTCATCTGGCCCGTCCTCATCTGGCCCGTCCTCATCTGGCCCGTCCTCATCTGTCCTGTCCTCATCTGGCCTGTCCTCATCTGGCCTGTCCTCATCTGGCCCGTCCTCATCTGGCCTACACCTCATATCACCTACACTACTATCAAAACAAATGTACGGATGAGTGCACATCACACTTGTACTCTTATCCCTTAAGTAAAATGAACTTTTCCAACAAGATAACAAAGAATGTAAATGACTTTTTATACTGTAATTTCATTTTGTATATGAGATCATCTTCACAACTCAAATGTTTTCACAACATCAAATATCATTAATACACATGTACTATCATAGCACTGTACATTTATATACATCATCTTCGTGTTTTATAACATTAGCACTACATCATTACTAACAAAATTACTGTAACTTGATGAAATGTCCAACTGCATCCAGAAACTGGATCACTGATCTTCTGCCAGTAGCAAGCTGCTTATTCAGTCTCTCGATCGGTCTCTGTCAACACGAGCACGAGGTCTCATGGCACCACCCAGTCCAATCTGCCTTCTTGACCGTCTCTCTGCTGTCTCGATCTTCTTGAGTTCTTTGACAAACTGAAAGATGTTGGGATGGGCTCTCGGCATTCTCTTCTTCAGGCCGTTGTGGAAACCTTCAAGATGGAATTATGAATGATCTTGTGCTAATTCATTTGCAGATTGTAAGAAAACAAATTTTAAAGCAGAAAAGAATTTAATAAATTAGTATGGTTTATTAAACATAATATTATAAATTTGAACCATGTTTAACAAGAATTAATGACGTAATTCAACATTCAAAGCATCATAACGGCGGATAATGGCTATCCAATCTTCAATAGGTGACCTGCAGCATCAAGGAACTGGATTGGACTTTTCCTCCCTTGGGTCAGCTGATCTTTCATTCTCTAGAGTCTATTGTCAACCTCACGGTCCGCTTTCTCATTCATTTGGAAGACTTCTATCAGACGGTAGATGTTGGTTTGTTGGTGAGGAAGACTTCTGTTCAGCTTGTTGTGGAAGTCTTCCAGGTTGTTGTCCTCGGGCCAGTGGTGTCATGATGATTTCATAGGAGAATCGGAATCTCCCGATTCCCGATTGGGAATCTACTCAAGTCAGTACCATGTAGTCGTTGAAGGTCTCAGCTCTTGGTAGATCAGGTGTGTGCTGCATCGCTTCTAGCCAGGCGTCTTGGACATCATCTGCAGGGAGAAGCGCTAGTCTAAAGTAATCCGCTGTTGCACTGCTGGATCTTCTTTATAGGCTACATCCAACCCGAGGTCTTGTGTCTTCCTCCATATAGCTTGGCTGTAGTGGAAGAAGCAGCCCTTGACTTCAGCGTTGGGTAACTCCAGCTGGATGGCACGGATTGCTGCTTGTTCAAAATCTGTCTGCAGGCGAGTGGGGGCAAGTTCTCTGTTCAGGTTGTCTGCAACATGGGTCTTCAAAAGGCTGAACAGTCTTCTGTACGTTGTCATCTGGTGGTCGGGTAGCAAAGCATAAACTACAGGATAGCTGGCAGATCCACTTCTGACGTGAAGTATGTACACTTGATCCCAAAGGGCAGGGCAGGCGGTAAAGGTACCATCCATGTATATAATCACAGCACCTTGTAGGATCTGTAGCTGCTCAACTGTGACAAAGGCAAGGATCTTGGGGATAGGAGGAAGTGGTCCCCATCTGATGTATGGCTCCAGGCATCATCTAGGTCCACGTGGGCTCTGGTTTGGGGCAGGACGGGTATGGTCTTCCGTCTGTGGCGGCAAAGGGCACTGCACATGCTGGGGAAGGCAGGACGGGTATGGTCTTCCGTCTGTGGCGGCAAAGGGCACTGCACATGCTGGGGAAGGCAGGGAGGGCTTGGGCTTGGTCATCATCTTCTTCAGCGATCTGTTGGTTGTAGAGCAGTTGTATCGGGGTTGTTTCCTCTCTTGCTCTCTTCCTCATGTTGCTGACAAAACGAACTCGGTTTGAATTCTCTGGAGGGTGGTTGTGCTCCGACACATTCCTCACAAAATCACCAACAGTAGTGCACTTGCCGGAGCAAGATTTAATTACACAACGCCAGTGTTGTGCTGTCTGTCTTTTTGCATTCTTCTTGAACAAGTATCCTTCAAAGAGAACCTGCTGGGTTCCGCGGGCTGACGTAACGTATTCTACAAGTCGCAGAGCCATGATTGTGAATGACGTAAAAGCAATTCATACAATATTTATACATATGTGTGTGATCACAAAATAATGATGATCTCATCAGTTAAACAGTTTCTAATCTCAAACACATCTTATCTCCTTTCATAGGATTACATGAATTACATTTATTAACCTCAAAGGGCAACGTATTTAATAAAAAAACATATTAATTATTTGTTAGTAACCGAATTTACAGTGACTTTGATCATTTTAAAACCCTCTTCTTACAAGATGACAACAACTCACCCTTTATGAATGTAACATTGTTGTTGTAACAAAGACCGTAATTCAGAGTGTTGGTCAGACCCAATGTTGGCGACCCTCTCTCGACAGTGAGTTATGTATAACTACCCCCCCCCTCCCCCCCCCCCCCCCCCCCCCCCCCCCCCCCCCACACACACACACACAGAGTTTGGTAGTGACTGTCACGTGACAATATCACCCTAAGGTCTTGTTAATTACAAACAGTTGACCAGCGTTGTGAAATGGTTTTCTGTTTCTATGCCCCCCTGCACCCCATCCGGGTGACGCGAACACCTGGTGTCATCACTGAGTTTCACCCCGTCCGGGTGACGCGAACACCTGGTGTCATCACTGAGTTTCACCCCGTCCGGGTGACGCGAACACCTGGTGTCATCACTGAGTTTCACCCCGTCCGGGTGACGCGAACACCTGGTGTCATCACTGAGTTTCACCCCGTCCGGGTGACGCGAACACTTGGTGTCATCACTGAGTTTCACCCCGTCCGGGTGACGCGAACACCTGGTGTCATCACTGAGTTTCACCCCGTCCGGGTGACGCGAACACTTGGTGTCATCACTGAGTTTCACCCCGTCCGGGTGACGCGAACACCTGGTGTCATCACTGAGTTTCACCCCGTCCGGGTGACGCGAACACTTGGTGTCATCACTGAGTTTCACCCCATCCGGGTGACGCGAACACCTGGTGTCATCACTGAGTTTCACCCCGTCCGGGTGACGCGAACACTTGGTGTCATCACTGAGTTTCACCCCGTCCGGGTGACGCGAACACCTGGTGTCATCACTGAGTTTCACCCCGTCCGGGTGACGCGAACACCTGGTGTCATCACTGAGTTTCACCCCGTCCGGGTGACGCGAACACTTGGTGTCATCACTGAGTTTCACCCCATCCGGTCGACGCGAACACCTGGTGTCATCACTGAGTTTCACCCCGTCCGGGTGACGCGAACACTTGGTGTCATCACTGAGTTTCACCCCGTCCGGGTGACGCGAACACTTGGTGTCATCACTGAGTTTCACCCCGTCCGGGTGACGCGAACACCTGGTGTCATCACTGAGTTTCACCCCGTCCGGGTGACGCGAACACTTGGTGTCATCACTGAGTTTCACCCCGTCCGGGTGACGCGAACACCTGGTGTCATCACTGAGTTTCACCCCGTCCGGGTGACGCGAACACTTGGTGTCATCACTGAGTTTCACCCCGTCCGGGTGACGCGAACACTTGGTGTCATCACTGAGTTTCAGTGATTCATTCACTTTCAATTCAATTTCCACAGCTGTCTTGCAGGGGAATCTTTGTCGGCGGCTAGTGAAGACTGGTCCTTCTTGTGTATTGATGTTGTATGTTGGCACAGGTGATCGCATCACAGGCATGGGGCAGAAGGAAACTATGTTAATCCTTATGGAGCCGATACAAGAGACACGATCCAGACAAAGTAGCACATTATTAATACAGATTAATGTTCAGTATTTGTCTACTTGTTTGGAAGGGAGTGCTTTCAGACTAATAAGCTACCCTGACTAACGGGGTCTCCCGACTAACGAGATTTCCTGAATAACAAGCTGTCCCAACTAACGGGGTTTCCTGAATAACAAGCTGTCCTGACTAACGGGATTTCCTGACCAACAAGCCGCCCCGACTAACGGGGTTTTCTGACTAACAAGCTGTCCTGACTAACGGGGTTTCCTGACTAACAGGATCTCCTGACTAAAAAGCTGTCCTGACTAACGGGGTTTCCCGACTAACGGGATTTCCTGACTAACAAGCTGTCCTGACTAACGGGGTTTCCCGACTAATGGGATTTCCGGAATAACAAGCTGTCCTGACTAACGGGGTTTCCCAACTAACGGGATTTCCTGAATCACAAGCTGTCCTGACTAACGGGGTTTCCCGACTAACGGGATTTCCGGAATAACAAGCTGTCCTGACTAATGGGGTTTTCTGACTACCGCCATTTCCTGGATTTCCTGACTAACAAGCTGTCCTGACTGATGGTGTTTCCTGACTAATAAGCTGTCCTGACTAACGGGATTTCCTGACTAACAAGCTGTCATGACTAACGGTATTTCCTGACTAACAAGCTGTCCTGACTAACGTTTTTTTTCTGACTAACAAGCTGTCCTGACTAACGACATTTTCCTGACTAACAAACTGTCCTGACTAACGGGGTTTCCTGACTAACAGGATCTCCTGACTAAAAAGCTGTCCTGACTAACGGGATTTCCTAACTAACAAGCTATTCTGACTTATGGGATTTCCTGGCTCACAGACCAGTGAAGATCCGGGTAGAATAGGCCTTCAGCAACCAATGCTTGCCGTAAAAGGCGACTATGCTTGTCGTAAGAGGCGACTAACGGGATCGGGCGGTCTGGCCCGCTGACTTGGTTGATGCATGTAATGGTTTCCCAATTGCGAGGATCAATGCTCATGATGTCAATCATTGGATTGTCTGGTCCAGACTCGAATATTATAGACCGCCTCCATATAGGTGGAATATTGCTGGGAGGGCAGTTGCCCCCCGACTGGATTTTTTACGGAAACATTTTTCCTTGTGAAAGTTAACTTGAATAAAAAATGAATAATCTTATTTGCTGGATAACAACGTCTTTATTTTACTATATAAGACACCTACGCGATAAATCTCCAAGAACAATGAAGAACGAAGCGTGTTTCATTTCATGATAAAACAGTGTTCGGTCGTGACGTCATTTCTGGAATTTCGAACGTGCGCTCGCAATTTGATGACGTCGTTAATAGGACGCTGCCATGTGACAAAGTTTCGGTATAGATCCTAATACTGTTGTAAAGCAAGACAACGGTATAAGGATCTATGCCGAAACTTCGCCATTACAGTAAAATAAAGGAGTTGTTATCCATAAATTGTGTCTACTTTGTCATCCGTCAACTTCTTAGAAACGCCTATTAAACAGTTCCCTTCACAGTCACGCATTGCGTGTTTTGAAGCAGTAACATATTCTGTCTCAAACTCAAATCTATTAACTAAATCATACTTCCTCACAACTGTTGTAGTTGGTGTCTCAGTGTAAGATCACGTGGGACCAGATTTGTATGAAGGTAAATTTGATACAGTCAACAACGTCCACACTATTGCATTCAAACATGTCCAATGTAAATCTGTGGCAATATATTGCAGCTCCCTCTCGTGGGTATTTAGTCGTGGACATTGTGTATCTCTCCAATCAACCAGTTCCTACCGACAGACATCAGCAAGTTGTCTGATGATTCCACAGTAATCAGGTGAGATCGGAGACCGGGGTCTGATGGCTTGTCAGACATCTACACTATCGCGGTACTAGTGGCGTGAAGGTCACCAGGGAGGTCACTAGCTTGTACAGCAGAAGACGAAGTTTAGGTCGTCACTGCCGGGGGCGATGGGACTCCGTCTTCATGTTTATAAATGAAGTGGCTTGATGATTCATCTGCCGTGATACCTCGGATCGGGTTTTGGCGGAAAGAGTGTCGTGTTTACCAAGTGTTAGGATGGAATTTAGATATATCCGAACTTAAAGGGGCATTAAGCTGTTGCATTATGGGGTAGCAAGGTTCAATGGGTTTGTAGTGCCCCCAAACTTGATGACCAGCGAAGCAGTGTGTCAAGGTGTGAGACCAGATGGAGGACAGATGGGGGACAGATGGAGGACAGATGGGGGACATATGGAGGACAGATGGAGGACAGATGGAGGACAGATGGGGGACAGATGGAGGACAGTTGGAGGACAGATGGAGGACAGTTGAAGGACAGATGGAGGACAGATGAATGACAGATGGAGGACAGATGGAGGACGGACGGGGGACAGACGGGGGACAGATGGAGGACAGTTGGAGGACAGATGGGGGATAGATGGAGGACAGATGGAGGACAGATGGGGGACAGACGGGGGACAGACGGGGGACAGATGGAGGACAGTTGGAGGACAGATGGAGGACAGTTGAAGGACAGATGGATGAAAGACGGGGGACATATGGAGGACAGATGGAGGACAGTTGAAGGACAGATGGAGGACAGTTGAAGGACATATGGAGGACAGTTGGAGGACAGATGGAGGACAGACGGGGGACAGATGGAGGACAGATGGAGGACAGTTGAAGGACAGATGGAGGACAGACGGGGGACATATGGAGGACATATGGAGGACAGATGGAGGAAAGATGGGGGACAGATGGAGGACAGATGGAGGACAGATGGAGGACAGATGGGGGACAGATGGAGGACAGTTGAAGGACATATGGAGGACAGACGGGGGACAGATGGAGGACAGATGGAGGACAGATGGAGGACAGATGGGGGACAGATGGAGGACAGTTGAAGGACAGATAGAGGACAGTTGAAGGACAGACGGGGGACAGATGGAGGACAGATGGAGGACAGATGGAGGACAGTTGGAGGACAGATGGAGGACAGATGGAGGACAGATGGAGGACAGACGGGGGACAGATGGAGGACAGATGGAGGACAGATGGAGGACAGTTGAAGGACAGATGGAGGACAGTTGAAGGACAGATGGAGGACAGACGGGGGACAGATGGAGGACAGTTGGAGGACAGATGGAGGACAGTTGGAGGACAGTTGGAGGACAGATGGAGGACAGATGGAGGACAGTTGGAGGACAGATGGAGGACAGATGGAGGACAGACGGGGGACAGATGGAGGACAGATGGAGGACAGTTGAAGGACAGATGGAGGACAGACGGGGGACAGATGGAGGACAGATGGAGGACAGATGGGGGACAGATGGAGGACAGATGGAGGACAGATGGGGGACAGATGGGGGACAGATGGAGGACAGATGGAGGGCAGACGGAGGACAGACGGGGGACAGATGAAGGACAGATGGAGGACAGATGGAGGACAGATGGAGGACAGATGGAGGACATATGGAGGACAGATGGAGGACAGACGGGGGACAGATTGAGGACAGATGGAGGACAGATGGAGGACAGATGGAGGACAGACGGGGGACAGATGGAGGACAGATGGAGGACAGATGGAGGACAGATGGGGGACATATGGAGGACAGATGGGGGACAGATGGAGGACATATGGAGGACATATGGAGGACAGATGGGGGACAGATGGAGGACAGATGGAGGACATATGGAGGACAGATGGAGGACAGTTGGAGGACAGATGGAGGACAGATGGAGGACAGTTGGAGGACAGATGGGGGACAGATGGAGGACAGACGGGGGACAGATGGAGGACAGATGGAGACAGTTGAAGGACAGATGGAGGACAGACGGGGGACAGATGGACAGATGGAGGACAGATGGAGGACAGATGGGGGACAGATGGAGGACAGATGGAGGACAGATGGGGGACAGATGGAGGACAGATGGAGGACAGATGGAGGACAGATGGAGGACAGACGGGGGACAGATGAAGGACAGATGGAGGACATATGGAGGACAGATGGAGGACAGATGGAGGACAGACGGGGACAGATGGAGGACAGATGGAGGACAGATGGAGGACAGACGGGGGACAGATGGAGGACAGATGGAGGACAGATGGGGGACATATGGAGGACAGATGGGGGACAGATGGAGGACATATGGAGGACATATGGAGGACAGATGGGGGACAGATGGAGGACAGATGGAGGACAGATGGAGGACAGATGGGGGACAGATGGAGGACATATGGAGGACACATGGAGGACAGATGGGGGACAGATGGAGGACAGATGGAGGACAGATGGAGGACAGTTGGAGGACAGATGGAGGACAGATGGAGGACAGATGGAGGACAGACGGGGGACAGATGGAGGACAGATGGAGGACAGATGGAGGACAGTTGAAGGACAGATGGAGGACAGTTGAAGGACAGATGGAGGACAGACGGGGGACAGATGGAGGACAGATGGAGGACAGATGGAGGACAGTTGGAGGACAGATGGAGGACAGTTGGAGGACAGTTGGAGGACAGATGGAGGACAGATGGAGGACAGTTGGAGGACAGATGGAGGACAGATGGAGGACAGACGGGGGACAGATGGAGGACAGATGGAGGACAGTTGAAGGACAGATGGAGGACAGACGGGGGACAGATGGAGGACAGATGGAGGACAGATGGGGGACAGATGGAGGACAGATGGAGGACAGATGGGGGACAGATGGGGGACAGATGGAGGACAGATGGAGGGCAGACGGAGGACAGACGGGGGACAGATGAAGGACAGATGGAGGACAGATGGAGGACAGTTGGAGGACAGATGGAGGACAGATGGAGGACAGATGGAGGACAGACGGGGGACAGATGGAGGACAGATGGAGGACAGATGGAGGACAGTTGAAGGACAGATGGAGGACAGTTGAAGGACAGATGGAGGACAGACGGGGGACAGATGGAGGACAGATGGAGGACAGATGGAGGACAGTTGGAGGACAGATGGAGGACATATGGAGGACAGATGGAGGACAGATGGAGGACAGACGGGGACAGATGGAGGACAGATGGAGGACAGATGGAGGACAGACGGGGGACAGATGGAGGACAGATGGAGGACAGATGGGGGACATATGGAGGACAGATGGGGGACAGATGGAGGACATATGGAGGACATATGGAGGACAGATGGGGGACAGATGGAGGACAGATGGAGGACAGATGGAGGACAGATGGGGGACAGATGGAGGACATATGGAGGACACATGGAGGACAGATGGGGGACAGATGGAGGACAGATGGAGGACAGATGGAGGACAGTTGGAGGACAGTTGGAGGACAGATGGAGGACAGATGGAGGACAGACGGGGGACAGATGGAGGACAGATGGAGGACAGTTGAAGGACAGATGGAGGACTGACGGGGGACAGATGGAGGACAGATGGAGGACAGATGGGGGACAGATGGAGGACAGATGGAGGACAGATGGGGGACAGATGGGGGACAGATGGAGGACAGATGGAGGACAGATGGAGGACAGACGGGGGACAGATGGAGGACAGATGGAGGACAGATGGAGGACAGATGGGGGACATATGGAGGACAGATGGGGGACAGATGGAGGACATATGGAGGACATATGGAGGACAGATGGGGGACAGATGGAGGACAGATGGAGGACATATGGAGGACAGATGGAGGACAGTTGGAGGACAGATGGAGGACAGATGGAGGACAGTTGGAGGACAGATGGGGGACAGATGGAGGACAGACGGGGGACAGATGGAGGACAGATGGAGACAGTTGAAGGACAGATGGGGGACAGACGGGGGACAGATGGACAGATGGAGGACAGATGGAGGACAGATGGGGGACAGATGGAGGACAGATGGAGGACAGATGGGGGACAGATGGAGGACAGATGGAGGACAGATGGAGGACAGATGGAGGACAGACGGGGGACAGATGAAGGACAGATGGAGGACATATGGAGGACAGATGGAGGACAGATGGAGGACAGACGGGGACAGATGGAGGACAGATGGAGGACAGATGGAGGACAGACGGGGGACAGATGGAGGACAGATGGAGGACAGATGGGGGACATATGGAGGACAGATGGGGGACAGATGGAGGACATATGGAGGACATATGGAGGACAGATGGGGGACAGATGGAGGACAGATGGAGGACAGATGGAGGACAGATGGGGGACAGATGGAGGACATATGGAGGACACATGGAGGACAGATGGGGGACAGATGGAGGACAGATGGAGGACAGATGGAGGACAGTTGGAGGACAGATGGAGGACAGATGGAGGACAGATGGAGGACAGACGGGGGACAGATGGAGGACAGATGGAGGACAGATGGAGGACAGTTGAAGGACAGATGGAGGACAGTTGAAGGACAGATGGAGGACAGACGGGGGACAGATGGAGGACAGATGGAGGACAGATGGAGGACAGTTGGAGGACAGATGGAGGACAGTTGGAGGACAGTTGGAGGACAGATGGAGGACAGATGGAGGACAGTTGGAGGACAGATGGAGGACAGATGGAGGACAGACGGGGGACAGATGGAGGACAGATGGAGGACAGTTGAAGGACAGATGGAGGACAGACGGGGGACAGATGGAGGACAGATGGAGGACAGATGGGGGACAGATGGAGGACAGATGGAGGACAGATGGGGGACAGATGGGGGACAGATGGAGGACAGATGGAGGGCAGACGGAGGACAGACGGGGGACAGATGAAGGACAGATGGAGGACAGATGGAGGACAGTTGGAGGACAGATGGAGGACAGATGGAGGACAGATGGAGGACAGACGGGGGACAGATGGAGGACAGATGGAGGACAGATGGAGGACAGTTGAAGGACAGATGGAGGACAGTTGAAGGACAGATGGAGGACAGACGGGGGACAGATGGAGGACAGATGGAGGACAGATGGAGGACAGTTGGAGGACAGATGGAGGACAGTTGGAGGACAGTTGGAGGACAGATGGAGGACAGATGGAGGACAGTTGGAGGACAGATGGAGGACAGATGGAGGACAGACGGGGGACAGATGGAGGACAGATGGAGGACAGTTGAAGGACAGATGGAGGACAGACGGGGGACAGATGGAGGACAGATGGAGGACAGATGGGGGACAGATGGAGGACAGATGGAGGACAGATGGGGGACAGATGGGGGACAGATGGAGGACAGATGGAGGGCAGACGGAGGACAGACGGGGGACAGATGAAGGACAGATGGAGGACAGATGGAGGACAGATGGAGGACAGATGGAGGACATATGGAGGACAGATGGAGGACAGACGGGGGACAGATGGAGGACAGATGGAGGACAGATGGAGGACAGATGGAGGACAGACGGGGGACAGATGGAGGACAGATGGAGGACAGATGGAGGACAGATGGGGGACATATGGAGGACAGATGGGGGACAGATGGAGGACATATGGAGGACATATGGAGGACAGATGGGGGACAGATGGAGGACAGATGGAGGACATATGGAGGACAGATGGAGGACAGTTGGAGGACAGATGGAGGACAGATGGAGGACAGTTGGAGGACAGATGGAGGACAGATGGAGGACAGACGGGGGACAGATGGAGGACAGATGGAGACAGTTGAAGGACAGATGGAGGACAGACGGGGGACAGATGGACAGATGGAGGACAGATGGAGGACAGATGGGGGACAGATGGAGGACAGATGGAGGACAGATGGAGGACAGATGGAGGACAGACGGGGGACAGATGAAGGACAGATGGAGGACATATGGAGGACAGATGGAGGACAGATGGAGGACAGACGGGGACAGATGGAGGACAGATGGAGGACAGATGGAGGACAGACGGGGGACAGATGGAGGACAGATGGAGGACAGATGGGGGACATATGGAGGACAGATGGGGGACAGATGGAGGACATATGGAGGACATATGGAGGACAGATGGGGGACAGATGGAGGACAGATGGAGGACAGATGGAGGACAGATGGGGGACAGATGGAGGACATATGGAGGACACATGGAGGACAGATGGGGGACAGATGGAGGACAGATGGAGGACAGATGGAGGACAGTTGAAGGAATGGACGAGGACGGGTGTGGAGCAAAATGTCAGTTTGGGCAACATGAATTCTGTTTTATTCATGTTTCACGATGTATAGCCATGGATTAGTGTATAATTACCTTTATTACACAGACACAATGTCTGCAGTGCGCAACGTCAAAAGGAACAACACTTCTTCAAATGACATGTTGTTACTTTTAACCACGTCTTAGGTTTCTTCCGTCGAAAGGAACGTCCTCATGAACAAAGCAACCAACAGCAAACACCACTTTTTGAGTGATGTCACTCACTAATCTCCCCCTCATGTCACTGAGGTAGTATGGAGTCACAATGGAAGTGTTTCCCTGTCTCTGCACAGCGTTGCTTTATAAGTGTGACGCCATTTAGTTTCATTAGTTCCATCGTCCTTGACATTGCTACACATTTTTCACAATTCTGGTTTAAATTGTATTATTTGTCCTCATTAAAATTAGAGATTTGAAAGAATTTTAAATGTTGAAATTGGAAACAGAAACTTCTTGCCTTGATGTAATTGAAGATGGCTCTGAATCAACTATTTTTGTGTGCATTTAATTTAATGGACTGTGCAACATTTATCTAGTGTCTTATTTTTGGCACTGTGTAATTTCCTTTTCAATTCCCACGTGTCAGAACACTGTGTAAGCCTTCAAATCAGCCTCTGTGAATTTATGCCAGCTTTTTCTTGTCCCAGGAGAAATGCATGGAAAACTTCTCGTCTCTCCTCCAGTCACGTGGTAGTTTAATCAATCTGGTTTAGACAGTCATGTGACCTGAGAATGGCCATTCAGGCACCAATAGCCTATTGCAAAGTTTTATACCTTTGATATTTTCTATAGAATGTAAAATATTTACCTTTAATATCCGAACTATATCATCAACAACAGATTGGGTTTCTCGAAGATGTTTTTGCTCCCATGTACAGGCCGACTCCATGTGTTGGGTAATTAGCTGTAGGGGAACAGCCTCATCTGGAACGATGGAATCAGCAAGGATCCGCTGTCAACTTCTTAGGTGTTAGAAACGTTAAGACACAGTATTGAGTTGGCAACATAAAATTAGGTTGTTTCATGTTGATTACAAGGGTTAATGAACTCCGGGTCACATATGCTTCATTTCTTAATCTGTGTAGCAAAGCAAAGGCGCATGAATAAATGGAAGTTGGCTTCTTACAACATGTTCTAACAGACCCATGTAACAGACCCATGTAACATACCCATGTAACGGATCCATGTAACAGACCCATGTAACAGACCAATGTAACAGACCCACGTAACATACCCATGTAACAGACCCATGTAACATACCCATGCAGCAGACCCATGTAACAGACCAATGTAACAGACCCATGTAACATACCCATGCAGCAGACCCATGTAACATACCCATGCAGCAGACCCATGTAACAGACCCATGTAACAGACCCATATAACATACCCATGCAGCAGACCCATGTAACATACCCATGCAGCAGACCCATGTAACATACCCATGCAGCAGACCCATGTAACAGACCCATGTAACAGACCCATGTAACATACCCATGTAACGGACCCATGCAGCAGACCCATGTAACATACCCATGCAGCAGACCCATGTAACACAATCATATAGCAGATCCATGTAACACATCCATGTAGCAGACAAATCTAACACACCCATGAAACAGATCCATGTAACACATCCATGTAGCAGATCCATGTAACAGACCAATCTAACACACCCATGTAGCAGATCCATGTAACACGCCCATGTAGCAGACCCATATAACACACCCATGTATCAGACCCATGTAACACATCCATGTAACACACCCATATAGCACACCACTGTAGCAGACCCATATAACACACCACTGTAGCAGATCCATGTAACACACCCATGTAGTAGACCAATATAACACACCCATGTAGCAGATCAATGTAACACACCCATGCAGCAGATCCATGTAACACGCCCATGTAGTAGACCCATGTAACACACCCATTTAGCACACCACTGTAGCAGACCCATATAACACACCCATATAACAGACCCATGTAACACATCCATGAAGCAGACCAATCTAACACACCCATGTATCAGACCCATGTAACACATCCATGTAACACACCGATATAACACACCACTGTAGCAGACCCATATTAACACACCACTGTAGCAGATCCATGTATCACACCCATGTAACAGACCCGTGTAACACACCCATGTAACACACCCATTTAGCACACCACTGTAGCAGACCCATATAACACACCCATATAACAGACCCATGTAAAACATCCATGAAGCAGACCAATCTAACACACCCATGTATCAGACCCATGTAACGCATCCATGTAACACACCCATATAACACACCACTGTAGCAGACCCATATAACACACCACTGTAGCAGATCCATGTATCACACCCATGTAACAGACCCATGTAATACACCTATGTAACACATCCATATAACACACCCATGAAGCAGACCCATGTAACACACCCATGTAACACAAACCGCCGTCATATAGCTGGAATAGTGCTGAGTGCGGCGTTAAACAACAAACCAACCAACCCATGTAACACACCCATGTAGTAGACCTATGTAACACACCTATGAAGCAGACCCATGTAACACACCCATGTAGTAGACCCATGTAACACACCCATGTAGTAGACCCATGCAACACACTTACCAACTAGAATGCCAATCAAGCGATTGAACCCACCACATGCATATCCTCATACGACAAAGGGATGCAACTCTGTAGTGATTTATATTGCCTAAAAGCATTGATCCATCCTAAGACTAAAAGATGTACCACAGCTATCGCCAGAGGTAAATGGACAAATCACATTCAACATGTACAGGTTACAAACCAATTAATTACAATAGGTAGCATGAAAAAGTTGTAATCTAATGTCATGAGAAAATGCAGTTTATTTCCTGATCATCAAAAGAGAATGGTGGCTTCATCACACTGGTTATAGCAGAATATGACAGGACCATAAACCATACTAGTTTGGGCCAGTTTATTCAAGAGATCGTTTGGGCCAGTACATTCAAGAGATAGTTTGGGCCAGTATACTAGTATTCCAGAGATAGTTTGGGCCAGTACATTCAAGGGCCAGTACATTCGAGAGCTAGTTTGGGCCAGTACATTCAAGAGCTAGTATAGGCCAGTACATTCGAGAGTTACCTTGGGCCAGTACAGTCAAGAGCTAGTTTGGGCCAGTATGTTCAAGAAATAGCTTGGACCAGTACATTCGAGAGATAGTTTGGGCCAGTTTATTCAAGAGATCGTTTGGGCCAGTACATTCAAGAGCTAGTTTGGACCAGTACATTCAAGAGCTACTTTGGGCCAGTATATTCAAGAGATAGTTTGGGCCAGTACATTCAAGAGATAGTTCGGGCCAGTACATTTAAGACATAGTTGGGGCCAGTATATTCTAGAGCTAGTTCAGGCAAATACATTCAAGAGATAGTCTGGGCCAGTATATTCAAGAGATACTTTGGGCCTGTACATTCAAAAGATAGTTTGGGCCAGTACATTCAAGGGATAGTTTGGGCCAGTACATTCAAGAGCTACTTTGGGCCAGTACATTCAAGAGCTAGTTAGGGCTAGTACATTCGAAAGCTAGTTTGGGCTAGTACATTCAAGAGCTAGTTTGGGCCAGTACATTCAAGAGATAGTTTGGGCTAGTACATTCAAGGGATAGTTTGGGCTAGTACATTCAAGAGCTAGTTGGGCTTGTACATACAACAGCTACTTTGGGCAAGTACATTCAAGAGCTAGTTTAGGCTAATACATTCAAGAGCTAGTTTGGGCCAGTACATTCAAGAGATAGTTTGGGCCAGTACATTCAAGAGCTACTTTGGGCCAGTACATTCAAGAGCTAGTTAGGGCTAGTACATTCAAGAGCTAGTTTAGGCTAGTACATTCGAAAGCTAGTTTAGGCTAGTACATTCAAGAGCTACTTTGGGCCAGTACATTCAAGAGCTAGTTTGGGCTAGTACATTCAAGAGCTAGTTAGGGCTAGTACATTCAAGAGCTAGTTTGGGCTAGTACATTCAAGAGCTAGTTTGGGCAAGTACATTCGAAAGCTAGTTTGGGCTAGTACATTCCAGAGCTAGTTGGGCTTGTACATACAACAGCTACTTTGGGCAAGTACATTCAAGAGCTAGTTTAGGCTAATACATTCAAGAGCTAGTTTGGGCCAGTACATTCAAGAGAGACTGTGAGACTATAAGTTTCCTCGCTACCAGCAAAGCAGGACATATGGTCCATCTTGTGCTCCAGACGCCCGGACTTGTATTCAGCGAAGTACTTGAGGCCTCCGCTGGACGTCTGGATCAGCTTGTCCTCAATACCCTGCATGACAACAGTACATGGTGAGTGTGTATTACACTGCAGTATTACACCGCAGTATTCCAGCAATATCAAAGCCTGGAAACAGTCAATACCCTGCATGACAACAGTACATGGTGAGTGTGTATTACACTGCAGTATTACACCGCAGTATTCCAGCAATATCAAAGCCTGGAAACAGTCAATACCCTGCAGGACAACAGTACATGGTGAGTGTGTATTACACTGCAGTATTACACGGCAGTATTCCAGCAATATCAAAGCCTGGAAACAGTCAATACCCTGCAGGACAACAGTACATGGTGAGTGTGTATTACACTGCAGTATTACACGGCAGTATTCCAGCAATATCAAAGTCTGGAAACAGTCAATACCCTGCATGACAACAGTACATGGTGAGTGTGTATTACACTGCAGTATTACACCGCAGTATTCCAGCAATATCAAAGCCTGGAAACAGTCAATACCCTGCATGACAACAGTACATGGTGAGTGTGTATTACACTGCAGTATTACACCGCAGTATTCCAGCAATATCAAAGCCTGGAAACAGTCAATACCCTGCATGACAACAGTACATGGTGAGTGTGTATTACACTGCAGTATTACACGGCAGTATTCCAGCAATATCAAAGCCTGGAAACAGTCAATACCCTGCAGGACAACAGTACATGGTGAGTGTGTATTACACCGCAGTATTCCAGCAATATCAAAGCCTGGAAACAGTCAATACCCTGCAGGACAACAATACATGGTGAATGTGTATTACACCGCAGTATTCCAGCAATATCAAAGCCTGGAAACAGTCAATACCCTGCAGGACAACAGTACATGGTGAGCGTGTATTACACCGCAGTATTCCAGCAATATCAAAGCCTGGAAACAGTCAATACCCTGCATGACAACAGTACATGGTGAATGTGTATTACACCGCAGTATTCCAGCAATATCAAAGCCTGGAAACAGTCAATACCCTGCAGGACAACTATGAGGTACAATGCTGGACGCATGGAGAGTTTAACAATCCATGGCTACCTATACCCCACTTTTGGTTTACTCCCCCACCCCACCCCTTTGAAAACCAAATGTAGTATGTAGGCAGTCAAATTATCTCACATAGCACTTTGATATTTTGGACCCCTCCCTTTTAAAAATGTTGGATCCGCCTTTGATATCTCTAGTTCAGAGAAAAAAAAGATTAATGCTGTTCAGTATTTTTCAAAAACCTAAATTATCAAAAGGCACCAGTTCACCACTAGACTGATCTGCATAGCAAGTTTCATCTAGAAATATTCCACAGTTTTGAAGTTCTGCCCCGGAAATGAAAACGAACTCCACCGGCTTATGAGACTAAGTCCAAATTAATTCCATGGATACCAAGTAAAATAAAAATGCAAAATATCCGCAAATAGCAAATGGCACCATTTCAGGATCTGCCAATTTTTGTTGAAGATATTGAATTGTTTTTTAGTTGTGCTCCGGAAACAAAATGATAACGGACAGACCGACGGACGGACGGACGGACAGACGGCGCAGCGACTATATGCATTATATGCCGGCGGGATAGCGAAGAAACCAACATGGATGCTGCAGCTGGAAGACCTTGCTACAGTGAGATACTGGGGAAACCTTCAGGCTGAAGATCCACTACATCCACACGATCCTTATGACAATGGTTTTAAACAAAAAGGGCACATTTCCATTGCTGAATTGATATTGAAAATTCATTTACTATCCCTCTTGCCCAACAAACTTTGTAAGTCTTTGTCTCAAGTCCTAATCTGAGACTAAAAGAGACAGATACAATTACATACATGCTGCAATAGGTTGAATAGTGAATAGCATAGACCAAACACCCACACCATTCCATTATCAACCAATCAGAAAACAGCAGACCTAATTTATTTTCGGTTTATGGATACATAAACACATAAAGAACTGCTTAGTTAGGTAATTAAATGGAATCACTTGCAACTGATTTATGACAACATAACCTGCGACACGTATAAGGCTCGTTACCTTCACTGCTTCGTCGTACATGTCCTTGGCAACTGTGTCCGTCTTGCCCGACATGATCCACTGCTTCAGGAGGTACTCGTAGAAGCTGTCTCCTAGAGCCCCAACTGACACCGCCACTGCAACACAAAATACATCAGGATCATAAAGTTTATATTCATTGTCTTGTTTGTTTGTTGTTTAACGCCGCACTCAGCAATAATCCAGTTATATGACAGCGGTCTGTAATAATCGAGTCTGGGCAAGACAATCCAGTGATTGATACCATGAAGATCGATCCACACAATTTGGATACGATGACATGCATTAACCAAGTCAGCTAAACTGACCACCTGATCCCATTAGTCGCCTCTTCCAACGAGCAAAGACGCCTTTTATGGCAAGCATGGGTTGCTGAAGACCTATCCAAAACCAGATCTTCACGGGTCGTTAATCATAGTCACACATATGAGTTATATTGGTACCCCGAGTATTTGCCAGAACAATCCAAAGCTTCGTCTGCTGTCTATTGTCCAATGAAATAAAAACTAGCTGAATGTTCCAGCAGACCTTGTCGCAAGGTCAGCCACGGGAGAATCATATCTGTTTTATGCCACAGTCAGCAGTTTTCCAACAATCTCACAGCGGACTGTAAATAATCGAGTGTGAACCAAACAAACCAGTGATCGATATCATGGGCAAGGTCCAGTGCTGTCAGGGTCACTGAACTGAACCTCTTATGATAAGCTTGGCTTTCTGGAGACCTTTTCTACACCAGATTCAGCATGGATGGGAGTGATTAATGAGCAACAACAACTACTGTGCGTGATACAGTGACTGGTACAGGCTGTGTGTTTGTGTCTCTTCAGCATTGTTCCAGCACTGTCAGGGTGTCAGACTCCAAGAACCAACACAAGAGAAGCACAATATCACATTTGTTCATACAACAATCAGGATCTCAACTCCATGACAATGCACTTACGCTGCCCCCACTTGCCAGTCCGAGGGTTCAGGTAGTTAGGGTACAGCCCGTTAGGCTTCTCCAGCTGTCGCAGCACCTCCCGGATCTTCAGAACCTGCATCAGACATGTTCATCAACACCATCGGACATGTTCATAAACACCATCAACATCAGACATGTTCATCAACATCAGACATGTTCATCAACATCATAAGACATGTTCATCAACATCAGACATGTTCATCAACATCAGACATGGTCATCAACATCATCAGACATGTTCATCAACACCATCAGACATGTTCATCAACGCCATCAGACATGTTCATCAACATCAGACATGGTCATCAACATCATCAGACATGTTCATCAACACCATCAGACATGTTCATCAACGCCATCAATATCAGACATGCTCATCAACACCATCAAACATGTTCATCAACGCCATCAATATCAGACATGTTCATCAACATCGTCAGACATGTTCAGCAAAATCAGATATCAACATCAGATATGTTCATCAACATCATCAGACATTACCATCAGACACGTTCATCAACATCATCAGACATGCTCATCATCACCATCAGACATCAATATCAGACATGTTCATAAATACCACCAAACATCAACATCAGACATCAACATCAACATCAGACATGTTCATAAACATCATCAGACATGTTCATCATCACCATCAACATCAGACATGTTCATCATCAACATCAGACATGTTCGTAAACATCATCAGACATGTTCGTAAACATCATCAGACATGTTCGTAAACATCATCAGACATGTTCATCAACATCAGACATGTTCATCAACATCCATAAGTGAGGTTTATGTCCAACATGAGATAAACACATGTCCCTAAAAGACCTACACATTACTTACATCAAACTCATAGGTATTCTATCATTGCATTCAATGCATTAATGTCACATTACAATAGGCATGAAAGCATCTCCCTCTTTGCTGGCTCTGCTTGAGTGAAGTAAAGGTCATCACATTAATTACAACCACATCAACATGAAGATGTGATATTTAATATTTGAGCCGCTCTACATAAATCCCTGCTATTGACTATATAAACATACACAATCATAGGAAATACCATACATGCAGCTCAACTGAAGTGAAGATCACATCACAGGCTCTCTGTGCCAAATGCTCAGAACATACAAAGCCCAAACAGTTCACCAATGTGTTTTTTTCCTGAACAAACTGTACAGGTGTTAAATGGAGGTTGACAAATACCCAGTTTACCGCACTGAGTGACGTGGTTAGAATTGACGTTATCACCGCTGGCGAGAACCATGTCTGTAGCTTTGGTAATCTGCGCGTTTGTCAATCATTAAATGTTGTTTTATTTAATGGATGCCTTGAAATAAACACCCACCATCTAAAAACAGCTGATCAGCTGTAAACAGGACGTGTGGGCCATCGATGGAAAATTACGAAACAGATGAAAAACTTGGCAGAAGATGCTGAAGATGCTCAGGAACTCGTAAACAGGTCACATAATGATAATATCAAGTGTCAAAAATCATGTGCAACATATGTTATTGGTTATTGTGCACACCATCATGGCCATATACCTACTGCATTTCAAACTGCACAATGCCTAAAGCATGCCAGACGGAACTTAATTCCAAACACAGGCCAGCTGGACCACAACATGGTGGCAAGACCTGCTGACAGAATCACCACACAACATAGCCGCATGAATACATGTTATCTCAATATCAGTCAGGAAGCTTACATTACAGTCTGTCGTGATCACAATGCATGTATAAATTTGTCTACAGCCTGATCACCAATACATCTATTGGAACAAGATCCACCCATTACAAGTATACAGGGAGATTTATAGGATTCCAAATTAAACATGATTAGAAAATACATTGTTTTGTTCCAAAATATAATTTAGAGGTATTTTAACATTGCATTCAATTTTCACTGCAAATAAAATAGATATAATAGTGAGCAAAAACACCTGTTCCTTTATATCAGTCACCACTACAATTACAAAGCCAAAATGATCATTGTCAGCCTGTGCTAATAAATCCCTGGTACATGTCAGACCCCTTGCTTCAAACAACAGGCTGTCACTGTCTACTGCAAGTGGGTGAGTGAGTAAGTCTGGTTTAATGCTGCTTTGAACAGTCTTCTTGTTCTATCATAGAGTGTCAGCTGTGTGGGAGAAGTGATGCAGGTCTCAAGATGTTTACACTCCTGTGAAGCCATTAACACGGGTATGGTGCTGACAAACATTAAACATAATACCGGGATACAAACCCACGACCATTACACCTAAGACAACTGTGCCCACTGTGCCACTTGGTTCCCCCCTTGGTCTAGTGCTGAGGCATCAGTGTCCAGGGACTCCTAACTGTTTAGTTTCCAACACTGAAACTGCAATGTCAGCTCACCTTCTTAAGGTATGTATCATCCCCCGTAATGGCCGACAGGTAGGCGAACTCCAGATGCAGAGATCCAAACTCAGCCAGGATAGAGCAGCCACCAGACGCCCACCCCCAGTTCCGACTACTGCCACTGTAAGCAATCACAACAAAAATCTCTGATACATTAATTCCGGACTAAATTCATCTCACCCCTTCAATATATAATTAAGAATATCACATATTTACCCATGTAACACCCCTATCCAACAGACCCATGTAACACACCCATCCAACAGACCCTTGTAACACACCCATCTAACAGACCAATGTAACACACCCGTATAGCGGACCCATGTAACACACCCATCCAACAGACCCATGTAACACACCCATATAGCGGACCCATGTAACACACCCATCTAACAGACCAATGTAACACACCCGTATAGCGGACCCATGTAACACACCCATCTAACAGACCAATGTAACACACCCATATAGCGGACCCATGTAACACACCCATCTAACAGACCAATGTAACACACCCATATAGCGGACCCATGTAACACACCCATGTAACACACCCATGAAGCAGACCCATGAAACACACACATGTAACACACCCATATAACACACCCATGTAACACACTGATGTAACACACCAATGTAACACACCCATGTAGCACACCCGTGTAGCAGACACATGTAACACACCAATGTAACACACCCATATAACACACCCATGTTACACACCCATCTATCACACCCATGAAGCAGACCCTTGTAGCAGACCCATGTAACACACCCATGAAACACACCCATCCAACAGACCAATGTAACACACCCATATAGCGGACCCATCTAACAGACCCAAGTAACACACCCATCCAACAGACCCATGTAACACACCCATCCAACAGACCCATGTAACACACCCATCCAACAGACCCTCGTAACACACCCATTTAACAGACCAATGTAACACACCCATGAAGCAGACCCATGTAACACACCGATGTAACAAACCAATCTAACAGACCCATGTAACACACCCATGAAGCAGACCCATGTAACATACCAATGTAACAAACCCATCTAACAGACCCATGTAACACACCGATGTAACACACCAATGTAACAAACCCATGAAGCAGACCCATGTAAAACATCCATGAAGCAGAACCATCGAACACACCAAAGTAACAGACCCATTTAACACACCCATCTAACAGACCCATGTGACACACTCATCTAACAGACCCATGTAACAAACCCATATAGCGGACCCATCTAACAGACCCATGTAACACACCGATGTAACACAGCCATCTAACAGACCCATGTAGGAGACCCATGTAACACACCCATCTAATACACCGATGTAACACACCAATGTTACACACCCATGTAACACACCCATCTGACAGACCCATGTAACACACCCATGAAACACACCCATGTAACACACCCATGAAGCAGACCCATGAAACAAACATCTGTAACACACCCATATAACACACCCATGTAACACACCCATGTAACACGCCCATGTAGGAGACAATGTAGGAGACAATGTAGTGATTGAGGATGGTGATCAATATACGGAAGCCGTGTATGTCGCCTCTGTGCACATCTGTCATTGCGGCGACCGCCGAGGGCCAATAGCTCCGCCAACACTGGAGGGGATACTGTAGCGATAATATTGGCTCAGTTCCCCACTCCCCTCATAATACTGCATTCCGCCGCTCTGTCACGGGGGCACCAGACAAAACCCGCCATCATTTGTAGCTACAGTTTTTTCTGGAAATCGATCGAGCAGATACTACTCCAATTAATCGACCTAAAACCACTTTTGTTTGGACGGCCTTGTGTTGAATAAACACTATCAGTTTGAAGCTGTTTTCATGGGGAATTTAGTTCCGTCATCGTGTGTCTTATATGTGGTTAAAGCTGGCTGCATAAATACGGTGTTATCTTCAGTTTTTGGAGCTGCACAAACACGCCGCGATAATGGCGCTTTAGGCCTGTCATCGGCAGTCTGGGGCTCAAGGGATAACTCTTTATGGTGCTGGTCCAAAAATATTATTTTTCTGACAAACCTGTCTCAGCGAGTTTCTTGCGGTCGTGATAAATCACAAACTGTTTGATATTTTACTACAAGCAATAACCGCGCTGTCAGATGCTAACAAGCTTTTTGCCTGCTATTGCCATCAACAAAAAGAACTTTGTGGGTAATTGGAAATATTGCAGAAATAACACGCCTGCTGTTTATGACAAGTTTAGAGCTGATAGTTTCTGTAATGGATGAAATTATGCTGCCAGCGCAATAGTTTATTCCTACATGAAGACACTTGTGCCTCATTGTAACACCTCTCTTCCCACCGTCCCCATAAACACGGAGATAATGGAGTTAAGTTTCCTGGCACTTCACCATGGGGTAATTCAATTATTTGAAGCTGATTTATGATTCGCGCGATGGGCAGCATTTTTATATCTGACAGGAAAAAAATGTGGCCATGTTTTTGTGTGGTTTGGGTGCGCTAATGATGAAATATTGCCGCTAAGTATACCACGCGGCTGTGACGCGAACCACGACTGGGAGGAACGGAAGAGAGAGGTGAAGAAAAGTTGACTGATTCTGCATGACTGCCGGGGTTGTCTGAATCTGAAAATGATTGACTTCAGGATGAGATTGAAATCTAGTTAGGTTAGGGTTCATTGGTGTCCAAACTTTGCAACATTTGCTATTCCGATAAACAAGATTTTTTGTTCAGTTTTTTTCTGTGGGCCTTGTACGTTCCGATATGTGCCCCATGCATGTTCCTGCACCAACTGTCCGGGTCTCCAGTGTAATTCATGTGTCCCGTCAACCGGGTTTCCATATGTGCATTATTAAATAGTGTTCAATGGGCATATCTTCTCCATTTCTCACTGGAATTCCTTCTCAGGTTCGTTGCCTAGGAATTGTACGATTTTTTCTAATTGTTCAATTTTAGTTGCATTTGGCAGCAATCAATTCTTGAAATGCAATCTGACACACATAAAAGGGTGATGTGGGCGTGTCCGACGCATCTGCGTGGTTGTTCCTCCCATCAACAAATAAGTGATTACATTACTCCTAACTTTCAACTAAATTATGTCAGACTTACTCGGGTCTGTGAAGTCCGTAGATTGACTCGCAACGTTTTGTAGTTCATCAGTGGGCAGCTCAGAAGATACAGCACTGACTTGTCACACAACAGCTGAACAGGATGGAATTCCACGTTGGAAAAATACATAATCCAATGTTGGTGTCACTAACCTTCATGTCCAGAACATTTCTGAAAGTAGCGTTGTTTTATCCCCTCCGTCCCTGCGTTTTTGCTACTGGTGTCTTGATGTAGCCCAGCACTCAATGTGATCACTCCCCAACAAATCATGAGTTCGGGTCCCACTTGAGTGCCTGTCAGTTAACTCTTACAACGGTTTTGCTGTCATGATGTTGGCAATAAACTTGTTCGGCTCAGTGACCCCTTGTTGTGCATCAGCCGTGAATAGCTGACATATGTTAAATGTCACAAGAGTTGATGCGGCGCGAACATCACTCACTCACTCACTCACTCACTCACTCACTCACTCACTCACTCACTCACTCACTCACTCACTCACCCACTCACCCACTCACCCACTCACTCATTCACTCGATTTCAGATATATGACCAACAGTTTAATTTGATTGTTCATATTTCTATTTGTCATAAGTCATTTATCCATATTCATATTTATATTTCTGTAGACCGTACTTATTTGAACATAATTTCCCCTTCTGGTTTTATTAGACACTACGCAGAATCATATATTGATTTATTGTGTGGAAAACTTTTCCTCGTGTACATGGGAGAAGGTCTGTACCAGCCATCCGTCTAAACACACACAGTTACCTAGGAGCACTGTCAGTGAGTAGTTAGACAATGACACTACATGGCAAATCACGCCAACATTCACTGTGGTGTTAGGACAGCCCAGTGGTGTAATGGATAGAGCGTCTGCCCAGAGAGTGGACGGCCAGGGTTCGATCCCCGCTAGCGTCACACCAAAACACGTTGTTACTGTTGTTGCTCGGTTTTAGGGTGATGCTGTCTGCACTTGTCGGCTCGGTGTCGGCATACTGTGTCACCATGGAGATAGTCGTTGATCGTAAGAAGTATGTTGTCTGGCCTGCTAAAACATTGGTGGACTACACCAGTGGTTCAAGCGTTCGATTGTGACGCCAACAGCCCGGGTTCGATTCCCCAAACAGTTACAATGTATGAAGCCCATTGCTAGCGTTCCCTGCTGCGATAATATTATAACATTGCTAAAAGTGACGTAAAACCATACTTCCTCACTCACTTTAATTTGTCATGTTGTTATGTTGTTATGTTGATATGGTATGTTGTTGTTTGTCAGCACCTGGGAACCTTTCGATGGAAAAAACTTAAACCTTTTGTTCCGAGCCTCGGGGACAAAACCTATTTCAAGATACCAACATTAATTATGTTTTGTCTGTGCCATTAATGGATAAACATTAAATTTAAATCATTTACTAAATTCAGTAATTATACTCACAGATATTTACATATTTGCACTGGACATGATGACTTACAGTCAAACGTGATCGTCAGTAACCCTGATTTAGCTGTATTTAAGATTAGGTGAGTTATTACTCCCCTGTAGTCTTCTGACCGTGTCAGCGTCATGTTTGAATGTCCAAGGCTGCTGTTTCGCTTGAATGACCTTTAAGTGTCAGTGTCATGAGTAGCTGTTTGCTTTAACAGAATCCATCAACCAGAATATACCAGGTGAGCTACAGTGTCATGGCTCCAGCATGATGTCATCAAGCCTCACGCTGACTCAGCAGGTTTAGTGTTGTACAGTTACTGTACCAACAGTGACATATACCTCTCTGATGGCAGCAGGTTCTAGTTCTATAGGTGTGTTGTTTCAAACGGCAGGTTAGCTACACCCTATGTCTATGTGCTATAATCTGGTTATTTCATGGGCTTCCATTTCATATTTCTCCAAATACTATCTTATACTTATCCCAGTTATAACCCTATTTGTCAATAGTACACAATTACAAACAGTCAAAAGGTGGTTGGATAGCACAGCGGTTAAAGTGTGGCTCGTTATGCCGAAGGACTGGGTTTGATTCCCCACACGGGTACAGTGTGTGAAACCAATTTGTGATCCCTGCTGTGGTATTGCTGAAAGTGGCCTACATCCATACTCTGACACTTCCTCACGACAAACGCTCCAGTACTGGAAAGACCTCTCTAAATATCCCTCAGCATGCTCACGAGTTATAGATCACGTAATAAGTCTGTTGAATCTGGTTCCTGGTGATGATTGATTTACTTGTCAGGAAATGCTGCTTCGTGGAATAGGATTTTTAAGGAATCGGACTGAATTAAAAAAGTATCTTTACAAAATATGTTTCTTAACTGAATTTGAAGTGTTTAAGCTTCATGAGGCCTTCCTGTATATTATTTATCTCATGTATTCTTGTTGATGCTTGTATGCTGTGTATCTGAAGTGTCCTGAATTAGCTGCTTGTACAGACATTATGATGTGTATCTGAAGTGTCCTGAAGTACCTGCTTGTACAGACATTATGATGTGTATCTGAAGTGTCCTGAAGTACCTGCTTGTACAGACATTATGATGTGTATCTGAAGTGTCCTGAAGTACTTGCTTTTACAGGCATTATGATGTGTATCTGAAGTGTCCTGAAGTACCTGCTTGTACAGACATTATGATGTGTTTATGAAGTGTCCTGAAGTACTTGCTTGTACAGACATTATGATGTGTTTATGAAGTGTCCCGAGGTACCTGCTTGTACAGGCATTATGATGTGTATCTGAAGTGTCCTGAAGTACCTGCTTGTACAGACATTATGATGTGTATCTGAAGTGTCCTGAAGTACCTGCTTGTACAGACATTATGATGTGTTTATGAAGTGTCCTGAAGTACCTGCTTGTAGTGACATTATGATGTGTATCTGAAGTGTCCTGAAGTACCTGCTTGTAGTGACATTATGATGTGTATCTGAAGTGTCCTGAAGTACCTGCTTGTACAGACATTATGATGTGTATCTGAAGTGTCCTGAAGTACTTGCTTGTAGTGACATTATGATGTGTTTATGAAGTGTCCTGAAGTACCTGCTTGTACAGACATTATGATGTGTATCTGAAGTGTCCTGAAGTACTTGCTTGTAGTGACATTATGATGTGTATCACGTGTCTCGGCTCCTGTAGAGATGAGGGTCATCGCCTATGTGACTCCACTTCAGTGAATTGTGCAGCAGTATGGGCACACGCTGTATGCTACTCTGTCTCCTTTGATATTCTGTCACATATTGAGTCTTCACAGCATGGGATCAAAGCTCAGATTGTCCATGTTTGCTCTTCAACGTGTAACCTGCCATTTATATTGAAAGATTTCTTTCAAGAACTTCGTTCATTTTTGAAAGACCTACTTCTTTGTGATCATTGAGCAATAAGATGAAGAACCTGTGAGTTAAATGAGGGAGACGCCACATTCACAAACCCTGGAACTTCAGTGCTGGATCTATGGGTAGTAACGAGATCGGTTTTTGCATAACATTTCATTCAGAACAGGAATTATTTCAAGCTGGTAATAATAGATGTATTTGCATTTCCTTTGTAACCACGATGTTCACAAAACATTCCAAAGGAGCATTTATTTTCATTTGGATGATGTATCCTTTGAGAAAAATTTTCATTGTCATCTTGCAGATAACAAAAAAACAAACTATAATAAAACTCTTTTAAACAGCAGGGAAGTCCCACGTCAAAAGAAGGCAGGTTATAATACAAGAAAACATCGTCTTAAATTTTACTCACTCACTCAAAAGTGCGTGATTGAAAGAGATTGTTTTATTCCCTTTCTTCCCAGCAATATCATGATGGCATTTCGGAAATCGTAGGACCCCCAGTTGGCGGACAGTCTGAGTGGATCAGATATTCACTATGACCAACATTACACAGGCCTTACAGACCTGAACAACATGTACATCTGACCTGACAGAACTTGAGCCAAACTCACAAGAGCCATGTTTTCAATGCGGGGAATTAGCATTCAGAGACTTGAAAGTTTAAGTTGTAATTGATGTCGCTGTCAAATGTTTTAAGCTCTAAATGATTGTCTTTAAGTTCCTGGTGGGGATTTAAATGTTCAAAATGAATTGTTCAATTTCAAATGTTTTTTTGTGGTCATGTCAACTATGTTGTTTTTGCTGAATATATTCTTGTGATGTCATCATTCTTTCATTGTAAGTGTGTTTTTTCTGTAAATTCAGACAGACGTTTCTCATTGGATAATCACAAAATGCAAAATTCTCCGTTTTCAACCTCAAAGAGCTCACGTAAAGCAGCCCCTGTTTTAATGCACGTGCCTATTTGTCTGTGATTGGCGTAAGATGACGGGCATCTCTTGCCTTCACTTAGTATGACGTGTAGAGGATGCTAACTAATGGAACTGAATGGTTCACCCATAACTAAGATGAACTGATGATGATACTTGATACATGAGTTGGAGTAAGCTCTATGTTCAGTACAGGAAGTGTGGCCTGGACTACAATAGTGAAAACATATCTTTATTTCCTCGTTTTAAGATCAAGCCTAGATCTGTAAGAAAAGTTGCTGCAATGTCAATGCAAGGATGTTTGTATTTTATTGTAAAAATACTTTGATTACCCCTACTTCCACCTTCTTTCCCCATCCTCCGCTACTTTCCCCTACTTTCCGCATCCTCCGCTACTTTCCCCTACTTTCCGCATCCTCCGCTACTTTCCCCTACTTTCCTCAATTGCCGCCTTACCTCTACTTACACAGCTTACCTCTACTTACACAGCTTACCTCTACTTACACAGTTTACCTCTACTTACACAGTTTACCTCTACTTACACAGCTTACCTCTACTTACACAGTTTACCTCTACTTACACAGCTTACCTCTACTTACGCAGTTTACCTCTACTTACACAGCTTACCTCTACTTACACAGTTTACCTCTACTTACACAGTTTACCTCTACTTACACAGCTTACCTCTACTTACACAGCTTACCTCTACTTACACAGCTTACCTCTACTTACACAGTTTACCTCTACTTACACAGCTTACCTCTACTTAACCAGCTTACGTCTACTAACACAGCTTACCTCTACTTACACAGCTTACCTCTACTTACACAGCTTACCTCTACTTACACAGCTTACCTCTACTTACACAGCTTACCTCTAGTTACACAGCTTACCTCTACTTACACAGCTTACCTCTACTTACACAGCTTACCTCTACTTACACAGCTTACCTCTACTTCACCTACTTTCCCCTACTTACCGCTACTTTCCCCTACTTTTCCCGTCTTCCCACAACATCGCCCTATTTTCTCCTAATTTGTCCTACTTTCCCCTACTTTTCGCATCTTCCCTCAATTTCGCCCTATTTTCTCCTAATTTGTCCTATTTTTCCCATCTTCCCTCAACATTGCCCTATTTTTCCCTAATTTGTCCTACTTTTCCGTACTTTTACAATCTTCCCTCAACTTCGCCCTATTTTCTCCTAATTTGTCCTATTTTTCCCATCTTCCCTCAACATTGCCCTATTTTTCCCTAATTTGTCCTACTTTTCAATATTTTTACAATCTTCCCTCAACTTCGCCCTATTTTCTCCTAATTTGTCCTACTTTTCCCATCTTCCCTCAACTTTGCCCTATTTTCCCCTAATTTGTCCTACTTTCCCCAACTTTTCCCATCTTCCCTCAAACGTTGCCCTATTTTCCCTAATTTGTCCTACTTTTCCATACTTTCTCAGTCTTCCCTTAACATCGCCCTATTTTCTCCAAATTTGTCCTACTTTTCCCTACTTTTACCATCTTCCCTCAAACGTCGCCCTATTTCCCCTAATTTGTCCTACTTTTCCATACTTTCTGTCTTCCCTTAACATCTCCCTATTTTCTCCTGATTTGACCTTCTTTTCCCATCTTCCATTAACTTCGCCCTATATTCTCCTACTTTCCCCTACTTTTCGCATCTTCCATCAACTTCGCCTTATTTTCTCCTAGTTTATTCTACACTTCCCATCTTCCCTCAACATTGCCCTATTTTCCCCTAATTTGTCCTACTTTTCCCATCTTCCGTCAATTTCGTCCTATTTTCCCCTAATTTGTCCTGCTTTCCTCTACTTTCCTAATCTTTCTCCTGTTTTGTCCTACATTTCCCATCTTCCCTCAACTTCGTCCATTTTCCCCTAATTTGTTCTACTTTCCCCACCTTTCGTCAAATTCGTCCTATTTTCTCCTAATTTGTCCTACTTTCCCCAGCAATAAACAGGTCTGTAATTTACATGTTCGATAATTTCTACTCATCACTACATTTTGCCAAGTTGTGTATCGTATATCGCAGGTCTATAGTCCAGGTGATCACCTTGGTGTGAGTATTTGTAAATCATAAGAATTCCATGATAAAAAACAATCTGGCAATCTGTCTTCGCACCATGTATATTGTTTCAACGAAACAACTGTTGCCAAATGCTGGACCTGTACTGTGTCCACTAAACCAGGGAGACTGTATGGACTCCCTGGCTGAACACGCAGCAGAGGACAGAAGACTTTCCCACTCAGCCTTTCATAGAGACACTGAGAACATTCATGTTTAAGGACAAATGATTTCCAAATATTAGTTCGATTCCCGGCCGCGTCACACCTAAAGACGTTTAAGATGGTACTTTTTGTTACTCTACCTGGCGTTCGGCATTTAGGGGCAAAAACAAGTACTGATAGGCTCGGAGTCAGTATACTGTGTCTGAGTGGGGTATTCGTGTTAAATTGCGGCATGGTATCTCAGTGTGCTAGCACTATAAAATCCGGACTAGTACAAGCAGCCACACACACACGTGCATGTACATCGCTATATAAGTGCAATGATCTTGGACGAGACGTTAAACCCTATTTCACCCTATTTCAGACAGTAGGTTTGTCTGTCCCAGATCTGTTTACTGGCTGGCGTGATATGGCTCGACTGTTCCACACAATATTGACTCCAATTCATAAACAATCAGGTCCTTATCTTTATAACAGAACAATTAAAGAAATATCCTTATAGAATTGCCTCTTATAAAAGTCTTATTTTATTGATCCCTATCTCTAACACGTTATGCACATGGTATAATGTGAATACATGTTCTTGACCTGAAGATGCTCTACCCCACATGCCCTGTCTGAAGTTGAAGATATTACTTGAGACATTATGTCCTAACTATTTAATCTCAGTATTCCCTGATGCTTTAGTCTGTCCTTCTGCATCACCATCACGGTACGCAAGACTGCACAGCAGGAGATGACTCCAGCATCCCTAAAGTAGAAGAATAAACAGATGGCCCCACTCTTCAGACTCTCTCAATCCCTGTCAGTTACCATATCTAGGATTCCACATGAGAGACTCAAGTGATATCGTCCAATGAGTTATTGTTCAACTCAAATAATGAGTTCTTATTGCCATGAAACACCACTACAAAAACATACAATCTGCCCTAGAGAAAGCACACATGCCTATTACTATGGAAATCAGGTAACTTGAGACCATCTCTCTTTATGTTCTTGCAAATTTATCTCGAAACCTGTGCACGATTCGAGTTTTTTTCCCAATCCCAGCATAAAGTTTATATTACTTGATTCTATTTTCTCATAATGATGCAAATTGTGGAATATGAGACCAGCTGCTTTGTTGTGTTGTCCTGGTGTTCGTGAGCATCAACCGCGGAGGCCTCAGTCTGTGCGCTCCGTGCAGATGTCCTGACAAGGAAGTCGCTGTATCTGTATCTAATTACTTCGTAATCCTTGAAATAAACGACGATAGGTAAGAACAGATCTAGTACATGCGGGTATATTGCAAGATTGACGACCAGGTGTTTTTCACAAAAGCAGTGGAATGATGTATGGTGATTAACTGGGTATCGCCTAACCGAGCATATTTTTGACAATTTCCTGAAAATATTTTCATTTCAATCCTTTTTGCTGTTTCCAATGATTAATTTGTTGAATGCTAGTACTTGAATAGATACATTAATAGGCCTAAATGAGGACACATGTTAGAAGCGTTATAACTCTTGGAAAGGATGAGACAGCCATCTTCCTGTAACCTGTGATGGAGCTCGAAGTGTAAGCCGCTCCGAGCACTAAAGAAAGTACCTAGGTTTGACTAGATTCCCCTGTATTAGGTACAACCACTCCAGGCCCTGAAGACAGTACCTAGGTTTGACTAGATTTCCCTGTATTAGGTACAACCACTCCAGGCCCTAAAGAAAGTACCTAGGTTTGACTAGATTCCCCTGTACTAGGTACAATCACTCCGGGCCCTAAAGACAATACCTAGGTTTGACGTAATCTCCCTGTGCTAGGTACAACCACTCCAGGCCCTAAAGACAGTACCTAGGTATGACTAGATTCCCCTGTACTAGGTTCAACCGCTCCGAGTGCTCACGACAGTACCTAGGTATGACTAGATTCCCCTGTACTAGGTACAACCGCTCCGAGTGCTCACGACAGTACCTAAGTTTGACTAGATTCCCCTGTACTAGATACAACCGCTCCAGGCCCTAAAGAAAGTACCTAGGTTCGACGTGATTCCCCTGTACTAGATACAACCACTCCAGGCCCTGAAGACAGTACCTAGGTTTTGACGTGATTACCCTGTACGAGGTACAGCCACTCCAGGCCCTGAAGACAGTATCTAGGTTTTGACGTGATTACCCTGTACTAGATACAACCACTCCAGGCCCTGAAGACAGTATCTAGGTTTTGACGTGATTACCCTGTACGAGGTACAGCCACTCCAGGCCCTGAAGACAGTATCTAGGTTTTGACATGATTCCCCTGTACTAGGTACAACCACTCCAGGCCCTGAAGACAGTATCTAGGTTTTGACGTGATTCCCCTATACTAGGTACAACCGCTCCAGGCCCTGAAGACAGTATCTAGGTTTTCACTAGATTTCCCTGTACTAGGTACAACCACTCCAGGCCCTGAAGACAGTATCTAGGTTTTGACGTGATTACCCTGTACGAGGTACAGCCACTCCAGGCCCTGAAGACAGTACCTAGGTTTTACATGATTCCCCTATACAAGGTACAAACGCTCCAGGCCCTGAAGACAGTATCTAGGTTTTGACGTGATTCACCTATACTAGATACAACCGCTCCAGGCCCTGAAGACAGTATCTAGGTTTTGACGTGATTCCCCTGTACTAGATACAACCGCTCCAGGGCCTGAAGACAGTATCTAGGTTTTGACTTGATTCCCCTGTACTAGGTACAACCTCTCCAGGCCCTGAAGACAGTATCTAGGTTTTGACTTGATTACCCTGTACGAGGTACAGCCACTCCAGGCCCTGAAGATAGTACTTAGGTTTTGACTTGATTCCCCTGTACTAGATACAACCACTCCAGGCCCTGAAGACAGTATCTAGGTTTTGACGTGATTCCCCTATACTAGGTACAAACGCTCCAGGCCCTGAAGATAGTACCTAAGTTTTGACTTGATTCCCCTGTACTAGATACAACCACTCCAGGCCCTGAAGACAGTATCTAGGTTTTGACGTGATTCCCCTGTACGAGGTACAGCCACTCCAGGCCCTGAAGACAGTACCTAGGTTTTGACTTGATTCCCCTGTACTCTATACAACCGCTCCAGGCCCTGAAGACAGTATCTAGGTTTTGACGTGATTCCCCTGTACGAGGTACAACCGCTCCAGGCCCCTAAGACTGCTCCCAGATCCTGTGGCCGACCTTGTGGTATTCTGGGACAAGGGGACAAGGGACTGTTTCTCCAAAGTTTTACTCTTCCCGAAAATGCTGGCTACTTGTGCCCGGGGTCAGTGAAAAATGTAACTGTGCAATTTCACTGCGCATGCTGCATGAAAAATAATGTGTTCTTGTAAAGGAAATAGAAAACAATTGTATGTTTTCAAGCGCTGACTAAAAGATATTCTTATCTCAAACAAAACAAGACTGTTTCCGTGTCCCTTTATATCGGAGGTTTATGGGACAGAATGGTGACAGCAGAATTTCTGCATCCTGAACAAAATATACTAGATATTATTCTCTATGAAAATTTGAAAAGTAATCTTGATGAACAGAATCTTGAAATTCTCTGATATCTTCTTTACGAGGCAGAGTTGTGAGCCTCACGTTGAAGGATTGCGTCAGGGGAAGGGGAAGTGAGGGGGAGAGAAAAATCAGATCGAAAAACAAAATTCTGTGAAAAAAAGCATTATGCATCAGACTGTTTGAAAAACATTATTCTGGCAGAGAAATGAAATTGTTACAAGGTTTGGGTGGGTGTGGCCAATATCCTATTTAAAAAATATCTGGTTATGCATCCGTAGGTTAAACAATCGAGTCTCCAAACAACATCCCATAATTGCTATGATTGTTACATTTCACTGCTGGCCTGGCTCCGTCAGACTTCCAGGTTTCCATTTCGACTCGTACAATGACGTCATAGCAACCTTGGAAAAGCTTGTAGACAGCCAAGAGAAGGACATTTACGAAACCTGGCTAAAATTCCTGCAACATGGTTGGCACATATCGTCAGGCCAAGTCTTTCAATGCGAGGTTCAGGACCTATCACTCACCCAGCGTCCAGGCTAATACTGTGGTCGACACCAATAATATTTCACTCCTTGAATAATAAAGCCAGTTTGAGAAATAAGTTGTTCATCAATTACAGACTGAAAGTAAGTAGGCTTGTTCCGACAGACAGTGATCAACTCCACCGCTCCAGAGAAATGTGAAAAAGTTGACATCGTTTAACTGATGAGAGCAACTTCAGTAATGGTAGCGTCCCGCGAGGGGGATTACACGCGACGCAGACCGAAAAACAACTGTCACAAATATGTAATGTGTCTACATTATAACATGGTTATCCCAGCCCAGGGGAATCCCGCTGCTTGGCATGCCCATCAAGGTTGATAACCCATCAAGTGAAGGTGACCTCCCTGGAAGAGTGATCTCCCTTGTCTGGGAGTAATTTGCCATATCTCTCCGATAGGTTCACTGGTGTCTCTCCACCATGATTGGGTATTCTTTAGTTGCCATGATCCTCCCCTCCATCAGCATCTACACCCACACCTCATGTGTCGACTCCATGTGTTTAGATAATGATGTTTGCTTCGGGGCAGAGCAGACCAAGTGATTTCGTCGCTGTTCGTTGTGCAGACTTATAAACATACTGCCACTTTTGCCTATAGTATTGTTGGAATCTTCCTGTCTCATAGTAACCTTGTAAGAGATAGTACTTTCAAGTGAGTTCAGAGTTTTTACATTTGAACTGAAAAACTACCCTTTGGTCGAATTCCTTCTATACCTCGAAAAATTGTATTGTTATACTATGAGGTGTACTTTTTATGGTATTTTTTGCATTGAGAGGGTCATAGGTTGGATAAAAAACTCTCCCTCATAACGTGGTGGTCGGTGGGGTAGCCTAGGGCATTGAGAGGGTCATAGGTTGGATAAAACACTCTCCCTCATAACGTGGTGGTCGGTGGGGTAGCCTTGGGGTTACAGCGTTCGTCCGTCATTCTGAGGACCCAAGTTCTATTCTTCAAAAGGGTACAATGTGTGAAGCCAATTTCCGGTATTTTCCGGAGTGATGTTGCTGGATTATTTTTAACTCACTCACTCAGGAGGGAGGGACGGTAGGGTAGCCCAGTGGTTAAAGCGTTCACTGGTCACGCCCATTTGTTTGACACATTAGTGACACAAATGGTGTCCGCAATTTCCTCATATAATTTGTATCATGTTCCCTTTTTTTTGTTTTTCAGGAGAACAATTGACTTGCCTCTGCCTGTGTTTGTGGTGGGTGACAACGTTGGGCAGGATGTGCTCACCTTGTTACTGTCATAAAGGTTGAAGGATTGAAATAGCAACACATTCAAATATAAACTACGGTTTCTTCCTTGTATACGAATTTGTCAAATTTTAGACTTCAAACACTATCATTTTTATTTGTTTTGACTTATCGTCAAAATTGTGGTAATTCTAAATTCCCAACATTTGTTCTTATACCTCCCCAGTATAATATGGAGACATACACAGACACTCACCAACATATTGATTCTCAAATAAGCCCCTCATCCCAGTGAATCTATCCTGTTCTTGCCATATTACTGGTAATATATAAGTGTATTTGAGACGCTAATGGAGAACACAGTGTACATACTAAATGGTTGAGATAATGCACTTTACCAGTCACTTCCGATCAATAATAATGATAAAGTTTCCATTTTGCTTGAAATAGCTTCCGGGCTATGCCTGCCATATGTCTGATGTCTGTTGATGAGATTACAGGTACAGTTGTGGTGAGAATCACCAATAAATCCGAGTTGGTCTGCTGACTCTGACAGAGCGCTGTGAGCATCACATTATCTGCCCTCCTACAGCCGGTATCCGTGGACAGTGGCACCCATCGGCACCCATGGACAATGGCTGGAAGCACTAATCCCACCGGCACCCATGGACAATGGCTGGAAGCACTAATCCCACCGGCACCCATGGACAATGGCTGGAAGCACTAATCCCACCGGCACCCATGGACAATGGCTGGAAGCACTAATCCCACCGGCGCCCATGGACAATGCCTGGAAGCACCCCTCCCACCGGCACCCATGGACAATGGCTGGAAGCACTAATCCCACCGGCACCCATGGACAATGGCTGGAAGCACTAATCCCACCGGCGCCCATGGACAATGGCTGGAAGCACCCCTCCCACCGGCACCCATGGACAATGGCTGGAAGCACCCCTCCCACCAGCACCCATCGACAATGGCTGGAAGCACTAATCCTGCCGGCAACCATGGACAATGGCTGGAAGCACTAATCCCACCGGCACCCATGGACGATGGCTGGAAGCACTAATCCCACCGGCATCAATGGACAATGGCTGGAAGCACTTATTCCGCAGGCACCCATGGACAATGACTCGAAGCACTTATTACGCCGGCATCCATGGACAATGGCTGGAAGCACTAATTCCGCCGGTATCCTTGGGCAATGGCCAGACAAGACAGGCAGAACAAGGTTAAAATTAGGACATATTTCGACCAAATGCAACTGTTTTTATTTGGGGAAAAGGTATTTGGGGTCGAGGTAACAGAGGTCAAAGCCACAGAGGTCTACAAGCACAAATATGGAAACTGTTCCCGCTAGACTAGTGTCCTCGCTAGAGTAAATTGATCGCAATTTGTATCTCCAAACTTGCCAAAACTTGTAAAATGTCTTAGCTACGCCACAGTTAGATACACACCCCACCCGCCTCCGCCCAAACCAGCCGAGGTGTTGTACTTACCTCCGTCCTTGTTAGGTGAATAAAGGAGTACTTTTTATTCCGAAACGTTGTGTTCCTCATAATAAAGACGTTGACAATACAATGTATATCACTCCTAAGTGCCATTCAAGAACTTTCACCCTGACACCGTGCAAGGCAGTCCCAGACAAGGTATCAATTTGTACCTTACTCTGTTGTGTCTGCAACATGGATAGAGAAATGAACTACTGTAGTATGAAGGTGCAATCTCGCTAGATTACTTGCGTTCGTGAACATTTGCCTTTGTTTTGTTTGCAGCTAACAGAATGTCTTCTGATTGTGTTGTGTGTTTGAATGGGGATTCCGTGTCTGTAACGTGTCGTATATGGGACTGATAAAATTGACAATTGAGTTCACCTCCTATAGAAATAGTTTCATGTTTTTCGGGAACACCCTTCTAAAATGTCAGTAACATTCCTTCTTCTAAGAGTGTTCAAAGCAATAATCCCCGTCACCGACAGTAATCATCGAAACCCCTGATTTACATTAAGCAAATAACCATTTGCATTTAAACAAGACTCCTGTCCCAGCAGTAACGACACACCGGCCTGGATGCTAACACACCCTGACACACACGCCTGCACATCATCACAGACAACAGCCCTTGATCGCGACATGTCGGGGTTACAAGGGGCTCTCGGTCCCCTGCTGGACTTCTCCAGCACTCGTCTTTGTTTGTATCACGTCTGCCCTGACTGAATATAGTTTCAGTGATACCCACTGGTCATCCGACACTCCCTAGAGGGCGCTGTGAGTCTGTCATGTGTCACAGACACCTCTCCACTGTCAGAAGGAATGAGAGCCGTTGGTCAGAAAACACAATGGAAAGGTCAAGCGAATGTCCAAGGTGTCACTGTCAGTGAGTGTTTGTGCCAGGCTCTTGGGAGTTGTGTGATTAATCAGATCTGGTGTTGATTCCGACATAATGGCAGTTGAGATGACACCCAACTGGGAGAAGACGTGCAACAAAAGTAATAAAACCGACCACTGTCTCTGTCAATCTCGAGAAATTATGTCGATTTCATTCTATATGGAATTTTCACGTTTCAGCTAATTTAATTATTGGACGAGATCTTTTTATTTTCTTTGACAGTTAATATTTCAAAGGTAACTGAATTATCTAACTTTATGTAAGTTTTTACAGTGGAAACTGTCGTCTCACATGTGTCAGTGAGGTGGTGGTTGGGGCGGGGGTTGGGCCGGGTGTACAGTGTACAGTGTAACCGAGCCGTCGCAATTCATTGTACACAGTGCCAGTAACATATATTTAGATTCAGGGTGCGATTTTGGTTAAAACATATTTTATTCAGATGGATTAGGAACAAGTTATCCGACAAGGACTACCTCTCTATGGTATTAACAAAAACTTGTAGAGTAAATGTTTACAGGAAAGACAGACAAGAAGATACACGAGGAAAGTAAAGAAAGACGAGTATTTACATTTATGAGTCAACCGAATCTCTTTGTATGACTCATAAACACTTGCACTGCCTCAGAGATATGTTGATTTTCGCAAATGGACAAAAATTCGTTTCCGTCAAACTGAAATCTAATATCACATTGTTCCCGGCGTTCTGTAAAATGTCCCGAATAATTATTGACAGATTGTCTTACAATAGACACTAAAAGAAGAACAAAATGAGTTTTCAGTGAGATTACCACTTTGTATCTCTATTCTGTATCAATCATAATGTAAGTGGCAAATGAGGTACGATGACATGCATCAACCAAGTCAGCGAGCCGCACCACCCGATCCCGTTGGTCGCCTCTTAAGAGAAGCATGGTCGCCTCTCACGGCAAGAATGGTTTGCTGAAGACCTTCGTTCTATTAACGTTTCCCGTCCACTTTCATAATACAGATGTTTGTGGGAAGTATACATACAGTTTTGGATGGAATACATTGTGTTACAAAAGCATGCAATCTTTGATACATATTGTCAACATGTGTACATTCATAAAACAATACAGATCAATTTGTCAGGTGTATGAGTTCATTCGCATCCACAGTGACAACACAGAATACACGAGACCAGAACAAGATTCACTTCAGCTTTCCCTTTATATCGAACAATACAGTATACACGAGACCAGAACAAGATTCACTTCAGCTTTCCCTTTATATCGAACAATACAGTATACACGAGACCAGGACAAGATTCACTTCAGCTTTCCCTTTATATCGAACAATACAGTATACACGAGACCAGGACAAGATTCACTTCAGCTTTCCCTTTATATCGAACAATACAGTATACACGAGACCAGGACAAGTATACACGAGACCAGGACAAGATTCACTTCAGCTTTCCCTTTTTATCGAACAATACAGTATACACGAGACCAGGACAAGTATACACGAGACCAGGACAAGATTCACTTCAGCTTTCCCTTTTTATCGAACAATACAGTATACACGAGACCAGGACAAGATTCACTTCAGCTTTCCCTTTTTATCGACCAATACAGTATACACGAGACCAGGACAAGATTCACTTCAGCTTTCCCTTTATATCGAACAATACAGTATACACGAGACCAGGACAAGATTCACTTCAGCTTTCCCTTTATATTGAACAATACAGTATACACGAGACCAGGACAAGATTCACTTCAGCTTCCCCTTTATATTGAAGAAAACAGTATACACGAGACCAGGACAAGATTCACTTCAGCTTTCCCTTTATATCGAACAATACAGTATACACGAGACCAGGACAAGATTCACTTCAGCTTTCCCTTTATATCGAACAATACAGTATACACGAGACCAGGACAAGTATACACGAGACCAGGACAAGATTCACTTCAGCTTTCCCTTTTTATCGAACAATACAGTATACACGAGACCAGGACAAGATTCACTTCAGCTTTCCCTTTTTATCGAACAATACAGTATACACGAGACCAGGACAAGATTCACTTCAGCTTTCCCTTTTTATCGAACAATACAGTATACACGAGACCAGGACAAGATTCACTTCAGCTTCCCCTTTATATCGAACAATACAGTATACACGAGACCAGGACAAGATTCACTTCAGCTTTCCCTTTATATTGAACAATACAGTATACACGAGACCAGGACAAGATTCACTTCAGCTTCCCCTTTATATTGAAGAAAACAGTATACACGAGACCAGGACAAGATTCACTTCAGCTTCCCCTTTATATCGAACAATACAGTATACACGAGACCAGGACAAGATTCACTTCAGCTTTCCCTTTATATTGAACAATACAGTATACACGAGACCAGGACAAGATTCACTTCAGCTTCCCCTTTATATTGAAGAAAACAGTATACACGAGACCAGGACAAGATTCACTTCAGCTTTCCCTTTATATCGAACAATACAGTATACACGAGACCAGGACAAGATTCACTTCAGCTTTCCCTTTATATCGAACAATACAGTATACACGAGACCAGGACAAGTATACACGAGACCAGGACAAGATTCACTTCAGCTTTCCCTTTTTATCGAACAATACAGTATACACGAGACCAGGACAAGATTCACTTCAGCTTTCCCTTTTTATCGAACAATACAGTATACACGAGACCAGGACAAGATTCACTTCAGCTTTCCCTTTTTATCGAACAATACAGTATACACGAGACCAGGACAAGATTCACTTCAGCTTCCCCTTTATATCGAACAATACAGTATACACGAGACCAGGACAAGATTCACTTCAGCTTTCCCTTTATATTGAACAATACAGTATACACGAGACCAGGACAAGATTCACTTCAGCTTCCCCTTTATATCGAACAATACAGTATACACGAGACCAGGACAAGTATACACGAGACCAGGACAAGATTCACTTCAGCTGTCCCTTTATATTGAAGAAAACAGTATACACGAGACCAGGACAAGATTCACTTCAGCTTCCCCTTTATTTCGAACAATACAGTATACACGAGACCAGGACAAGATTCACTTCAGCTTCCCCTTTATATCGAACAATACAGTATACACGAGACCAGGACAAGATTCACTTCAGCTTCCCCTTTATATTGAACAATACAGTATACACGAGACCAGGACAAGATTCACTTCAGCTTCCCCTTTATATTGAACAATACAGTATACACGAGACCAGGACAAGATTCACTTCAGCTTCCCCTTTATATCGAACAATACAGTATACACGAGACCAGAACAAGATTCACTTCAGCTTCCCCTTTATATTGAAGAAAACAGTATACACGAGACCAGGACAAGTATACACGAGACCAGGACAAGTATACACGAGACCAGGACAAGATTCACTTCAGCTTCCCCTTTATATCGAACAATACAGTATACACGAGACCAGGACAAGATTCACTTCAGCTTCCCCTTTATATCGAACAATACAGTATACACGAGACCAGGACAAGATTCACTTCAGCTTCCCCTTGATATCGAACAATACAGTATACACGAGACCAGGACAAGATTCACTTCAGCTTTCCCTTTATATCGAACAATACAGTATACACGAGACCAGGACAAGATTCACTTCAGCTTCCCCTTTATATCGAACAATACAGTATACACGAAACCAGGACAAGATTCACTTCAGCTTCCCCTTTATATCGAACAATACAGTATACACGAGACCAGGACAAGTATACACGAGACCAGGACAAGATTCACTTCAGCTTCCCCTTTATATCGAACAATACAGTATACACGAGACCAGAACAAGATTCACTTCAGCTTCCCCTTTATATCGAACAATACAGTATACACGAGACCAGGACAAGATTCACTTCAGCTTCCCCTTTATATCGAACAATACAGTATACACGAGACCAGGACAAGTATACACGAGACCAGAACAAGATTCACTTCAGCTTCCCCTTTATATCGAACAATACAGTATACACGAGACCAGGACAAGTATACACGAGACCAGGACAAGATTCACTTCAGCTTCCCCTTTATATCGAACAATACAGTATACACGAGACCAAGACAAGATTCACTTCAGCTGTCCCTTTATATCGAACAATACAGTATACACGAGACCAGGACAAGTATACACGAGACCAGGACAAGTATACACGAGACCAGGACAAGATTCACTTCAGCTTCCCCTTTTTATCGAACAATACAGTATACACGAGACCAGGACAAGATTCACTTCAGCTTCCCCTTTATATCGAACAATACAGTATACACGAGACCAGGACAAGTATACACGAGACCAGGACAAGATTCACTTCAGCTTCCCCTTTATATCGAACAATACAGTATACACGAGACCAGGACAAGATTCACTTCAGCTTCCCCTTTATATCGAACAATACAGTATACACGAGACCAGAACAAGATTCACTTCAGCTTCCCCTTTATATCGAACAATACAGTATACACGAGACCAGGACAAGATTCACTTCAGCTTCCCCTTTATATCGAACAATACAGTATACACGAGACCAGGACAAGATTCACTTCAGCTTCCCCTTTATATCGAACAATACAGTATACACGAGACCAGGACAAGATTCACTTCAGCTTCCCCTTTATATCGAACAATACAGTATACACGAGACCAGGACAAGATTCACTTCAGCTTTCCCTTTATATCGAACAATACAGTATACACGAGACCAGGACAAGTATACACGAGACCAGGACAAGTATACACGAGACCAGGACAAGATTCACTTCAGCTTCCCCTTTATATCGAACAATACAGTATACACGAGACCAGGACAAGATTCACTTCAGCTTCCCCTTTATATCGAACAATACAGTATACACGAGACCAGGACAAGATTCACTTCGAACAATACGATAGAACGTCATTGCTGAAATAATTATTTGATAAGGGTTCAAAATTCAAGGCCTTTTAAACGTGGAGGACATTTTCAAACTTGACGTTTCAGTGACCAAAATGATGCCGGATGCAATTCCCTGTTTACTTTTACTACATGAACCATATTCCGTGTTTATTCAGGTGAGCACTTGATTTTGTTCAGGTGAGTATTTGAATTTGATCAGGTGAACATTTGGTTTTGACAAGGTGAACATTTGATTTTGTTTAGGAGAACACTTGATTTTGGTCAGGTGAACATTTTTTTCGTTCAGGTGAACACCTGATGTTGGTCAGGTGAACATGTATGTGCTACTGGTGCGCGCGGTCGTTGGTAGGACACGCTCACCTGGTTGACCACTGCCATGCAAGTGTTATTAGTTGTGCCCTCAAATGGTAGCTCAGTGTAGTGACGGAAGACAAAAGTCAGGGGGGATGTTTAATATAGCAGCAACTATGTTTATTGTTGCAGGTTGAAATAACTCGAAAGGGTACGGGTTGATAATAACTTGACAGAACGCACACCGGGACCGAGTGGCCAATGTTCCCGGGGAGATCCGCTCTGTCACATACATACAGCTTCTGCCCGTCTCCCTGGCTGACCATGTAAGTAGGTCAGCTTGTGTAGACAGAGGTATTACATAACGTGGGGCGAGCTCAGCGACCCACGTGCATGTATGTACGTAAGATCCGGCGACATGAGGAGGTGTGGCCTGACGTTAATAGATTGCGCTGGGAATTCAGGGTCCTGCACGGAGGGGGCTAATGAATGAATAGAGGGGATACGCCGAATGTTTGTTATATACATTAAACAGACAAAGGAGATACAATTTAGGCGTACTTTGGAAACATTTGAAACAATGAGGTATTTTGGATACATCAAATTCCAACTGAAAGTATTGAAATGGTTTGCACTATAACACTAGGTTCAGATGGTTTACCATGGTGATCTAGTTCATTGCGTGGATACTGCTCATGATATCAACCACTCGGTCAAGTGAAGACTTCATTATTTCCGGGTCTCCATCACTCAACAAACTGTTCTCTAATGGCACGGAACTGCTGAAGATAATGTTGCAAGTTTGTCCAAAATTGAAAATCGACATTTAAAAGGAAAACATGAATATAATTTTCAAAAACAATAAGGCACTGAATTGTAGTCCCATGTTTGTTTCCAGATTAGGTTTTAGTCCCGGTAAGTAGGAATTGCTCCTATCTACCACCCCATGCCCCAATAACTCCTGTACAGGCAACCAGTCATTGTGCTGGCAGAGTGAGTGAGTGAGTATAGTTTTACGCCGCTTTTAGCAACATTCCAGTAACATCACGGCTAGAGGATACCGGAAATTGGGCTTCACACATTGTGCTCATCTCGGGAATCGAACCCGGGTGTTCGGCGTGGCGAGCCGACGCTTTAACCACTAGGCTACCCCACCGCCCCTGACAGGACGGATGTAGGAAGAATTACCATTGTCGACAAAATGTTTCACCTTCTTAATTATTTTTCTGAACGATAAGACCCACAGATATATATAGTTGTCAGAATATTGCTGCACCACTCATTCACTCAATCACCCTGTAACATAAACTGCAAATAAGAAACGTGTGAGAAACGGACAACCGAGGTCCACAACACGACACGACACAACACGACACGACACAACACGACACGACACGACACGACACGACACGACACGACACGACACAACACGACACGACACAACCCGACACAACACGACACGACACGACACAACAAGACACGACACGACACAACACGACACGACACGACACAACCCGACACGACACAACACAACACGACACGACACGACACGACACGACACGACACGACACGACACGACACAACACGACACGACACGACACGACACGACACGACACGACACGACACGACAAAACACAACACGAATTATATGCATATATATCATGAATGGGTACCCGGTAGGATGGTGTGACAATGTGGTTGTTAGCATTCATGCACCTAACAGGCAGATGGAGCTGTATACTCCTCAGGGAGCTGAGAATGAGTGCACACTGATCCAGTAACTGGGGTATTAATAGCGCTTTGAGCATGCCCCTGGGTGGCGTGGAAATAAGCGTTATATAAATGTCCTTATTATTTATTTAACCATCGAATAACCATTTCTTGTTGGTTTCTTCATTTTAGCCACCATCAAAAGTGGTTGTATGCGTGCTTTTGTCCGGCAGGTGAGGTGAACAGGCTGAAATCCCCGGTCTCTGTGTGGAGACGCGAGGACACCTCCACAGGAATCAGTTTCCGAATTGAGGTGGACATTATTGGCTGAAGAACCCACTGATATTTCTTTAAGACTGGGCGGCCATAGTTCGCTCAGTTGCGGACGTGTACGGAAATGTCACCTGATGTTCACGTGTCGAGATTTCCTAGACGTAAAAGACTGGATTTTCATTAGATTGCAAGACCTGTGAAGTTACAGGACACTGGAATAGCCTTGTGATGAAAGGTTTCGCTCGTGAAGGCCTGGGTTACTCACTCACTCACTCACTCACTCACTCACTTTCACTCACGCACTCACGCATTCACGCACTCACGCATTCACTCACTCACTCACACATTCACCTACTTACATGGTGTTTTTATTTGTCACAAATCTGACATCGTGCTCCTGTTTTATAACTGATTCAGATCTAACTGGTAAAAAAACTGTTTACAAAGAATCTACTGGCACACGAACATCTGTTCAGACTTGATTCCTCTCTGTTTTACACATGTAGTTTTACGCATCGGAAAATAATCCGGGACCTTATTTCACATGTCATTTCATAGATTACGTGTCATGTGCTGTCTGTAACTTCACTCTGGGTAATAAAAAGTTGGTAAGCCGCGGGGAGGGGGGAGGGGGATTGCACGGCGTTAGCTTACTGACGGGAGCTGGTGGCACTAACAAGCGGCTCGTCAGAGTGGGACGAGTCACAGATTAAAAACTGCACACACATAGTACAGATAATGAACATGATCTGTGACTCATCCCAATCTGTGATTCAGAGCCACACAGAGCATCATAACCATAGTTGCATCAGTCATTTCTCTTCCAAACTGATCAGCCAAATTGTAATGAATAAATTTGTCTCATTGTGCTTTGTGATATCTTCATTTCCCCCTCTGAACGAGCAGCGACGAGGCAGTAGCACCGGGGAGTGCCGAGTGACTGTGTTCCAACTCTGTATATACGATTGGGGGGGGGGGGTGGGGGGTGGGGGGGGGGGGTGATTGATGGTGACTCCTGGGGAACAAGGACAGGATAAAATGTACTACTTCTCACAACTGTGTAGTTTACCAGATGTGATAAATCTTCACAACTTTTTGCAGCTTGGGGAACGACAACTTGTTCCTGGGTTGTTGTTTACTGGATGGGTTACACATATGTTTGACGACACGAGCCGTTTTTAACAAGGAAAACGTGCATTAACAAGAGGAGTATCAACCTTTTGTTAAATCCTGTTTTTAGTCCTTTGAGCTTATAGCGTTGGTTATTGTGTGTCGTTTGTCAACTCGACATCTCCTCTGAAACAACAAGACCTGTGAAACTGAAATTTTGCACGCATGATCTCAGTATGCCTCCACGGCTATGTCGGTCAGTGGATATAACCCTCTAAAGATTGTACCACTGTTAGTGTGTGATGCTATGTCGGTCAGTGGATATAACCCTCTAAAGATTGTACCACTGTTAGTGTGTGATGCTATGTCGGTCAGTGGATATAACCCTCTAATGATTGTACCACTGTTAGTGTGTGATGCTATGTCGGTCAGTATAACCCTCTAATGATTGTACCACTGTTAGTGTGTGATGCTATGTCGGTCAGTATAACCCTCTAATGATTGTACCACTGTTAGTGTGTGATGCTATGTGGAGAAGTGGATATAACCCTCTAATGATTGTACCATTGTTAGTGTGTGATGCTATGTCGATCAGTGTTTTGCCTGGTCCAAATGTATTTGCTTGTTTGTCTGTTTGTTTGTTTTTTGTTGTTTAACTCAGCAATATTCCAGTTATATGACGGCGGTCTGTAAATAAGCGAGTCTGGGCCAGATAATCCAGTGCTTGACATCATCAGCATCGATCCACACAATTGGGATACGATGTCATGCATCAACCAAGTCAGCGAGCCTGACCACCCGATCCCGTTAGTCGCCTCTTACGACAAGAATCATCTTCCCGTGGCAAGGGAGTTAACTGACTGTAAAAGTTCAGTTTCCACCCTTGCCGAACCAGGCTCGAACCAGTGGCTCTTACAAATTATGTCCCTTCTATGCCCCTGCTATTGACCATTCAGATTCCACCTCTCATATCACTTGCATTTGCTTCAAACAGTCAAGACGATCTGATCCATGATCAAGATATACACTCTTTAAGAAAAGAAACGCACAGGTAGCATGTAGTTCATGGAACCTGACTACACAAAAATTCCGGTATATAAATTAGATATATGTTATTGAAAAATGTTGGTGGCCTGATATTCGACAAACGGTGCGTCAAAACGCAGCCATTGTCGACTTGCACTGTCATAAACGGCATTGTTTTCACACTTGTTCAAAAATGTCATGGAGGAAAACAGTTAAGCAAAATGCACGTGCAAGTTATGACCTTCGTAACTCGTGGTAATGGCAAGCATAAACAAATAATTTGTCATTCAATTCTCAACATTTTTCAAGTTCGAAAATGCCGAGACTCCGCGTGGCCGATCGGAAAATCGCCATAGGACGTGTTAAAAAGGGGAATTTCAGTCTTCTGTTGCACGCCACTTCAACGTCCACCACAGCACCATTTGCCGCCTCTGGGACCGGTACACACAGTTTAATTCAACTGCAGACCGATCGACCAAGAGTTACCACCCCTGCACAGGATCGTTACATTCCACCTACGTCGTGGGAATGCCACAGCTTCGGAGACTGCAGGCCGCATCCCTGGTTTGAAGATGATATAGGACCAGACTTTTAGGACCCATCTTCGCGAATCTGGAATCTGACCCAGAAGACCAGTTATCGTCCCTGTTTTGCAACAATTCCATCGACAGCGAAGCCGCTTGCGTTGGTGTCATACCTTACAGCCTTGAAATTTGAGAAACTGGAAACGAGTGTGGTTTAGCGATGAATCACGATTTCTTCTTCACCGGAGAGATTGAAGACAACGTGTTTATCGTCGTAAAAATGGGCGTTTTGCCCCACATTGTTTACGTGAATTCGAATATTTCGGTGGCGGTAGTGTCATGGTGTGGGGGCCATATCCTACACCACGAGATCTCTACATTGTCAACCTCAACTTCTTCCAATCATTTACCGCCAGAGGGAGCTGTTTCAACTGGAGAACGCTCCACAGCATACAGCTCGTGTCACGATAGACTACCTGCATAATGACAACATCAACGCAATGCCCTGGCCGCCGAGATCTCCAGATTTCAACCAATTCGAACACCTCTGGGATGAACTCGATCGACGTGTTCGTCAAGGTCAGAACACGCCGTAGACACTCCCACAACTGGCCAACGCATTACAAGCAGAATGGCGCAGAATTCAGCAGGACAGAATTCGTACGTAAGTGCCGAGGAGATACAGAGCCGTGATTGCTGCCCGGGGCGGTCACACGAGATACTGAGTTCAGCACAACCTCGTGGACTTATGTGACATGACAATGAACAATTTTCAATGCCTTTTTACAACGACAACATGTGACTATCGAGCTCCAAAATTTCACATTTGAATCTATGATATTAGATTAAATATATCGATTTTGTTAGGTACAATGAATGTACTAAAAAATCTACCTGTGCGTTTCTTTTTTTGAAGAGCGTATATTGTAATAAAACGGGTCTTACTTCGCGAAGTGCATCAAATCATGTGAGCACCTTGATTAAAAACATGAAAATATTTGGACAATATTTGTCGACTCCAAGATGACGGTACTGCAGTCGAACGAAATCTGCACGTTGAAATTTTTATTGGACTATGCACAGACTCGTTAGTCCAGCCAAAATATAATTCCATAATTGGAGCCTAGTTCGGCAAGGTTGGAAACTGGACTTTTACTGTCTGTTAACTCCCTTGCCTCGGGAAGATGTGCAAGAATGGATGCTAAAGACCTATTCTAACCCGCGTCCAGATCTGACCACACCGGACAAGCTGGCAGGATAAATTCCAGATACTGTCGACTAGAGCACAAGTCCGATAACCCACTGCCACCAAGTTGAGACGGGATATTATAGATTTAACATTTTCCTGTAGAGGGGATTCTATGTATTAAGGAACGCCATTGAACAACAGATGAGACACCACCCAAATAACGATTGTGATTAAAATGTACAATACCAGACATGAAATCGATGTAAGATAATGGAAATCGCCCCTTTTAGTAGGATGACATTTTGTTTCCAGACCAACTTGTTTCTTGTCATAAATAGTCGATTCCCAAATCCCGCGTTCTAAAGTGTTTTCCAACAGTTTCGACAGGCATTGAAATAATTTGAATAGCGTCAAATCTCCGAAGTGGTAACTGTGACGATAAGGAATGACATTTTGAAAAGATCTTGCCCGAAATAGCACGTCCACAATCCTGACCGGGAAGGTGTTACGCGAAGGGTTAAGACGCCTGGTTGGACGGCAATCCTTTATGTTGTCGATGGTGAGGACAATTTGTGAACGTCAGTGACAGAAGACTGTCTGACTTTAAGTGTCCAGTTGAGATGGCGAAACCGCAGTAGTTTTTTTCAGGTCCATATTCATTTGTTGAGCTTCTTGCTTGCATTTTTAGGTTTTCTCAGGAAATGGTTTCTGATGTGCTGTGAACTCTGTGGGATGTGTGGGGACGGAGCACGCCTGCAAGGGGGGGGGGGGGGGGAGGAGGGGGGAGGGGGTTGACCCTCACTCACGCTGCAAGTCTTAAAGTTCCCATTGAATCGGTTTCATGGGCACGAGTATCAATTCCGCGACCAAAATTACAGCAGTGTTTACAACATTACCTCAACCAGTATCTCACAACAGTGTTCACAACAGTGTTCACAACATTACCTCAACCAGTACCTCGCAACAGTGTTCACAACAGTACCCCACAACAGCATATTGTGCGTCACATAAAGGGGTTTCCGGGCGAGAATATTGTGTCGCATCGAGGGGTTCCAAGGTAGTAAATTGTGTGTCACATCAAGGGATTTCAGGGTAGTAAATTGTGAGTCACATCAAGGGTTTTCAGGGTAGTAAATTGTGTGTCGCATCGAGGAATTTCAGGGTAGTAAATTGTGTGTCACATCAAGGGATTTCAGGGTAGTAAATTGTGTGTCACATCAAGGGTTTTCAGGGTAGTATATTGTGTGTCGCATCGAGGGATTTCAGGGTAGTAAATTGTGTGTCACATCAAGGGGTTTCAGGGTAGTAAATTGTGTCGCATCGAGGGATTTGAGGGTAGTAAATTGTGTGTCACATCAAGGGTTTTCAGGGTAGTAAATTGTGTGTCGCATCGAGGGATTTCAGGGTAGTAAATTGTGTGTCACATCAAGGGATTTCAGGGTAGTAAATTGAGTGTCGCATCGAGGGATTGCAGGGTAGTAAATTGTGTCACATCAAGGCATTTTAAAGTAGTAAATTGTGTTTCACATCGAGGGATTTCAGTGTGGTAAATTGTGTGTCACATGGAGGGATTTCAGTGTGGTAAATTGTGTCACATCAAGGCATTTTAAAGTAGTAAATTGTGTCACATCAAGGCATTTTAAGGTAGTAAATTGTGTGTCACATCGAGGGATTTCAGTGTAGTAAATTGTGTGTCACATCGAGGGGTTCCAGGGTAGTATATTGTCACTCTGGAATTATATAATGTCATAATACAATGGATGACAACATAAGCTTCAGCTGTCACAGCTGAACGCAACAAGTGATGCTAACTGGTGCTATCTCCAGGATGCGCTACACAAAGTGCAGCACAAGTAGTACATGATATCTTTGAGAGGTATTTAGAAGTTGGAGTACTCAGAAAGGATATGTATGGATGAACACCGGAGGAGAGCCGTTTCTGTGGAGGTTGAAACACCGTGCTTGATAAAGGAATAATCAATGTATTACCAGGGTAATGTACGTAAAAGGATAATAAATGCATTACCAGGGTAATGTACGTAAAAGGATAATCAATGCATTACCAGGGTAATATGCGTAAAGGAATATCCACATATTACCAGGGTAATACATGTAAAGGGATTATCAATGTATTACCAGGTTAATGTACGTAAAGGGATAATCAATGCATTACCAGGGTAATATACGTTAAGGGGTTATCCACATATTACCAGGGTAATACACGTAAGGGGATTATCAATGTATTACCAGGTTAATGTACGTAAAGGGATAATCAATGCATTACCAGGGTAATATACGTTAAGGGATAATCCACATATTACCAGGGCAATACACGTAAAAGGGATTATCAATGTATTACCACAGTAATATATTTAAAGGCATTACCATTGTATTTACAGGGTAATATACGTAAAAGGGATTATGAATGTATTACCATAGATTATTCAAAGGGATTATCAATGTAGCACGCTGTAATATAAGTGAAGCGATCATGAATGTATGACCAGGCTAACAACATTGTCCACTATTTCGGACACCATGCTGCCCTGTTGAAGAAGTCCAGTACCCAGTTCACGCTCTTAAACCGGCATTAGCGTCCTGTACGTTTCTCGAAGCCACTTTGTGTCCGCTTAGACGCTCTTGTTACTGTCACGACATAGAACCAGTCACAGTGTTCTGTCTACACCGTACGTCCTATCAAAGTGAGGAATTAAATAAAGATTGCTTTAATAGCAGTCCCTCCCTAACCCCGACCTGCATCCCTATCTGGTGCCATCGCTACCAGTCTTTGTTTCAAAGGCCAAAGTAATATGGTTTTTTTGCCACATTTGCCTTATAAACTTAGAGAACATGGTTTATTGGGTCGTATTCTGTATGTTATCGACTACCGGACAAGACCAAGTAGAACACACTCTCCTCACAAAGCGCCCCATTCCCCTCTCATTGGCTACGCAGCGTCTTGGCAACAAACGGAAGCGCGGACGTGTATTTGAAAGGCTCTGGGAGCAATTCCACAGCGGAGAGACCATGTGATCCTGGCCTGGAGAAGGAAATGGAAAGAATATGCATGAGTCGGAGAACAATGTCCTCTGTATCCATTACACCGCTTGCAAACTGCGCTGCCCAAACTAATTAATAACACCATAAAGGTTAGGAATCCATTTAGAACTGTGATTTGTGGGATGACGGACAGTACTGGGGTAAAGCACCTCTCTTTCATATGAAAACCAGTTTAAGACAAGGCCCATACTTCATGCCATGCCTCTTTCCCGGAGCGCTGACTACTTATTAAACAGTCGGCAAAAATATAATTCGCTTTCGGCGTGTTTTGCATATTTGTACACTCAGGAAATTAAAATTTGTTTGGAACGGACATGCGATATTCCCGGCGGAGGAAGTGACTCGGACTTCGGTGAATGATTTCTTTCGTTTGAAGATCGAGCATAATCTAGTATTGGAAGTGCATGTGACGTTGTATCTGTATGTTCTGTGTAAGACGGCTCAAGCCCTACGGGTGTGTTCTTTAACCGACACGTTTTATCATTATCCAAAGGGATCTGATGGTCGATCTGTTTTGTCATGGCTGTCTTCACGGACAACAAACTGTGTTCGCCCAAGAGGTTTGTTTCTAAGCAAAACTCCCCCTTCCCTGAACTCTCCCCGGGAGACTCGCATCCTCCACACCCAGTCGGTCTGCCGTGCTCATATCACGGGGCAACATTACCACAACTGTTCGTTTCAATTATTTTAATATCATGTAACAAGACTGAAAGCCGCGATGTAATTTTATCCGAGGAATAATCACTTTTCAATACTATTTCCGTTTACAGAAGCGCATGTTATGTTGAGAATAATTACTGCTCGTTAGTCCGGAGTTGGGTATCAGATGTGAGTGGATTGTAATAAATATTTTAACGACTACAAATTACGTCTGAAATGATATGCAAGAAAACTCTACTTGTGTTTATCTTATATTTCAAGAAACTGTTTGACTATGCGTTATTCACATATATTAAGACTTGAATTGGACTTTTCTGAGTAATATATAGAGACGTACGGTTTGCAATTCCACGGAACAAAAAATGGAATCTTCTTGGCCAGGTGCCATATTTGAGATGTAGATTTAGAATTAGAGATGATTTATTTGCATATATGCCATCGGGAATATATTACAACATTATTTTCTCAATGCAACAAATAAAAAAACATGAAAAAAACCAAACCATTTTGTTCCCAATACAATGGAACTGAGGGCTACAATCTTCAAGGTTACAAACCCAGATGTAGATATATATTCGGTGTCCTCTGAATGGTTGGTACGTGAGGTAAGTGCCGATGTGACGCAGGGCTGAGACGTTACCACGGGTGTGGTGCTGACAAACCCGTGATCCTAAGCTGGGAATAAACAATAGAGCTTGGCGGCACTGTTTTTTTAAGTTTTCTCAGCAAAATGAGAAATGGAATGTTTTCTTTGTATTTGCATTGGGAGTGGTAGTGGTAGTGGTTGTGTGAGTGGTAGTAGTGGTAGTGTGATTGGTAGTGGTGGTTGTGTGTATACAGAAACGTACCTGGGGTACATATTTATAAGGTGGCCTAGTCGTCTAAGGCGTCGCGATTCGCTGTGCAGAGTTGCGTCTCTTGGGCACGCAAGAAACCTATGATTGTAGGTTCGAATCCCGGTTCGCCCCGATTATGTTTTCTAGGTTTGTCAGCACCATAGCCGTGTTCGTGGGTTTCACCGAAGTGGTAAACGTCTGAGACCTGCATCACTTCGGGCTTTGTCTCATGACCTCGTGGAACACATGCCCCAGATCAAACCACCCCCTCGTCCCATTGTTCGTGCTGTTTTAAAACACGTAGATTTGGATCTCACTTCACGTTGCAGATACTCCGCTGGTCTGTGAACTGAATGTTGGACGTCTGAAACATCATCCTCTGCAAACACACGCACCAGTTGTCTGGGAAATAACTCAGTTTATCAATAAACGGATACAGATAATTACTATTTTACCCGGCGGCTGATATGTTTCATTTTATAACTCAAGTGTTTATTAAATTAACTGTACTACTCTCGCCCTGGCCTCGCTCCCAGTAACACAGACTTAGACCTGCACTGGGTAGAGAGCGGAGAGCTATGCCTTCATTCTGCATCGATTTAGAAAAGTAGGAGTGTATAACAAGATGAGCATAATCGAGGCTTTGTGGAGGTTTAGTTACACATTGGATTTCTTTTTTCCATGGTCCGAACTCTGTTGTAACGGGCGCGTGGCTCTAGCATCGATCGGCTGGTTATAAGATACTCGAGAAACGCTTCATAAAATAATACTAGTAATTGGATGTCAAGCACTTGGCCTGGCAAATATTTTGTTTTCTGTGCCCTTTAACACTTTAAACGCTGTGTATTGCGTTAAGATTGATTTTGTGATGTCAATTTCCCCGAGAGAGTGTTGACGACAATCCGCGCATACCGTGACTCATTTAAATCACGGACTGTTGCCGATGTTGACCGAATGCGCTCACAATAGAACTTAACACACATGCATTATCAGCAATGGTTGCTTTGAAAGACGGAGAGGTGGTGACAAAGATATCGAACTAGTTAATGCCAAGTGTTTGTACAAGCGTTGTTAATTAGTTCGGCGTAGTCGCCTCCGTCATTTCCGACGGATATAAACAGCCCTGCTGGCATACAGATAGGCTTCCGAGCACATCTCATGCACATCAAGCACAACTTGCTGGGACACTCTGTCGCCGGTATTGCATTATTCACCACGTGCTTTATATCCTAACATTAGCTCCTGTTTTTGTGTTGCTGCAACGTTTTCTTTATCGACAGTTCGATGTTGCGAGAACTGAGTTTCTTTGAAACAGTACCGTAATGAAATTAATAAATGGCCACGTAGACTGACAACCGCAATGTGTTTATCATGATGGCAATTGTAAACCCCAGGCAGCCTCTTGATACCAACAGTTATCAGGGGACCCCATAGTCAGATGATTAATTCTCAAACAGATATCTCGTGTTCGCACGCTGCGCAGAGGAAGTGGGCGGTTGTGCAGTTAGATCACTGCCGCGTGAGAGTAATGAGAGTGTCGCTTCACAAAGCGATTTGACTGGGCGCCTGTCCTCAACGAGTTTACAGGCGGTGGCCGATTTTGCCGTCGGCTGTGATTGGTCGGTAGTAACCATAGCTTTCATTGCTCCTCGGTACCCAATGAAATCAATTGGCGGAAAATGAAATTTGTTTGGGAGAAACAATAATGCTCTCGCCTTAAGTTTACACCAGCAGACCACCAGCAGACCACCAGCAGGTATGGTCTGTATCACAAGCGGCCGAGGTGCAGGCTTATTTCCATAATTAATTAAATTGTAATTGAGGCCTCTACGCATGCGCACCTATTACCGGATGTCGTTCAGATTCGTGCCACCTGTTAGTAAAACAGCAACGAATGAAGGAATGCTGTGCGAAACAACACTGGCACAAGTTTACAGAGCGATCTTGAATCTCACACTACCCCTGCTTATGATATTTGCTTTGTCCGCACCATCGTGGGTTTAAGCAAAGTGACAAGGGTCTACCATCTGAGTAACTTTTGTCTTTCTCGCACTGGGGACACGGGTGGCCCAGTCGTCTAAGCCGCCGCGATTCGCTGTGCAGAGTTGCATTCCTTGGGCACGCCAGAAACCTATGATTGTGGGATCGAGTCCTGGTTCGCCCCATCTTCCCGAGGCAAGAGAGTTTACGGACTTTAAAAGTCCAGTTTCCACCCTTGCCGAACAAGGCTCGAACAAGTACCTATTACTTGTTATGTCCCTTCTATGCCTCTCCTATTGACCAATCAGATTCAACCTCTCGTATCACTTGCATTTGCTTCAAACAAAACGGTGGCGCCCAGTCAAGACGATCTGATCGATAATCAAGATCTATATTGTGATAATACGAGTCTTACATCGCGAAGTGCATCAAATCGCGTGACCACCTTGATTAAAATCATGGAAAGATTTAGAAAATTTCTGTTGACAACGAGTTAGCGGTGCACATGTTTTGCAAATGCTGCAGTCGACCGAAATCTGCATGACAGTTTACGAACCGGATTTCGATTTCGGTGGACTATGCATAGACTCGTTAGTCCAGCCAAAACGTAACTCCCATAATACCAGCCTAGTTCGGCAAGGGTGGAAACTGGACTTTTAAAGTCAGTTAACTCACTTGCCTCGGGAAGATGGGTTCGCCCCAATTATGTTTCTAGGTTTGTCAGCACCATACCCGTGCTCGTGGGTTTCACCGAAGTGGTAAACGTCCGAGACCTGCATCACTTCGGGTTTTCCTCCAACAGTAAGCTGACACGCCGCGATATAGCTGGAATATTGTTAAAAGCATCGTTAAACCCAACTCACTCACTTTCTCACATATTAAGCTGATACACAAACTCAGACACTGCTCAAGCGTATTTGTATTACGATCTAGGGAGATGTCTTTTACAGAGACTTTGATTTATGGAGACGTCTTTTACAAAGACTGCCATTTAAGGATACGTATTTTACAGATACTACCATTTAAGGAGACTTCTTTTACAGAAACTACGATTTAAGGAGGAGTCTTTTACAGTGACTACGACTTAGGGAGACCTCTTTTACAGCGACTACCGTCTAGGGAGACGTCTTTTACAGCGACTATGATTTAAGGTGTCGTCTTGTACAGCGACTTCGGTATCGAACTAGTCCAAGGTGTGGTCCGTAGACAATGTCTCACGCAGAGTCATGCAAGGTAATCCCGACCCTGCTCTCCACGGTGTGTTGATGGGCTCCCAGGCTTCCCCCACCCACAAATCCGTGAGGAGGGCGGTTTGCCGACAGGCTGTGTGTTGACACTGAGTGGTGGGCACGTTTGCCCAGATGTGCACTGTTGGGTTGACACGGTGACCTTGACGTGCACTGTTGGGGGTGACATAGTGACCTTGACGTTCACTGTTTGGGGTGACACAATGACCTTGGCACTCTTCATGACGAAACGGTGCTCTGTGTGCCCCGTCTACATCTCAGGGGCTGTGTCCAAACATCTCAAGCTTGGTCACACTCACTTAGATAAATATACAGCAACGTTAGACATCTGAATGAAATACTAAACCCTCAAAATAAACTAGAAAACTTCAAGGCCATAGGCGTATTCCTAATCAAAACAGACCTAATTAAGCGCATCTAAAAACTAATTAATCTACCAATCCAAAATCCAATAAACATACAAACACCCACCTCACCCGGTTCCCTTAGTTCCCTCCTCCACCCACCTCGGCATTAATTCCAAATTTAAAAATTCCCAAAATTCAATATAAGCAACCCCTAAAAGCCCCCTCTTGGGTTGCACACACCACTTTCACCCTTTTCGGAATACACTAAATGGTCCGGCCAGGCCCGTGTGCGAAATACGCTACAGTAGGAGAGCGCACGTTAAATCTCCTATATCAGACAGTCCGACATCTGAAGAGTAATGGAGACTTAAAGTGAAGGATGAACACAACTAAAGAATCACGTGGCTGGGATACGGTCTGAGTCCGGTCATTTAAACAATACGTATCAACTGGTCGGCATTCGGAACCGTTACCCCACTACACGTGACCCACGAGGTGAGCGGCTGACTGCTAACACAAGCTTGTTTGAAAAGTTCAATCAACCGACAAATGTTTGGTCAAATCACATGACACTTGACCAGAGAGGATGGACAGCTTAGTGGTGACAGTGGTCCTCACTACTCTATGAGCACCACGATGTAAGATTTCATTGCCAAACAACAAGAAACATATCTACAGCGGGATATTTTGTTAACGGTAAGAGTTTGGGCCGACGTTGACCGAGGTCAGTATCGATGTCTATCCATTGTTCACCTCTTCCAGATTTGAATTAGGCAAAGTTGATCAAGTTTTTGTGAAGGTCTTCAAAATTAATACAGAAAGCAGAAAGGTGCAAGGACAGTCATGCATCCAGTTTGTAATGAAGGTTCTACAAGCGGGGTACACACAGCGATTAATGACATTCCGAAAGTTGTACATGATCTCTCTTAGACACATCGACAGCACTTCTAGAGATTTGCTGCCATGCTGTACTACCTGGCGGTGGCAGGGATAGCATAAAATACCACGGCTCCCTCGTTCCCGGCGTCGTGTGAGGTAACGGAATAGAGTAACGGTAACTCGTAAGTCGAGTGGACCCGAATGAGTCATGGGGTCAAACCACCATTAGACACCACCCGTGGCATTCTGGGGAAATGTTGGATTTTGTCGAATTCGGCATCAATGTTTCGTAATGATTCATTTCATGAACATTTCATATTATGACAGAAACTTGACTTAAGTTATTACCAAATCTGATCGGAGACGTTTAACTGTATCGTGTGTAGAAGATATAGATTTATTATATACTTCAGTGTGAAAGACTGAGTTTTTTAAAGTTGAAAAAAGTGATATTTGCAGTGAACATAACACTTGATATTTAACGGCACTATTGTCTAACAAGAGTTACCTCCCTGCCAATTATCTCCCTTTATCGTAAGTGTCTGGCTCGTACACAAACTGTTGTCTTTTTATTTACGTTAGTTCCACATTGACATGACAACATAATGACAGGTGGTCATTTATGCAGTTAATATCTCTTCTTGCCGAAAATGTTGAGTTATAAACTGTAAATTTCTCATTGATCGAGATTGTTTGTTCGCAAAGGGCCATCTTTCAGGTCGACAACTTCACAAAAAGTTTATGATAAGTAGGACACATGGAGCATATGGAATATCCTCTATTTATTTAAACACATTATTCCCTTGAAGTGGTACTCGCGGGAACGAGTCTTCTTGCAAGTTACGCGCAGGCAACCCAGATGGCGCCTGGACGAGGCTCGAACCACACTTCCGCTCTTCCGGAGACGACAGGCAACGAGCAGGGAGTACACTGGACATCTGTTTGTTAATGCAAGGAGATTGTTTGACATGCAGTGCAGACAGGATGGTAAGCTGAAATGGAAGGTTATTATTTAGTTCATCTCACTGGTTACATATGAAGGAAGCTGTCGACAATATAGAAACATATCTCTCTGAAAGCAGGCATGACTTTACACTACACAGTCTGAGCTGGGATTCTAGGGGACTGCACCACAAGTACCACAAGCCAGAACTCGCCCAGCACCGGATTAACACAGCCCCCGTCATACATAACATGAGGAAAATAATTTGTCTAGATTTTGTGACCAAACGAAACTTGCGAAATAACTATTAATTGTATCTATCTTGCCTTCTATATTAGGACTGGAAATATATCTCTGTGGGTTGTTAAAGGCGCATGTATCCACAGATAAACCTGAATAAAAATCGATATTTCGTCTTGAATTGAAGTATTATCAGAGACTCGAACAAGAATATGGCATATTGAATATATAGTCAACAACAAAAGTTCCCGTGACACCAATATTTTAGTGTATTTTTCGAACAAGTAAAGTTTGGTTTTCAATATTGTAGTACATGTATGGAATCAAGTCACCAAAACGCAACTGCTACAGAAAAGCATGCATTCCATGCAAAAGTTGATTTTTATGCAAGCCCCATGCATTTCACTACCCAGGAATGGGTATAAAAACATGTACGTTAACGGGATTCCATATGCATTGTTGGCAAGAGTTGGCAACTGTTGGCAACAGACGAATGCAGTCAGAGACCTCGGAGTGACAGGCCACGCGTAACCAGTAATCGACAAGACAACTGGATTCGAACAATAAACCTACGAAATCGATTCCAGACAGCAACAGTGACTGCAAGAAGCTTCCCTGGCCTTCGACGAATATCTTCACAAACCGTACGTCGCCGCCTCAGATGTGCAGGGATTGTCGCCAGAAGATCCGCCGGACGTCCCATTTTGACAGGAAGCCACCACCAAGAACGTCCACAGTGGTGCAGACAGCGTCTACGCTGGACGACCATGCAGTGGGGAAACGTTCTATTCACTGACGAATCTCGTTTTCACCTCAGTCACAGCGATGGACGGATTCGAGTGTACCGACGTCGAGGTGAACGTTACATCAATCATTGTGTCATGGAAGAAGATCGGTTCGGGGGCGGCAGCGTTTGGTATGGGGTGGGATTACAGCAAGAGGGAAATCTCAATGGACAGCTCTACCGCGACGAGATCATCGGCCCTACCGTTTTTGTTTCGTCATGGCCCAGGCATTACCTTTCAACATGACAACGCCCGGCCTCATATTGCTCGACTTGTTCAGGATTCTCTTCAACAAAACAACGTGAATGTCATCCCCTGGCCGGCTCGCTCCCCTGATCTCTCACCAATCGATCACATGTGGGACGAGATGGATCGGCGCCTCCGACGTCAACCACGTGTTCCACAGACACTCCAGGAATTTCGAAAAATGCTCCAGCAGATATGGACAGATATCCAACAGGACTTTGTGCGACGCCTGGTCCATTCCATGAGACGAAGATGTGTTGCTTGCATTGCAACCAGAGGTGGACACACACGCTATTGATGTGTAAATTGACATTTTGGCATGTTCATGTTGTTTTTTAAGGAAATCACGCATTTTCTAAAGTCAGTTTGGCAAATTAAACCATTTGAACACTCACAGGAGTCTTTTATCTGTTGCAAACCGAAATTGTTTCAGATTTGGTAAAAAACATAACTTTGCATTAAATTTTATTCGATGTCACAGGAACTTTTGTTGTTCAGTATATGTTTGTGTTACTGATTGTTTTCATGTCGATGTTTAGTTTTTAGAAACACCTATATCTTATATATTACTTATTATTTCAGTATAATTTACTGTTAAGTGTTGGCTTCCATTGTCTATTGCTAATCATCTATCTGAACCAATTAACTGTTGGCTTCCCTTGTTAAGTTTCCACCTTTGTTATCTTATTACTTTCATCGTTCTTACAGGTACATACATATGTTGTCTGCCTCATAGCTTTCATAAACCTGATGAAGGAGTAAGTATATACTTCGAAACGTTGTGTTCCTCATAATAAATAAGTTGACAACTATAAATTCTCTTCCTTATGTGTATCACTTCTACATGCCTTTCAAAAACTGATTTTCTCTACCTTAAGATAACGAACGACGAGCATAGGTGATGAAGAAAGACTAGCGGTACTGGGTGTCGGGAGCAGATGGGGACAGTCCCAGTGTCTCCCAGGTGACGCTGTTGCCACGACCTGTCTCGTGTAAAGAAAATGTGCAGCTGATTTATTCTGTCCGTTGTGCAGACAGGAGGGGTAAGGTTGCCTCGTTGTTACGTGGAAGCCCGGGTTCGACTTCTCACATTGGTACGACGTCCCATCCTGGCTGTCCCTGCAAGGGTATGGCTGAATGTTGATAATGGCGGCGCACACTTCCATTAAACTGAGGTGTAAAATATGTTTGAAAATGTTTTAAGTTAGCGATATTATTATAAAAAAGGGTACCTATACTGGCGCTTAGTCTTCACTCATTCAGGGCTTCTACATGGTTTCAGCTTTTAAAACATAATTTGATTTAAAACTTTTTAAAACTTTTTAAAAAGATTCGCATCATACACAACTGCTGATGGGTATACCAGACATATCATCATTAAAAATAAAATAAGATTTTTTTTCGGCATACAAGTTTATTTCAAGCATGGTATGTAGGGGTCATGTTGGGGTCATGTAGGGGTCATGTGTTTGCCACTTCTTTTCTTGACCAACCACAGTATACCTTTTACAAAGTGTTGCAGGAATGAGTGATGGTTAAATAGACATAATCCAATTTAACAACAGATCTTTCAATTTTCAATTGCAAAAAAACAACTCCGTATACTTTCTTTTGCCCCTCAGTTCATAAAACGCCAACGCCAGTGAATAACCAGTCTCGATAACCCGACGAAACAGATTCCATTGGGCGTAAAAGGTAAAATAGCAGTAAAAGTATATGCATGGATCACTGAAAATACGTGAAGACAACAGGTGTTGGCCAAAAGGTGAGCACGTGATGCCCTACCAACTCCCACCTGCCTTACACAGAGTGAGTCAGTTTGGTTTTACGCTGCTTTTAGCAATATATCAGGGCGGGGACACCGGAAAATGGGCTTCACACATTGTACTCATGTCGGGAATCGAACCCAGGTCTTCGGCGTGACGAGCGGACGCTTTAACCACAGGGCTACCCGACCACCCCTGCCACGCACAGAAGTAAGGGTTTTTCTTAAAAAGAAATGTGACAAACGTGGAATAAACACCTTGTCCTCTCGTGACGTATTGACCAACAAAAGAAAACAAATATATGGTGCTCACCTGCACCCAGTCAGAGCAGTCAAGACACCGTTATAAGGTGTGTTAGCTCACCTGCTCCCAGTCAGAGCAGTCAAGACACCGGTAAAAGGTGTGTTAGTTCACCTGCTCTCAGTCAGAGCAGTCAAGACACCGGTATAAGGTGTATTAGCTCACCTGCTCTCAGTCAGAGCAGTCAAGACACCGGTATAAAGTGTGTTAGCTCACCTGTTCCCAGTCAGAGCAGTCAAGACACCGGTATAAGGTGTGTTAGCTCACCTGCTCCCAGTCAGAGCAGTCAAGACACCGGTAAAAGGTGTGTTAGTTCACCTGCTCTCAGTCAGAGCAGTCAAGACACCGGTATAAGGTGTGTTAGCTCACCTGCTCTCAGTCAGAGCAGTCAAGACACCGGTATAAAGTGTGTTAGCTCACCTGTTCCCAGTCAGAACAGTCAAGACACCGGTATAAGGTGTGTTAGCTCACCTGCTCCCAGTCAGAGGAGTCAAGACACCGGTATAAGGTGTGTTAGCTCACCTGTTCCCAGTCAGAGCAGTCAAGACACCGGTATAAAGTGTGTTAGCTCACCTGTTCCCAGTCAGAGCAGTCAAGACACCGGTATAAGGTGTGTTAGCTTAGTACTGCAAGCCTTTGACATACAATATCAATGACAAAAGGTGTTGGTTGTACATGGCCTATTTAGTATATCGTCACCACTCCAGTTTTACATCATCTGATAAAGAACGCTTCTCTTGTGTTGTGTCCTTGTTGCGCCACTTCACTCCTTCATGTGGATGGACCGGAGGCCCTCAATCATCTCTCTTGTCTGTCTTGTCGTCTGGGCTAAAATAAACGCTCTGCCTACGCTCAGAAAAACAGCTTAAGTCTTAAATCAATAGAACCTTATCATTGTTATATTAACTGACGTGTCCAATTTGGTAATATTGATAGATTTAACACTTCCCGCTAATTCTGCTTGAAGGATAATAATTTTTATTAATAAGTTCTTTGTGACATCGCGGAGTTACGGCTGCAACACATGTGAACAGCCTTCATCATAGAGATTTCAATGAATAAGCAAACTTGAATAGTATTTTCAAAATAGTCTGAAATTTGTATAATCAGGAATCTATATTAGACGTAAACAGGCCTACTGAAATGTGTTGAAAGTAGATGTGTATTGAAATGTATGATATGATGAAATGTGTGTTGAAACGTGTTCAACTATGCGTTGAAGTGTGTTGGAATGTGTTAAACTATATGTTGAAATGTGTTGAACTATGCGTTGAAATGTGTTGAACTATGCGTTGAAGTGTGTTGAAATGTGTGATGAAATGTGTGTTGAAAACTATGAAATGTGTTGAAGTGTGTTGAAATGTGTTGAACTATGTATTTCTGACAATCCAGCATGGTCCTCCCACTAATATTTCAAAGAGCGTCATACAACTCTTTCTCAAAAGTCGTTTGATCAAGGTTACAACATTCAAGGCCTCGCTTTCAAAAAGGTTTATGGTAGACATGTGGAGGACATTTCCAAATTTGAGGCATCAGTGACAAACATGACGTATTTCTAACGGGTGCCACCGGCGGGGCAGGGTACGCGCACCGTTTCGCGGACGCCTGGTGTCACTTGTTGATAGTGATCGTACCGTCGATGCTGCTTTGGTAGAGATTTCTTGTGGCTTTGGGAATGGTTTTGTTGCTTTTTTTTAACTGTTTCTCTTCACTTGTAAGCAGCGACGTAATTCAAAATCAACATATCGTTATCAGTTTCAACAAAATCAGTGAACGCGCAGGTATACTGTAAGTGTTACTTTGTCTGGTCTAGACTCCATGTTTATACCGGCTGTACTCATACGTCAGAAGCAGGCGTTAGGCAACGGACACTTTGTAATGCAGATTGTGTGACTGGTGGGTGCTCCCTGTAGAGCAGGACATGCTTACCCTGTACGAACACTTGGGGGCATCACTGATTTTCAGTGATACATTCATAGACTTTTCACCACGGTTTTGCCCTTTCCGCTCAGTAGGATCTGATTCAGTGATGAATAGAGCCTGATTATTGTCTGGTGTTGTTTTATATTTTCATTCCGTGACAGTCCGGTCTCATCGCCAGATCAACAACGTCTAATATGTACATAACTTGCCCAGCCAAGTCTTCTGTCTGTCTGATTAATGTTCAGGACAAAAATGAATATTATTGATATAAACTGGCCATTGATTCAAGACTTACTCGGGGATATAATCTGCGGTGATATAATTGTTGGTCGTGATCTCCTTGGTTGTTATATAATTATTTACAATGAAGTATAACACACAGATCGGCGGGCCTGGGGGGGGGGGGGGGGGGGGGGGGGGTGATGTAAGTCGCGAGACGTCCAGACTTCATGGATGAGGAGGGGGTACCATTCAGAAATACTTATGCGTGCTTATGCGGCTTATACTTACTGCAGAAATGGATACAATTGATTTTTGATTGAGCAAATTGTAACCCGTTTTAAATGGACCATTTGGGAATTTTATTGAGACAACTGTCTCTCTATTGTAGGCAAATGTTTATCACGGCATGAGATATTAAAACCGCCACTAAATGTGATCAATCGACTGAAGCACTTAAACCCTTGAACAAATATTCAATACTAAGTGACGGACAAAATACTGCCATGTGAGACACCCTTATCTTGATTACAGAGATCCGACAGGGTGGAACTCACGCGGACTTAAAATTGCCTTACTGTCAAAAAATGTTATATAAAATGAGGTAAACGACACATCAAACCATAATCATGTTAATCTGTTAAAATGCCATGGTTCCAGCTAGTATCGTATGCTTTCTCAAGATCAAAGAAAAATGATACGACGTGTTGTTTATTGACGTAGCATTTCAACAAAGGGTTCGTACAAAGGAATCGTACTAAATTATCAATAGTACTTCTATTTTTACGGAAACCACATGGAATATTTGTAATAAGATTATTGGTTTCCAAATACCAACTAGCCTATTGTTTTCCATTCGTTCCATGGTTTTACAAACGCAACTGGTAAAATATATAGTGTCGTAATTTTGCCAGGTTTTGGTATGGGGACCACACTGGCATAATGCCCAAAAGGAATAAACGTTCCTGAAGTCAATATTTTGTCAAATATATCTAAAAGTGTTTCAAGACATGATTCAGGCAAATGCTTCAATAAATGATATTATCATCCCCTGATGCAATATCATGAGCTTGCTCAAGGGCGGTGTGTGGCTCATGCAACGAAAATACTTCATTTTAATACTCACCGTTATAGAATCAACTTTTTCTTTTTGCCTTTCCTGTTGTTTCTGATATTTTCTGAAACTCAGGAACATAATCTGACGATAAAGAATATTTGGCAAGAGTTTATTCGCAATGTCAGATTTATCATTTAGTAATGTTTCACCCTCCTTAAGATGGTGTACAGAAAAAAAATAACCTTTGCCTTTTATATTTTTAACCATGTTCCACGCCTTAGACATAGGTGTGCGTGAATTATTTTTGGAGATATAGTTCCTCCAATATTGGCGCTTATTTTATTTATAAGCACATCGTGCCTTGGCACAAGAAAGTTTAACATTTTTTAAGGTATGAACTGTAGGATGTTTGCGGAAATATCTTTCCTGCTTTCTTCCTACACAATCTTGCTTGTTTGCAGTCGTTAGTAAACCATGGTTTTTACGAATATAAGGACTTGCAGAGAAATTACGAATTATTTGGTCAGCAGTATCTCTGAGTTGACTCGAAACACAACTGGATGGTATCTGGTACATTTCTGAAATTGTCAGTTTTTATTTTTTCAGCACATAATCTTTCATTCAAGGACCTATTGGCCTTCGTAGGTGAAGGTGGGTCGTCATCCGGTTTAATAAATTCTAGGATAGTAGGGAATTCGAAGTGATCACTGCGACAAAGGTCATCACACACAGGGCAATATAGGGACCAGTGGCAGGGTGTAAACAGGTGCTTGAATCACACAATAATTATTATCAGAAATAGAATCTTCAATAACTTTTTCTATATTGTTTGTGCTTCTCCATAGAGCGTTATGCCCATGTAAATCACCTATGATAGTGCGGGGCTTAGGGAGCCGATCATTGAAATTCTGAAGATCAGATTGCCAAATAGCAGGTGGTATATATAAAGGAGCAAAATCTAAATGCAATGTGTCAGGTTAGTTGAACAGTAACAGCTTGAAGGTTAGTATTTAGTTGAATATGGGATGGTGTGGATTGGCTGGCTATCATTTTTTTCAGCAAAAGAAAGATTGTTTTCACATTTAACTTTCATTATTTTGGCTTGCCTGTGCCTCACAGGGCAGAACTTTGAAAATCACGCAATGGAAGTCCTTAACACAATCTATGCCATCATGGCTGCCACCACAACGATGACAAACCACGGAGTTTGTGCAGGATATTGAACCATGGCCAGAGTGGTGACATTATAACATCGGAGTGAAATTGGAGATATACATCTCCATTCCGATATTAAACTTTCCAGCTTTTACCACGCCATCTGTTTTGTGAAACGCTTCACTGATGTGACACCTTGACTGTCGCGTTTCGCTGTAACATCCTGCTCATTCCTGCCATACAGTCACTTACCTCAGTGTCCTGTGAACAGACACTGCAACCCTAACATTGGCAAATCAGGTGACTGAAAAAGAATTCCGATATTGCTGTCTCTCTTCCACAAGAAGTGAGTGAGTGAGTTGGATTTAACAGTATTACAGTTATATCGCGGCGTGTCAGCTTATTGTGGGAGGAAAGCCTGAAGTGATGCAGGTCTCAGACGTTTACCACTTTGGTGAAACCCACGAGCACGGGTATGGTGCTGACAAACCAAGAAACATAATCGGGGCGAACAGGGATTCGAACCCACAATCATAGGTTCCTGGCGTGCCCAAGGGAAGCAACTCTGCACAGCGAATCGCGGCGCCTTAGACGACTAGGCCACCAGTGCCCCCTTCCACAAGAAGGAAGCCACGTCGAAGACGAGTCACATTGTCCCCAGACAGACAGGTTTATTCAGTATTATGGCCATATGGCTTAAAGTACAACTGATACTAACTCATAATATGATGTCACGTGCATATACAGAAATTACATCTTCTTGAATCGAATAGAAAAATATGCTTTATATAAATAGCCACAGAAAAGATAACTTGTTTATTTTGTGCGTTGATTATATTGATAATTAACATTCCAGATTTATAGTCATTATTTAAGAAGGGGAAATATGTAGATCTTAACTTGGAATACTTGTTACACTGAAATAAGACATGGAATTCATCTTCAACTTCACCTCTATCACAATTGGTACAAACACTGTTAACAGCATCAATATATTTCGATTTACGACACATATTTACATTAAAATTATGTAATGAGATTCTAAATTTACAAAACGATCTATCAGTGACTTGTCTGGTTAGACAGATAAATACATTTCCTGTTGAAGATGTGTCTTTAGTTTACTATAATTGCTAAGATAATGCGAAGATAAAACAGTTTCGTTCCAGTTTTGTGCAAATACATCTTTCACTCGCTGCTTAAATATTCTCATAAACACTTGAATGTTTCCAATATCTGTGCAATCCACACAAAAGAAAATAATGTAAATAATAGATTTCTTACTTCAGATACCCAGTTTTGTTTACCTTCATCATCAATTTGCTTTAATAATTTATAACATTGAAGAGGATATCTGCATTCATACATTCTTAGTAACTTTATCCAGTATTAAATTATGCACAAACATATAGCAGCGTCCAGTTTCACCAAGAATTGCTTTATTTGAGGTATATTTACCAATACCAAAAAAAACGTTTGAAGTATGAGGTAGGGATGTACTTTTTCGATGGCAGCATACTATTTTGTTCCCCATATTTCCGAACCATACAGTAATATTGGTGCAATTTTACACTAAAAAATATTGCATGCTGTTGAAAATGATATATTCTTATTTTCTTTAAACAAATTATGCACAGGCATACATGCTTTTGAAACTTGAATAGCAAGTTGTTTACATGCTACTGATTACATTAATTTAGAAGAAAACATGATACCCAAATATTTATGGTAAGTTTCAACCTTGACCAAAGCCTTTCCATAAGTCCACTTTTCCTTTTTGGCAAACAATACCACCATTTCTAAAGACCGTTATGTTTGTTTTATTTAAATTTACCACCAGTTCCCATTTCAAACAAAATGATTGTTATACATTTAATTGTTTTTGTAAACCGCTTACTGCAAATGAAAACATTACAATGTCATCTGCAAACAATTGCATCATAATATCAACAATATCTTCATGGACAAATATACAATAATTACATGAATTTCAATAACAAGCCTATTGATAAAGAAAATGAACAAAACAGGACTCAAAATACACTCCTATCTCACGCCTTGAAAAACAATCTGTTTTACCCTTGTCAGTCATTATACATGCTTTTACTGATGAATCCATACTTTGCAGAACATTACATATATAATAAACATTTTCCCATGAAAATCTTTGATTACTAGTAGATACAGTAAATTTTGCCTATCCACAAAGTCGAAGGCTTTCTTAAAACCAACGAAAGCTCAGTAAAAACGTCCCTTCGGTTTGCATATATATTTCGAGCACAATGACTGTAAAATGTACATATTATCTATGGTAAAATAGTTAGATCCAAAACCAGCTTGACATTCCGATATAATAATCATTAATTTCCATCCATGTTCTCAACCTTATTTCTAACACAAAAGTGAATAACTTGCCAGTAACATTTAAAAGAGAAATACCTCTGTAATTATTTGGGTCCGCCTTTTTTCCCAGATTTGTATAACGGGATAATCATACCTAAGTTCCACGAAAAAGGGAAAATACCAGTATCTAATACTTTGTTAAATAGTAATTTCAAAAAGGGAATGAGAAACGGTCCCGCACACTTGAAAAACTGAAGATAATCCGTCCTCTCCAGGTGCTTTGCCGAGTTTTAGCTTGGAAATGGATTCTACCTCGTATGCAGTGATTTCGTCTGATAAATCATTACTGAAATATATTCTAAAATTTTCACAAGAATAGTTATCAAGGAATTGGGAGACCGAAAGATCAAATTAAGAACAATCTTCTGTAGATTGCAGGGTCATAAAAGTTTTTAAAATAGGATGCACAAACGTCAGGTGATGTTGTATTACTAGAGTTCTTGTTTTGTAGGGCACGTTTCAGTGTATCCCAGAATCTCTTGCAGTCATTGTCCTTTGCAGCTTCATTTATCTCATCACTCATTTTCATATTATAGATTTTCTTCTTTCTTTCACAGCACATTTTTAAATCTGCATCAATGTATTTTTTGCAAATTTAGCGGACAGTTATATTTTCTGAACTTGTTCAGTAGTCTATATTTCTCTGATTTGAATTGGACACAGCCTTCATCAAACCAGGTAGTGATCTTCTAATTTGCTTAGATGCAGTATCATAAGCTCCTCCATTTAGAGAACTGTGAATCATAATTTCAGATAGTTTGTCAATGGCTTTGTTACTGTTATCATCTAATATCACTGAGAATTGTTCATACATATTCTGACTTGTAGTATTCTGAAGACATTGTAAATATGACCCAAAGTTTTCAACTGGTAAAATATATCTAGGAACAGTCTCCACTATACCATCAGTGGCTTCTGGTGATTCTAGTACTTGATTGTATGTTACATTATATATTGTACATTTGACGGGCATATGATCTGAATCTGTACGCTGGATAATTCACATATCAATGACATTTGAGAAAAGATCACTGGAAACTAGGAAATAATCTACAGTACTCCATCCTGTATGTGACACTAAAGTGAAGTTACTCGGGATATCTAACGGGGCTCTGCCATTTGCAATATGTATGCCGATTAATTTACACAAGTCCAGTAAAGCTCTACCAAACTTATTTGTTTTGGAGTCACGAACACTTCTTGTAACTGGAAAATTATCTCTGACATAATGTGGATCAATTGGTGAATACTTCACATCATCATCAAGGATAAAATCCCGGTCGCACCCCATTCTTGCATTAACATCACCACATAAGATGAATTTCCAGGACTCATCATAATCATGTTTGATATGTACTAACTGATTTTCCAATCTATCTACACCATTTTCTTCACCCTTATTGTAGAACGGAGATGATTCAGGATGAATATAGACAAAAGCAACGAACACGTGTAGTGGACTTTCAGCATTCATAATCCTGAAAAAGTTCACATTATCCCAATGTGAATAAATTGCCCCCAGGATTGCTTTGGATATTGCGAATGAGTTCAGTTTAGTCGGTTCATGGTTAGAAGCTACGATCACTAGGAATCGAACCCCAGAATCTGTGTTTTGAGAAGTATTTTCTGTTTTTAATTTCCAGACGTCTCTTTTTTTTTATTTCGAGTTGAACCAGACATATGTTGTGACCTGGTGATTGAATATTATTCAGCATCCCTGCTCCAAACCGAACACCGAGTGTCCAGAAGGACAGGGTTAAATGTATCGGATATGTGTGTCGGTGGCTGTGATAATTGTCTTACCTATCAACACTAACACGTGTCACGCCTACTTCACTCACTCACTCACTCACTCACTCACTCACTCACTCACTCTAGTTACCTATGTACAAAACGCACTCAAGTTTCTTCCCACAAAAGAAAATGTCTGTCCCAGACTCTGGCCTGACGAAGTTCGGTATTCTGTAGACATCCCTGACATGTACATGGTGTTTTTCTTATCCCGAATATCTGATGACCAGATTCTGACGATTCAATTGTCATCTGATATCCGCTGGCCACACATAACGTTTTTATTAATTCCACATTCAGGCTGTTTCCCCCACCCAACATTCAGGCTGTCCCCCCCCCCCCCCCCCCCCCCCCCCCCAACATTCAGGCTGTTTCCTCCACCCAACATTCAGGCTGTTTCCTCCACCCAACATTCGGGCTGTTTCCTCCACCCAACATTCAGGCTGTTTCCTCCACCCAACATTCAGGCTGTTTCCTCCACCCAACATTCAGGCTGTTTCCTCCACCCAACATTCAGGCTGTTTCCTCCACCCAACATTCAGGCTGTTTCCTCCACCCAACATTCAGGCTGTTTCCCCCACCCAACATTCAGGCTGTTTCCTCCACCCAACATTCAGGCTGTTTCCTCCACCCAACATTCAGGCTGTTTCCTCCACCCAACATTCAGGCTGTTTCCTCCACCCAACATTCAGGCTGTTTCCTCCACCCAACATTCAGGCTGTTTCCTCCACCCAACATTCAGGCTGTTTCCTCCACCCAACATTCAGGCTGTTTCCCCAATCCAACATTCAACAGAGCAATGGTAAGTAAACGTGCCGGTCGAACTCCTGAGAAAAACCTTTCAGTATGAATATGTCCTACTTGATTAATGCATCATCCTTGAGTAGATCTGATGGCTGGTATCAGTACGGGGCATCTAGGCTCTGAGTCTCAGTCACTGTAGAACAGAAGGTATATTCGGCAAGACGGGGAATGGACGGAACCCGGGTGAAAGACTGGAGATTTATCAGATGGAGACATCTGTATTTACCCAACCTTTAGGTGTATCTATAGTTGAGCACTGATGCCAAGTGGAACACAAGCTTACATATGTCTGTATCAGTTTGTTCATCGTGCTGGACCTCAGGCGATGTCGGAGTCACTGACGGAAAATCAGCCTGATTTCCTCTGTATATTTGGATCAAAGTTTGTTTTAACTTGTGCTGAAGGTTTTGGTGAGATTATGCACATATCACGAGCCGTGTGATACTTGGGGCTGATGCCAAATGCAGAAACTATTACATTGCAGTTGGTGTATGACTGCACATGACAAACTCATGGGGGGCAATACGGCTGATGTCCAGACGAGGTTCCAGAAAACGGCGCGTTATGTATATTAAATGTAACAAGTTAAATGAAAAATATTTCGGAACCAAAGAATACCGTTACAGATAATGATAGGAATATATTGCTGGCTGTTTGCTCAATACTAAATTAACTACAACATTGAGAAGAACGGATGTAGCCATAACAATGATATAATGACAGAAATACAGGCGAAAAACACTTGTGAAAAAACTTATGATGATAAGAAATCTGTGCTACATACAGAGTCCTTTGCACGCAGCCTATATAGTAGGCACGTGTTTACGAATCTAGTACACGTGAAAATACTATGTGTTCTTGAAAAAGTTATCGTACCCTGCCCAACTGATGCCACCCGTCAGAAATACATGTAAAGGCAAGTCAAGTGTTCCCATGATATAAAAACGGTGACATATGGTACAAAATTGGGTATTTCATAAATTATCATTTTGATCACCGATGTGTCAAATATGGAAATGTCCTCTACATTTTGGAAAAAAGAGCATGCTTGATTGTACTTCAAAATGAAAGGTAGACACAAAAGGCTGAAGCTGCTGGAATATTGCGAAACATGAAGGAAAAGAAGTGTCAACCCTCTTGTCTTTTATCACTCTGAAACTATATTCACTGATATAAATATCAAATAGAGGAGGCGCGGGTAATTCAGTGGAAGCCATTTGACTATTTGATTATTATTGAACGATATCAGATCACCGACAAATCTGAAGCTTATACTACTTGGCTAAGTCACGTGTTTTGAATTTTCAATCCCGTGTTTTGAATTTCCAATCCGAATAGAATTTCAGATATACAGAAATACTAAGCTGTACTCAGGTTTATTTCCCGACAGGTAAGATTGACAACAATCATATGGCAGCTATCTGTTATATACTCATCAATGTGTAGTAAAAATACATTTGAACCTGATACACACGGCTGATTGCCACTTATTGCTTTGCATCAATGTTTTCTTGTTAATAACGCTTCACAATTCCCATAGCTGAAGGTCAGGTTATAAACGGTTTAAACTGTTCTGTCTGTAGCGGTACAATAGCGCAGTAAATCCACAACATTGAGTGGTTGTCTATCTCCGCTAGTTTAGTTTGGAGATGGCTGTTTCCTTTAAGTGGGAATGTTTCATGTTTTCCCTGATGCAAGGTTATACCAGTTTTAAGAAATCAGTGGTTCCTGCAGCCGGAATTTACCGACCGATTGCTTGGCCTGAAATAATCTATATTTTGTTAGGTTTTATCTGTCCCTTTTCCCCTGTGTGTTTTTTGAGTGCCCGCGGAGATCAGACAATTTAACCACCAGTTACGTTACTCGCGGCCATGGAGAACATTTCATTAAATCCACAATCAGCCTCTTTCCCTAACTCTGTTTTCTATAAAACACTGATGAGTAAATGCACCGATCCAATATTCCACAAAAACATCTTCAGCCATAACTACATGCGGTATTTGATGAACGCGTCAGCCCCGAGTGTGTTTGATCGCCAGTATCCGCACGGCGGACCTTCCACAACGAGGCTTGCGGAGGAGTCCCAGAAGTAGAAACAACCCGGATGTGAGACTGAAGCACTTAGTTGTCAGACGAAGGCATCCGTTTTACCCACGTAACCTTTGGCGCAGCATGGCATTGCGTGATGTCAAATAGACCTCGGATCTGTGTTTCACCCAAATTACCGTCTTTGTCGTGAGATTGTTGAATCTGACTTAGCCGAAATGTTGTATTGAACTTGTTTCAGCTCCAGACGGACACTGACTCCCATGTCAATAGCACGCAAAGACCATCTACCTTCAATACACGGGACATGCTAGAAAGCCGGAAATATCATACACGTTCCTCTCGATGATCATGTGACATGACTTTGCTACAATCATGACGTGTGTCTACTCGGGACGACAGAAACAAAACACTTCACATTTGTCCAGGAAGACAGCGACAGTATAGTTGAAATCTGGAACTAAGCCACTTGAACTTCCGGTCTAGACAGAGATTGGATCGGAATTAAAGAATGGCAACTTCAAAGATTTGGAAGACATGGAGAGATAATCGAAGATTTTAATAGAATTGGATCCCTTGTGAATATTTAGGTATAGAAGTTGAAGTAGATACGCAGCGGAATAGGAAATTGTCAATTCGCCTTTATACTGGTATTGCCTTGCGACCCATGCGTGATGTTTTAATCATCTATTATTTCTATTATCAGCTTGTACTGGTTGTTCGTCAACAGTGCGCGGTCGCAGCTATGGTTGTGAAATGCTTAGTACACGAATGACGGTTGTTCGTCTCATGCTTCAACAGCTCATGCTCTTGTTTTCCTCAACACTTGACAAACTCGGTTTAAAAGTCATCAAAGGTCAGCCAGTATTTAATGCTCAGCACTCTAAGTGTATGTCAGTCAGGGACTGGTTGTGTATTTTAGGGGAAGGCAAGAGTCAGTCAGGGACTGGTTGTGTATTCTAGGGGAAGACAAGAGTCAGTCAGGGACTGGTTGTGTATTTTAGGGGGAAGACAAGAGTCAGTCAGGGACTGGTTGTGTATTTTAGGGGAAGACAAGAGTCAGTCACGGATTAGTTGTGTATTTTAGGGGAAGACAAGAGTCAGTCAGAGACTGGTTGTGTATTTTAGGGGAAGGCAAGAGTCAGCCAGGGACTGGTTGTGTATTTTAGGGGGAAGGCAAGAGTCAGCCAGGGACTGGTTGTTATTTTAGGGGAAGACAAGAGTCATTCAGGGACTGGTTGTGTATTTAAGGGGGAAGACAAGAGTCAGTCAGGGACTGGTTCTGTATTTTAAGGGGAAGACAAGAATCACTCAGGGACTGGTTGTGTATTTTAGGGGAAGGCAAGAGTCAGTCAGGGACTGGTTGTGTATTTTAGGGGAAGACAAGAGTCAGTCAGGGACTGGTTGTGTATTTTAGGGGAAGACAAGAGTCAGTCAGGGACTGGTTGTGTATTTTAGAGGAAGGCAAGAGTCAGTCAGGGACTGGTTGTGTATTTTAGGGGAAGGCAAGAGTCAGTCACGGATTGGTTGTGTATTTTAGGGGGAAGACAAGAGTCAGTCAGAGACTGGTTGTGTATTTTAGGGGAAGGCAAGAGTCAGCCAGGGACTGGTTGTGTATTTTAGGGGGAAGGCAAGAGTCAGCCAGGGACTGGTTGTTATTTTAGGGGAAGACAAGAGTCATTCAGGGACTGGTTGTGTATTTAAGGGGGAAGACAAGAGTCAGTCAGGGACTGGTTCTGTATTTTAAGGGGAAGACAAGAATCACTCAGGGACTGGTTGTGTATTTTAGGGGAAGGCAAGAGTCAGTCAGGGACTGGTTGTGTATTTTAGGGGAAGACAAGAGTCAGTCAGGGACTGGTTGTGTATTTTAGGGGAAGACAAGAGTCAGTCAGGGACTGGTTGTGTATTTTAGAGGAAGGCAAGAGTCAGTCAGGGACTGGTTGTGTATTTTAGGGGAAGGCAAGAGTCAGTCACGGATTGGTTGTGTATTTTAGGGGGAAGACAAGAGTCAGTCAGAGACTGGTTGTGTATTTTAGAGTCACCATTTTGGACATTTAAAATATTCACAATCTGAGGCTTAATCAAAACAAGCTTACAGTCACTTTATTGTGAAACTGTTAAGAATGGTCCTGTGACCACACATATTCATAAATTCAATTCTTCTGCTGCACTAAAATTGTTTCCATCCTAATTACGGGACTTTGGAATGCAGCGAGGGAATACGAAACCTCATTTGCGTTCCACTTGGAGTTCGGTTTATTCGGGTTGAACTGTTTCTTGATAACCAACAGTAAACGATCAGGTCGTATTCAATAACCAATTATTAATAACCAGTAGTGATTGGTCAAGTCATATTCAATGACCCACAGTGATTGGTCAAGTAGTATTCAGTTGCCAACAATGATCGATCAGGTCCTATTGAGTAACCAACAGTGATCGATCTGGTCCTATTCAATAAACATCATTGATCGATCAGGTCGTATTCAATAACCAAAACGCGATCGATCCGGTCGTATTCAATAACCAACAGTGATCGATCTGGTCGTATTCAATAGCCAACAGTGATCGATCTGGTCGTATTCAATAGTGAACAGTATTCAATACAAATAAGATTGGATATGATGTTACTAATCTCACTCTGAGAAATTTATTTCGGTTAAACTGTAATTAAAAAAAATCAAATTAAATATATTAAAGTCATAAAAGATAATATGATCTTATCTTCACGAATTAAACTTCCAACTGACAGACAGTGAGTCCCCTGGCGATCATGATTCAAAACATTGCTGAAAGAAAATGCAATAATTTTGAACATTTCATTCAATAAACACCACATCATTGAATGTGTGATGACGTCTCACTGCTGATGGCTTTTTCTGGGTGGCCTGGGAATCGGAAAGATCGAGTGTAATCTTGTTCAGATAGATTCCGTACTCCAACATGGCGATTATATGTTCTCGCGGTGAGACATTTCACAAGTGTACGAGGCGTCTTTCCCTAATTGTTTTACTTGTCTATGACATTTTAGAAAAAAAAACATTAACTGTATAAATCTTTCTCCACAGTAAAGGGAATTCTAAAGGCTATTATCACACAAAGACAGGCCAGACGTATCTCATATTAGATAAAAACGGTGCAGCAAACAAATGCAATAAACTGAAAAACGTCGTTTTAAAAAGTAAAACTCATTTTCCCCCAAAGCAGTTCTGGTACTGCCCTTAAGTTACACGTGAGTTGGTAAGTCAAAACTGTTCGTGGCCAACTCGCGCCATTCGTGAACGATCCTCTTTGTAGACTAGATGAGGCAACCGAGTCAAACCATCAGGGCCTCGCATAATTCCAAATTACAAGTTCGCGGAGTCGCCTCAAGTGTAGGAATAGTACAGAGAGATGCAAGGGGAGGAATAGTGCTGAGAGATGCAAGGGCAGGAATAGTACTGATAGATGAAAGGGCAGGAATAGTGCTGAGAGATGCAAGGGGAGGAATAGTGCTGAGAGATGTAAGGGCAGGAATAGTACAGAGAGATGCAAGGGGAGGAATAGTACTGAAAGATGCAAGGGGAGGAATAGTACTGAGAGATGCAAGGGGAGGAATAGTGCTGAGAGATGCAAGGGCAGGAATAGTACTGAGAGATGCAAGGGGAGGAATAGTACTGAGAGATGCAAGGGGAGGAATAGTGCTGAGAGATGTAAGGGCAGGAATAGTACAGAGAGATGTGAGGGCAGGAATAGTACTGAAAGATGCAAGGGCAGGAATAAAACTGAGAGATGCAAGGGCAGGAATAGTACAGAGAGATGTGAGGCAAGAATAGTACTGAGAGATGCAAGGGCAGGAATAGTACTGAGAGATGCAAGGGGAGGAATAGTACTGAGAGATGCAAGGGCAGGAATAGTACTGAGAGATGCAAGGGGAGGAATAGTACTGAGAGATGCAAGGGGAGGAATAGTACTGAGAGATGTAAGGGCAGGAATAGTACAGAGAGATGTGAGGGCAGGAATAGTACTGAAAGATGCAAGGGCAGGAATAAAACTGAGAGATGCAAGGGCAGGAATAGTACAGAGAGATGTGAGGCAAGAATAGTACTGAGAGATGCAAGGGCAGGAATAGTACTGAGAGATGCAAGGGGAGGAATAGTGCTGAGAGATGTAAGGGCAGGAATAGTACAGAGAGATGTGAGGGCAGGAATAGTACTGAGAGATGCAAGGGCAGGAATAGTACTGAGAGATGTAAGGGCAGGAATAGTACTCGAGTTACAACTGATCTTAAGTTACATATAACAAAGCAATGTCACCTCAAGTGACAACATCTTATCTTACCTTACACGTAACAATGTTATCTCGAGTTACAACACCCTATCTTACCTTGCACGTAACAATGTCATCTCGAGTTACAACACCCTATCTTACCTTGCACGTAACAATGTTATCTCGAGTTACAACACCCTATCTTACCTTGCACGTAACAATGTCATCTCGAGTTACAACACCCTATCTTACCTTGCACGTAACAATGTCATCTCGAGTTACAACACCCTATCTTACCTTACACGTAACAATGTCATCTCGAGTTACAACACCCTATCTTACCTTGCACGTAACAATGTCATCTCGAGTTACAACACCCTATCTTACCTTGCACGTAACAATGTCATCTCGAGTTACAACACCCTATCTTACCTTGCACGTAACAATGTCATCTCGAGTTACAACACCCTATCTTACCTTGCACGTAACAATGTCATCTCGAGTTACAACACCCTATCTTACCTTGCACGTAACAATGTCATCTCGAGTTACAACACCCTATCTTACCTTGCACGTAACAATGTCATCTCGAGTTACAACACCCTATCTTACCTTGCACGTAACAATGTCATCTCGAGTTACAACACCCTATCTTACCTTGCACGTAACAATGTCATCTCGAGTTACAACACCCTATCTTACCTTGCACGTAACAATGTCATCTCGAGTTACAACACCCTATCTTACCTTACACGTAACAATGTCATCTCGAGTTACAACACCCTATCTTACCTTACACGTAACAATGTCATCTCGAGTTACAACACCCTATCTTACCTTACACGTAACAATGTCATCTCGAGTTACAACACCCTATCTTACCTTGCACGTAACAATGTCATCTCGAGTTACAACACCCTATCTTACCTTGCACGTAACAATGTCATCTCGAGTTACAACACCCTATCTTACCTTGCACGTAACAATGTTATCTCGAGTTACAACATCTTATCTTACCTTGCACGTAACAATGTCATCTCGAGTTACAACACCTTACTTTACATGTAACAATGTCATCTCGAGTTACACCACCTTTCTTTACATGTAACAATGTCACTTCGAGAAACTGCACCTCATCATACCGTATATGTAAAATATCGGAAATGTATGGGTTAATGACGTTTTAATACATTTCCATGTTCCCTGCTTCAGCGTAATGTATTTAAACAATTACCTTTGATCACTTCCTCACCAATGACATCTATGTTAAATTTTGAGGTAAGACATTTAGGTAAGAAGTATGCATTCCCATGGGCTCCAGGTGTGCTCACCTTCTTGCTGATCTATTTTTTATGCATATAATTCGGAGTTGCTGCTCAGATTGGCAAAGTCAAAACAAGGCAACTTGGCCAACATAAGCTTCAGGTATATCGATGATCATTTATCGTTCAATAACCATCCGATAACCAATTCCCATACGCTGTTTGACCCACCTGAACGAGAATTAATGGAGTCAAGTGTGAGCGCCTGGTCTGTTTCTATTTTAGATTTTGCATGTAGATCCTGAGTGACAAACCGGTCTCCCCATGGCTGTATGACAAGAGGGATGACTTCAACGTTCCCACTTTCCCTTTATGTTGAACACTATTCCAGCAGCTCCTGCCTTTGGTGTCTACATTGCACAGCTTTTACGAGGTACAATCGAGCATGCTATTTCTACTTAGATTTCATAGAGCGTCATACGACTCTTGCTCAAAAGTAGTTTGATCAAGGTTACAACATTCACGGCCTTAGTTAAGCTTTAAAAAGTTTTATAGTAGACATGTGGAGGAAATTACCAAATTTGATGCATCAGTGACAGAAATATTGGGGGATGCAATTCCCGTTTTTGAATTGTACCATGCGTTTTCAGGTGAACAATTGACGAGTGCCACTAGTGGGACAGGATCACCTCGACGCGAACACCTGGTGTCATCTCTATTTGATAGTAATTCATGCTGAGTATATGGCACCTACAATCGACTCTGATTTTGCAGAGACCTCTTATGAATATGGAAAGGGTCGCTTGTATTTAGATGCCCGTGATGCATAAACCCTAGACATGAACACATTCCTCACTGTCCCACAATAACTACAACAACTCACTTCCCACAATAACTACAACAACTCACTGTCCCACAATAACACATCGTCCAATAATAAATGTCTCATATTATTAGTCAAAGCTTGAAACTCGTTTCGACATGTATTGTCTGTGTTTACGAAGAACGGCGGTCTGCAGGCTTTGTTGAAGACATCCACATCTCTGGCTGTCAATAGAGACACACTGTTCCTTAAAAGCATAAACGGAACATCTGATCATGAACTAACCCAGGCACACTTTCTCTGAACATGAAATGCTCCTACAAGTCATGCTTTGTGCTAGGAATGACTTCACGTCCGGTCCTACCGGGATATTTCTCATAACCTTTCTCATTAACTGAAAGTGTAGTTTGTGAGATCTTACTAAACATCGTATTTAGAAATATATGTGCAGACGTGCTCCAAGTCAGAAGCGGTTTCATACTTTGAGAATAACCTATTCAGGAAATGAACAGATTAATATAATCTTCAAACAACTTGCGACCAGAATCAAGTGTGCATTATTCACCAGGCGTGACACAGGTCAAATACTCCACGCTTTCATCACACCTGGTGCTGGCTGAGGGTCGGATGCTGGTGGAGTGTGTCAAGAGTGTGTTAATTCTGCTTTCATTTCCACAGACAGCAGCCTGTGATTTGTGTCAGATTTTGCATGCAGGAAGATATCAGAGACCAAATTTTCTATTAAAATCTTCAATTATCTCTGGATGTCTTCTAAACCTTTGAAGATGCCATTCTTTAATTCCGATCCAATCTCTGTCTAGACCGGAAATCCAAGTGGCTTAGTTCCAGATTTCAACTGTACTGTCGCTGTCTTCCTGGACAGATGTGAAGTGTTTTGTTTCTGTCGTCACGAGTAGACACACATCATGATTGTAGCAAAGTTATGTCACATGACCATGGCAATAATAACGACAAAACCATTTCCATGATGAATTGTTTGATCGGCATTACCTTCGCCTTACCGTGATCTAAGAAATCTCCGCCAAACGCGGAGTCGATGTACAATCCCGACCACATCATTAGCATGCGTTCATGATTCACTATCAAATAGTGATGATACCAGGTGTTATTTTTGACAAACTGTCCTGTACGGAAGCGTAGTAGGCCCACGGTGAAAAATATTTTTGTCTAAGTGTCTCCTACGTAACCTTATTATCTTCTACATAGGACTTAGTATCTCCTACGTAGGACTTAGTATTGCCTACGTAGGAGATAATAAGCCCTACGTAGGAGATATTAAGTCCTACGTAGGAGATATTAAGTCCTACGTAGGAGATAATAAGTCCTACGTAGGAGATATTAAGTCCTACGTAGGAGATATTAAGTCCTACGTAGGAGATAATCATCCCTACGTAGGAGATACTTAGACAAAACAAAAATTCACCGTGGCCCTACTACTGAACCTCTGGAGGTAGATATGTAACTATAAAGTAGTTAAATATAACGACTAAACTTTTTCCATATTTAATAGACATCTCTGCGTAAAGGATAAACAAAAGCCTAATGGATCAAGGAGTGAAGATTTCTCTTACGTTTGTCATGTGGCGTAGTGCGGCGTGGTAGTGGTGAAATCAAATGCTTTTACAGAACTGAACTTAGATCTTTTGAAAGATTGCAAGTATGTCCTTGGAGTTTTGGAGAATCAACATAGTATTCACTCTACTTGTCCTAGATACTTTCTGTGAATATAGACAAAGTCCTTCCTTGATAGATTGAAGGATTATGGTCAATCGTTGCGAGAGAGGTTTAGTGGTACATTTGCTGGACCCAGCAATATACCTCTCAAACGAACGTGTATGACGTCTCCGGGTTTTCCGGTGGATAGAAGGCATTAGGAACACGCTCTGTGAGTTCTATTGACACGGGAGTCAGTGCCGCTGGGATACCACATGTCGATTGAGGAATGTCACTTTGAAATCCGAGAGAAGAAGAAATGTAATTATAGACTTAACTCCAACACGCTCACTGCAAGTCACGGTAATACAGGCAAATGAGCGACCCGAGTTCCATTTGACATCACGCAATTGTTTTGGATGTTGTTTTCATTGGCTCACAATACTGTCTCTACTTACAAGCAACGTTAGCGTCTGAGCAATGCCCGACTTGTGTGGCCCTGATGACTACGTATATATAAGTACCAAGTTTCATGTCTACTTTTGTTGTTGATAAGCAGACACTGTGTACATAGAATGCCTGCAGGGGAAGCATACGGAACTATACTTAGTTTCAAAGTCCAGATAACGATGGCATTGATGAAGCAACGTGGCCTTTGACTATTACATAATTGTCTTAGTATCTATATAACTTTTAAAACATCTTATAATATATAATAATATTTCTCTATCCATGAATCCATCCATCCATTCATCCATCCTGCTAAATGCTTAGTCCATGTCTACGATTCCGATTGCATCGTCAGCATAGGTTCTTGAAGCATTATCAAATGGATATGATACCATGTGTTCGGTAGGCGTGTCCCGCCCCACAGGTATCAATCGTCACGCAGATGCAGAGGTGTTCACCTGAATGTAAATGGAACATATTAGGGTACAAATCAAAATATTGAATGAGGAAGGAGATACGGCAGAAAGGTACATGACATGGTGTTGTACAACGTGCTGCGTCACACTGATGTTAGATATGGCCCCCAGACACGAATCCCAAAATGCTCTCCGTTAATAACGTAGAAATAGATATTGGCAACCAAAACCTTGAAGAAACTGAAAAATACATTTCAAAATGTCAACCAGAGCTAAGTGTCAATGTGTATCTCTATTTTATTATCACCTTTGAGATTTATTTGCGCTAATTGCAATGTCTGTTCTGAGGCTGAAAGATACTACTGTCCATGGATGCGTGTTATCCCTTAGTTGTCAGTCCTTTGTGAATGCTATATTAAATATACTCAACAACATAAGTTCCTGTGACACCAATATTTTAGTGTATTTTTCAAACAAGTAAAGTTTGGTTTTCAATATTGTAGTACATGTATGGAATCAAGTCACAAAAACGCAACTGCTACAGAAAAACATGCATTCCATGCAAAAGTTGATTATTATGCAAGCCCCATGCATTTCACTACCCTAGAATGGGTAAAAACACATGTGCGTTAACGGGATTCCACATGTATTGTTTAGCATCGTGCTGACAACAACCACTCAGAAAAACAACAAAATTACACAATTATTCAACATTACGAAATGCCACGCCTGTCCGAAAATTAGCGTCTGCGAGCCATTGGTATGCTTAAAGCAGGATCGGGTCAACGTGATGTTGCACCATTTGGTGTTTATGGCAACGTTGGCAACAGACGAATGCAGTCAGAGACCATCCTCGGAGTGGTAGGCCACGCGTAACCAATAATCGACAAGACAACTGGATTCGAACAACACACCTACGAAATCGATTCCAGACAGCAAAAGTGACTGCAAGAAGCATCCCTGGCCTTCGACGAATATCGTCACAAACCGTACGTCGCCGCCTCAGATGTGCAGGGATTGTCGCCAGAAGACCCGCCAGACCTCCCATTTTGACAGGAAACCACCGTTAAGCACGTCTACAGTGGTGCAGTGGGGACAAGTTCTATTCACTGACGAGTCTCGTTTTCACCTCAGCCACAGCGATGGACGGATTCGAGTGTACCGACGTCGAGGTGAACGTTACGTCAATCATTGTGTCATGGAAGAAGATCGGTTCAGGGGAGGCAGCGTTATGGTATGGGGTGGGATTACAGCAAGACAGAGGACCCGTTTGATAGTGGTAGATATGGACAGATATCCGACACGATATCCGTTCCATGAGACGAAGATGTGTTGCTTGCTTCGCAACCAGAGGTGGACACACACGCTATTGATTTATAAATTGACATTTTGGCATGTTCATGTTTTTTTATGAAATCACGCATTTTCTTAAGTCTGTATGGCAAATTAAACCATTTGAACACTTACAGGAGTCTTTTATCTAGAGTTGGTAAAAAAACTTTGCATTAAATCTTATTCAATGTCACAGGAACTATTGTTGTTCAGTATAGTTACAATACACAACAGGAAACTTGGGGCATCTTCGCTAATGCAAGCTGTCATTTACAAAGAAGCCTGGGTATTATTCTTTGCATGTAATGAAAAGTTCTCCGAGGCCAGCGGAAGCTTAGCCGTGGTTAAATTGTCTGAAAAATGCGAGCACTCATAAAACATGCAGCGGAATATTGACAGAAAAAAAACCAACAAAATATAGATTTTTTTCTGGCCAAGCAATCACCAGAGGGTATATTCCGTCTGCAGGAACTGCTGATTTATTGAATTTATAGCAAAATTGGATATAAAATGTGAACATTTGCCAGTACTAGATGTTAGACAAGTGAATCAAAGAAAAGCAACTCATGCAAGACTTACATTCCTTGATGGTCGACTTCCTAACCTAGCAGATAGCAAAGGGAAGTAAAGATGAAACATATGTTCAAATTTTACATTTTTGCCTTCCTCGGAGTCCTACTGTACAGACGCCTTCGTCCGACACCAAAGTGATCTAGTCTCACATTCAGGTTGCTTTTACTTCCGGTGCACGTGAATGACGCACGGGGGCTGCGTGTCACGTCAATATAACAACCGCCTTTCAGGGTAGTTTTCAGAACGAGGCCACCACTCCTATGGACAAGAGGAGGCAACTCTTGTCTTGAGACGAGTACAGAATAGTTGGTTGTGGAAGGTCCGCCGTGCGGATACTGGCGATCAAACACACTCGGGGCTGACGCGTTCATCAAATACCGCATGTAGTTATGGCTGAAGATATATTTGTGGAATATTGGATCGGTGCATTTACTCATCAGTGCTTTATAGAAAACTGAGTGAGGTAAAGAGGTCGATAGTGGATTTAATGAAAAGTTCTCCATGGCCGCGAGTAACGTAACTGGTGGTTAAATTGTCTGATCTCCGCGGGCACTGATAAAACACACAGGGGAAAAGGGACAGAAAAAAACCTTCCAAAAAATAGATAATTTCAGGCCAAGCAATCGGTCGGTACATTCCGGCTGCAGGAACCACTGATTTCTTAAAACTGGTATAACCTCGCAATAGGGAAAACATGAAACATTCCCACTTAAAGGAAACAGCCATCTCCAAACTAAACTAGCGAGGATAGACAACCACTCAAGGCAATGTTTTTATTGCACTATTGTACCGCTACAGACAGAGTAGCTTAAAGAGTTTTAATTCTGACCGACCATCAGCGTAAGGGGGGTGTGAAAGCTCGCACAAGAAAGCATCGATGCACAGCATTAAGTCGCCATCAGTCGTGTGTATCTGACAGAAACGTGTTTGTAGGCAACTGTACATGATCTGGCAGTCGCCTGGAGTATTCCTGGTTCTCGTCAATATTGCCTGTCGGGAATTAAAGCACAGATAGCTACATTTTGATATTTGAAACTAACAAAAACGTTTCAGTAAATAACCAGTATTATGTCATATTGCGTCATTATATCGTCGATATGGACATACCAGTGCTAGTTAGTTTTGCAACGATTTCAGAATTGATGTATCAATCTACACTAACTTCCCTTACTTGCCAATTACTTGGGTTTCTAAATATTGTTCATTTCAGTTTCGGCATGCAATTTACTTAGAAGTTAATTGGGAAACGAGTCTTGGGAATTAACTTAAATTGTTTTGGCATTTGTAAATATAACACATAAGTGTCCGTAATTCAACGATCATTGCAGCAATGTACAAAATAGTGTTCATACTTTCTTCAAAATAAAAAATGAAAAGACAAATAGGGAAACATACTGCTGGCTACCAAAGATTAGACACTAAATCAGGAACAATTAGCATCCATCACAATTGGATACACTTTGCATGCCATATAGTACTTCCTTATCCTAAAGCTGACTATATGTGTATAATCTAGCCCGCGACTAGTTGGAACTGAGTTCAAGCCACATTGTAAAACCTGACAGTGACTCCGACATCGCCTGAGGTCCAGCGCGATGAACAAACTGATACAGACATATGTAAGCTTGTGTTCCACTTGGCATCAGTGCTCAACTATAGATACACCTAAAGGTTGGGTAAATACAGATGTCTCCATCTGATAAGTCTCCAGTCTTTCACCCGGGATCCGTCCATTCCCCGTCTTGCCGAATATACCTTCTGTTCTACAGTGACTGAGACTCAGAGCCAAGATGCCCCGTACTGATACCAGCCATCAGATCTACTCAAGGATGATCACATATTCATACTAAAAGAAGGTTCTGTGGAGTTCTGACTGGCACGTTTACTTACTATTGCTCTATTGAAGGCTGCGTTGAGGACACAGCCTGAATGTGGGTTTCATTAAAAGTCGTGTGTTGCCGGCGGATATCAGACGACTGTTGAATCGTCAGATTCTCGTGATCAGTAATCAGACATGGGGGGGGGGGGGGGGGGGGGGAGGGGGGGGGGGGGGGGGGGGGGTGGTGTGTGTGAGAAAACCACAAAGAAAGTATCATGGACTTCAACAGAATACCGTCCTCCGCCAGGCTCGAGTCTGGGGCGGCCAATTACTTTTTGTAGCAAAGAAATATGAACTGTTATCAGTTTGTTGACAAGTACAGAGGTGAGGCTGGAGTTGATAGGAAGATCGTTACACAAGTCACAGACACAATCAATAGTTGTTGCTCACGGGTGGCCAAGAGTAGTGTCTCCCTGGTGGGTGTGGCTGCCAAGAGTAGCGTCTCCCAGGTGGGCGTGGCTGCCAAGAGTAGTATCTCCCAGGTGGGCGTGGCTGCCAAGAGTTGTGTCTCCCTGGTGGGTGTGGCTGCCAAGAGTTGTGTCTCGCAGGTGGGCGTGGCTGCCAAGAGTAGTATCTCCCAGGTGGGCGTGGCTGCCAAGAGTTGTGTCTCGCAGGTGGGCATGGCTGCCAAGAGTAGTGTGTCCCAGGTGGGCGTGGTAGTGAGGAGTTGCATCTCCGAGGCGGGTGTGACAGACAAGAGTTGTCTCTCACAGGTGGGTGTGGCAATCAGGAGTGGAATTAAAGTAGGCCAAAAAAATATAATGTGTATTGCGAATTTTGTGTCCTTACAAAAAAACAAGAGATGAGGAATTTCTTTTCAAATTTGTCGAAATTGTAGAATCTTTTTTCCAAACAATCAAAAGAATTTTTGCTTTCAATCTTAAAGACACCCAACTACTTTTGAAATATAGTTCCACAATATATTACAATCTTGAGGTGGGGCAGATGGTACACATGTTATCTATTAAGGTTGAAACGTCGTGTGTGATTTGCACAGTAGTACTTTTCTAACCTGATTCGTCTTCTGAGTCGAAGTAATATGTCATACTGAAGCATTATTGAAACAAACAATAAAATGTGATGTAATCTATTTTTCATGACGTTGCAAATTAACACGTCTTAGAACTTTTCTTGAAATGACCAGTGGGCAATAAATATACTAAGAAATAGTAGTGACATGACCCTTCCATATTCATAAGAAATCTCTGCTAAATGCACAGTCCATTGTACGATTCCGACTGTATCATGAGTATGTGTCTGTCATATTACTACCAATATGACGCTCTTTTAAATCTTCGGAGAAAGCGCATGCTCGATTGTACCTCACGTGGGAAACCAAAGGCCATAACATAAAAGAAAATGTGACACTTGGAAAATTGAAGTCATCCCCTTTGTCATAAAATCTTGTCGGTATTCTTTTGTCACCCTAAATCTTTATGCCTAGATTTTAATATGAAGCAGATGAGGCTGTGACACTGGTCTCATTTATTTCTAGTTCAGGTGGGTCAGTCGGTGGGAATTGGATCTGTGGCATAAAGACACAACCAATCAACAAGGATGGAATCGCAAGCGGTGCCCATGGGGATGCCTACTTCTTGCCTAAATGTCCTGTCCTCAAATATCACATAGATGTTATATGTAGGTAAATAAACACCGTCTCGCTTACCCGACGAAACAGATTCCATTCGGCGTAAAACATCGGTAAACATTATATGAATGGATCACTGAAAATCATGTCACCATTCCAGCATTTCACATATTGTTTTCTCAGTAACCTACTAAGTACACCAGGGAAGAGTAGATCTGTAATACCCTGTATCAAATAATTATAGAATAATTATTGAGGAATGTATATAAATCACCATATGTTTCAGAGGACATTCCTTGGCACATGATGTGCATATCAGGACTTGTTCTATCTGGCGATCTGACCGCATGGTCACGAAAGGAAAGGAATAGATAATTTGGCCAGCGCTCTCGACATCACATTGTCAGGACTAACACAGCAGCTGATGCAGCAGCCACTGATTGAAGAAATCTACCGATGCAAATTAACTGACTGTGGAACTGTCTATCAATTCACGATCTGGTTTCAAAAAATGCATTCAATCTTAATTCCTGCTGTGACGAGCTGAGACTTGAGAGAGTATTATTTCAACCTTTCAGCCTATTTTGAAAACCCATTTAATGTGCTTATTAATTTATTTCTATACTTCCGGTTTTTAGAATAAGGAGGAAGTTTTATTTTAGTTGATATCAAATATTGTTTTCGAAGATCGGATACCTTTCCATATTTCCAAATGACAATTTCATAAACCTATTACAATGAGAAGATATTGATTTAAGATTTAAGTGTTATTTCGGAACGTAAGCAAAGAGGACCTTTTCATAACAGACAATGTAGATAAGTAAGTGGCTTCATTTCACAATTTTTGGATTATAACCATGGCTGCGGACGCGCACTGATTATTTACAACCAGTACAGCCTGGAAACTTCAAACATATTATTGATGTTGCAAGGTTATATTTAGGCGAATTGACAATTTCCCCTCCGACCATCAATCTACTTCAATAAAAGATTATTTCTATATAGATATATTCAGAAGGAATCCCTTTCTATTAAAATCTTCGATCATCTCAGGATGTCTTCCAAATCTTTGAAGATGCCATTCTTTAATTCCGACCTATTTTCAATCTAGGCCGGAAATCCATGTAGATTAGTTCCTGGACAAATGTGAAGTGTTTTGTTTCTGCCGTCACGAGTAGACACACATCATGATTGTAGCAAAGTTATGTCACATGACCATCGAGAGGAACGTGTGTGACGTCTCCGGCCTTTCCGGTGGATGGAAGGCATTAGGAACACGCTCTGTGAGTTCTACTGACACGGGAGTCAGTGCCGCTCGAATACCACATGTCGATTGAGGAATGTCACTTTGAAATCCGAGAGAAATGTGATTATAGACTTAACTCCAACACGCTCACTGCAAGTCACTGAAATGCGGGCAAATGACAGACCCGAGTTCCATTTGACATCACGCGACGCCCAGCTTCGCCAAAGGTCACGTGGGCAAAACGGATGCCTCAGAACTAAGTGCTTCAGACTCTCATCTGTAGTTGTCGCCCCTGAGAAGGCCACCAGAGGGCGTAGGAGCGTCCATACGTCAATCACGCATGACGCCCTCTCTTGGTAATCTCGACAACGGTTCCGCCTAGACTGGGGGGGCAGACGCGAGACAGGGTGTTTCTCTCTAGGCCGGTATAAAGCTTCCCTTCCGTGCTGATACCGCAGTCAGGCCCACTTGGGAATTACACAATTATGAAATATGGTACATAGTTGTTGCTGAAGATGTTTTTGTCGAATATTAGACAGATGAATTTACTCAGTGTTTTATTGCCGACAGCGGATTGGATGAAGAGTCCTCAGTTGTCGCCGGTAGCATAAACGGTGGTTAGATAGTCTGAGTCCAAATGGTATTTAGTTACAGACAGGAAATAAAAAAAACCCAGATAATACACGAAACCAAATGTTATGTTGATCCCTATATTGTGATTCAATGACACCCAAAAGAAAACTGATATTGTGACCATAATTGTAAACAGTAAAGGTTTGAGCTGGGTTGTACAGCACGCCACACTCACGTCATCGATGTCGTTCCAGTGCCAGGTTTGTTATCAGCATACCCGTCATCGTGGATGTTTCCCCTAACAACGAATCATAAGTTTAAAGGAAGATGGGAATTGGTGCTCTGTGAAGTCATAACGGGGGAAAAAACATTTTCAAACTGTCTACCATAAGTTTAACTTGATTATTTCCAGCATGGGGAAAGGCCGCTAGTTCTATCCACTAGTTGTTGTTTTTTCAAGAAATGGGTGATTATATAAAAAGAAGATTCTGAATGAGAATAACAAACCTTTAAGACAACCTTGCAATAAGAAAAAACACGAACGTCCACCTCTCCCCGTCCCCCTCTCCCCGTCCTCTTCTGCCCGTCCTCCTCGAGCTCTCCCCGTCCTCCTCTCCCAGTCCTCCTCTTACAGTCCCCTTCTCCCCGTCCCCTTCTCCCCGTCCTCCTCTCCCAGTCCTCCTCTCCCAGTCCCCTTCTCCCCGTTCTCCTCTCCCTGCCCTCTTCTGCCCGTCCTCCTCTCCCCGTCTTCCTCTCCCCGTCCTCCTCTCCCAGTCCTCCTCTCCCAGTCCTCTTCTCCCCGTCCCCTTCTGCCCGTCCTCCTCTCCCCGTCCCCCTCTCCCCGTCCTCCTCTCCCAGTCCTCCTCTCCCAGTCCCCTTCTCCCCGTCCCCTTCTCCCCGTCCTCCTCTCCCAGTCCTCCTCTCCCAGTCCTCCTCTCCCCGTTCCCTTCTCCCCGTCCTCCTCTCCCAGTCCTCCTCTCCCCGTCCTCCTCTCCCCGTCCCCCTCTCCCCGTCCTCCTCTCCCAGTCCTCCTCTCCCAGTCCCCTTCTCCCCGTCCCCCTCTCCCCGTCCTCCTCTCCCAGTCCTCCTCTCCCAGTCCCCTTCTCCCCGTCCTCTTCTCCCCGTCCTCCTCTCCCTGCCCTCTTCTGCCCGTCCTCCTCTCCCCGTCCCCCTCTCCCCGTCTTCCTCTCCCTGTCCCCTTCTCCCCGTCCTCCTCTCCCAGTCCTCCTCTCTCAGTCCCCTTCTCCCCGTCCTCCTCTCCCCGTCCTCCTCTCCCCGTCCTCCTCTCCCCGTCCCCCTCTCCCCGTCCTCCTCTCCCAGTCCTCCTCTCCCCGTCCTCCTCTCCCGTCCTCCTCTCCCCGTCCTCCTCTCCCAGTCCTCCTCTCCCAGTCCCCTTCTGCCCTTCCTCCTCTCCCCGTCTTCCTCTCCCCGTCCTCCTCTCCCAGTCCTCTTCTCCCCGTCCCCTTCTCCCCGTCCCCCTCTCCCCGTCCTCTTCTGCCCGTCCTCCTCTCCCCGTCCCCCTCTCCCCGTCCTCCTCTCCCAGTCCTCCTCTCCCAGTCCCCTTCTCCCCGTCCCCTCCTCCCCGTCCTCCTCTCCCCGTCCTCTTCTGCCCGTCCTCCTCTCCCCGTCCCCTTCTCCCCGTCCTCTTCTCCCAGTCCTCCTCTCCCCGTCCCCTTCTCCCCGTCCTCCTCTCCCAGTCCTCCTCTCCCCGTCCTCCTCTCCCCGTCCTCCTCTCCCCGTCCTCCTCTCCCCGTCCCCTTCTCCCCGTCCTCCTCTCCCAGTCCTCCTCTCCCAGTCCCCTTCTGCCCTTCCTCCTCTCCCCGTCCTCCTCTCCCAGTCCTCCTCTCCCCGTCCTCCTCTCCCCGTCCCCCTCTCCCCGTCCTCCTCTCCCAGTCCTCCTCTCCCCGTCCTCCTCTCCCGTCCTCCTCTCCCCGTCCTCCTCTCCCAGTCCTCCTCTCCCAGTCCCCTTCTGCCCTTCCTCCTCTCCCCGTCTTCCTCTCCCCGTCCTCCTCTCCCAGTCCTCTTCTCCCCGTCCCCTTCTCCCCGTCCCCCTCTCCCCGTCCTCTTCTGCCCGTCCTCCTCTCCCCGTCCCCCTCTCCCCGTCCTCTTCTCCCAGTCCTCCTCTCCCAGTCCCCTTCTCCCCGTCCCCTCCTCCCCGTCCTCCTCTCCCTGCCCTCTTCTGTCCGTCCTCCTCTCCCCGTCTTCCTCTCCCCGTCCTCCTCTCCCAGTCCTCCTCTCCCAGTCCTCTTCTCCCCGTCCTCTTCTGCCCGTCCTCCTCTCCCCGTCCTCCTCTCCCCGTCCTGCTCTCCCCGTCCTCTTCTGCCCGTCCTCCTCTCCCCGTCCTCCTCTCCCCGTCCTCCTCTCCCCGTCCTCTTCTCCCCGTCCTCTTCTGCCCGTCCTCCTCTCCCCGTCCCCCTCTCCCCGCCCCCGCTCCCCTTCCTGCACGTCCCCCTCTCCACGTCCTCCTCACCCCGTCCTCCACGTCCCGTCCTCTCCCACCCCCAACCCCCACCCCACCCCACTCCCATCTCCCCCACCCCCACCATCCCACCACCACCCCACACACCCCTTTGTCCTCCATTCACCGTCCTCATCCCATCCCTCTCGAACTGAAGGGATTTCATGAAGTTCAAGAAGTTCACTTGCTATGGACGATTTGTGACTTGTCGGATTATGATTGTTAATGATGATAGATGATGAGGTTTGCGTCAGACGACGTCATCAGGGCCGAGGGCCGCCTGTAATGGTATTTCAACATGAACACTTGTCTTGTGGGTAATTCATTGTGTCCCTGAATACGCGTAGGAAGCAGTGATGTCGTGTGCGGCCGGCGTTAATCACGGTGTGGTGCCGACGTGGGAAGACTTAGGCTGTAGAGGGACTGAATACACTTAGCTTCGAAACAGTTGCGATAAACTCCGTCAAACTTAGGGTCATGTCCATATAATTTTTAAATGTGAAGTTTCCACGATATACGGCTTTTCCATTGGACATGACCGCGAAATTGACGTTCATATGTGTCTGAAGGAGACAATTTGAAGTTCATACGTTTTTTACTGGACTTTATTCTTGAAATGACGTAAACACTGACGGACTACTTCCACATTCCGAGGGGAACCTCGGGGAAGTCTCTAGCAGGAATACATACAGAAACGTTATTTCTGATCATTTTAGACCAGTCCTTTAACGAGAGAAAATTAGACTGCATGATCGTCAACGAATATCCTCGCTTCGGTATTAAATAGTGATATATAGTGATAGTGAAAACATTATATTAAGAATTGACTGACGCTTTGCGTGTGTTCATTGGAGTATGAGCCTTTATAGAGTGAGGGCCAAACACTGTATGCCCAGACGTTAATACAGTTTGGCCCTCGCTCTTTGAAGGTTAATAGTCCAATGAACACATACAAAGTGAAAGTCAATTCTTAGTTGTGTGAAATATTCGGCGTATTTATATCCCACCTTAACAGAAGCTCCGTCTGCGTTTTTACGGAGATGGATGCTGTCGGCGAGTTGGACAAGCGGCATCCTTGTGCTGCCAGCTGTACAGGCGAACAACACGGTGACGCAGAGAGTTAGCCCAGATGTCATCTCGACTTCATCATGTTTTGGTGTCAAATTTGGCTTCTCAGTTTAGAAACAGACACTTATGTTTCTGTATAACAACTGACAATAGCCGTGGGTTTCAGGATAGAGAAACACTACAAACCAATAATGATGCTTCATTAGTATCGACATCCGTGGTAGCAATGACGTTTGTTGACGTCCCTTTCTCACTCATCTCATTTTCTCCTCTTTCTTCGTCCCGGGTCAGATTCCTCTCCTGAACCAGCTCAAATTAACGAAATAATGGGTTTCTGTGACGCCGCCCACAGCACTATTCCAGCAAGGTCACGGTGGGGCCGGGTGTTTCAGGGCAAGGACAACGGTCCACGCTGCCGGATAGGGCGTAGCTGCGGTAGCCGTACTTCTGTGCTGTTCCCTATATTGACCGGGCGGTGGAGTAGCCTTGTGGTTAAAGCGTCCGCTCGTCACGCCGAAGACCCGGGTTCGATGTAATACAATTACAACATTGTCCAAAAATACATCCCACTGCCATATAACAGTATTCAATATGAAAAATATTCGACTCAATACTTTTTTATCTTTGTATACCCCAAAACAACACTTCACCCCCATTTAGCGTCCAAATGACGTCATGTCTGTATCTCATGTTTATTACAGTTTCTTACATCCTGGCTATACGAATCACTGGACAAAACACTCCACGTCAGTACTCCAGTACATTGGGCTACAGAAACCTGAAACGTCTCAACATGAGACAAGGGTAAAATGGTAGGCCCCGTGGCGTCCCTTCTGAAGTGATGTTGCAGAACATCGATCTGACGGTTTACCTGACCCCGGGATCTGTGCCGCCATGCTTGTTGTTTCCGAAGGACGCAGGAATCTCACCAGACGATTGTTTACTTAGTGCCAGTGTCGGCATCGCGGCAGTCACCCAACTCCTCCCTACCAACTGCAGACGTTAACCTGTAAACATAGCTCTTCGTAACAAACGGGGATCGCTCAACAAATGTAGTGGAAGTAATGGTAGTGGTAGTGGTAGTAGTAGAAGTAAAAGTAGTGGTAGTAGTAGTAGTAGAAGTAAAAGTAGTGGTAGTAGTAGTAGTAGTAGTAGTAGTAGTAGTAGTAGTAGTAGTAGAAGTAGTAGTAGTAGTAGTAGAAGAAGAAGAAGTAGTAGTAGTAGTAGTAGTAGTAGTAGTAGTAGTAGTAGTAGTAGTAGTAGCAGAAGTAGTAGTAGTAGTACTAGTAGTAGTAATGATAGTCGTAGTAGTAGTGGCTGTATAAGAAGCACTGATAGCGGTCGTGGCAGTGATAATAGTTGTAGCAGTAGTTGTAGATCACAGCCACGTTACCTACACATTAACCCTAACCCGGATCTAACATTAACCGTTTGTGAATATTTTACCCACACTTCCATAACCTTGGTCCCCGCGCCACTGGAAGAATCGGAAACTGCATCGCCCGTAACACTGACATATTCAGTACATCGCACGTAACACTGACATATCCTGTACATCGCACGTAACACTGACATATCCTGTACATCATCCGTAACACTGACATATTCTGTACATCGCCCGTAACACTGACATATTCTGTACATCGCCCGTAACACTGACATATTCGGTACATCGCCCGTAACACTGACATATTCTGTACATCGACCGTAACACCGACATATCCTGTACATCGCACGTAACACTGACATATCCTGTACATCATCCGTAACACTGACATATTCTGTACATCGCCCGTAACACTGACATATCCTGTACATCATCCGTAACACTGACATATTCTGTACATCGCCCGTAACACTGACATATCCTGTACATCGCACGTAACACTGACATATCCTGTACATCGCACGTAACACTGACATATCCTGTACATCATCCGTAACACTGACATATTCTGTACATCGCCCGTAACACTGACATATCCTGTACATCGCACGTAACACTGACATATTCAGTACATCGCACGTAACACTGACATATCCTGTACATCGCACGTAACACTGACATATCCTGTACATCGCACGTAACACTGACATATCCTGTACATCATCCGTAACACTGACATATTCTGTACATCGCCCGTAACACTGACATATTCTGTACATCGCCCGTAACACTGACATATTCGGTACATCGCCCGTAACACTGACATATTCTGTACATCGCCCGTAACACTGACATATCCTGTACATCGCACGTAACACTGACATATCCTGTACATCATCCGTAACACTGACATGTTCTATACATCGCCTGTAACACTGACATATTCTGTACATTGCCTGTAACACTGACATATTCTGTACATCATCCGTAACACTGACATATTCCGTACATTGCCTGTAACACTGACATATTCTGTACATCATCCGTAACACTGACATATTCTGTACATCGCCCGTAACACTGTCATATTCTGTACATCATCCGTAACACTGACATATTCTGTACATCATCCGTAACACTGACATATTCTCTACATCGCCCGTAACACTGTCATATTCTGTACATCATCCGTAACACTGACATATTCTCTACATCGCCCGTAACACTGACATATTCCGTACATTGCCTGTAACACTGACATATTCTGTACATCATCCGTAACACTGACATATTCTCTACATCGCCCGTAACACTGACATATTCTCTACATTGCCTGTAACACTGACATATTCCGTGCATTGCCCGTAACACTGTCATATTCTGTACATCATCCGTAACACTGACATATTCTCTACATCGCCCGTAACACTGACATATTACGTACATTGCCTGTAACACTGACATATTCTGTACATCATCCGTAACACTGACATATTCTCTACATCGCCCGTAACACTGACATATTCTGTACATCATCCGTAACACTGACATATTCTCTACATTGCCCGTAACACTGACATATTCTGTACATCATCCGTAACATTGACATATTCCGTACATCATCCGTAACACTGACATATTCTGTACATCATCCGTAACACTTACATACACCTTGGTCCCCGCGCCACTGGAAGAATCGGAAACTGCATCGCCCGTAACACTGACATATTCTGTACATCATCCGTAACACTGACATATTCTGTACATTGCCTGTAACACTGACATATTCTGTACATCATATGTAACACTTACATATTCTGTACATCATCCGTAACACTTACATATTCTGTAAATCACCCGTAACACTGACATATTCTGTACATCCCCTTAACACGGACATAATCTGCAGAGGAAATTGAGACAACGGAGGAAACCCAACACGGTGATGTTCTGCCTTCTTGTTCAAGAATCGATTGTTTTATTGAGCTCGGGAGGCCTTTATCGTGATTTCAACTTTCCAATATGGCTTTGCCTGGATATACGGCGTGATTCTTCAATCTGAGCCTAATTTCAAACTCAACACGGAACGCATGTACGTTTGAAATATTCATTGAAGTTTTTTGTGGAATATGCTCCTAGGACTTTCAGTATATACAGCACCCACTCCACAGCTACATCTTCCTACAGGAAGGCGATCAATAGCAAACATCATTTAAAAGAGCAGAAACTCCACCTCGATACAGACAGAAGCAGTGTGAGGACATTTGTTAACATTAGGGAAGGATGTCCTATCTCATCGTACATCTGCAGTAGAGGAGCGGCAATCTCCTGCCCACTTACCGTTTAATTGTTACAAATTTGACCTCTATTTGTGCCTATCACGAGGATTTTATGAGCCCGAGCAGACCAATATTCATTACTTGACCGAGTCGCTCTAATAAAATCAGCCGCTCATAGTAGAAAGGTCAATTTCAGTTTCTCATTTGTTTAACTTCACCCTCTGGTGATGCATGTCTGTCTAGGTGGTGGGGTAGGGGGAGAGGGGTGTCTTGGACATCCTCATTGAGTGATGCAACTATCATTGGACTGTGGTGTTCGTGGAGGACCGGGGTTGCCAGCAGTCCATGGGACTTCTTCTTACGCGTTATCAGATGCGCCCATGCGAAGAGGTCCTACTCCGTGAACAGGCTTGGGAGACGCCCGTCTCCTTCAGTGCAGTCCCATTTATCGGAAATTGAACCAGAAATATGCTTTTGATCGTTACGTAGTAACTTACGGTGGACATTTAAAATCAATCTGTACCCAGTAGAATGTATTGTTTTTAATATACCTAATTCACGAGACAGTCTGGATGGAAACTAAATACATTGTAATAAAGCTGTTCCTGTCTGTGGGAACTATGTTCATTGTAATAAAGCTGTTCCTGTCTGTGGGAACTATGTTCATTGTAATAAAGCTGTTCCTGTCTGTGGGAGCTATGTTCATTGTAATAAAGCTGTTCCTGTCTGTGGGAACTATGTTCATTGTAATAAAGCTGTTCCTGTCTGTGGGAGCTATGTTCATTGTAATAAAGCTGTTCCTGTCTGTGGGAACTATGTTCATTGTAATAAAGCTGTTCCTGTCTGTGGGAACTATGTACATTGTAATAAAGCTGTTCCTGTCTGTGGGAACTATGTACATTGTAATAAGCTGTTCCTGTCTGTGGGAACTATGTACATTGTAATAAAGCTGTTCCTGTCTGTGGGAACTATGTACATTGTAATAAAGCTGTTCCTGTCTGTGGGAACTATGTACATTGTAATAAAGCTGTTCCTGTCTGTGGGAACTATGTACATTGTAATAAAGCTGTTCCTGTCTGTGGGAACTATGTACATTGTAATAAAGCTGTTCCTGTCTGTGGGAACTATGTTCATTGTAATAAAGCTGTTCCTGTCTGTGGGAACGATGTTCATTGTAATAAAGCTGTTCCTGTCTGTGGGAACTATGTACACTGTAATAAAGCTGTTCCTGTCTGTGGGAACTATGTACATTGTAATAAAACTGTTCCTGTCTGTGGGAACTATGTACACTGTAATAAAGCTGTTCCTGTCTGTGGGAGCTATGGAAACTGCATTGTTATAAATATAATAAGTAATATGCGTACCCCAAACACATCTATGGGGAACAACTCACTCTAAAAAATAACGTCGTCCATTTACGAGCCTTTGTTAGAATCTCCAGAAATGACGTCACGACAGAACAATTTTTATCATGAAATAACCGACGCTTTGTTCTTCTTCGTTCTTCATTGTGATTTGTCGCGTAGTTATGTGATATATTGTAACGCAAAAAACACCGCAGTTAACTTAGCAATACAAAACACTGCAGTAAACTTAGCAATACAAAACACTGCAGTAAACTTAGCAATACGAAAAGACTGCAGTAAATTCAGGAAATGTAATGTAAACTGGATGTTATGCTGATGCACTGATTATTTGTCTGACACCTTCTGTCTTAGTTTCTATAGGTGTGTCATTTTCAAAAACTTTAATAGTTTAATAACACCACGCAACGAATTTGACTAACATGAACTGGCTTTATTTGTCTAGGAAAGTATATAAAAGACTTCCTGCTTGTCCAAATATGGACAAAAGTCACTGAGCCCTCGCCACAGACCAACTAATGATCACGCAGAGCATAAAAAGCTCTTGGGAAATATGGCCTTTACTTGCTTCTACATGCGTATGATGAGGGAATCCATATACTAGTAGTCGCTGTACAGTCGCACTGAGAGTATGACAGCTGAAATCGGAGCATGTTTAATGAAATGGACTTTTGTCTCTGGAGAAAATAGTTATGTTTATCAGCATGATAGGGCCAGACATTTAATTTAGTAAATTGAGACGATGGAACGTTTGTTTTGTGTTACCAGATATATATCTTCATCATTGTAACTCCATGGTATACAGTCGATTGCCTCGTTTAGTGTCGTGTTTCTAATTTTCTAGGTTCTCAATTCACGACTTGGTGTAGAACTCTGCACAACACATGCCTGTAATTCACGACCGGTCCCCAACGCGTTGCTGAACGTTCTAAATTGTTTTTAAACTTTTTTATTCCGTTAGGAAAGATATGTTACACATCTGTTAATGCAACAGATCCAGCGTCATTACTGGGGCCGACGTTGTCAGATTCCTCATCCTCAGTCTGTTCTTCACGTCACGCAGAATGACAGCCTGGACTGTTGGCGAGTCAACTGGCATGGCGGGGAGAGAAAAACAAGATGGTGTTCGCTATCGTCTGCTCGCTGCTGGCAACGAGTGACATCTCGAGTGGAGAAATCACCGCAGTGGCACGCGTTTTGACAATCTCGGGACAGCCCTGTCATCCAGCAAGTATTAAACTCCATCCAGGCCAAAACCCGTTATTACAGACACGCTCACGATTATTAATTATGGATATTGAAAATAGTGTATGTTAGGTTTGGGCGAAACTTACGTCCATCTCGGCGCCTGGAAATAACCGATACGTACTTAATGATACCTCTGCATGTTTGTATAATAGATGACCATGTTCTGGTACAGAAAGTGCTTTCCACTCTCTATACCATTACAGCCAGATCCGGGAATCTGCAAACATTTATCTTTTGTGTGATTACATTGCTTTACTGAATGCAGTAGCGGCGTATTACAGTAATTAATGTATGATCAAACAAACGCTGGTAATGGCTGCACGGTGATCTGGACATTTGTCTCACGATCTGGTCAAGATTTAATCAAAATCTGTTAAGCGTAGGAGTGAGTGAGTGAGTGAGTGATCACAAGGGAGTGAGTGAGTGAGTGAGTGAGTGATCACAAGGGAGTAGGGTTTAGCACAGCTTGGAAATATTGTCTTCAGTTTTATCACTGCATGTCACCTTAATTATTGTGGGAAGTGAATTGGGCTTAACCATGAGAGGTGACTATGTTGGTCGTAAGAGGCAACTTGGTTGATGCATGTCATCGTATCCCAATTACGTGGATCGATGCTCATGATATCAATCAATGGATTGTCTGGTCCAGACTCGATTATTTACAATTTACAGACCACCCTCATATAGCTGCAATATTGCTGAGTGCGGCGTTAAACAAGAAACAGACAAACAGACAAGCTAACTAGTCAGCTGACTGGACGCCCTGTACCCCGTAATGTTGGAGGGCTTGAAGTGAGGGGAAAGTCTTAATTGTTCTTCACTTTGGAGAAACCTGCAAACACGACCATAACGCTGACGTATATGCTTCAGTGAGTGAGTGAGTGAGTGAGTATAGTTTACGCCGCCATAATGCTGACATATATACTTCAATGAGTGAATCAGTGAGTGGGTGAGTATAGTTTTACGCCGCCGCCATAATATTGACATAATACTGGTTTTACGCCGCTCGCTTTCAGCAGTATTTCAGCACTTTTACGGCGGGGGACACCAGGAATGTGCTTGACACATTGTACCCATGTGGGGAATCGAACCCGGGTCTGAGGCCCCTATATATATAAATATTTACGGAGAACGGTCCTTCAGCATTTGATTCTTTTAACTAAATACATAATTATATTAAGGTATAAATTTAGAAGAAAAAAAACATTTAGAAAAAGCGACTTCAACACATTTAGAATTTTTTTAATTATAGTGACACGTGTTTACAAAAGTTTTCCAGAAGCACAGAGGGCTGGGATCGCATCCTTAGATCAGATGGCCGTGGCTGGAAGTCTGGAATGTATGTCACTGGAAGTCTGGAATGTATGTCACTGGAAGTCTGGAATGTATGTCACTGGAAGTCTGGAATGTATGTCACTGGAAGTCTGGAATGTATGTCACTGCAAGTCTGGAATGTATGTCACTGGAAGTCTGGAATGTATGTCACTGCAAGTCTGGAATGTATGTCACTGGAAGTCTGGAATGTATGTCACTGGAAGTCTGGAATGTATGTCACTGCAAGTCTGGAATGTATGTCACTGGAAGTCTGGAATGTATGTCACTGGAAGTCTGGAATGTATGTCACTGGAAGTCTGGAATGTTTGTCACTGGAAGTCTGGAATGTATGTCACTCGAAGTCTGGAATGTATGTCACTGGAAGTCTGGAATGTATGTCACTCGAAGTCTGGAATGTATGTCACTCGAAGTCTGGAATGGTTGTTACTGGAAGTCTGAAGTGGTTGTCAATCGAAGTCTGAAATGGTTGTCACTGAAAGTCTGAAATGGTTGTCGCTGGAAGTCTGGAATGGTTGTCGCTGGAAGTCTGGAATGGTTGTCACTCGAAGTCTGGAATGGTTGTCACTGGAAGTCTGGAATGGTTGTCGCTGGAAGTCTGAAATGGTTGTCGCTGGAAGTCTGGAATGGTTGTCGCTGGAAGTCTGGAATGGTTGTCACTGGAAGTCTGGAATGGTTGTCACTGGAAGTCTGGAATGGTTGTCACTGGAAGTCTGGAATGGTTGTCACTCGAAGTCTGGAATGGTTGCCACTGGAAGTCTGGAATGGTTGTCACTGGAAGTCTGGAATGGTTGTCGCTGGAAGTCTGGAATGGTTGTCGCTGGAAGTCTGGAATAGTTGTCGCTGGATGTCTGGAATGGTTGTCACTCGAAGTCTGGTATGGTTGTCACTGGAAGTCTGGAATGTTTGCCTGCGAGGCACAACAACGCACCACAGTTGACATTATTCCGCAACATATTAGGGGACAGATGTGATAGAGCATCTCTAGATGCAGACCCTATTTCAAACTCAATCAAGAATTGATATGAATCAGTACTCTGGGCAGAGCGTGAAACCTACCCTTTTGTGCAGCTATATATCTCTGTGTTTTACTTGTTTGTTTTGTATAGTGATGATCGATTCTGATACCGAGTCCTTGGCTGTCCTTTACCAACACACTACAGTGATGCGCAAAATTAGCTGACTTTTCACACATCATTCTTAGCGGGGTGGTGGGGTAGCCCAGTGTATAAAGCTCCTCTTTTTACGGCGATGACCCGGGTTCCATTCCCCACATGGGTAAAATGTTTGGAGCCCATTTATAGTGTCCCCGGCCTTTAAATAGCTGGAATATTGCTCAAAGCGGCGTAAAATCCATCTCAATACATTTATTTGTAAGCAGTAGAAAATGATTTACTTGCAGGAACGCCTTGTGACGACTTGATTAGGCTCTTGTCTACCTAACCGAGCAGTGGCCGATTTTTCTTAGGCTGCAAATGGTTGACACTAAGCAAAGCATACATTGATGCTCGACAGAAACTAACAGCAGACTATGTGAACTTCGTTTGTCAAGTAAAACTGCTCTGGTCAAAATTAACAACAGCAGATTGTGATTATTTCCCCGCCGAAATAGAACAGATCTGTCTCAATGTCTATTTAAATGTTACGGATGTTACAGATGCCCACCTAATATCTACATGGATTCTTACACCGTGTTTGTATTCAGGATTAAACCATGCGGCCCAGTACGGGAAACTACGTTCAAATAACAGTAAGCAAGTTAGCATAGTATCTAAGAGTAAGTGTTTCTCGTTTACTCAGGGAAGACGATGGAAGACAAACTAAAGTGGTTCTACGTTGACAATAGTCTGCAAAGCCCAGACCTCTTGGAAGTTGCAAATACATGTATATGGGATGCACTGAACTGTTTAAACTGATTGTATTCAGCCCTTGCTGTCCCACGTATTCATTAAATATGAATGACTTTGTGATTAAGGGTCTGACGGAAGACGGGCGACTTTTTCCCTGGTTGAAAGTATTTGTTTCGGAACATCAATATTTATACCACAGTCCAGTGCATACTTAACCAACATAAACTGAGTTTGAAGTTTTCAATCTTTTACAATAAATACCACCCGTTGCCTGTGAAGCATTGAGATGTGTGTCACACGTGAATACAGGACATTGTAGACTTGAGATCATGTATATTGTTAGACCCCAGCGGAAACTAAATCAAGTTCATCAACAGCCTCTATTATACAGGGTGTCGCATCTCCATTTCCTTCAGATGCAATTTCCTTTCGCTGCCGAAGCTTTAATTAAGAGTTCGATTAGAATAACACTACACCATACAGCCACCCAATCAACTTACACCAATGTGCGAGGAAGACTTTGTGGGAGATAGGAGAAATGGTGACGTCACTGCCACACGAGGTTGGTAGCGAATAGGAGCAGGGTATTTAATAATAATAGCAGAATAAAGACATAACACTCTGGAATAACGAGGATGTGACACATCTCTATTCAAAGTTCCCTGTCGGACAATTAAGTCTTTGATTATTTTGCTGGTATGAATAATTATTTATTTTTTAAAACATAGAACATATGGGAGACTTCGTGACAATGAAGGAAAAGTGTTCCTAAATAAAACTGAAAAAATACTTTGTCAACAACACCAAAGTCGCCTGGACAAGATGTTTGGAGAAAAATGAGTAATTTAATAATTATTGTTTCACTCCTTTCACAGAAGAGAACACGCGCTCTGAAGCAGTTCAAGGGTGTCACGTACCACGGGTGGCCAATAATGTAAGGCACCGTCACTCGATCTGCAGAGTTGCGCCCCTTAGCCTTCATTATGACGCCTAGTCTGTCAGCATAAATACACGTGTTTATGGGTTTCACCGTTGTTAACATCAACGACTCAATGACACTTCCTGATAGAAATGAAACATCACCCACGCTGGCTGTATTCCCAGCACTCTCGTTCTGAGACACATCGAGGCTAACTTGCGTCTGCTGCACCGTACACGTCGACACCAGTATCAACAAAACCCGGACTATGTCTAATCTTTTAGGGCGGTAGGGTAGCCTGGTGATTAAGCGTTCGCTCGTCACGCCGAAAACCCGAGTTCGATTCACGACATGGGTACAATGTGTGAAGCCCATTTCTGGTGTCCATCGTCGTGATATTGCTGGAATATTGATAAAAGCGGCGTAACACTATACTCACTCACTCTAATCTCTTAGTTTAACACCGAAAGCTGTGTGTAGTGTAAAGGTCCTTGAGTCATGTCAATGTACAATTCTGTGTGTATATATGCTGGAGGTTTACGGCCGTACCTGTAAGAGGGAGTGTCACCAGCTTTCACTCGAGTGTTTGGAGGTTTCAGCTACTTGCTACTGTGACTCCTGAACGGCTGTGAGAAATGTTTGGACCCATCAATAGCTCCCCCCGGATATCTCACTCGTGCTCCTTCGAGCCACGTTGGCATTGATCTCTCAGTCACAAAGTCTCCTCTATGATGAGAACCTGATACTACATACTACATGCCTCTGTTTTGAGAACCTGATATCACATATCTCTGTGCTGAGAAGCTGCTTTATCACCCAAAACTGGCTCCCACAGGAGATATCGCTTGGGTGAGATAAAGCGATATCTACACTGTATGAGAACCTGATATCACATATCTCTGTGTTGAGAACCTGATATCACATGCCTCTATGTTGAGAACCTGATATCACATGTCTCCGTGTTGAGAAGCTGATATCACATGCCTCTGTTCTGAGAACCTGATAGCACATGCCTATATGTTGAGAACCTGATATCGCATGCCTCTGTGTTGAGAACCTGATAGCGCACGCCTCTGTGCTGAGAATCTGGGATCACACGTCTCTGGCGTGAGAATCTGGTATCCCACGTCCCTGGGGTGAGAATCTGACATCTCACGTCTCTATGGTGATAATCAGGGATCCCACGTCGCTGGGTGAGAATCTTGGATCACACGTCACTGGGGTGAGTATCTGACATCACAGGTCTCTGGGGTGAGGATCTGACATCACACGTCTCTAGGCCGAGGATCACACATCACACGTCGCAGGGGTGAGGATCCCATATCACACGTCTCTGGGCCGAGGATCTCACATCACACGTCTCTGGGTGAGGATCTGACATCACACGTCTCTGGGCCGAGGATCTGACATCACACGTCTCTGGGGTGAGGATCTGACATCACACGTCTCTGGGGTGAGGATCTGACATCACACGTCTCTGGGGTGAGGATCTGACATCACACGTCTCTGGGGTGAGGATCTGACATCACACGTCTCTGGGTGAGGATCTCACATCACACGTCTCTGGGGTGAGGATCTGACATCACACGTCTCTGGGGTGAGAATCTGATATCACACGTCTCTGGGGTGAGGATCTGTCAACACACTTCTCTGGGGTGAGAATCTGACAACACACGTCACTGGGGGTGAGCATCTGACATCACACTTCTCTGGGGTGAGGATCTGACAACACACGTCTCTGGGCCGAGGATCTCACATCACGCGTCTCTGGGGTGAGAATCTGACATCACACGTTGCTGGGGTGAGAATCTGACATCGCACGTCTCTGGGGTGAGAATCTGACATCACACGTCGCTGGGGTGAGAATCTGACATCACACGTCTCTGGGGTGCGAATCTCACATCACACGTCTCTGGGTTGAGCATCTGACATCACACGTCTCTGGGGTGAGAATCTGACATCGCACGTCTCTGGGTGAGGATCTGACATCACACGTCTCTGGGTGAGAATCTGACATCGCACGTCGCTGGGTTAGAATCTGGGATCACACGCTGCTGGGTGGGGATCCGACATCACACATCCCTGGGTGAGAATCTGACATCGCACGTCCCTGGGTTAGAATCTGGGATCACACGTTGCTGGGTGAGGATCTGACAACACACGTCGCTGCGTGAGGATCTGACAACACACGTCTCTGGGTGAGAATCTGACATCACACGTCTCTTGGGTGAGAATCTGACAACACACGTCTCTGGGCTGACAATCTGACATCACACGTCTCTGGGGTGAGAATCTGACAACACACGTCTCTGGGCTGAGAATCTGACATCCCACGTCGCTGCGTGAGAATCTGACATCCCACGTTGATGGGGTGAGGATATGACATCACACGTCGCTGTGGTGATCATCTGATATCGCACGTCTCTGGGGTGAGGATCTGATATCGCACGTCCCTGGGTTAGAATCTGGGATCACACGTCGCTGGGTGAGGATCTGACATCACACGTCGCTGGGGTGAGGATCTGACATCGCACGTCCCTGGGTTAGAATCTGGGATCACACGTCGCTGGGTGAGGATCTGACATCGCATGCCCCCTCCACGGGGCAGTCTTCGCGGAGATGAACCATCAGTAATATGTATTTCTGAATGCACAAACATGTCCGCACAGAACTTGCCACCATGCTAGATATCTATATGCGGGCCACCAATCTACATATAGACTAGAAATTACATCATTTATTGCTTATAGTTGAAATGGAAAGTGAGTGTATGGTCATACCATAACCATCTGTTCCTAGTATACATTATGATATACACGATGCGCCTCCATTACCCGTAGATAGGAGTTATTTGAAGACGCTATGCCAGTGAAGGGTATACGTGCACTGACTAGAGGCGGTGCTATTCACAACATTGGCAGCGCTTGATTCGCGTATAACGTTATCAACGGCACATAAAATAAACACCCAGAACTCCTGAAAAAAACTTGAAATTGTCGAAAGGAAGTTAATAGATGTGGTCTGCATGCCTTCATGGCGGGTTTAGTGGCAATGGCAACCGCGACTGACACTAATTCAATTTCAATCTATCAAAACCAGTTGTAACCGGGAATTAACAGTTCGCGAGGTAGGGTAAAAACATTAAACTCCCTTCTTCGTGAAAACACCAACCAACTAATTTCAGTTTTCCTGACAAAGAAAGACCGAAAAACTTCCGCGTAACCAGAGTCTGACGACAATCGATGATGGGAGCGTCTTAGTGCTAGCGGTAGAGTTGATTAAGGAAGATTTCCTGGCGTCAATGCCTGCAACACCCTTAGACGAATGACACTAAATTAGGGGGTAATCAAATAGAGTCCCGGGCCAAATACTCGTGGGGAACAAGCCAACTTGAACACCGGTTAGATGTCGACAGCCCCTTGAGGACCGTGCGATATCAAACACGATCTGAAGGCAATTTAACAGTATAGTTCGCGTTCGTGGCCATAACTGCTCTAGGCACGTCGTCTCCTTGGCCCCAGTTATGATGGCATATATTGGATTTAGTTTTGTAATACGGTCTATATTCTGTGCTATTACTCAAGCAACAAGTGAGTTCCACATTGAAAAACTGACACGATTTCTGCAAGATTTAATGAACACTGCGTGTTGCCGATCTGAGATTGAATATCTGCTGGAGCTGATTCCGTGTACGGAGAACCGGGGTTAAAATGAAATGTAATTTTTCCGTCCTTGTTCGTGACTGAAACTCCAATAAAGTGAAATACAAGATTAAGCGTTAGATGAAGTATGAATCGCCATGTTTACTAAACGTGTTGTCGCTTGATACAAGAGAAAATTGATCCTATTATCCAGAAGCCTCTCTATCCCTGTTGAGAAGGGATCATGTGTACACCGGGGAGTGATCGACCACTGTAACATGGACCGCTGGACATGTGTATATGATAACGCCCAAATAGTAGACGTCTTTGACTGAATTGGGAGAGGTAGTGAGAAGGAATGAGGTTTAACGTGTTCAAAATTATTGCACATACCTTTGGACGTGCATCATGTGTGTGTGCGTGAGAGTGCCTGAGTGCGCGTGTGCGTGCGTGCGTGCGTGCGTGCGTGTTTGTGTGTGTGCTTGTACTAGTCTGGACTAATGCCAGTTTGTGTGTGTGTTTCTGCGTGCGCGTGCCTGCGTGTTTGCGTGCGTGCGTGGGGTGTGCGTGCGTGTTTGCATGCGTGCGTGTTTGTTTGTGTGCGTGCGTGTTTGCGAGCCTGCGCGTGTGTGCGTGCGTGCGTGCGTGCGTGCGTCTGTGTGTGGCTGCTTGTACTAGTCCGGACTAATGCCAGTTTTATAGTGCTAGCCCACTGAGATACAATGTTGCAGTTTAACGTGGACACCCGACTTAGACACAGTATACTGACTCCCCTTCGTGCCAAGCGAAAGGCAGGGTAACAGTAAAACAACACCCAAGCTCTACACAGCGATATCCCGTTCGCGGCACTCCCCAGCACTTTGATAGGTGGCCACAACCATGCTTGGAGTTGAACTCGCAATGTACTGACGATCATGTCAACAAACAAGTGTCGACTGCCGTGACGCGGAATACTCTTACCCCTGCTAATTTGTTTTCTTTGTTTTTTCAATTTGAATTTCTGTTACGTTACAACGATCATGTAATTTGTTGAGTTAGAGTGTAAGGGGAAGTTGGCTGATGTTCCGTTTAGTCTGCAGTCTTGAACCAATGTGAGCAAACAAACAAAAGGTTTAATTCATCTGGGAAATCGGGTCAGTCGTAAACCTTTATGAACTTAACTATTCCCTAAGACATAAACAAAAGTATAAACGTTATTATTTTTGAGGTTAGGGTGTAAATTTCAAGATTCGTGTAATGGCCGCGGCCACACTGGTGGCAGTGTTGTTACCGAGAATGTAACGAAGGTGTCATGCGCTGGGAAGGAAGCTTGACCAGCAACTTGTGAGGGATAGATAAGCGATCCTGGTACCAGGGATATACCCCCATTCCGCCAATCGTGTTGGGGTAAGCTCGAGACAAGAATTTCCATGTGCGTCTCCTCCGCGTCTGTCGCAGAAACTCCGTAGGCTGTGAGAGACGGTGCCAAGTTCGTGCAGGCGTTACGCCGACACATCCGCCACTGTAACCAGGTTACCGCTAGATATCATTAACAACTAATAGTAATTAGGTTTCTAAGAGTTGGAATGCAAGCAAAATTGATCGTAGGAAATTCAGAAGCAAATTACATCTGCTGGATCGTCGGCTGTTCAATGGGGGGGAATCATTGGGAGTCACTCGCGGAACAAAGTGACGGGCATCCCTCCAGAGAGTAGCTACTTGGTGGAGTCATTATGTCGATAGAGAGGTATAGAGGAACCTTTATAAGCTGTGACGGGAGAGTAGCTACTTGTTAAAGTCATTATGGCGATAGAGAGGTATAGAGGAACCTTTATAAGCTGTGACGGGAGAGTAGCTACTTGTTGAAGTCATTATGTCGATAGACAGGTATAGAGGGACTTTTATGAGCTGTGACGGGAGAGTAGCTACTTGTTGAAGTCATTATGTCGATAGAGAGGTATAGAGGGACTTTTATAAGCTGTGACGGGAGAGTAGCTACTTGTTGAAGTCATTATGTCGATAGAGAGGTATAGTGGGACCTTTATAAGCTGTGACGGAAGAGTAACTACTTGTTGAAGTCATTATGTCGATAGAGAGGTATAGAGGGACCTCTATAAGCTGTGACGGAAGAGAAGCTACTTGTTGAAGTCATTATGTCGATAGAGAGGTATAGAGGGACCTCTATAAGCTGTGACGGAAGAGTAGCTACTTGTTAAAGTCATTATGGCGATAGAGAGGTATAGAGGAACCTTTATAAGCTGTGACGTGAGGGTAGCTACTTGGTGGGGTCATTATATCGATAGAGAGGTATAGAGGAACCTTTATAAGCTGTGACGGAAGAGTAGCTACTTGGTGGAGTCATTATGTCGAGAGAGGTATAGAGGGACCTTTATAAGCTGTGACGGGAGAGTAGCTACTTGTTAAAGTCATTATGTCGAGAGAGGTATAGAGGGACCTTTATAAGCTGTGACGGGAGAGTAGCTACTTGTTAAAGTCATTATGGCGATAGAGAGGTATAGAGGAACCTTTATAAGCTATGACGTGAGAGTAGCTACTTGTTAAAGTCATTATGGCGATAGAGAGGTATAGAGGAACCTTTATAAGCTGTGACGGGAGAGTAGCTACTTGGTGGAGTCGTTATGTCGATAGAAAGGTATAGAGGAACCTTTATAAGCTGTGACTGGACAGTAGCTACTTGTTGAAGTCATTATGTCGAGAGAGGTATAGAGGGACCTTTATAAGCTGTGACGGGAGAGTAGCTACTTGTTAAAGTCATTATGGCGATAGAGAGGTATAGAGGAACCTTTATAATCTGTGACGGGAGAGTAGCTACTTGTTGAAGTCATTATGTCGATAGAGAGGTATAGTGGGACTTTTATAAGCTGTGACGGGAGAGTAGCTACTTGTTGAAGTCATTATGTCGATAGAGGTGAGGTGAAATGGGGTTTAACGTCGGTTTCAAGATTATTGCACTTTTATAGCGATGTTCATGTACGTGTGCGTGCGTGGGTGCGTGTGTGCGTGCGTGTGTGTGTTGTGTGTGTACTGTATACTGACTCCGAGTCGACCAGTCCTCATCTACTTACTGTGGTGCGTCTGTCAGGGTACAACAATTTCCATCTTTTAACGTCTGTTGGTATGACGCGACCGAGGCTCGAACCCCGGACCTTCCGCTCTCTGGGTCAGACGTTCTACCACTAGAAGGCGATCATTTCGATAGAGATATACAGAGGAACCATTATAAGCTGTGACTGGAGAGTGGAAACTTGTTGGGTGTCATTTTGTCGATAAAGAAGTAAATTATATAGGGACCATTATAAGCTCTGACGGGAGAGGAGCTATTTGTGAGAGACTTTATATCAACACAGACGTATAGAGCCTTCGTTCTCCCGTCAATAAAACAAATCTTAGAGCCTTCGTTCTCCCGTCAATAAAACACATCTTAGAGCCTGCGTGTTCCAATCCAGTCTTAGAGTTGTCATGTTCAAGTCGATACGTCCTAGAGCCTTTATGTCCTAATTTACAACACACACCTGTGACTTTTCATGTTCTAATAAATAAATTGCACGATTCCGTGGGCATTTGTTTGGCTAACCAAAGATTTCTGTTTACGTTCATGTTTCCACTGTGACCGATAAAAAATAGACCCCACCCACTTACGAACCATTGTTTCCTGATTGATAATATACTCAACCAAATTAAAAACTTCACAATCCTAAACTTTTAACATTTTGACCAGTTATCATTGTGGGCCCTTATTGTGTATTTAAACAGTAATGGCCACGTATTGTCTTCAGATAACACCCGTTTTTGTGCAGGTGAATCGATCAAAATCCTGTGCACAGCACTATAGTGGCAAAAGTGGTTTTTCACATGCAACTGGTCACGTGGCCATAATACCGCACGTGTTTTCAGCCATACTTGTTAGCAGTCATTAAAAAAAAGAAAAACACATGAAAACAAAAGTCTTTACGGCCATTTGTCATGCCACGCCTTTCAAATGTGCAACGTGAACGTGCCATCGGCATGTTGCAGACGGGAATGTCCGTAGCTGAAGTCGCAAGGACGATGGGTTGTAGTCGACGGACTGTTTCTGATTTACAGACGCGTCTACAGCAAACGGGTACCACCGCTAATCGCCCTCGGCCAGGTCGACCACGTGTGACGTCACATGCAGAGGATCGTCAGATTGTCTTACGTCACCTCCGTAACCAATTTTTGACGGCTACATCAACCAGAAATTAACTGTTTAGGGGTACACTGAGTGCGCAAACTGTTCGAAACCGTCTGAGAACTGCTCACCTTCAAGCACGACGGTCATACTGCGGGCCGATTCTGACTCAATTACACAGACGTCAACGTCAATTGTGGGCACAGCGACACTTACGATGGACTCAGAGGAATTGGAATCAAGTCGTCTTCAGTGATGAATCCCGATTTAATCTCCGATTTGCTGATGGTTGGGCGAGGTTGTGGAGGCGCCGTCATGAACGTTACGCCCAGTGTTGTGTACAGGGAGTTGACAGATTTCGAGGCGGAAGTGTCATGATGTGGGGTGCTTTCTGTGGCAATACACGTTCCAGGCTTCTTGTCATCCGTGGCAACCTCAACGCTGTTGCTTACCGCGACCAGGTACTGACACCAGAACTTCTGCCTTTTATGGCAGCACATGGACCCGGTTTGATCTTCCAACACGACAATGCCAGACCCCACACAGCAATTTTGACAAGGAATTTCTTTCAGAATGCGGGAGTCAACGTCATGGAGTGGCCGTCAAGGTCTCCCGACCTCAATCCCATCGAACACGTCTGGGATGCTCTTGGCAGAAGTCTGCGCACTCTCCAAAACCAACCACAGAATTTGCAAGATCTTGGCACCATTTTGCAGCAACAATGGCGTCGTCTTCCCAATCATGTGTTCACAAGCATCACAAGGTCCATGCGGAGGCGTTGTGTGGCAGTTGTCAACGCACATGGTGGCCATACACGCTACTGAACTTGTGTGCCATCAGATTCTCGTGCTTGGGACTTATGATTTAATCTGTTGATGTTATTACAGAATACAGAAGGTGCTTGGAACAAATTATGGTTACCACCGTCAATTAAAATCCTTCTTTGGACATTAATGATTAAAAATTACCTTCTCTGATACATTTGTCCGTTGTATATCATATATGGGATTACTTTTACAAATGTGAAGTTTTTAATTTGACTCAGTATATAATATGTTTCATTTTTGCGCTGAATGACGACGATGACTTTGTACATTTTGTGTCTTTTTTATTAAATAAGCAGTCTGAGAAGTTATTATCTATTAATAAGAATTGACTTCAATATGTTCTTGCATTTATGGAGGTATATACGTCAACACCGGTGTACCCGGATGTACACGGTATGCACACCGGTTTTTACGTTCATACCTCCATAAACTCAACAAATATTGAAGTCAATTCTCAAGTAAATAAAACGTCTAAGAGCCTTCTAATAAAACCCATCTCAGAGCCGCCGTGATTCAGTCAATGAAATAAATCTCAGAACCTCCGTGATCCAGTCAATAAAACACACCCTAGAGCCGCCGTGATCCAGTCAATGAAACACGCCTTAGAGCCTACGGGTTCCAGTAAATACAATACACCTTAGAGCCTTTGTGATCCTGTCAATAAAACAAATCTCAGAACCTTCGTGATCCAGTCAATAAAACACACCCTAGAGCCTTCGTGATCCAGTCAATAAAACACGCCTTAGAGCCTTTGTCATCCCGTCAATAAAACATGACACATGTCCTAGGTGTTCCCGTCAATAAAACACGACACAGCTCCTCGGTGTTCCTGTCAATATAACACGACACAGGCCCTAGGTGTGTCCGTCAATATAACACGACACAGGCCCTAGGTGTTCCCGTCAATATAATACAACACAGGCCCTAGGTGTTCCCGACAATATAACACAACACAGGCCCTAGGTGTTCCCGTCAATATAACACAACACAGGCCCTAGGTGTGTCCGTCAATATAACACAACACAGGCCCTAGGTGTTCCCGACAATATAACACAACACAGGCCCTAGGTGTGTCCGTCAATATAACACGACACAGGCCCTAGGTGTGTCCGACAATATAACACAACACAGGCCCTAGGTGTGTCCGTCAATATAACACGACACAGGCCCTAGGTGTGTCCGTCAATATAACACGACACAGGCCCTAGGTGTGTCCGTCAATGTAACACAACACAGGCCCTAGGTGTGTCCGTCAATATAACACAACACAGGCCCTAGGTGTGTCCGTCAATATAACACGACACAGGCCCTAGGTGTGTCCGTCAATATAACACAACACAGGCCCTAGGTGTGTCCGTCAATATAACACAACACAGGCCCTAGGTGTGTCCGTCAATATAACACAACACAGGCCCTAGGTGTTCCTGTCAATATAACACGACACAGGCCCTAGGTGTTCCCGTCAATATAACACGACACAGGCCCTAGGTGTGTCCGTCAATATAACACAACACAGGCCCTAGGTGTGTCCGTCAATATAACACAACACAGGCCCTAGGTGTGTCCGTCAATATAACACAACACAGGCCCTAGGTGTGTCCGTCAATAAAACATGACACAGGTCCAAGGTGTTCCCGTCAATAAAACCCGTCCATATTCATAAGAAAATCTTTGTTAAAAGCAGTGTCCATTAACTGTACGACACTAACTATATCATCAGCACGTGTTTATGAATCACCATCAAATAATGATGACACCGGGTGTTCCTGGTAACGTGAGCCTATCCAGCACACCCGCCATAAATACCCACACGGGCATTTCATTGTTCACTCAAGAAACAACGAGATTGTATGGTACAAGTCAAAATAAGGAATTCCATCCGACCTTATTTTTGTCACTGATGCGTCAAAGTTAAAGGGGTGCTGGAGTACTGCTTGACACACAGGGGAAGTTGACTATAGGAAAGTTGAAGTCGTCCCTCTTGTCAAACAGTGTTGTTGATACATGTGTATCACTCTGAATCTTTATCTATAGATCTGAATATGTAACAGATGAGACCGATTCTCTAGTCTCTTATGTTTCTAGTTCAGGGGGTTGATTGTTTGTTTGTTGTTAAACGCCGCACTTGGCAATATTCCAGCTATATGACAGCGGTCTGTAAATAATTTATTCTGGAACAGACAATCCTGTGATTGACATCATGAGCATCGACCTACACAACTAGGAGAAGATGACATGCATGAACCTAGTCAGAGAGCCTGACCACCCGATCCCGTAAGTCGCCTCTTACGACAAGCATAGTAGCCTTTTACGGCAAGCATGGGTTTCTGAAGACCTATTCGAACCCGGATCTGCACGTAGATAAGTGGAGGTCTATTTCACCATTATTGAACGGGGTTGGATGCTACGATACTGAATGTTCTGGTAAATAAAACACGACATTATTTTGTAATTGTATCAATTTAATACCGTGATATATTTACCTTAATGTTTTACTGTCCGTTGATGGCGGGAGATATTGCCGACGTGACGTCATTCAGTGTAGATTCACTGGTTTCTATACATATCAAAGTTTACCAGGGACCACGGGGCGGTCTCGGAATCACCAGGGTGAATGCTGCATCAATATACAGCTGTATAAGATGCGAGGACTGTATGAAGCACAATAAAATCCCTTTATGACTCTCCGAAGTGTTGTCTGTAAATATTATGTTTAGAGTATCGTATCTTCTTATCATATTAAATACAGTTTGATGTGATTGTCGTATTGGAATCACTCAAATCAATATCTAGTCTGATGCATTTAATATTTCAGGAAACAGGTGAGTCTTTATCTTCTTAAAACGACGCCACGAGAAAACTTGGATATGTGATCCGTAATGCAAGGGAACTAACTCGTGGCATTCAGAACCTTCCGTTGAGTCGGAAACCGATCCATGCTGACTGATTGAACTTGAAGGCAAGGGCGGATAACTCCCAATTCTTGCATCTGTTGCAAAACGAGACGAAAGAAAGTTTTATACCTCTTATCTTCTGTCATTCCTTAAAGCATTGGATTAACTAATCGTCACCCACTTTAGACACATGCTTACTCAGGTAATATTCCGTTATGTTGAGATTTTCATGAAAATGTGTGTGAGCTGTGCATGTTCATTATTTATTTTGTCTCATTGATTTCGGTTTCGCATATGCCACACCATGTGATTTTATGTCAGTTCCACAGTGGAGGCCACGATTGGTTGACGATGTATTAAACCTGTCATTATTTAGTGTTGCCGGGATGGTGGTGGTGGTGGTTATTCACTACGTGAATACCCCTCAGTTGTCAAAGCACTGCCATTGCCAAAAATAAATAAGATTTTGACACATTATCTGTGATGTGAGAGCCGACAGTCATGACGTTATCATACATATGTCTTCACGTAAACTATTTTCGAACATCCATACTGATCGTAATTTGTCGCGATATAAAGAGAGGTGTGGCGTCATCCAATGACTTGACAGTTCATACATCTGACTTGTCAACACATGGTTCATGTGAACAGCTGGTGAAGAGCTCTTCACCCATCAGAACAGCCCAAACAGTCGTTCAGATTTTCCCGTGGTAGATGAACATGAAAGTGGAATATTGTAAGCATTATGATTTGACCAACATTCATAGTTTGTGAATAGGTTTTAAGTTTTAATGACAACCTGCAAAAAAAGTATAATGATGAGAGAACCATGTCCGACCGGACAGTGGGGTAGCCTAGTGGTTAAAGTGTTTGCTCATCATGCAAAAGGCCCAGGTTCGATTCCCCACATGGGTACAATGTGTGAGACCCTTGAGGATCGATGCTCATGATATTAATCACTGGATTGTCTGGTCCAGACTCGATTATTTACAGACCACCGTTATAAAGCGGGAATATTGCCGAGTGTGGTGTTAAACATCAAACCTGACGTGAATATTGCAGGAATATTGCTAAAAGCGGCATATTACCATACTCACTCACTCACTCTAGTCAGATCCCATTGTAGCTGATGTTAGTGAGGCATGTACAACTTCAGACCTTCCCTTATAATCTTGGTATGCAATATCATATGAAACTGGTTGTACAACCATTCATATAGGCTAACATCTAGACTCTGAAAAGAAAACATTTTACAGAAAAAAACTGTTGTTAAATTGTCTTAATGAGATATAACAAAAAGGATCCCAGAGATTCTCTTCCTGAACCTGCAGTAATCTAGACTTGCCAACTATTATAGACTTGCATGGGCTATATTAGATATACCGTATTCGATGTAATAAGCGCCCAGGGCGCTCTCAAAATTAGAAATAGGGGGTTCTTATTAGAATATTATTTTGGTTAAAAAAAACATAAAACGACATAAATTTTGTGGTTTATGCTGACAGCTAAAATGTTTATATACGACAGATATATTTTTCCAGAATTTAATTGCCCATAATTAAGGGTGCATATAACACGAGTGCGTATTATATGCGAATAAATAAATCTTGTGTAAATTGATCAATCGGAAGGGGTGCTATTATTGATTGTTCACTAGCCAATATATTAACAAATATCACCGTGGGCACTTATTACGTCGAATACGGTAATTGTTTCAGAGTCTGTATGCCAGACATAATAATTTATAATATACTTTTGTCTAACATTTTAGATAGTCCGCTGTGACTGATATGGTGAGCTTGCCGCGCCTTACTGGCGCACTCCGAGTTTTCTCCAATGTTTCGGCCAGTGAGGTTCAAGGGGCCGGGGGTAATGACGATCTGGCACAGCGCAGACTGCTGTCAGCAGAGAAAGAAAACAAGGGAGGTCACTCCTGGCAAGATCTGGTGACTCTACTGCAGAAGCGAGGAGATGTAGAAGCCAAGGAGTCCTCTGCTGTCCTGAAACAACTCATTGCCTGCGCCAGATCTATTGGTGAGAAACTGAGCATGCACAAGTGTCTGGTTTGGTGTCCTGCAGAATTATTAATTGATGTCAACGGTGTTCACATCTTCTCGGGTCAAGGGAGTTAACTAACTTTAAAAGTCCAGTTTCAACCCTTACCAAACTAGGCTTGAACTCCTGGGCTCAATCGTAGCACCACCAGTGGCTATTAGGAGTTAAGTCCCTTCTGTGCCTTCTGTGCCTTCTGTGCCTTCTGTCCCTTCTATGCCTTCTGTCCCTTCTATGCCTTCTGTGCCTTCTATGCCTTCTGTGCCTTCTGTGCCACCTATGCCTTATGTGCCTTCTATGCCTTCTGTCCCTTCTATGCCTTATGTGCCTTCTGTGCCTTCTATGCCTTCTGTCCCTTCTATGCCTTCTGTCCCTTCTATGCCTTCTGTGCCTTCTCTCCCTTCTATGCCTTCTGTACCTTCTGTGCCTTCTATGCCTTCTGTCCCTTCTGTGTCTTCTGTCCCTTCTATGCCTTCTGTGCCTTCTGTACCTTCTGTCCCTTCTATGCCTTCTATACCTCCTTCTATGCCTTCTATGCCTTCTGTCCCTTCTATGCCTTCTGTGCCTTCTGTCCCTCCTATGCCTTCTGTCCCTTCTATGCCTTCTGTGCCTTCTATGCCTTCTGTCCCTTCTATGCCTTCTGTGCCTTCTATGCCTTCTGTGCCTTCTGTCCCTTCTATGCCTTCTGTCCCTTCTATGCCTTCTGTCCCTTCTATGCCTTCTGTGCCTTCTATGCCTTCTGTCCCTTCTATGCCTTCTGTGCCTTCTGTCCCTTCTATGCCTTCTGTCCCTTCTATGCCTTCTGTGCCTTCTGTGCCTTCTATCAGATTCCACCTCTCGTATCACTTGCATTTGCTTAAAAAAATGGCGACACCCAGTCAAGATGATCTGATCAATAATCAAGAACTATATTGTGATAAAATGTGTGATTATGTGAGTACCTTGATTAAAAACATGAAAAGATTTTGAAAATATCTGTTGACAACTAGTTGGCGGTGCACATGCTTTGCAAATCCTGCAATCAACCGAAATCTCTGCACGACAGTTTATGAACTGGATTTCGATTTCGTTGCCCGATTTTGATTGGACTAAGCATGGTCCAGCCAAAGTGTAACTCCATAATACCAGCCTTGCTGGGACTTCACATGATGCATGTGTATTACCTGCCTAATTTGTTGTTTGGAATCCTAGATAAATCTCTTTATCATCCAACACTGGCTCCCACAGGAGATATCGCTTGGGTGAGATCGAGCGTTACATTGTACATATCCCTGCAATGGAATTGCATCACCATGCTTTGCAGACCATTGTGACATCATTGGTTACAATGACGTCACAATCAAATGACATTACTAATGGCTCTGCTACTGAAGCTGTAAGCAGTACTTTTTTTAAGACATTGCTTATTACTGTCTACAAACTGAAAAAGTTGGAGGAATGGTGTTGGATGATACACTTGTTGATAAAAGTGGAAAAAAGTCTTCGGCATGCCTCCACTTTTATCAACTCGTGTTTATATATTTGATATCAAAAGACACTCGGGTGAGATTCACTATGTCACGCTGGTTCCATTCCCCATCACTCACTCATTTTCCCATGGGTTCTATTCCCAACACCAAACTCACTCACTCACTTACTCACTTACTCACTCACTTACGCTTCTGTCCTTGTTTCCAGTTGGCGGTGAAGCATCCTCGGACATTGTGGAGGGAGCAGCAGCGTACCTGTTTGAAATTTTCAAATTTGCGGAGAGCGTTGGTCAGAGAGAGACGACGACTCTGAGGAGCATCTTCGGCCCATTCCCAGCCACCGCAGCAACCAAAGCATGTGAGCTGGTCTCCCGCATCGTGTCCTGGTTGCCAGGCGACGTCCTCCTGGAGGATGACTTCCACGGTCGGGAGGAAGCAGATGGAGCAGCCATTATTCAGGAATTTGGGAAAAATATCAAATTCTTAACTCCATCACTAGATAGGGAAGAAGAGTTGTCGAGTTCCGAATCTGAAGATGAAGTGGAAGAGAAAAATGTAGATTTGAAATATAACGCTCCGTCCGTGTCGGGGAAGAAGGCTGCAGAGGGCGGAGCAGGACGATTGGAGGACAGGTGTGACTCATCATGGCTCCTTCAGGAAGTGAGGAAGTACTTCTCATCGGGGGAAACAGACATCGGGCTGAGTCTAGAGGACCTGTCCACCACCATCTTTGAGGTTCTGTGTTCCACCAAAACGGATGAGGAACTGCAGAATGAGGTTTGTGTTGAACATTGAATAGGTTGAAATTATATACACCCCTAAATCAGAATCCTGAATAGAATGTGTTAATGAATCTCCATGGGAACTAGAGATTGTGAACATCAAAATTGAATTGATCAAAAATATTTACTATGCTGTTCTAGACCTGATGAACAAAATCTTGATCAGATTTTAGGAGTTGTTAAAATGTTTCCTTCTTATCTATATTAAATATACAAATCTGTTAATGTTACTTTCTCACCCTTTGTTTATTTTCAGCTGTTTGAGCTGCTTGGTTTTGACCGTTTTGAGTTGATTCAAAGTCTGCTGTCGAACCGGAGTCGCCTGATGAAGACCCTAGTGGCCGACACTAACAGAGCAGCAATAGCACAAGTGCAGGCCCAGAGTAGGTCACCGTGACATGTCAATTGGCTGTCAATGTAGGTCACTGTGACGTGTCAATTGGCTGTCAATGTAGGTCACAGTGACATGTCAATTGGCTGTCAGTGTAAGTCACAGTGACATGTCAGTTGGCTGTCAATGTAGGTCACTGTGACATGTCAATGTAGGTCACAGTGACATGTCAGTTGGCTGTCAGTGTAGGTCACAGTGACATGTCAGTTGGCTGTCAATGTAGGTCACTGTGACATGTCAATTGGCTGTCAATGTAGGTCACAGTGACATGTCAGTTGGCTGACAATGTAGGTCACAGTGACATGTCAGTTGGCTGTCAATGTAGGTCACTGTGACATGTCAATTGGCTGTCAATGTAGGTCACAGTGACATGTCAGTTGGCTGCCAATGTAGGTCACAATGACATGTCAATTTGCTGTCAATGTAGGTCACAGTGACATGTCAATTTGCTGTCAATGTAGGTCACAGTGACATGTCAATTTGCTGTCAATGTAGCAATGTGACTCCATTAATTGGTCAAGTCTCATGTCAGTTGGCTGTTAATTTGATCGCAGTGTCACATTTCACATGTTTTAATTGGCTGTCAATGTTTGTATTCAAGTATAGTTTGTTTTATATGATATGCTGCTTATGTTGTCAATATATTTACAGGAAAGAAGGAAGTGGACAGACCAACCTATGGTTGCCAGGTTACAATACAGGTAGGCAAGTCAGGGAGGTAGTTGCTAGGTTACAAGACAGGCAGGCACGTCAGGGAGGGAATGGCTGTTGCTAGGTTACAAGACAGGCAGGCACGTCAGGGAGGGAAAGGATGTTGCTAGATTACAATACAGGCAGGCATGTCAGGGAGGGAATGGCTGTTGCTAGGTTACAATACAGGTAGGCATGTCAGGGAGGGAAAGGCTGTTGCTAAGTTACAATACAGGTAGGCATGTCAGGGAGGGGGCTGCTAGGTTACAATTCAGGTAGGCATATCATGGAGGGAATGGCTGTTGCTAGGTAACAATACAGGTAGGCATGTCAGGGAGGGAATGGCTGTTGCTAGGTTCGATACAGGTAGGCATGTCAGGGAGGAGGAGGCTGTTGCTAGGTTATAATGCAGGTAGGCATGTCAAGGAGGGGGAGGCTGTTGCTAGGTTACAATGCAGGTTGGCATGTGAGAGAGGGGAGGCTGTTGCTAGGTTACAAGGCAGGTTGGCATGTCAGGGAGGGAGAGGCAGGTGCTTGCTTACATAAAGAGCTGCTTGTCTTGTCTGTTAGTGAGTGAGATCTGGCTCGTGGGTGTCATCATACCCCAACAGCATGGATGGTTGCACATCACTTGATACATCAAACTGTGATCACATCCGGCTGTCTTTGTCGTGTTCATCATTGTGTACAGGATAACACTCAGACTGCTCAGACACAGTGTACTTCACTCACTCACTCACTCACTCACTCACTCACTCACTCACACTCACTCACACTCACTCACTCACTAACTCACTAACTCACTCACTCACTCACTCTCATCTTTCCCCAGTCCGAGGAAGAGAAACAGCTGATGAAGCAGATACGTAGGGAGGAGAAGAAACTGTCCAAGCGGGACGGGAAGAAAGTGGAGGAAGAGGGAAAGAAAGCCTTCAACCCCCTGGAGATGCGCGCCCAGAGGTGAGGACCTTCACACTGATACACCAATAAAACTTGTCTTGATCTCTGTAATGTGTAACTACGCCTAGCCTTCATCTGACTGTGTGTCAGGTGTCACGTGAAATGTTTATTTACCAGCAGGAGTATGTCACAGGATGAAGATGTTTCAAGGTAACTGCTTTTTACCCACTGGGTACATTCTACCACGAATAACCATGGTAACCGTGTGTTGTCAGGGAGGCGGCGCTGCAGGTGGCCTCCAATCGTCCCTTGTTCACCAGCAGCAGCAAGGTCTACCAGAGAGAGAAATACCCATTCGTGTTCGACTCTTACGAGGAGGCGAGACAGTCATCAGCATACGTTGGGGGGAGCAGCGTGAGTGGCATGTCCAGTTCCTTCTGCCGTGTGTGGATGTTGGGTGCTACATAAACTGTCCCATTAGCAAACGACTTGAATTATCAAACCTGTCTTGTTGTTGAACAACCAGGGACAGATAACTCCCTCACAGCCACCACCCACACCCAACATTTTACAAGTACTTCAATCATTTGCTGTCACTGACAGTTTCCACAAATATACTGAACTGCTACTGAACATTACCATGGATAGATATATGAGAAACCTTATTTGTCCAAACACTGTAAACATACTTTGAGACATATTAAAAAGATGAAACTTGGCAAAACTGATCATCAAGGTTGAAATTAAAATGTCAAATGTTCTAAAAGTGAAACACAACACTAGTCTTGGAGAAAATGGCATCACAAGTCAGAATGTCGTGTGTCCGCCATGTGCAGCATATGTATATATGTACAACTTTCTGCCACATAACAACAGTATATTGTACAAAGCAAGTGATTTATTTGTTTTGTAAAAGTAGTCTGGAAAATAGATATTGAACCTGCACAGAAGATAAACCTGGGGAATCGGACATAGAATGTTCACATGGTTGGGAAAGAGCTGGTTACGGAGCTGGTTATAGAGCAGGTTATAGAGTATCGTGTGGTTATAGAGCTGGTTATAGAGTATTGTGTGGTTATAGAGAAGGATATAGAGTATCATGTGGTTATAGAGCTGGTTATAGAGTATTGTGTGGTTATGACTGGTTATAGAGCAGGTTATAGAGTATCGTGTGGTTATGACTGGTTATAGAGCAGGTTATAGAGTGTTGTGTGGTTATGACTGGTTATAGAGCAGGTTATAGAATATCGTGTGGTTATGACTGGTTATAGAGCAGGTTATAGAGTATTGTGTGGTTATGACTGGTTATAGAGCAGGTTATAGAATATCGTGTGGTTATGACTGGTTATAGAGTAGGTTATAGAGTATTGTGTGGTTATGACTGGTTATAGAGCAGGTTATAGAGTATCTTATGGTTAAGACTGGTACATTTGATACTGCCTTATTTCACATATTTGTCGCAGCAAGAAGTAATATATCCATTTTTAATCATTAATTCTTTACACGTTACCAATTTGTCCAGATGGTGTTGCCCCAAGGGTTCAATCGTACGGACAACAAGGAGTACGAGGAGGTGTCCGTCCCCCCCAACGACCCCGCCCCTATTGATGTGGGGCAGAGGCTCATTCCTATTGATGAGTTGGATGAGGTGAGACATCACATGTTCACTATCAGTTATAACATTGGAAACATTCCTGAATATAACTCTGGATATATCACTAGATATAACTGTGGATATATACAGTGGATACAGCTCTTGATATAGAACTTACATTTGAACTGTGTGTCTGTTTGTTTAACGCTGCTATATTCCAGTAAATAATCGAGTCTGGACCAGACAATCCAGTGATTGACATCATGAGCATCGATCCACGCAATTGGGATATGATGACATGCATGAATCAAATCTGCGAACCTGACCTTTCCATCATGTTAGTCACTTCTTACGACAAGCATAGTCGCTTTTACAGTAAGCATGGGTTGCTGAAGACCTAGTCTACCCTGGTTCTTCACAGGCCTATAGAATATAGAATATGTTACTAGATTTTGTTGTTAATATTAATTGTGTCCACCTGTCCTACACCATGTACATGTGCACGTCATTAATGTCCATGTCATCAATCACAAATATTTGGTCTGCCCAGATTGGTCAGCTGGCGTTCCGCGGAATGAAGAGCTTGAACCGCATCCAGTCTGTGGTGTTTGAAGCTGCCTACAAGACCAATGAGAACCTGCTGATCTGTGCTCCGACTGGCGCCGGTAAAACCAACATAGCCATGTTGACCATCCTGCACGAGCTGAATCAGCACTTGTCCCAGGGCGTCATCAAGAAAGACGAGTTCAAGGTAACACGGCTGATTCCTTCATTTGTGTACTTGCTATCATGAGGCCTCAATGGAGGAGTGAGTGAGTGAGTGGGTTGGGTTTAACTCTGCTTTTAACAGTATCGAATCAAACCCACAATCATAGGTTTCTGGCGTGCTCAAGGGACGCAACTTTGCACAGCGAAACGCGGCGCCTTAGACGACTGGGCCACCCTTGCAGCGGGAAGAAGAACCAAAGTTCACGTTGCTGATGATTCCATTCTGACTTGTAATTTGTGTGTGCTGATCTGTAATTATGTGTATGACTGTCTCATCTTTCTTGCAGATTGTGTATGTTGCTCCCATGAAAGCTCTGGCGGCAGAAATGGTTCGGAACTTTGGTGGACGTCTGGAGCCACTTGGTATTGCAGTACGGGAACTGACCGGTGACATGTCCCTCACGAAGGCTGAGATCCTGAAAACACAGGTTAGTAGGGGTCACAGGTTTGTGGGAGTCACAGGATAGTAGGGGTCACATAATGGTGGGGGTCACAGGTTAGTGGGGGTCACAGGTTAGTAGGGGTCACAGGTTTGTAGGGTCACAGGTTAGTGGGGGTCACAGGTTAGTGGGAGTCACAGGTTAGTAGGGGTCACATGATAGTGGGTCACAGGTTACTGGGGTCACAGGTTAGTAGGGGTCACAGGTTAGTTGGGTCACAGGTTAGTGGGGGTCACAGGTTAGTAGGGGTCACAGGTTAGTGGGGGTCACAGGTTAGTTGGGGGTGTGGGGGGCCACTTTTACATGCCTCCATCATATTGCTGTATAGGGCTGAAGAAACAATAATTCTCTGGTATTGACTTTCATACATCGCTGTTACTTCTTACATATGTGCTACTAGTTTCCAGTTCAGATCTTTCATCAATGTATCTTTGTCATTATGTTATTTTGTGGGTTATCAGACCCTCCAGACTGTGCATGCTTCAGATTCAAGTTACTTGGGTCAAAATTTAAATACTTTTAGCCATCGTGACACTGATTGTCTGACAGATGCTGGTGACGACCCCCGAGAAGTGGGATGTGGTGACGAGGAAGAGTACTGGTGATGTGGCCCTGGCTCAGCTGGTGAAACTGCTCATCATCGACGAGGTCCATCTGCTCCATGACGATCGGGGTCCCGTCATCGAGAGTCTCGTGGCCAGGACTATAAGACAGGTGCGTCATGGGGAGGGGACACCTTGCTGGTGAGATGTCGACATCAGCTGTCACAGTAGATTGATGTCATATCACAGTATTACTGCTTCACTCACTCAGTAGGATATTACTGTGCTAATATTATGATATTGCTGTGATGTTACTATGATATTGCTGTGATATAACTATGATATTACTATGATATAACTATGATATTACTTTGATATCATAATGATATTATTGTGATATTTTTGTGATATTACTATGGTATTACAGTTAACTATTTTTATAACGAAGATGTTTATAAAGAACTGATGGGTATAATGAACAAATTGTTTGGTCCCGACCATTTGGTATATATGCTGAATGTATGCTCATAATGAACTACAGTCAAACAAACTAAAATTAGTGGTCCCTTTGAGTTCGTAATGACCGTAGTTTACTTTACTATGATATCGTCATGATGTTGCTGTAATACAAACCGTACATTCCACCAGGTGGAGAGTACTCAGAGTATGATCCGTATTGTGGGTCTCTCGGCGACGCTGCCCAACTACATCGACGTGGCCAGGTTCCTCAACGTCAACCCCTACCTCGGACTGTTCTTCTTTGATGGAAGGTTCAGACCTGTGCCCCTCGGCCAGACCTTCATAGGTGAGAACTTAGACCCTCGACCAGACCTTCATAGGTGAGAACTTAGACCCCCGACCAGACCTTCATATGTGAGAACTAAGACCCTCGACCAGACCTTTATTGGTGAGAACTTAAACCCTCAGCCAGACCTTCATAGGTGAGAACTTAGACCCTCGACCAGACCTTCAAAGGTGAGAACTTACACCCTCAGTCAGACCTTCATAGGTGAGAACTTAGACCCTCAGCCAGACCTTCATAGGTGAGAACTTAGACCCTCGACCAGACCTTCATAGGTGAAAACCTAGAACCTCAGCCAGACCTTCATAGGTAAGAACTTAGACCCTCAGCCAGACCTTCATAGGTGAGAACTTAGACCCTCAGCCAGACCTTCATAGGTGAGAATCTAGACCCTTGGCCATTAGCCAGACCTTCATAGGTGAGAACATAGACCCTCGGCCAGACCTTCATAGGTGAGAACTTAGACCCTCAGCCAGACCTTCATAGGTGAGAACAAACCCTCATCCAGGCCTTCATAGGTGAGAATCTAGACCCTTGGCCGTTAGCCAGACCTTCATTGGTGAGTCTTATCACAGACAAGGACTTACACCCAAGCCCCTTGGCCAGTCTATCACAGACAAGGACTTAGACCCATGCCCCTTGGCCAGTCTATCACAGACAAGGACTTAGACCCATGCCCCTTGGCCAGTCTATCACAGACAAGGACTTAGACCCATGCCCCTTGGCCAGTCTATCAAAGACAAGGACTTAGACCCATGCCTCTTGCCCAGTCTTATCACAGACAAGGACTTAGACCCATGCCCCTTGGCCAGTCTATCACAGACAAGGACTTAGACCCATGCCCCTTGGCCAGTCTATCACAGACAAGGACTTAGACCCATGCCCCTTGGCCAGTCTATCACAGACAAGGACTTAGACCCATGCCCCTTGGCCAGTCTATCACAGACAAGGACTTAGACCAATGCCCCTTGAAATTAAACAGTGAGAAATGTTGTTTGTGTCTCAGGTGTGAAGGCCACGAACCGGGTGCAGCAGATGATGGAGTTTAACAACGTCTGCTACGACAAGGTGGTGGCACAGATCAAGGCCGGCTACCAGGTAGGCCTCCATGTTCTGCAGACAGACGCACAGCACACTGCTCTGTTCTTGTGGCGACTCCCACAAGAATAGTCCCCCAGCAACCTGTACTTCAGTGACCTGTACCACAGTGCTGTTGGGGATTCTGCCAGTATTACACCATGGTGCTGTTTGGGATTCTACAATATTAGACCATGGAGCTGATAGGGATTCTGCCAGTATTAGACCACAGTGCTGTTGGGGATTCTACCAGTATTAGACCATGGTGCTGTTGGGGATTCTACCAGTATTAGACCATGGTGCTGTTGGGGATTCTACCAGTATTAGACCATGGTGCTGATAGGGATTCTGCCAGTATTAGACCATGGTGCTGATAGGGATTCTGCCAGTATTATGACCACAGTGCTGTTGGGGATTCTACCAGTATTAGACCATGGTGCTGTAGGGGATTCTGCCAGTATTAGACCATGGTGCTGTTGGGAATTCTACCAGTATTAGACCATGGTTCTGTTGGGGATTCTGCTGGTGTTAGACCATGGTGCTGTTGGGGATTCTGCCAGTATTAGACCACAGTGCTGTTTGGGAATCTGCCAGTATTAGACCACAGTGCTGTTGGGGATTCTGCCGGTATTAGACCATGGTGCCTTTTGGGATTCTGCCAGTGTTAGACCACAGTGCTGTTGGGGATTCTACAAGTATTAGACCATGGTGCTGATGGGGATTCTGCCAGTATTAGACCATGGTGCTGATAGGGATTCTGCCAGTATTAGACCATGGTGCTGTTGGGGATTCTACCAGTATTAGACCATGGTGCCTTTTGGGATTCTGCCAGTATTAGACTATGGTGCTGTTGGGGATTCTGCTAGTATTAGACCATGGTGCTGTTGGGGATTCTGCTAGTATTAGACCATGGTGCTGTTGGGGATTCTGCCAGTATTAGACCATGGTGCCTTTTGGGATTCTGCCAGTATTAGACCATGGTGCTGATAGGGATTCTGCCAGTATTAGACCATGGTGCTGATAGGGATTCGACCAGTATTAGACCATGGTGCTGATGGGGATTCTGCCAGTATTAGACCATGGTGCTGATAGGGATTCTGCCAGTATTAGACCATGGTGCTGATAGGGATTCTGCCAGTATTAGACCATGGTGCTGATAGGGATTCTGCCAGTATTAGACCATGGTGCTGATAGGGATTCTGCCAGTATTAGACCATGGTGCTGATAGGGAGTTCTGCCAGTATCATGTAGGATAAAGGCCCTAAAAAGGCCTACGTGATATGCATAAATTTAAGAATTTTGCAAAACTATCAGAAATTCTTATGATAGTAGTCACGTATGTTCTTATGCATGAGACTTTGTTCTTTTCAAGAATTGCATGTTTGGTACTTGACAACACTAAATGCTGATTATGAAAGTTTTCAGGACGTTATTTTTTTCTTGTAATGTTTGAACTTGAGCAAGTCTTTGGGCTATGGACTTGCTCATACGCTGATATGAACTTGAAGTTCGAAACATCAGTCATTTTCACTCCCCTTGTCATACCTGTATATTTAATTAGGTCATAAACACAAAATACGCACGTGTAAGAAAGAGAAAAGTTGTCAGCCATCTGAACATGTCTGAAAATGTTCAGATCTGTATTTCAAAGTGTTCCGGAAATTGACCCTCATCCTACTTCCTTCTTTATGACCTGACTCTGTTTTCAGGTGATGGTGTTCGTCCACGCCCGTAATGAGACAGTGCGGACGGCCATGATGTTGCGGGACTACTCCAAGAACCGAGGTCACTCCCAGCTGTTCCTTGCTGACCAGGATCGCAGCTACGGCGAGGCTCAGAAGAATGTAAGTCTCAGAATATGTACTCTGGGGAAGTCCTTGTACAAGAACATTGTCACTGAACAACTGTTTAGAAGTGATCAATTGTACTGTTTCAAGACACAAGTATTTCTCCCATTCATCCTATTACATTAAGTAATACGTTACCACTGTTATACCGAGGCTGTTGTCTCCCACAACTGCTGCTATAGCGAAATCTACCACAGAGATCTCAGTTACCTCATACAGCACGTGCGTAGCCACCTAGCTGCCATGTGACACCCTTCACTCTTGTCTCCTTCGTCTGCGTAGCAAGACGTGTATTCCTCCTGCTGAAGCTTTCCTTGAATATTTGGTGATATTTATTATAGTTTATTCTCTAATAAACTGTGCTTTTATGGGGCGTTGCGGTAGCTACGCTTGGTTATAATTTTCCCGCCATTTTTTCTATATACTTGCGGGGTTCGCGTATGCACGTTGTGTTTTACGTTTCCCCTGTTCTTGTATGTTTTGGGGGTTAACATAACTTATTTCTTTAATAAAAGTTATATGTGTATGTTATATGTTCACATTGCTCGTTTATTTTCTTGTGAAAATGCTCGTTTGTGAATCATTGTGGTGCGTGCGTTGTAACCATGTTTTGTTCTTTGTTTATAGCAAACAATCAATGTCTGACATGGATATGTCCCCAGTCTCCACCCCCTCTACCCCTGCTCCTCGGAGTTGCGGGGTGTGCAGAAAGTTTTTGTCGTCCCGGGATCCCCACGATCGTTGCCTGCGGTGCAGGGTTCCTTGCGGGGACACCCGGTGCACCCTGTGCGAAGGTCTGGGGCCTGCGGAGTTTGAGCGGTACCGGCTGTACGTACAGTCCGTCTCCACCCCTGTGGTGGCCGGTTCGTCCGGTCGGGGTCCCCGTGTGGGGTCCCCGTGCGGGGTCCCCGTGCGGGTACCACCTCCTCGGCTGCGGCAGATCCCCTTGCGGCCCTCGGGCTGTCTGGGGATTCCGTCGCCGCATTGTTGTCGAAACTTGTGGACTCCAAGCTGGCGGCCTTATCGCAAGATAAGGGTCTTTCCCGGTACATGACCTTGCCTTTCCCGAGGCTGGTCCTTCCGCGGAAGCCCATGTGGAGCGTTTGGGGGTCCGTGCCCCACCAGTTGCCACGGTACCACAAGGTACCTTGCAACAGCTGGACACCCTCGCTCGACACTCCATGCTGGCAATGTCTCACGGAGACACATACCTGGCTGCAGCGGCCAGTCTGGTCGAAGGTTCTCCTACGGACCGAGACCAGCGCATTTACAACTGCTTGCTCGGTTTAAATGCTTCCCTGGAGTACGTTGCCGGGGCTTAGGCCTTTGTTTCCGGCACGTGCCATTTTCTTCGGCGCCAGTCGTATCTGGTTGCTTCAGGGTTGGACGCTGCCAATCAGGAGGTGCTCCTTTCGCAGCTTTGGTCTGCTCGGACCCTGTTTAATAACAAGATCCCTGGGGTTCTGAAGGAACAACAGGCCGCTGTGTCTGCCGAGGCCTCTCGGCACACACTGGATCTTGTGGGGTCCTTGCATAGGCGCCTGGGTGCCGCTCCGAAGCGGAGCGCGCCCCAGGATGCTGCGTCCGGCAGGCCTAAGGGGTCGGGTTCTTCTTCCTCCGGGAAGAAGCCCCGCTCTGAGGGCTCCGGTAAGGGTTCTCAGCAGCCCTTTCGCGGGAAGAAGGGGAACTGGGGGAAGCCCAAGTCGTCTAAGGACGGCAAGGGCCCCTCCAGGTGACTCTCATTGGAGGGGTTCGTATGCCGACAGCACCAACTTCGGTTGGCCCGTAGGCGAACCCGAGTCACTTGGCCCTGGACAGTTGCGCCTGCCGCAGGCCCCCCTCTCCTTCCCCAGTGGGAGCCAGACTCCAGACTTACTGGGTGAATTGGGAACAAGTGTTCGACGACCCGTGGGTGGTCAACACGATTCGGTACGGCTTTCGGCTCGATCTCAAAGCGAATCCGCCGCTCACCGTTGCCCCGTCGGCAGGTTTCTATTCGGAAACCGATCTTCCCTTCCTCGCCGATGCCATCGGCAGGTTGGTGGAGAAGAGGGCAGTTCGGGAGTTAGCTCTACCAGAAATAACACCGGGGTTTTACTCCAGGATATTTCTCGTTCCCAAGAAGGACAGTGCCGAACTCAGAATGATTCACAACTTGAAATCGTTCAACGAGTTCTACCTGCGCCAGCCGCCCAAGTTCAGAATGTTGAGCTTGACGGACCTGAAAGCACTGATCATGCCGGCCGACTGGCTCACTTCGATCGACCTGAAGGATGCTTATCTGCATGTTCCGATTCACCCGGATCATCACAAGTATCTCAGGTTTGTCTTTCAAGGCAGGCACTACGAGTGGGTTGTACTCCCATTCGGTCTTTCATCCGCTCCCTGGCTGTTCACCCGGTTAACCACCCCCATAGTGGGGTTCCTCCACCGGAGGGGTGTCCGGTACTTCGCGTACCTGGACGACCCGCTAGTTGCAAATCGAATGACGGACACCCTGTCAAGCCATCTCGTTTTCGCACGTCGGCTCTTGGAGCAATTGGGGTGGATTGTCTATCTCCCCAAGGGCGAGTTAACCCCTTCTCAGAACTTGCAGTTCATCGGAGGTCGGTTCAACACGGTGTCCAATCGCCTCTTTGTCCCCCCAGACCGGTGGCACAAGATTCAGGCGATGATTGCCAAAGTCTTAGCGGTGCAACAGACTGTTCACTTTTGGGAACAGCTGTTAGGGCTACTTGTATCAGCCCAGGACTGCACCGAACGGGGTCGTCTCCAACTCCGCCCGCTGCAACGGTTTTTAATCCAGTTGTTAGCAACGGAGGTGAACAGTGCGACCGTCGCCCTCCCGGATCGGCTCCGACCGCATCTGGAGTGGTGGACGGTCCCTTACAATGTCTTATCAGGAGTCTCTATGCGGCCCTACCGGGCCACGTTGAACCTGTGTACAGACGCCTCTCTAGTGGGCTGGGGCGCCCGTCTAGAGGGGGAGGTGAGCTCGGGGCTGTGGTGCGTAGACGAACTAGGTCTTCACATCAATTGTCTCGAGTTCAAGGCAGTGATCAACGCAGTCAATCACTGGAAGCATCGTCTCGTCGACGCCCGGCTCATGCTGGCGACCGACAACACGACGGTAGTGTCCTATGTGAACAAACTGGGGGGAACCCACAGTCACTCGCTACTCGATCTCACGTTCGAGTTTTACGCTCTGGTGGACAGTGCCTCATGCCAGATACGCGCCCGTCACATCCCAGGTGTGCGGAACGTACTGGCCGATGCTCTATCGAGGCCTCGGGATCCGAGCCCCACAGAGTGGATGCTGAACCCAGTGGTGTTTCAGTGGCTGTGCGAACGTTTGGGTCGTCCGATGGTCGACCTGTTCGCAACGCGGTTCAACAATCAACTCCCGTTGTTTGTATCACCAGTCCCGGACCCGAGGGCCATCGATCACAATGCTCTCGCGTTAGACTGGACGGGCTTGGACGCTTATGCTTACCCGCCAACAGCATTGATACCACACATTCTAAGCCGGCTCCGAGGAGTTCGCTGTCGAATGTTACTGATTGCGCCCATGTGGCCGAACAGATCGTGGTACCCCGACTTGCTGACCCAGGTCACGCAGTCGCCACTTCCACTGCCTGTGAGACCGGATCTCTTGATCCACCCTCACACCCGTCCGCTTCATCCAAACGCAGGGCAGTTCAATCTGCACGCGTGGATGTTGTCACCGAGCGCCTGAGGAGTAAAGGTTTTTCTCGCCGGGCGTCTCGGGCATACGTTAGTATGCATCGTGATTCTACCCAGAAGGTGTATAATGCACGTTGGGTTATTTTCACGAAGTGGTGTTGTAAACATCACATTCATTCGCCAGATAAGGTATCTGTGCAGGATATTGCTCGTTTCATGTCTCACTTGCGAGAGACCCGGAAACTCTCCGGGGGTTCCATTGCCAACTATGTCTCGTCCGTTGCTACGGTACGGGACGTTGCTATGGGTACCAGTCTCTCCAAAGAGCCGGTGATACGGGGTATTATCAAGGGTTTCGAACAGCACGATCTTAAGAAGGGCCGCCTTCGGGCACCGGCCTGGGATCTTTCCCTAGTGTTGCAATCACTTACGGAAGCTCCCTATGAACCCTTGCATAGTGCTTCGTTCCGGCATGTGACTTGGAAAACAGCATTTCTCCTCTCCTTTGCCACGGCGGCACGTGTATCCGAAATTCATGCACTCGATGTCGCCAAGGTACGATTCGATAGGGGTGACAAAGGAGCGGTCCGCCTGGGCCTGCTCATGGGCTTCGTCGCCAAGAATCAGAGAATCGGGCAAACGGAGAGAGAATTCACTGTAAGATCACTCAAAGAAATCTTACATCCTGCTGATACTGAGGACAGAGCGCTGTGTCCGGTTAGGGCCCTTAAGTCTTAAGGCTTCAAATGAACTTAGACAAGAGCCGTCTGTTCATATCGTGTAACCCCACGTTTGACATAACTCGCAACTCGATTGCGTTGTGGCTTCGTTCTGTCATCAATCTGGCGTACCGGTCTCGGGGGTTACCGGTAGCGGGGTCAAACCTGCACGAGATCAGGGCGCTAGCGGCAACATTTGCCCTACACTCGAATATCTCTGTTCGCAGAATATTACGAGGTTGTTACTGGCGTTCTGACTCGGTTTTTGCCAATAATTACCTCAAACAGGTCGCTGATGCCGTCGTGGAGAGTGTGCACCGTCTTGGCCCACGGATCGCGGCGCAAGCGGGCACCTAAGGGGTGTGCCCAGCGCAATTCCGACCTCCTCAGGCGTCAGACCTGGCACGGTGGTCAATCTGGGTCGACTCCAATGTTCCCACTGCCGTGGGTACAGTAGTTGGGGTCCCGCAAACCAGCGCACTCACACCACAGGTGAGGGCGGCTTTTTGTGTGCTTTGTCCTTATTTGTATTTTGACAATTATGTATTTAATTGTCTGTCGTGTATCCCAACCTTGTGATGCATGCTTACAAATACTGGAATTAGGTCACGCGCCTAATGCATACTTTAAGTAGGCTTGCTCTGGGATATACGGTCTGAATGAAATTAATTTCCCTCTTTTCGACTGTTTAACCTGATCTAAGATTAAGCTCACGCGGATACAGTGTTCTCATCCGCTGCGGCGATGAAATACCTATCCAGTGGGGCCGTTTGGAGTCACCAATCGTTTTGGCAATGACGATTGAGCCTTACGGTATGCGCTTGACAGTGCTTTGGTATTCCTATAGGGTAACGCCTAGCTAGGTGCATGCGCATCGAGTGCTTCCGCCTTGGTGTTTACTTCCGCTGGTCGGAAGGAACGCTAGCAGTCAGGATTCGGGTTGTAGGTGCTACCCACCGCCTACTGTGGTAGTCAGCCTCGGTATAACAGTGGTAACGTATTACTTAATGTAATTTGTAGAATTTTCCTATTCGGAATATTCTATAAGTAATACGTTACCACTGGGCTGCTGCCCGCCCGTCCGTCCCCCGAGCACTTGCTCTCGCAGGAGACAAGAGTGAAGGGTGTCACATGGCAGCTAGGTGGCTACGCACGTGCTGCATGAGGTAATTGAGATCTCTGTGGTAGATTTCGCTATAGCAGCAGTTGTGGGAGACAACAGCCTCGGTATAACAGTGGTAACGTATTACTTATAGAATATTCCGAATATAATAACGGTAACGCTCGTTTTCAGGGCATTATCATTTGCAGAAGCCCTCGGTCTTTTCAACTGCCCTCCTTCGTCGGGCAGTTAATGGAAAACCTCCAGCTTCTGCAAATGATAATGCCCAGAAAAATAGCGTTACCCTTTTATTAACCTGTCCTGATGTTGTACCACACTAACCCCTCCCTGATGTTCTACCACTCTAACCCCTCCCCTTCTGGAACACTAACCCCATCCTGATGTTCTGCCACACTAACCTCTCCCTGATGTTCTACTATACTAACCGCTCCCTGGTGTTCTGCCACACTAACACCTCCCTGGTATTATACCACACTAACCCCCCCTGGTGTTCTCTGCCACACTAACCCCTCCCTGGTGTTCTGCCACACTAACCCCTCCCTGGTGTTCTACCACACTAACCTCTCCCTCATGTTCTCTGCCACACTACCCCTTCCCTGGTGTTCTGCCACACTAACCCCTCCCTGGTGTTATACCACACTATCCCCCTCCTGATTTTGTACCCCTCCCCTTCTGGAACACTAACCCCTCCCTGGTGTTCTGCCACACTAACCCCTCCCTCGTGTTCTGACACACTGACCCCTCCCTGGTGTTCTGCCACACTAACCCCTCCCTGATGTTCTGCCACACTTACCCCTCCCTGGTGTTCTGACACACTAACCCCTCCCTGGTGTTCTACCACACTAACCCCTCCCTGATGTTCTGCCACACTAACCCCTCCCTGGTGTTATATCACACTTACCCCTCCCTGGTGTTCTGACACACTAACCCCTCCCTGATGTTCTGCCACACTAACCCCTCCCTGGTGTTCTACCACACTTACCCCTCCCTGGTGTTCTGACACACTAACCCCTCCCTGATGTTCTACCACACTAACCCCTCCCTGATGTTCTGCCACACTAACCCCTCCCTGGTGTTCTACCACACTTACCCCTCCCTGGTGTTCTGACACACTAACCCCTCCCTGATGTTCTACCACACTAACCCCTCCCTGATGTTCTGCCACAGTTGCTGAGGTCCAGGAACAAGCAGCTGAAGGACTTGTTCCCGGACGGCTTCAGCATGCATCATGCCGGGATGCTGCGCCAGGACCGGAACCTGGTCGAGCGGTACTTCAGTGATGGCCACATCAAGGTGTTGGTGTGTACGGCCACCCTGGCGTGGGGGGTCAATCTGCCCGCTCACGCTGTCATCATCAAGGTGGGTGACTGTTCGGCCATGATACAGCAGATGATGATAACACCGCAGATTTGTTTACCCCGGTATATTTTTTATGATTTTTCAAACCTGAGACTACTTTTTTAGTCAGTGACCCGTCCCTGTGTGTCAGGTAGGGAGAATTTACGTTTCAAGGTTTTACATTTGTGATGAAATAATTTAGTTTTCCTGTAGAGAACTACACAAAATGTATATAATAAATAGGATATTCCATGTGTCTCGTGAAATAGCATGTTTCTCTCATCTCGTGACGGAGGAAAAGGAGTTACATTAACCAGTGGCTACGCCACTCAGGAAAATATCTCCTTTCCCCCCAGTCACTTGATAAGAGAAACGTGATATTTCACTTGACACATGAAATATCCTTTAGTTATCATACTGTGGCTGTCTGTTGTGTGGTAGAGGATAGGCAGCTCCTTTCTTTTTTCCTCCCATTAGATTGCAAATCAAGAAACAAACATGGTAATCTAGGAGAATGTTGATGTAAATTTTGACTTTTTGTCTTAATCTTGAAATTTTGTGTGTCTGATATTTCTCTTCTGTATCTGTTGAATGTTTGATATTCAGGGCACACAACTGTACGATGCGAAGCGAGGCTCCTTTGTAGACTTGGGAATCCTGGACGTGATGCAGATCTTCGGTCGCGCTGGTCGACCCCAGTTTGACAAGTTCGGTCATGGCACAATCATCACAACCCATGACAAGCTGAGCCACTATCTGTCCCTGATGACCAGACAGAACCCCATCGAGAGCCAGTTCATCAACAGTCTTACAGACAATCTCAATGCTGAGGTAGGGTTTTTACTAAAGTACTCATGCAAATGAAAAAAAACCTGTTTTGCTGGCTTTAATAATCGACACAAAGCATTACGTAGATGTAAATGTGAAATAAGAAAACAACTGGAAAAGTACTAGTCTGGATTTGCTAGTTTTACCTCAGTGCTCAGTACAAAATGTACTTTACAGGAGGTAATTTGTAGGCACTTTCAACATTCAAAAATAAAAATGAGTCCAAATTGACATGGCAGAAACAGGCTAAAGGCATTATGCAAATAAGCCTGGAAAAAAAGTTATCGAAACAACAATAAAAATAACAGCTATGTTTATGTACATAATAATAATGACATGTAAGTTGTTGTTTGAGAAGGGAATATGTTAGTTTTACGTTCTGATATTTTGACGATGATTCACTATCCCACAATGCCAATCACAAATCACTAACCACTGACAAATTACATGCACGTGGGTTTCAAGCACCTGTTTTCACCTGTCGTAAAGGTGTCATAGGTCATGGACATTCACCTTGATCTACTAACACCTGGTTATGCTCAGTTTCACAATAGACTGTTTTGTTTATATTTTTACACACTTTTACCTGTAAAAAGACATAAAAACCTTTGATACGCTGTATTTGTGCCAAGGCCCAATTAGTACTAATTGAGTTGTTTGAGTATTTATATATTTTGTATATTAACTGCATTTATTTAAAATCTGAGATCGAAAAAACAATTTTTTTTCATTTCCGTGAGTACTTTAGAGTTCATTTACCTCCGATCCATGGACTCATGTAGATTCTGGAGATTCATACCCTCAATCACTGGTTTGCCTTCCCCTGAAATATCTACAAGCTACTGAGAGACAGTTGGTTAATTTCTTACTGTCAAAAAACAACATTCACCCTTTCAATTCTGTTCATACTATAAATCATGAAATTAATGCTAAAAATGGGAATGTCCCTTGCTGACATTTCTCTGACTTTATTTCAGGTTGCGCTGGGCACGGTGACCAACATGGAGGAGGCAGTCAAGTGGCTGAGCTACACGTACCTGTACGTCCGGATGAGGATCAACCCCCTGGCTTACGGCATCCCGTACGGCGTCGTCCAGGTACTTGCTGACTTAGTGCTGAGTTTAGACTGCCAACACTACAGCTCACTCGTTTACAGACATATGCAACCATGGTTGCAGGTTTACTGTAAGCATGTTTCTATTATTTTCCTGAGTTGATTTGTTAGCTCACCTGAACAAAACATCTTGGACCATAAAGGCTGTGTCACTGACTCTTACAGTGCTCATTTATTCAACATGGATGCCATGGTGGCCATTTTGAAGATGTGTTGGTAATGTTATTTGGACTACGCTTTCAACATGACATCTGCCACTTCATTGGGATTCCACCATTCCAGGTTAGACAAGGCTGGGAGTCTGTGTGGGGAACCAGAAATAATGTCATGACATCTGCTCACAGAAGTCTTTTCCAATTAAAGTCAGGCAGGCATGGCAGGCATTCAAAAAAGGCTACCCAGTGAGCCACCTTTCACTGATGTATCAGTGTCTGGTTTGATTCACTGTGAGTTGGTGGGTTGTGTAAATACTTATCTTCTGGGGTTGGGACAAGTCCAGATTTACTCCCCAGGTCCCCAGGTCCCTGACCCCCTATTACCCGACCCTACCGGGGTACCCACTGCAGGTCTCAAGAGCCGGGAACAAAATGTCTGATTGGGAAATGTTTTACCGCAGCCCTGGCCAAAACTGTTTAGATACATGTATCAAACGATCGGATCATACATACACTGAAGTTGACTGAAGCTTTATCTTTACTCACACATATACAAGTCAAAAGGAATGTGTGCATCGTCAGAAAGAAATGCAAACATTAGCGACTTGTAGTGTAACCACTGAGCTGTAGTGAGTTTTTGTCATGAAACAATATATCACGTGACTAACCACAGTTCCGGGGAGTCCTGTGGGTACGAGGGTCCTACTCAGGACCCACCCAACCCGAGTACCCGAGTTACCAGTCCCAGGCCTATTATCTACATTTTAAACATTAATTGTTCAAAAACAAAATGTTTCATTCTTCGTTTTGCCATCTAATGTTACCATGGTTACAAACATCAAAAAAGACCAGGAGAGCTACAGTGCCTCTTTGTTTTTATGTCTAGATGTGTTTGGTTTTGTTACACTATATTCTTCATGTCGATGTTGTGCTGCATTCGCAGGAGGCAGTCTGATAATGCCACCTGTTGACTAAAGCATGGTCACTTGTAAAGGGGGACAACTCTGCAATGCTCAGCTTCACTGCATGATTAAGTTCAGTAGGATGCCCCAATAGACTTCTGAAGAGTGATGTATCCAACTGTGGCACAAGCCGTACACTCCATGCACCCTGGGGACAACAATGACGATACAACCTCAACAGTTCAGTAGAGATAGTCTTGAGTTCTAATTCAGTGACTGACAAAATTTAAGGGTTTCCTGTAGGAGTTTCCCAATACAAACATTTCTGTAAAACATTTGGCACGATGAAATAAGTGGGACAGTTCTCTATAGTGAAGAAAAATGAATGTGACTTTGACCTTTACAAGCTTTTAAAAGGTTACTTCAGGGAGTGAAAAAATATCTCAAACTGTGATTATTGTAAGAAGATGTTACAGGATCATTACACTGGTGTATTTTAATATCATGAGGCTCACATAATGAAAATTGTATTCCTATTAATATATGTGACCAACCATGAGGTATGGGACCTTTGACTTGTCATTATGTTTTCAAACTACAGCGTTTCATAAATGACAAAAATACAATTCACAAGCTTCAATTCATATTTTTACAGAGATACATGACATCACGCATATCGATCTTCACTGAAGTAAGTTGACGTCAAACATCTAAATGACGTCATAGCACAATGGTATCCTTGGACCCATGAGGTTCCTGTCCTCCAGGTGGTCCACACGTGATGTTTGCAATACAGGATTACTATGTCATTAATGTGTTTGTCTTCTCCAGGACGATCCGAGCTTGGAGGTCCACCGGTGTGACCTCATCACGGAAGCTGGCCGCAAGTTGGACAAAGCCATGATGGTCAGATTCGACGAGAGGACCTCCTACTTCTCCTCCACGGACCTCGGCCGCATTGCCAGCCACTTCTACATTAAGTACGACACCATGGAGGTGAGATATACCCGGACAGTGTGTGAAACTATAGTGAGAGCGGGCGGTGTCATTTTGGGGGGGTTCTTCCAACTAGTGTGTTACCAAATAAACAGTTGTGTAACTTAGTAAACAATTGTGTACGATCAACATGGGAAAGGGCCTACCTACACAAATGTACTCCTTGATGACTAAAATACTGGAATACAGTATTTGACTACCGTTGGACCTGGAATATTTAAGGATTTAAAAAAAAAAATTAAATGGAAATAGAAACAAAATGTGAGGCCAACTTTATTATGATGCGGGCGGTGCCTGAGAACCAAGACTAATGGTTTGCCTGGCCCAGACTGTGTTGTCAGATCACCATCATGGAGCCTGATATTGTAGACTGCGACACAAGGAAAACATTCGTCATTGTCTCATGGAGCTGTTTCTCCTCACTGTCACATCGTATTCTGTTTTCAGACAATCAACGAGTTCTTCAAGCCCCATATGGCGGAACCGGACGTGTTTAATGTCTTGGCCAAGTCGCAGGAGTTCGAACAAATCAAGGTCAGTACTCAATAAGGTCTTTTCTGGTGCAAGTTTCAAATGTACTCTAACATTTAACAGTGAAGTTTATTGTCATGTCCATTCTTCAACACACAACTTGGTATTTCCTTTTTCAAATAACAAAAAGTGTTAATCACTTAAATATTTCACATTTAGAAAGTTTTGTTATTATCTATTTGGTTTACTTATTGACAAAACCAAAATTCCTTCTGGTCTAACTTGTCCTTGACAGAACCTAGGTCACATGATCTGTACAGTAAGGGAAGTAACATTTGGCATGTAATTTAACTCCTTTAATTTATTTTAAATTGACCTTAGAGTGGCAGGTCCGTGATGATGAGATGGACTGTTTGTGTCATTGATGGAATGTTTGTGTCATTGATGGAATGTTTGTGTCATTGATGGAATGTTTGTGTCATTGATGGGATGTTTGTGTCATTGATGGACTGTTTGTGTCATTGATGGACTGTTTATGTCATTGATGGACTGTTTGTGTCATTGATGGACTGTTTGTGTCATTGATGGACTGTTTGTGTCATTGATGGACTGTTTGTGTTATTGATGGGATGTTTGTGTGGCAGGTCCGTGAGGACGAGATGGACGAGCTAGACAACCTGATGTTCGATGCGTGCGAGATGCCCGTGGCAGGGGGAAAGGAAAACCCAAACGGGAAAGTGAACATCTTGCTGCAGGCGTACGTCTCGCGGCACGGACTCGAGTCCTTCTCCCTCATCTCTGACATGTCCTACGTAGCTCAGGTAGGTTATCAGGCATCTGGTGGGTCGTCAGGTGGGTTATCAGGCATCTGGTGGGTCGTCAGGCATCTGGTGGGTTATCAGGCATCTGGTGGATTATCAGGCATCAGGTGGGTTATCGGGCATCAGGTGGGTCATCAGGCATCAGGTGGGTTGTCAGGTGGGCTATCAGGCATCAGGTAGGTTATCAGGCATCAGGTGGGTTGTCAGGTTTGGCTATCAGGCATCAGGTGGGCTATCAGGCATCAGGTGGGTTGTCAGGTGGGCTATCAGGCATCAGGTAGGTTATCAGGCATCAGGTGGGTCATCAGGCATCCGATGGGACGTCAGATGGGTTATCAGGCATCAGGTGGGTTATCAGGCATCAGGTGGGTCATCAGGCATCAGGTGGGTCATCAGGCATCAGGTGGGTTATCAGGCATCAGGTGGGTTATCAGGCATCAGATGGGTTATCAGGCATCAGGTGGGTTATCAGGCACCAGGTAGGTCATCAGGCATCAGGTGGGTTTTCATGCATCAGGTGGGTCGTCGGGTGGGTTATCAGGCATCAGGTGGGTTGTCAGGTGGGCTATCAGGCATCAGGTGGGTTGTCAGTAGGGCTATCAGGCACCAGGTGGGTCATCAGGCATCAGGTGGGTTATCAGGCATCAGGTGGGTTATCAGGCATCAGGTGGGTTATCGGGCACCAGGTAGGTCATCAGGCATCAGGTAGGTTATCATACAGTATACACTTCCAGTAATAGCGATAGGTTACTTTGAAATAATTCCTAGATCTTATTGTTTTGGTAATGAATTTCATGTATTATTCTCATGTAAATATATGAAAGAGCTAAGAATGAATTATGTAGAAATGTTTTACTTTAGTAAACCAAATCTTATTAAGTTCATGAAATTAAGTGAAGTTATTATTAAATTCATGTCGGAGTACCGATATTAGTACCTTACAAGAGCTTCCAAATATTGCTAAAAAATCTTCTAAATGTGCTGAACATTCAAGTCCTCCGTAAATGCTGTCTAAATATATATTGTATCAGCCTAAGTCTGAACTAGTGAAGACTGTGATTCTCCACAGAACGCCTCCAGGATCATGCGCGCCCTGTTTGAGATGGCGCTAAAGAAGGGTTGGCCAATAATGGCAAGTCGGCTGTTGTCGCTGAGCAAGGTGGTGGACAAGAGGTTGTGGGCTCACGAACACCCACTGCGGCAGTTCCCCATCCTCTCGCAGGAGATCCTCAACAAGATCGAGGCCAGGAACCTCTACATAGACCGACTGAAAGACATGGACGCCAAGGAGATCGGTAGGTCTGTAAGGGCGGATCTAGCATTTTGAGGGGTCCAAAATATCAAAGTCCCCACTCAGTCAATTTTACTACCTAAACCATCCATTTGGTTTTCAAAAGGGGGATGGGGTTGAACCCCTTGGACCCCCTCTGGAACCGCCTATGGTCTGTCACTAAGCTATTTGAGGATAATCGACTGTTGAACTTTGCTGAAGCAGATGATGAGCTGTATCACTCTATAAATGTCTTTGTGAGGGTCAGAGGTGTTTTCGTTATGTAGGTCACATCGTCCACCACATCAGGATGGGCGCCATCATCAAGAGGTGCGTCAACCAGATCCCTGCACTCATCCTGGACGCCAGCATCCAGCCCATCACACGCACTGTTCTCCGAGTGAGGCTCACCATCACTGCCGACTTCAGCTGGGATGATAAGGTGAGAGACAAACCAACTGAGAATACAGCTGTATCGTGGCCCTGGCACTTTCAGAAATCTGCGTTTGGCCAAACTGTCCCGACAAATCTGCACACACATCTTCGTCCTTGAAGTTTACCATTTCAGTGAATGGTTGAAGGCGTGTCAGTGTACCTCGACAGCATGGATTATTGCTCATAATATCAATCACTGGATTGTCTAGTCCAGACTTGATTATTTAAAGGCTGCCATCATTTAGCCGGAATATTGCCAAGTGCAGCAATAAACGACAACCAAACAAGGCAGGAAGTACACAGCTGTCCACAGTTATTTCATCCAAATCTTAATTGAACCTTGCATGTGTGACTGTTATTGCCATGACTATTGACATCGTCATGATGCTGTGTTGCTATGACAACAGGTTCATGGCAGTGCGACAGAGCCGTTCTGGGTGTGGGTGGAGGACCCAGACAACAACCACATCTACCACTCAGACTATTTCCTGCTCCACAAGAAACATGTAGGTGGTGTGTTGCATTGTGGGTTCATTAGTCTCTCACAGCTCTCCTTGTTTAATGGGTATAAAGCTGTGTTATAGAGGAAATATGAGTAAAGATGACATTAGAAGCAGGATGGGGGCTGCAGTCAATGTGTGACAATCATTGTTTTTTACCAAGTCAAATCAAGTAAAATATGAAATATGAATAAAGATTTATTTAGATGAGGGCTGGGGTCTGCAGTCAATGTATGACAATCATTGTTTTTTACAAAGTCAAATCAAGTAAAAGTGAAGTTATCTAGTGTCTTTGTAATAGTTTCACAAAGTGAACAGGTGACTAACATGTCACCCGATGTATATGTACCTCCAGGTGGTGAAGGACGAGCCCCAGAGCTTGGTGTTCACCATCCCCATCTTCGAGCCGCTGCCCACCCAGTACTATGTGAAGGCCGTGTCGGACCGGTGGCTGGGGTCGGAGGCCGTCTTTCCAATCTCCTTCCAACATCTCATCCTGCCGGAGAGACATCCCCCTCACACAGGTAGCAGACATCACTGATAGTACTCCCCTCAAACAGGTAGCAGACGTCACTGATAGTACTCCCCACACACAGGTAGTAGATGTCACTGATGGTACTCCCCACACACAGGTAGCAGACGTCACTGAGAGTACTCCCCACACACAGATAGCAGACGTCACTGATAGTACTCCCCACATACACAGATAGCAGACATCACTGACAGTACTCCCCCACACATACAGGTAGCAGACATCACTGATAGTACTCCCCACACATACAGGTAGCAGACGTCACTGATAGTACATGTACTCACAACACACACAGGTAGCAGACGTCACTGATGGTACTCCCCACACACACAGGTAGCAGACATCACTGACAGTACACCCCACACACACAGGTAGCAGACATCACCGACAGTACTCCCCCACACACAGGTAGCAGACATCACTGATAGTACTCCCCACACATACAGGTAGCAGACGTCACTGATAGTACTCCCCACACACACAGGTAGCAGACGTCACTGACAGTACTCCCCACACATACAGGTAGCAGACGTCACTGACAGTACTCCCCACACATACAGGTAGCAGACATCACTGACAGTACTCCCCACACACACAGGTAGCAGACGTCACTGATAGTACTCCCCACACACACAGGTAGCAGACGTCACTGATAGTACTCCCCACACACACAGGTAGCAGACGTCACTGATAGTACTCCCCACACACACAGGTAGCAGACGTCACTGATAGTACTCCCCACACACACAGGTAGCAGACGTCACTGATAGTACTTCCCACACACACAGGTAGCAGACGTCACTGGTAGTACTCCCCACACACACAGGTAGCAGACGTCACTGGTAGTACTCCCCACACACCAATAGACATCTCTGATTGTACTCACTGACTCTTTTACCAGCTTGTGTAGCTAGTAGTGCAAATATATTTTATGTACCTTTTCAGTTATGTACCTGGTCTGTGTTTTTTTCCAGAGCTTCTTGACCTGCAGCCATTGCCAATATCTGCCCTGAAGAACCCTCAGTACGAGGCGCTGTATCGCTTCACCCACTTCAACCCCATTCAGACCCAGATCTTCCACACCCTGTACCACAGTGATTGCAATGTGCTGCTTGGTGCGCCCACCGGGTCCGGCAAGACGGTCGCCGCCGAGATGGCAATATTTAGGATATTCAACCAGTACCCCAAACACAAGGTGGGTATCTGTGCCATGGACATTTTTAACAATCTCCCTAAACAGAGTTATTTAGTTCCAAGCTAATGATACTTTCATGATCAAAGATTATGGTAAACGTTACCGGCTTGTCTACATCTGGATCAGCGGGGTCCAGCAGACAGATGACTGACATTTGTTCTTGGTAAGACACGGTTTGTCTACTTGTGGGGTATATTCTCTACAATAAGTTCTACACAGACCACGCAGCAGAACCGCTCATCACTTGCATCTGGCTGACATAAAGCCGACTTTATGGTAGAGGAAATCAAGTTTTCAGCCAATATTTGCTACAGTTGAAGAATGCACCATTGTGGCCTTAGTCTGGTTGAGGTGGTCTTACATGTGTCACTCCTCTGTGACTCAACAGAGCTGTGTGTTTATTGTTTTATAACTGACTGGAAGATATATATATATATATATTGTCAGGCAGTGTACATCGCGCCGCTGAAGGCGTTGGTCCGAGAGAGGATGGAGGACTGGAAGGTCCGGATAGAACAGAAGCTGGGGAAGAAGTAAGTCAGAGACACACACTTGCTGTTTCTGTCTGTCTGTCTGTCTGTCTGTGTGTCTGTGTGTATCTCTGTGTCAATCTGTGTCTCTGTTTGTCTGTGTGTCTGTGTTTGGACAACAGTTTTGTCTCTTCTGCATCAATGTGTGTTATGGAGGATTTGTCCCAACTATTGAACCATGTACACAACAATCTCAGTAACTGATGATTCTAACACTTTAGACACTGCACAGTCTACATGTCTGTATTTGGATCTTCTAGAGTGGTGGAACTGACAGGGGACGTCACTCCAGACATGCGAGCTGTTGCCAACGCTGACCTGATAGTGACAACTCCTGAGAAGTGGGATGGTGTCAGTCGGTCGTGGCAGACTCGTAGCTACGTCAAGTCTGTAGCCCTGCTGGTCATAGACGAAATCCACCTGCTGGGTGAGTCCGTGTTCTCTGTCTGCCTGAGTTTCAAAGTCCATGGTTAGCTGACAGCAGCATCACAATTCACATAAACAGTCGTTGCAAGTTGATGAATACTTCACCACTCTCCGAACTTAGGGGAAGTGTTGGAACTGCTGGGTTTAATTTCCCACAGAGTCACAATGTGTGAAGCCGTTCCCTATTGCTGTCATCAAAACATTCTCAATCATGATTATGAGACTCTTGTACTATATAGATGCAATATTTTTTAACATGTTTATAATGATCTATTGGCTCACTTACTCATGAACGAACGAAGGAAGGAACGAACGAACAAATGAATGAGAATATACTGTCACTATCTCCAGATTTGTAAGTCTTGCAAACATTTGACTGCAGGTGATGATCGAGGTCCTGTTCTGGAGGTCATTGTTTCCCGAACAAACTTTATCTCCAGCACCACCATGACCAAGGTCAGGGTCGTTGGGCTCTCCACGGCTCTGGCCAATGCTCGTGACCTCGCTGACTGGTTAGCCATTAGACAGGTAGGACATCAGCAGACATGACGTTTTCAACTATTGGGTCAGCTTCAGATTTTCTTTGCCAAAATATAAATATGCAGGGAGATGAAGGGAAAAAAACTAATTCTATATACTGTATATATGTACAGGTGTATTAAGTTTCTCTTGGGAAATTAGGGATTCCAGCTGGCATTGGTCCCTTGCAACCTATTCTGGTCATAACAGGCAACTTCATGGAGCTGGTGGTGACTTGGTTCATGGATCGTACCCCGACAGTGGGGACTGTTGCTCACAATATGAATCACTTGATTTTCTGGTCCAGATTATTTACTGGCCGCCTCATACAGCTGGAATAGTGCTGAGTGTGGTATTAAACAACAAAGACACACACTCTTGGGAAATTATGTTTTCCTGGAGTGTTCAGAAAATGTATTAGATTCAATTCTTTATTCCTTTACTTAAGAAACCTCTGGCCTTGAGTACTGAAAATGACAAATGATATGTTTCAGATGGGTCTGTTCAACTTCCGTCCATCTGTCCGCCCCGTCCCGCTGGAGGTTCACATCAATGGTTTCCCAGGGCAACACTACTGTCCCCGCATGGCAACCATGAACAAACCCACATTCCAGGGTGAGGGCAACTTGGCTTGTACAGAGCATGATTGGGGTGATCCATACTGCTGCATGATGAGGATGATGATGATGATGATGAAGATGATGATGATGATGATGATTTAGGAAATAGTGGTGTGATGGATGATGTCCAAGATGGTGATGATGATGAACAAAATTACATTGGGGATAATATTGACATGGATCGTGATGATGATAGTAGTTAGTGCAATGAAATAATCGATTTGGAAGGGAATGAAGGACAGTGCATGAGGATGGATTTTTTTCATATCCATTCTGATTTCCTTCCAGCTGTGAAGACCCATTCCCCAGAGAAGCCAGTATTGGTGTTTGTGTCGTCCCGGAGACAGACGCGGCTCACTGCCCTGGACCTCATCGCTTTCCTTGCCGCCGAGGATAACCCCAAGCAGTGGCTGCACATGGCCGAAATGGAGGTGGGTGCTTTTGAGTTACTGCCTTTAATTTGGTCTGAGTTTATGAATATATATATAACATAGCTGCAGCATAAATGGCAAAGAACAATGAAGGACGAAGATTTTTCTATCATGACTTCATTTCTGGAAATTTTAATATGCACTTGCAACATGATGATGTCATATTTTGGATGACATTATTTTTGAGAAGGAAGCGTCCAGTAAGTTGTTCCCAATGGATATGGCTTGGCTATGCAGATAAAGGTAGTGGTCGAACATACGTATCCCAAAGGGGTACAGAGAATCAACGTGAGGATTGTGAGAATATGCAGGAAATACTGAACTTAAGCCATCTTTCGTAAGATGGACTGGGACGACATTTCTGAGGTCAGATTCTTTTCAGTGAGTCATCATTATTTAAATTTGGGTAAATATTTTCAAAGCATGTACATTTTATCAACTTCCTTAAAGAAACTGTACATAATTTTGATATTTCATATAAGAAAAAACGGCTTGTGGTCGTTGTTTATCGTACAATAAAACAACTCCCACTCATCACTTATGTCTGAAGTAATAGTAATAACATGTCCAGTCTACTAATAACAATTCTAAGACGCTCAGCTAAAAGATCAAGGTGCAGCTCTATCCTAGATAAAGTACATTTTTGAGTTATGTCATGATGGGTTTGACGCTGTTCACTTCCCCTGTGATCAAACATCACAGCCCTGGCAGCCATGATGGCCGTCCACTTCAGTTTCCACTTCAATCAATGAAATAGTTTCTTTAACTGAGAAACTTGTCGGATAATTAAATATCATTCCCAGGGAAGAAATATGGCAAGAAGATGTCAACCAGAATCTCCCATGGCGCGTGGTTTTCCCCAACATGTACAAACCACTGTGTCCATGCCACGGCTGCCACAAAGGTGTGGAGGTTGGTGTTGGTACCCTGGACACAGGAATGAGACTCCTTGAAGAGTTTCATAACCATCTGTTGTTATGTGTCGATTCCTAAATTGAAACAATATGTTAACCCAGAAATCTGTATGTAAAAGAACTTAGAGTGAAACCAACAAACAACCAACAAGTGGTATACAATCAACAAATGTATTACAAAATTAACTAAGTTTACAAATCAACACAAATTACTGCACAGCAATTACAATGGCAGTACAAAACAGAGAGGAATTACAATATTCAATGGCAATGCATAATATGATGGCAGTGGTCAGTATCAGATGCAAAAATACAGTGATGATAGCAAAAGTTGGTGATAATAATATATGTTCACCCAGCCACGACAGTGGTCAAGCTTCAGAGACTGGCCAAGGCAGTGATTCAGAGGTGATGAGTGATCCACACACGAAAGCTGGTTTTGATGTGAGAGAGATGCAAGAGGCATGCTCTTGTCTCCTTATGTACAACCTGCCTAGCTACATGAAATTTCTACACAGTGCCCTCACATCAAAGAATATTCCAAGCGATTCTATAACACACTATGACGAAGTGGTATCTTAACCAAACTTGGCACATAGATAGGTCTAGTGGTGAACTGGTGCCTTTTGATAGTTTGGAATTTGTAAAAAATATTTTTTTCAAGTTTCCATGGCAACGACTTTGACTTGGACTGAAAATGGCGGTAGTACTGGTTTCCAGAGGGCAAATGACTTGCACAGCCATGTCATATTGGTGGGGGATATGAGTATTTCATGCTTGTTTAACCGTGAACTAGGAGGGCTGTTGTTTTGTGTTTGTGCTGCCTCCAACCATGAGTTCAGACAGTGGAACAGCCCGTCAGTGAGCTCTGTTTGAGAATTTCAATTTACATTTATTGAAGAATTTCTTTTTATTTTCCCATATCACATAATGTCAGTGTTGAATTCAGCATGCTAGAAATGTGTGCCATGACGTGCCATGACATGGCATGACTAATTAACTGTAGCAATAGACTTTGTTTAGTGGTATCTAATAGTGTATTAATATTTAATAGGGAAGAACTATACTTTATTACACTACACACGGGGGTAGAGCAAACTATATTTCTTAGTCATACCATAATACAGGAAATTAAAGAATTGAAATACAATATACTTTGTCATCCTCTCTTAACATATTTTGCTTGGCCATGTTCCAAATAATAGATGAAAGTTTGGCACCCTGGTTTGAGCAAGGGTAAGACAATTTCCCGGAAGTGATGAGTACATGCATGCAGGTGAGCTTCTGTACCTGGGATACTCATTCAGAACTTACACAGGTCATTGACCTAAGTCTTCAGTAGGTGGACGTACTTACTGTAATCCTAGGCTCATGCTGATTGATCCAGTCGCCTGGCAACATATTGTATTGTATGGACAGTTGTTGGACACAAGGGTGAATGTGGGGTCATCTCTTGTTGGCGTACTGGTTTGATAGGAGGAATGGTTGGTTGGTGAGTGGACGGATGGTTGGTTGGTGAGTGGAGGAATGGTTGGTTGGTGAGTGGAGGAATGGTTGGTTGGTGAGTGGAGGAATGGTTGGTTGGTGAGTGGAAGGATGGTTGGTTGGTGAGTGGAGGAATGGTTGGTTGGTGAGTGGAGGAATGGTTGGTTGGTGAGTGGAGGGATGGTTGGTTGGTGAGTGAAGGGATGGTTGGTTGGTGAGTGGAGGGATGGTTGGTTGGTGAGTGGATGGTGAGTGGAGGGATGGTTGGTTGGTGAGTGGAGGGATGGTTGGTTGGTGAATGGGGATGGTTGGTTGGTGAGTGGAGGGATGGTTGGTTGGTGAGTGGAGGGATGGTTGGTTGGTGAGTGGATGGATGGTTGGTTGGTGAGTGGAGGGATGGTTGGTTGGTGAGTGGACGGATGGTTGGTTGGTGAGTCGAGGGATGGTTGGTGAATGGGGATGGTTGGTTGGTGAGTCGAGGGATGGTTGGTTGGTGAGTCGAGGGATGGTTGGTGAATGGGGATGGTTGGTTGGTGAGTGGAAGGATGGTTGGTTGGTGAGTCGAGGAATGGTTGGTTGGTGAGTGGAGGGATGGCTGGTTGGTGAGTGGAGGGATGGTTGGTTGGTGAGTCGAGGGATGGCTGGTGAATGGGGATGGTTGGTTGGTGAGTCGAGGGATGGTCGGTTGGTGAGTGGACGGATGGTTGGTTGGTGAGTGGACGGATGGTTGGTTGGTGAGTGGAGGGATGGTTGGTTGGTGAGTGGAGGGATGGTTGGTTGGTGAATGGGGATGGTTGGTTGGTGAGTCGAGGGATGGTTGGTTGGTGAGTGGATGGATGGTTGGTTGGTGAGTGGAAGGATGGTTGGTTGGTGAGTGGACGGATGGTTGGTTGGTGAGTGGAGGAATGGTTGGTTGGTGAGTGGAGGGATGGTTGGTTGGTGAATGGGGATGGTTGGTTGGTGAGTAGAGGGATGGTTGGTTGGTGAGTGGACGGATGGTTGGTTGGTGAGTGGAGGGATGGTTGGTTGGTGAGTGGAGGGATGGTTGGTTGGTGAGTGGAGGGATGGTTGGTTGGTGAGTGGAGGGATGGTTGGTTGGTGAGTGGATGGATGGTCGGTTGGTGAGTGGAGGGATGGTTAGTGAATGGAGGGTTGGTTGGTGAATGGAGGCATGGTTGTTGAGTGGAGGGATGGTTGGTGAATGGAGGGATGGTTGGTGAGTGGAGGGATGGTTGGTGAATGGAGGGATGGTTGGTGAATGGAGGGTTGGTTGGTGAGTGGAGGGTTGGTTGGTGAGTGGAGGGATGGTTGGTGAATGGAGGGATGGTTGGTGAATGGAGGGTTGGTTGGTGAGTGGAGGGATGGTTGGTGAATGGAGGCATGGTTGGTGAATGGAGGCATGGTTGGTGAATGGAGGCATGGTTGGTTGGTGAGTGGAGGGATGGTTGGTGAATGGAGGCATGGTTGGTGAATGGAGGCATGGTTGGTTGGTGAGTGGAGGGATGGTTGGTTGGTGAGTGGAGGGATGGTCGGTTGGTGAGTCGAGGGATGGTTGGTGAATGGAGGCATGGTTGGTGAGTGGAGGGATGGTTGGTGAGTGGAGGGATGGTTGGTGAATGGAGGCATGGTTGGTGAATGGAGGGATGGTTGGTTGGTGAGTGGAGGGATGGTTGGTGAATGGAGGGATGGTTGGTGAATGGAAGGATGGTTGGTGAATGGAGGGATGGTTGGTGAATGGAGGGTTGGTTGGTGAATGGAGGCATGGTTGGTGAATGGAGGGATGGTTGGTTGGTGAGTGGAAGGATGGTTGGTGAATGGAGGGATGGTTGGATAATGGAGGCATATTTGGATAATGGAGGCATGGTTGGATAATGGAGGCATGGTTGGATAATGGAGGCATGGTTGGTGAGTGGAGGCATGGTTGGATAATGGAGGCATGGTTGGATAATGGAGGCATGGTTGGTGAATGGAGGGATGGTTGGTGAATGGAGGCATGGTTGGTGAATGGAGGCATGGTTGGATAATGGAGGCATGGTTGGATAATGGAGGCATGGTTGGTGAGTGGAGGCATGGTTGGTGATTGGAGGCATGGTTGGATAATGGAGGCATGGTTGGTGAGTGGAGGGATGGTTGGATAATGGAGGCATGGTTGGTGAATGGAGGCATGGTTGGTGAGTGGAGGGATGGTTGGTGAATGGAGGGATGGTTGGTGAGTGGAGGGATGGTTGGTGAATGGAGGCATGGTTGGTGAGTGGAGGGATGGTTGGTATTTTATTATGTATTTAAGCCTTGTAGTTGCAAATTGTCCTCTGACAGTGACTTTGGTTTGGTGGCGGATCTCGATGCTGCATCTCATCCCAGAATATTGGGTCTTTTCTCGGACCTCAGAAGAGAGAAAAATATGTCAGCACAAACAGTAAGCTAGATGTAAGTCAGTATGACATTAAACATCTTATTGAATTTTATGTTTTAAATTAAAAAAGCAGCACATTTATTTGCACAATATTGACAGTGTGTTGGTTCAGCAGATGACACTACAGGCCGATGGAGTAGGAAACACAGATGACAGGTATTGATGGAAGTAGTGGGGCATTACACTTCATTTGCATCAATCAATTTGTCAGTTTGTAGGACGGTTTTGTTCAGGTGACAGCTTCCAGGGAGTAGTATTTGTTTGTTAAGGCAAGATTTCGATTTACAAGTTTGTGTGAAATATCCTTGCATGTAGCTGGGTAGAAAGAAATATACAATTAGAAAGTTATTTCCAAATGTTTGTTGATATTGTTTTTTGGATTTGTCATTAATGACTGACAGTATTCAGCAGTGTCCCTGTGTTCCAGCCATTAATGACTGACAGTATTCAGCAGTGTCCCTGTGTTCTAGTCATTAATGACTGACAGTATTCAGCAGTGTCCCTGTGTTCTAGTCATTAATGACTGACAGTATTCAGCAGTGTCCCTGTGTTCTAGTCATTAATGACTGACAGTATTCAGCAGTGTCCCTGTGTTCTACTTATTAATGACTGACAGTATTCAGCAGTGTCCCTGTGTTCTAGTCATTAATGACTGACAGTATTCAGCAGTGTCCCTGTGTTCTAGTCATTAATGACTGACAGTATTCAGCCATGTCCCTGTGTTCTAGTTATTAATGACTGACAGTATTCAGCCATGTCCCTGTGTTCTAGTTATTAATGACTGACAGTATTCAGCAGTGTCCCTGTGTTCTAGTTGTTAATGACTGACAGTATTCAGCAGTGTCCCTGTGTTTTAGTTATTAATGACTGACAGTATTCAGCAGTTTCCCTGTGTTCTAGTCATTAATGACTGACAGTATTCAGCAGTGTCCCTGTGTTCCAGTCATTATTGACTGACAGTATTCAGCAGTGTCCCTGTGTTCTAGTCATTAATGACTGACAGTATTCAGCAGTGTCCCTGTGTTCCAGCCATTAATGACTGACAGTATTCAGCAGTGTCCCTGTGTTCTAGTTATTAATGACTGACAGTATTCAGCCATGTCCCTGTGTTCTAGTTATTAATGACTGACAGTATTCAGCAGTGTCCCTGTGTTCTAGTTGTTAATGACTGACAGTATTCAGCAGTGTCCCTGTGTTTTAGTTATTAATGACTGACAGTATTCAGCAGTTTCCCTGTGTTCTAGTCATTAATGACTGACAGTATTCAGCAGTGTCCCTGTGTTCCAGTCATTAATGACTGACAGTATTCAGCAGTGTCCCTGTGTTCTAGTCATTAATGACTGACAGTATTCAGCAGTGTCCCTGTGTTCTAGTCATTAATGACTGACAGTATTCAGCAGTGTCCCTGTGTTCCAGCCATTAATGACTGACAGTATTCAGCAGTGTCCCTGTGTTCTAGTCATTAATGACTGACAGTATTCAGCAGTGTCCCTGTGTTCTAGTCATTAATGACTGACAGTATTCAGCAGTGTCCCTGTGTTCCAGTCATTAATGACTGACAGTATTCAGCAGTGTCCCTGTGTTCTAGTCATTAATGACTGACAGTATTCAGCAGTGTCCCTGTGTTCCAGCCATTAATGACTGACAGTATTCAGCAGTGTCCCTGTGTTCTAGTCATTAATGACTGACAGTATTCAGCTGCTGTTAATCTTCTATTCACAGACCGGTTTCTGTGAAAGGAATGTCTGTGTTTATCAGTAAGATGTCACCTCTTGTTACGTAGACATTACTACATGAGTGTCTGTCAGATACCATTTATCGTACAACTTGTTTTTTCAAAACGTTTCTAACAAGCGAAAGCCGTGAATTATTTAGTAATGTATCAAAAATGTCAAGATTTCTGATGTACCTAATTTTCAGAAGTCACTTTCAGTAACTAATGTTATATTTGGGATGACACTTTCTAAGTAAAGTACAGGTTCTCGTACTTTTTGGGTTGAGTCCTGTTCGGGATTCGAAACCCACATTGTAAGAGAGAGGCACCTAATCGCCAGCACACAAAGTCAGCGATCTAACCCACTCAGCCACAAAGGTTTCCACAAAATGAAAGTCCTACAACTGGTAGTCTAGATCACGTACATTGAGTACCCCTCTGACAAGTGTAAATTGGCACGGCTCCCATGGCCAAAAGGTATGAACACACAATGCCATTTAGAAAGTGGTAAAATGTAACAAATGTTATATTTGCCATAACATTTTCTTGGTAAAGTACAGATTCTCATACTTTTTTGGGTTGAGTCACGTCCGGGATTCACTTTCAGTAAATCTTTCCTAAAATGACAGTGGATGATGTCACAGAACAGGGAATTTCCCACAGAATTCAAAACAGTGAAGTGTATTAGTGTGCGTGATGCATTTTGAATTTTATTCGACTTTGAAGGGTCATCTGTGACACCCAGAGGGGAAGACTCCACCACCATCACAAACGTAGGCGAACATTCGACTAAAGCATCAGTATCTTATCAGTGATTTACGATAAGGAAAGAAGTCCATCATAATGTGACCTCAGGTCATCACCATGGAGTCAATCACAGGCCTGGAATTCAATCTCACCCATATGTTTGAAACCAGTCATCTCAAATGGGTTTGTCCACCACAGGTGTGTAAGAACGATTATTAATGAATAAAGGGAAAAGTTGCTCCAGCACTGGCACGTCAGTTAAATACAGACATTTATTTCTATTCTGTCGCAACATAATATATCGTACACTTCATGCTATAGTTGATTGGATTGTTTGTCCTTACCAACACTCAGAAACCTCAAGTTTTAAATTTCATATGAGAAAAAATATATGACCTCTATCATTACTTTTGTTGGCAATAAAAAAAAATGGTATAAAATCCTCCCTCCCTGATCAGTTTGACAAAAACAAGTATGGTCAAAACACATGTATGTAAATATTCTGTGTTCTTTCAGCACCAGCCTCTGCAGTTCATTAAATGACATTCATCTCCATCACTGCTCCCCCAAATGTAGTGATACTTCACATTACAGCTTACTGCCATACATGTCTTCAGATTCTGAAGTATAATGCATTCAGTGTCTGAAATAACTGCCTGGCCACCTGCCCGTGGCTGGTAACTTCTCTGTCAGGCTGCATGTAATTTTCCTCTACCTGCCTGACTGTCTGGCAGATAATTTGAAGCCAACTTCCGTATTCAGTTTTATTTGAACTTCTTGTAGATGCTCATGTAATTGTAAGCATTATTTTGTCTCTTATTCTTCGCGACCCTGTCATCTAAGGCATCGCAATTCACTGAGCAGAGTTATGTCTCTTGGGCACGCCAGGAACCTATGATTGTGGATTTTAATTCCAGTTCGCCCCAATTATGTTTCTAGGTTTGTCAGCACCATACCCGTGCTCGTGGGTTTCACCGAAGTGGTAAACATCTGAGACCTGCATCACTTCAGGCTTTGTTCCCCCATTAAGCTGACAGGCCGTGATATAACTGGAGTACTGTACAAAGCAGAGTTTACCCTGCGAAGATCCGGGTTGGAATAGGTCTTCAGCGACCCATGCTTGTTGTAAGATTGGGTGGTCAGGCTCGCTGACTCAGTTGATGCACGTCATCGTGTCCCAATTGCGTGGATTGATGCTCATGATGTCAATCACTGGATAGTCTGGTCCAAACTTGGTTATGTACAGATCGCTGCCATATAGCTGGAATATTGCTTCCTGCTGCATTTAACAACAAACAAACAGAGTTAAACGCATCTCGCTCACTCACTCACTTTTCATGTACCCTGACAAAAAATAGTACCTGGACTATCTTTCAGATATATCAGTTGGTTTCCCCCTATCAATTTAAGTTTCAACCATTTCAATTTACAATGCAGGTATTATGTGATCCAGTGACATTTAGGTCGGTGCTGTTGTTGAATGTGTGTTAGTTTACCCAAGACACTGTCACAGCCATTCAAGGTTTGGAAGAGTAAGTGAGAAACCTGGACATTGTTTGACAGTGTTGACATGACAAATGTAAGCTGTTTTATTTATGCCAGCCAGAACTGACAGGATGAATAAAAAGATGATCCTGGCCTTCTATGAATTGACATGGTTCTGACAAAAAATGATTTGCCTGAGGGAAGCAGTTAACAGGCAGAGATAAACATTGTACCTACACACAGCTTGTGCTGACGAGGCAGTTACTGTGTGATATTACCCATAGGACGAGGCAGTTACTGTGTGGTATTACCCATAGGACGAGACAGTTACTGTGTGGTATTACCCATAGGACGAGACAGTTACTGTGTGATATTACCCATAAGACGAGGCAGTTACTGTGTGGTATTACCCATAGGACGAGGCAGTTACTGTGTGGTATTACCCATAGAACAAGACAGTTACTGTGTTGTATTACCCATAGGATCAGGCAGTTACTGTGTGGTATTACCCATAGGACGAGACAGTTACTGTGTTGTATTACCCATAGGACGAGGCAGTTACTGTGTGGTATTACCCATAGGATGAGACAGTTACTGTGTAGTATTTCCCATAGGACGAGACAGTTACTGTGTGATATTACCCATAGGACGAGACAGTTACTGTGTTGTATTACCCATAGGACGAGGCAGTTACTGTGTGGTATTACCCATAGGACGAGGCAGTTACTCTGTGGTATTACCCATAGAATGAGACAGTTACTGTGCGGGATTACCCATAGGACGAGACAGTTACTGTGTAGTATTACCCATAGGACGAGGCAGTCACTGTGTGATATTACCCATAGGACGAGACAGTTACTGTGTGGTATTACCCATAGGACGAGACAGTTACTGTGTGGTATTACCCATAGGATGAGACAGTTACTGTGTAGTATTTCCCATAGGACAAGACAGTTACTGTGTGATATTACCCATAGGACGAGACAGTTACTGTGTAGTATTACCCATAGGACGAGGCAGTTACTGTGTGATATTACCCATAAGACGAGACAGTTACTGTGTGGTATTACCCATAGGACGAGACATTTACTGTGTGATATTGCTCATGGGATGAGACAGTTACTGTGTGATATTACCAATAGGATGAGACAGTTACTGTGTGATATTACCAATAGGACGAGACAGTTACTGTGTTGTATTACCTATAGGACGAGACAGTTACTGTGTGGTATTACCCATAGGACGAGACAGTTACTGTGTGGTATTACCCATAGGATGAGACAGTTACTGTGTAGTATTTCCCATAGGACAAGACAGTTACTGTGTGATATTACCCATAGGACGAGACAGTTACTGTGTAGTATTACCCATAGGACGAGGCAGTTACTGTGTGATATTACCCATAAGACGAGACAGTTACTGTGTGGTATTACCCATAGGACGAGGCAGTTACTGTGTGATATTGCTCATGGGATGAGACAGTTACTGTGTGATATTACCAATAGGATGAGACAGTTACTGTGTGATATTACCAATAGGACGAGACAGTTACTGTGTTGTATTACCTATAGGACGAGACAGTTACTGTGTGGTATTACCCATAGGACGAGACAGTTACTGTGTGATATTACCAATAGGATGAGACAGTTACTGTGTGATATTACCAATAGGACGAGACAGTTACTGTGTTGTATTACCTATAGGACGAGACAGTTACTGTGTGGTATTACCCATAGGACGAGACAGTTACTGTGTGATATTGCTCATGGGATGAGGCAGTTTCTGTGTGGCATTACCCATAGGTAGAGGCAGTTACTGTGTAATATTACCCGTAGGACGAGGCAGTTACTGTGTTGTATTACCCATAGGACGAGACAGTTACTGTGTGATATTACCAATAGGACGAGACAGTTACTGTGTGATATTACCAATAGGATGAGACAGTTACTGTGTTGTATTACCTATAGGACGAGACAGTTACTGTGTGACATTACTCATAGGACGAGACAGTTACTGTGTTGTATTACCTATAGGACGAGACAGTTACTGTGTGACATTACTCATAGGACGAGACAGTTACTGTGTGATATTACGACAAGCATAGTCACCTTTTACGGCAAGCATGGGTTGCTGAAGACCTATTCTACCCCGGAATCTTCACGGGTTTATGACCTATAGGACAAGAAGGGTTACATATATATAACTGTCAGATATGACCTATAGGACAAGGAGGTTATTGTCTGATATGAGCTATAGGACAAGGAGGTTATTGTCAGATATGACCTATAGGTTGGTTGGTTGGTTGGTTTGTTGTTTAACGCCGCACTCAGCAATATTCCAGCTATATGACGGCGGTCTGTAAATAATCGAGTATGGATCAGACAGTCCAGTGATTGATATCATGAGCATCGATCCACACAATTGGAATCGATGACATGCATCAACCAAGTCAGCGAGTCTGACCATCCGATCCCGTTCGTCGCCTTTTACGACAAGCATAGTCACCTTTTATGGCAAGCATGGGTTGCTGAAGACCTATTCTACCCCGGAATCTTCACGGGTTTATGACCTATAGGACAAGAAGGGTTACATATATATAATTATATAGGGGCGGTTGGGTAGCCTAGTCGTTAAAGCGTTCGCTCGTCATACCCAAGACCCGGGTTCGATTCCCGAAATGGGTACAATGTGTGAAGCCCATTTCTGGTGTCCCCCGCCGTGATATTGCTGGAATATTGCTAAAAGCGGCGTAAAATCATACTCACTCACACACTATTGTCTGATATAACCTATAGGACAAGGAGGTTATTTTCTGATATGACCTATAGGACAAGGAGGTCATTGTCTGATATGACCTATAGGACAAGGAGGTTATTGTCTGATATGACCTATAGGATAAGGAGGTTATTGTGCAGTATGACCTATATGACAAGGAGGTTATTGTGCAGTATGACCTATAGGACAAGGAGGTTATTGTGCAGTATGACCTATATGACAAGGAGGTTATTGTGCAGTATGACCTATATGACAAGGAGGTTATTGTGCAGTATGACCTATAGGACAAGGAGGTTATTGTGCAGTATGACCTATATGACAAGGAGGTTATTGTGCAGTATGACCTATATGACAAGGAGGTTATTGTGCAGTATGACCTATATGACAAGGAGGTTATTGTGCAGTATGACCTATAGGACAAGGAGGTTATTGTGCAGTATGACCTATATGACAAGGAGGTTATTGTGCAGTATGACCCACCAAACTGTGAGAATATTGTGATATTGATCACAGAACTAGGGCTGTGGGGGTTGCTGTGTGATACCATCTATAGGATATGGGGAGAAGATATGAAATTCACTGGAAATGTTTCATAGATTTGTTTCTTGTTGTGGACTAAAACTTATGGTATAGCTTCACAAAAACACTGCTTAAAAAAGTAGAACATAATATTGATTAAAAAGGTGGAATATAGAGTCAGACTTTTCTTACTTTTTGCCCCCCAAACAGAAATGTACATTTTCTCTTAATGATGTCGGAAGCAGGAAATGTATTTAACGTGAACCTGATTGATTGGATCTGTCAGTGAAGTTAATAATATCCTTCCTTCAGTTATAATGTATTGTGTCAGGATGTCACTACAATACTGTAGCTCACCTTCATGTCATTACAGGGCAGTCGGGTAGCCTACTGGTTAAAGTGTTCATCATGCAGAAGACCCGGGTTTGATTCCCAAATGGGTACAATGTGTGAAGCCCATTTCTGGTGTTCCCCCACTGTGATATTGCTGGAATATTGCTAAAAGTCAAAACCATACTCACTCACTCACTCACTCACTCACTCACTCACTCACTCACTCACTCACTCACTCACTCACTCACTCACTCACTCACTCACTCACTCACTCACTCGCTCACTCACTTGTCTAGTAGGTCCCCAGTACTCCATGCTTGTCTAGTAGGTCCCCAGTACTCCATGCTTGTCTAATAGGTCCCCAGTACTCCATGCTTGTCTAATGGGTCCCCAGTACTCCATGCTTGTCTAGTAGGTCCCCAGTACTCCATGCTTGTCTAGTAGGTACCCAGTACTCCATGCTTGTCTAATAGGTCCCCAGTACTCCATGCTTGTCTAATACGTGCCCAGTACTCCATGCTTGTCTAATAGGTCCCCAGTACTCCATGCTTGTCTAATACGTGCCCAGTACTCCATGCTTGTCTAATAGGTCCCCAGTACTCCATGCTTGTCTAATACGTGCCCAGTACTCCATGCTTGTCTAATAGGTCCCCAGTACTCCATGCTTGTCTAATTGGTCCCCAGTACTCCATGCTTGTCTAATACGTGCCCAGTACTCCATGCTTGTCTAATAGGTCCCCAGTACTCCATGCTTGTCTAGTAGGTCCCCAGTACTCCATGCTTGTCTAATACGTCGCCAGTACTCCATGCTTGTCTAATACGTGCCCAGTACTCTTTGTTTGTCTAATAGGTCCCCAGTACTCCATGCTTGTCTAATAGGTCCCCAGTACTCCATGATTGTCTATTAGGTCCCCAGTACTCCATGCTTGTCTAGTAGGTCTCTAATTGGTCCCCAGTACTCCATGCTTGTCTAATAGGTCCCCTGTACACCATGCTTGTCTAATAGGTCCCCAGTACTCCATGCTTGTCTATTAGGTCCCCAGTACTCCATGTCTAGTAGGTCTCTAATTGGTCCCCAGTACTCCATGATTCTACAATAGGTCCCCTGTACACCATGCTTTTTTGAGTAGGTTCCTACAAGAAACAGAATATTTCATTTGAGGTGGACATGACACAGGCCACCGAAGGTGACAAATCAGCAACAATAAATTAGAATACTTAATTTTTTTAAGAAATGTCATTGGAATGGATGAATTGGATCCAAGGAACCAATGGATATTATAATGTTATACATCAGTGCTTGGTATTGGATAAATGATATGCTGGAGGAAATCACGACATGGCAACTGTACATAATTCAAACAGTCGTTTAGTTGGAGACACCTGCCATCTTTTCCACCTTCATTACGACTTTATAACTTTATAACTTTATAACTTTATAACTGCTCATCTCGGTGAAACCAGTGAAACAGATGAGATTTAATGGGACTATATAAATGCAAATTGTAAGGGTTTTTTAGACGGAAGAATTGATGGATGCATTTGTATGACTTTCTTAAAGGAATTTACCACAGATGTGTTCTGTGTTGACAAATATGAATGTAGGAGAGGACCTTGTCTTATACAAGTGTGACTGAAATATCACCTGTATTAAAAAATATATAATGAAACAATTGACTACGTGGAATGAGATTGACCAGCAGTCGATACCACACAAGTCTGGGCCACCTGTCACAGTACAACGGAGTTTGTTGGTGGATAAACGCAGCTGAAAGCTGGGACACATTGATCAGACCTACTGCAGATGGAGGGGGCACCACATGCCTTCATGTGTTCTGTCACACGGACTGTGTGCTCACTGACATCAACCTGACAAGAAGGACTTGTGAAGCATCAAGCTGTGACAAGCAAATCTAGGAGATCATAGAGGTTGTGATTATTTAGAAACGAAAACTTTCCCAAGTTGAGCAGACACATCGTTGTCTGTTTGTGATCACGCAGTCTGGAAGACAAGTGTTACTTTATTACTGTTTCGTTGGTTGAAACGTTACCAAGGTTATTGAGCATTGCAGAGGAAGAGATTGAATCTTAGATTTAGTTTGATGTGATGTTGCTATGGTTACAGTCACGCCTTTAGGTAGAGACTGGATCAAGTTGACAACAGTTTGCTAAGACTCTGTCCGTGACTTGTCTCAGTAATCCAAACTGTGACACGCTCCAGGCAAGGGTGAAACCACACACTCTCCAGTGGAACAAAGACCCGCTCCACACTGCTGGTGGAGGTCCAAGCATCAGGCAATCTGGCACAGTTCAATCACCAGGACCATAAATCACTTGACTCAACAAGCATGGAGCGGTGACATTTGACTTTGTTCTTAGCTGTGAACAGACTGCATGTGACTGGCAGTTACTCTGTTAACTTTGATTATGTTAATCAATGTTGATGTGGGACTGATGTTGTGATGCTGGAATATTAACATGGTCGCATGCTTCTGATGTTGTGATGCTGGAATGTTAACATGGTCGCATGCTTCTGATGTTGTTAAGCTGGAATGTTAACATGGTCGACATGCTTCTGATGTTGTGAAGCTGGAATGTTAACGTGGTCGCATGCTTCTGATGTTGTGAAGCTGGAATGTTGACGTGGTTGCATGCTTCTGATGTTGTGAAGGTGGAATGTTAACGTGGTCTCATGCTTCTGATGTTGTGAAGCTGGAATGTTAACGTGGTCGACATGCTTCTGATGTTGTGAAGCTGGAATGTTAACGTGGTCACATGCTTCGGATGTTGTGAAGCAGGAAGGTTAATGTGGTCGACATGCTTCGGATGTTGTGAAGCAGGAATGTTAACGTGGTCGACATGCTTCGGATGTTGTGAAGCAGGAATGTTAACGTGGTCGACATGCTTCGGATGTTGGGATGTTAACGTGGTCAGTGTGCTGTGATGATCCAAAGATGAAATGGTTCTTTTGAAACAAATTTAGAGATATCTACTATACCAACTTGAATGTTGGAGGGTGAAAGTTACTTGTATTTTGTGGTGCAGAGTGAAACAGCTGCATTGGACGGTCAAAGCAAAGATTGGGAACCAAGTGCACATTCAACCTTGACCCTTCAGAAAAGTGTTTCAATGATGAGCAGATAATGTATTGAGGAGACTTTGATGACTACTTGTGAACTCCCAGCGCTTGTCTCTCTTGTCAGATACATCTAATGTCATGGGAATGTTTGTTACAATGGGCAGCTAATCAAGTTTTTTAGAAAAAGATGGAGATGACTAAATGTGACTTTCCAGCGCTTGTCTAGATCGTTCCCTCTGGCAGATCTTCTGCATTCTCGTGACTTTTTGATCACTTGATCATTCCTGAAGAGTTTAAAAGATCTGTGTTGTGAGATAACACGGTTTATAGGCTAATGCTTGTTCCCGAGGGCATCAAAGTAACAGTGTGCTCAGTCTGTCAATAGCATTGTCAGTTTAGGAACATGTGACAAATAACTCACCTGATGAACTGTCACATGTCAAGTGATGTATATACTGGAGAAATAGGGTGAAAATGATTGATATTTCAGAGGCTTTATTTTCAGCTTTATACGAGTTATTTCCAGTGAACTACATATATCTTGTACCAAACTGAAAAAAATTATTTGTGAAGATTTGTGAAGACTGAATCATATGCAAAGCTTCCAGGATGTATGGCATTGTGGGACTCCTCAGGTGGTACGGCACACACAACTTCCTTCTCATGGTCTGTTTCCTTGACATTTGTTTCCTCGCGTATGACCTTGGAGTTCGGCAGCAGAAGATGTCAGCGTCGGTGGAGGCGATGCTGCAGCAGACGGAAGAAGTACAGCTAGAAACAGAACTTCTTGTCATGGAAAACTTGAATCTGTATCGAAAATTCATATTAGAGAAGACACAGGAGCGAGAAAAAATTAAAAAGCTGACAGAGCAGATAGAAAATATAGAAACTCTTATTCAACAATTGAAAAGAGGTAAAAAGGAAAAAATCTGATAGACATTGATGGAGTGCTTTGTCAAAAGACATTTTTTCATGAAGTCAGAAATACTGCTGTCCTGGTTTGGAGACTGATATGAGTGTAGTATGAAGTAAGCCATGGTTTGACATGGACAGCTTCATCATGTAATAGTAGCCGGTATATAAAAGATGGATTTTAGCAAAAATATTGTTGATTTACATATCAGTAAAATAACTTCAATTCAAAACTTTTTATTTTTGCTTTTTGATGGACAAAATGTCATTCTAGTCATCTATATTGTTTCAAACAAAAACTTGTTGGATGCCAAAACTTGTGAATCAGTTGTTGTACTTTATATTCTATAAACATTTTGTTTTATGATTTCTGCCATAACACAAAAGGGACTGTTTTTTAATTGAGAGCTTGTGTGGTGTGATGGGTGTATATGGGGCCCGGGCAGGCTACTTGGTGTATCTTGAATACCGGGGGCTATTGTTCTGTTATTTTATGCTGTACAAGTCAAAATACAATCCTGAAACATGACACCTATATTGTTATATTGCTCAACATTCAGACAGTTGTGGAATAGAATTTGTTTAAAGTAACTCTGAAATAAGTAACACAATTGTATGTACACCTGCAGAGAATGTCCATGTTTCTGACATATTGTTATTTTAAAACATGGAATATTGTGAAACAAGTTGTTAAATAATGCTACAACATGTATGCCAGAAAAAAGATTAATGGTTCTGAAATTGTGTTATCTTAAAACAATATTTTTATGCATGTTATTTTGCAGGATTTGTAAAATGGTGTTGATGTAAATATATAAAATATGTGATAAAAAGGGATAAATATGATTCAATGCTGCAATTAATCTGCATGAATAAATGTTGATGTTTGTTTCAAAATGTGTCATGTGTCGTCAGTCACTCAGTGGACTAGGAGCCAGTATATGGGGGGTGTTAGTGACAATGAGTTGATCTGACAGGGGGGGAGTCATGCGTGACTGGGCAAGGCTGGCGGTGTATGTGAGCAGTGCTGATCTCAACAGGCTGTTTACTGATTGTAAGAGAAACTTCAACTGTAATGAGCCCTCCGAGCTGACAGATGTTATCGTGATACTTTAAAACCGTTTACTGTTGTGTTAATGGGACCACCTTTCACTTTCAACCGTAAGCAGTTGAGATGGCCCTTGGTGGTCACGGGAACCTCGGATGTGTTAATTCCGTGGTCATCCCGTGAAGATTCTGGGTTAGAGGAGGCCTTCAGCAACCCATGCTTGTCATCAGAGGCATCTATGGTTGATGCATGTCATCGCATCCCATTTGCATGGATCGATGCTCATGATGTCAATCACTGGATTGTCTGACCGAGATTCGATTATTTACAGATTGTCATCATATAGCTGGAATATTGCTGGGTGTGGTGTTAAACAACAAACAAACAAACAAACAATTCCGTGGTCGGACTTGTGACATCAAACTCTGCGGTCAGTCTTGCCCCGTGTGGAGAGTGTGCCGTGTCTGAAACTGACACAATAGTCAGATCCAGTATAATGGCTGTATGTTGCGAGGATCAATGACTAGAATCAGACTTGCCTGGACTGACACACCAGGTGTCTCCCACTTGTTATTTTTTGGTTATATGTTCCATCTCTGGGTCTACCAGCAGATCCGGGTCAGAATAGGTCTTTAGCAACCCATGAGTGTGGCATTAAAAACAACAAACAAACAAACAGACAAACAAACTGGGTCCACAAATTGTAAACTTATTAAACTCTGTACACCCTGCTGATGACTCATTTACATCACAAATTACCAAGATTTCCTTGTCTTGTATTTACTTTGTAGATCCATCTTTTGGCCCTGAAGCAAACTATGTATTATATTTGCTCTTGTGAGGACCCAGATCACTCTCACTCACTCACTCACTCACTCGCTCACATATTCACTCACTCACTCACTCACTCACTCACTCACTCACTCACTCACTCACTCACTCACTCACTCTCACATATTCCTGGCAGCAGCTGCCCGTTCCAGCACTCTGATCCCATTCAGGTACTCATCCTGGACTTCCTGACAAGTTGTTGTGCAGACAATAGTATCAGTGTCTCCCGGCCTCGTTAACAGCTGCTCATACATCATCACAGCTTTTGTAAAATGCCAAACACTTTATTGGGGATTTACATCTACAAGCAATATCTGTTGAGTGATTTGTGGACATTGCAGTTGTCATGGTCCCTTGATTTACCTGAGACCTCCAACTGAGCCATATGCTGATCCTGGGGAAGGGGAGTGCAGGAATGTGTGCACACCCCACCATATTGGTAAAAACATGTTTGCACCAAAATTAAGAAGTTTTGTATTTCTGAAAGGGGGAGGGATCTGGGATATTGTATCAAGATTAGATTTCAGCTTCTGCTGCAAAACCCGATATATATTTTATTCAATACTATGAGGCTGAATTTCTTTTTAAGAGAGACGCCGTGCAACAATGTAGTTTTTGAGACAGGCAATTTCTTCTTTTTTGTCTCAAAGGTCTGAAGCCTAATTCTTCTGTTTCTTGTATTACTTGTCTTTGCTGTTGATTGGTGTACAGGTCTTGTTGGTCAAGGTTACGAAAACCTCTGATACCTGGCGTGTGAAAAGTAATAAAATACAAAAACCTGATACGTGGCTTTAGTCCGTCCCTGTGTGTTATTGTGAAGTTATTGTTCAGATCATGCTGACATGCTATCCATGTTGCCAGTGTGACCTCCATGTCACACACCTGGAGATTACTGTCCAGTGTGACCTCAACGTCACACACCTGGAGATTACTGTCCAGTGTGACCTCCATGTCACACACCTGGAGATTACTGGTCAATGTGACCTCCACGTCACACACCTGGAGATTACTGTCCAGTGTGACCTCCACTTCACACACCTGGAGATTACTGTCTAGTGTGACCTCCACGTCACACACCTGGAGATTACTGTCCAATGTGACCTAGGTGTCACACACCTGGAGATTACTGTCCAGTGTGACCTCCACGTCACACACCTGGAGATTACTGTCCAATGTGACCTAGGTGTCACACACCTGGAGATTTCTGTCCAGCAGTATTGGCCCCTGCCCAGGCCATGTGTTGCAATGTGTGCTGTCTGACATGATCCACGGCTGATCAGCCCCTCCCCACACTATGGGACAGATTAGTGCATGGAGCAAAATAACTAAACCTTTGCATCAAATCAAGGTTTAGTGTCAGGAATGCACCAACATATACATTAAACATACATGAAGCATACAGAAAACACAAAGGAAACATGCGGGAAACATACAGGAAATATAAATGAAGCATGAAGGAAAAATACAGGAAACATTCAAGAAACCTGGGGAAACTTGCTGGAAACATACATGAAGCATTCAGGAAACATGCTGGAAACATGCAGGAAATATACATGAAGCATACAGAAAACATGAAGGAAACATGCAGGAAATGTACATGAAACATTTAGGAAACATGCAGGAAGCATATATGAAGCATACAGGAAACAAAAAGGAAACATACAGGAAACTTGCAGGAAGCATATATGAAGCATACAGGAAACAAAAAGGAAACATGCAGGAAACTTGCCGGAAACTTGTAGGAAAAGTGCAGGAAATGTACCAGTGACCCTGCAACATGTAATGAATATGACAGAACCAAGACTCAGAATTAGGCACCCAGTTTGTGTTTTGTATGAAAGTGTTTCAGAATACAGTGAGTCCTCCAAACGTCGCATCAACACTTTCATCTCCCAAAACTTCCAACAGGAATGTCAACTGCACTGTTTTGAGTGCACCCTGATCCATTGACCGGGGTAATATTAATATTGCGTCATGAACATTCTCTTGGTAAATGGAATTTGGCTAACAATATGAACCTTATTATAATTGAAATATTATTATTATCATTATTATTATTATTATTATTATTATTATTATTATTATTATTATTATTATATTGACATTTAATGGTGAAAAAGTAATAGAGCAGTGTGGTTTTGTTGTAGAGCATTGATTGAACTTTGATGAAAAGAAACATTCATTCTGTGCCCCACTGTCATGTAAAACATCACATTCAAGTCAGTACTGCTTTGTAACATCTGCACCAGCTTGTGTGATGCCGGGAGAGTGTTTTGTGCCATAGCATTTATATGTATTTATCAATAGAATGTGATAAAAGTAGTAAGCTGCACAATATGTACATATCAATACCACCTGATGGCTATCAACAGTGGCGCTTTGCTTGCTGAGCCAGTTAATTTTCAACGGACATGATTGATACCTGACTGGATGCTTTTTCTCACGTGTATGGCAGCCAAACTTGTCTTCGAGGAGGTCTTTTGAATAAAACAAAGTACATGTTCACACCCCAAAACAAGTCCTATGTGATTTACTTGTCATCTAAAAGGCAACACACAAGAGCCCTGATGGAGTGCACACAAGAGCCCTGATGGAGTGCACACGGATCCTTTGACCGTGGTTGTGTTTAAGGCTAGCATCATGTAACGACACTACAAGGTGTAGCAGGATCACTAAGGGTGATCCTGCTACATTGAATTTATCTTACCGACATGTTTTAGTATTCAAAATTGATAGAAAAAAGCTGTTCAATTGAGCTGAGGTTAGCTTGCGATGTGTCACGTGACTTCCATTGACTTCCCTGCTGAGAAATTTATTCCCCTCCAGGGGGGATACACAGTATTTTATCAAGATCACATGGACCAATCAGATCTCGTCATTCTTCTTCTTCCCCACATTGTCGGAACGGCTGTATTCCTGGCAACAAACCCGGGTACTCTTCAAATGCCTGTCAACAGAGAGGTACCAAACCTAAGGCACCGAGAACAATGGGGAGTCAGACAACTTGGTACTTGGAATGCAAGCATGTCGCTTAAGATACTGTGTTTGTCCCAAAGCATTATTATTGTTAATGTTATTGTTATTATCCCCCTATGTTATTATTATATAGGTCATATTTCATTTCAGGAGCAGAATTCAAAAACCATGAAAGTTATCTTCACCAAACTTAGATAGGTCTAGTGGTGAACTGGTGTCCTTTGATAGTTTAGGATTTAAAAAAATATATTTTATGAATTTCCATGGCAAAGACTTTGACTGAATGCGGGGTTCCAACAATACATAATATGTTTTTATGTCTTCTTCTATTTGGCAGGGCAAGGAGACAGTACTCACGTTTAAAGATTCTTATAATGAACACTTGGCAACAATCGCATCATTATCAAAGAAATGGGTCTGTTTCCATAAGACAGAATTCATGTAAAAAAGTATAATTTTAAAATCAATTTGTGTATTATTTATTTCAATGGTTATATGTTTTTGTTCATTTTGCAAATTCATATTGAATTTTTTTTTTTAGTTACCGAGAGAAGTGAAAGTTTTAGTTTTGTAGCAACTTCCCTTTAAACCTGTAGGTATGACCCACATGTAGGTGGGGGCAGTGGGGTAGCCTACTGGTTAAAGCATTCGCTTGTCAGGGAGAGGACCCGGGTTCCACTTCCCACACGGGTACAATGTCTAAAGCCCATTTCTGGTGTCCCCCGCTGTGATATTGCTGGAATATTGCTAAAAGCTGCTTAAAACAATATTCACTTCGCTCACTCCACTCACTCACTCCACTCACTCACTCACTCACTCACTCACTCACTCACTCACTCACTCACTCACTCACTCACTCACTCACTCACTCACTCACTCACTCCACTCACTCACTCACTCACTCCACTCACTCACTCACTCACTCACTCACTCACTCACTCACTCACTCACTCACTCACTCACCCACCCACCCACTCACTCACTCACTCACTCACTCACTCACTCACTCACTCACTCACTCCACTCACTCACTCTCACTCACTCACTCACTCACTCACTCACTCCCAGGGATCCACTCACTCCCAGGGATCCACTCACTCACTCCACTCACTCACTCACACTCACTCACTCACTCACTCACTCACTCACTCACTCACTCACTCACTCCACTCACTCACTCACTCACTCACTCACTCCACTCACTCACTCACTCCACTCACTCACTCACTCACTCACTCACTCACTCACTCACTCACTCACTCACTCACTCACTCACTCTCACTCACTCACTCACTCACTCCCAGGGATCCACTCACTCACTCACTCACTCACTCACTCACTCACTCACTCACTCACTCACTCACTCACTCACATGCAGGTGAGCTGCAGTGCCCATGCTGCAGAACACCCCATCCTTGAACTGCCAGGAACAGATGCTGTGGTGACACACTTGTGACGTGCTAATGTGAACAGCTGAAATCAGTAATGAAAGTAATCAATTAAATTGTCAGGGAGTGCTCTCAATACAATAGCCTTAACTGCGTCTGGAATGTTTTGCCACACACTGTTATGAATGCCAAAGATCAAAGCTACTTTTGCTTACCTTATTTTTTTAGAAACAGGAAGCGGCTTGGTGAAATGGTAAACTACAGATGCATGTGTTGTAGTTGACCATGGGTTTGGTGTAAAGTGTTACACAGTATAGACTGGCTGGTGTATGTCTGGACCACTCAGTGTTATGTTAGCAGCTTGACGAGATATGGCAGGCAGTGAACCTAGACTACAGTCCGCTTGGCTCTTAATGAGATGAGATTGCAAAATAACTCCAAATCAGGAATAGTCTGTTAAATGTCAATACGATACAAGGCAGTGAATACCCTGTACCCAACAATATCTGCTGTTTGTTATTTTTATTCCCATCGATGGAAAAAGTTGTTTTCGAAGCTATAGTGTACAAGTTGACATCTTGAAAGGAGGGGGGCACAGCGGTAGGAGTAACAGCGCCACAAATGGCCCCATATAAATCAATAGGTTTTCTGTAGTTTTATCTTAAAAAATTAAATCAGTCGTTTTTCAGTGTCTGCATCAATCACAGTGGGTGGAGCTTATTTAGGGTTGCGCTATAAATAGCAAAGGACAGGGCCATGTGGACATGTGACACATTTGATGCATTTGTGGTCAGAGTGTATTGTGGTGTATACACGTACGGCATAACAGCAGCAAAACAACAGATTTGGTTCATGTAACAGTAATGATACAATAGTACAAAATTGACATTAGTTACAAAAGTATTAGCGACAAGATTTGTTTAGTTCAATCCGAAAATGATGTAGATATTTGGGTATTTGTTCCGTTTTGGTCACTTGCATTCAACAGTTATACAACACAATAATCCGATTATATTCAATTCTAATAACTTCAATTATCAGACAGATATTTCAACTAATGTTTTGGATTAGACCTAATTTGAACCACCAGAAGTTGCACTAATATTTCTAATATTGACAACAATATATGAATATGTCACGTGTGTCAATATAATGCGCACATAACCAACCGATAAATAAGTAACAAAATGAAACTTGATGTTTGACCTACATTAGGGCTATCCTATAATATTCTACTTACGATAAAGGAAAAATCCAATACACATATTCCAAGAAAAATTTAGTTACCGATTTGCTTTTCTTTCACATAATTTTCACGTGTAAAACTGAGTTTGATCATTAGATCCACATGAGTCCCATGGATTTTTGTTTGGTGGATTCGGATACAATTCACGCATAAGTTTTAAAACACAACTTGGCATCACTCCCTGTTTTGTCCACACCATCCTTCATCTGCTCCTACGTATAACATCAGTCTCTTCATGTCCGAGTATCCAGGTCAACTTTATCTTTCCTCAACTGTTTATTAAAGATTTGTTTCCAAAGCAAGGCAACTTGATCTACGTCATAAATTAATTTAAAGACTGGTACCAAGTGGTTTAAACTTTAAAATTTCATAAAATAAGGTACACAATTGTGGAAATTCCTCTCTCTTGGTGGTGCATGTTGGCTTTCAGAAACACTTAAAAAATATAGATGGTGGGTGTTTTGAGAGGCTATTTATAAACACATTATGTTCAATGTTTTAATAACAATTTGTGTGTGTTAGACTGGAATGAAAACATTGTGGACATTCCACAGAAACATTTTATGAAGATGGCAAGGCAGGAAGGCTTTGAAACCAAGACCTACACATATGTTGAAAAGACTTTGATCGTTTGATGGCTATTTATTTCCATTAATGGTGAGTGTCTCATTGTGTGGATGTTTACATGTCATGTCGCATCACCCGTTTGCGTATTACCATGGAAATTTACGTTTCCATGATGTCATATTGACCTGTCAAATCTCTCGTCGAAGCTTCGCCCACTGAGAGTGTGGTAGTTCCTACCCCAAAGGCCGCTTTGAGTGATCCCTGTTTGGACAATGTGGTTGGACATGGGTTTTTAGGGGCCAGGCATTTGATATTTGAAGAGGTGGAGGATATGGGTTTAAAATGTGTTCCTAAAAATGCTGGACAAAATGTTTCTCCTGCTCCCCCAAAATGGACATGCTGGATATTCCGAAAAGTGAAGTGGTGGATCCTCCATTCAGGGAACTCTATTGTACGTCTTGAAGTACTTGAACCACCAATCCCAGAGCTCTATCCTCAGCATACTAAATGCTTGTCCCGATAGTAAGTAGCCAAAAAGCCACAGGAAAAGCTGCTGACACAAAATAATGAACCATGATGCAGTTGTATTTACTTCCCTGAGAAACTGACATTAACTCCTCACCGGGCAGCTCACCAGGCAGCTCACCAGGCAGCTGGTGATGAATAGGATTGGAAGCTCTGAAACTTGACTGTGGTATTTGATATCGCAACATGAATATTGCTTAATGTGGTACCATAAGTTTGCCTCAGCTAAATATTCACCTGGAAATTTTGTTGTCATGGTAGCATATGACACCATCCATTGTTCCATGACATCAACCATTGTTCCATGACATCATCCATTGTTCCATGACACCATCCATTGTTCCATGACATCATCCATTGTTCCATGACACCATCCATTGTTCCATGACATCCATTGTTCCATGACATCATCCATAGTTCCATGACACCATCTATTGTTCCATGACATCATTAATTGTTCCATGACACCATCCATTGTTCCATGACATCATCCATTGTTCCATGTCATCCATCGTTCCATGACATCATCCATAGTTCCATTACACCAACCATTGTTCCATGACATCATCCATTGTTCCATGACACCGTCCATTGTTCCATGACATCAACCATTGTTCATTACATCATCCATTGTTCCATGATATCATCTATTGTTCCATGACATCAACCATTTTTCCAAGCTGTTAATTGTTCCATGACATCCATTGTTCCATGACATCATCCATTGTTCCATGAAATCATCCATTGTTCCATGACACCATCCATTGTTCCATGAAAGCATCCATTGTTCCATGACATCCATTATTCGCTGACTCCTATTATCCCATGACATAATCCATTGTTCCATGACATCCATTGTTCCATGACACCATCCATTGTTCCATGACATCCATTGTTCCATGACATCATCCACTGTTCCATGACATCCATTGTTCCATGACACCATCCATCGTTCCATGAAATCATCCATTGTTCCATGACATCCATTATTCCATGACATCATTCATTGTTCCATGACATCCATTGTTCCATGACACCATCCATTGTTCCATGACATCCATTGTTCCATGACATCATCCATTGTTCAATGACACCATCCATTGTTCCATGACATCCATTGTTCCATGACATCATCCATTGTTCCATGACATAATCCATTGTTCCATGATACCATCTATTGTTCCATGACACCATCCATTGTTCCATGACATCCATTGTTCCATGACATCATCCATTGTTCCATGACATCATCCATTGTTCCATGACATCCATTGTTCCATGACACCATCCATTGCTCCATGACATCCATTCTTCCATGACATCATCCATTGTTCCATGACATCCATTATTCCATGACATCATACATTGTCCCATGACATCCATTGTGCCATGACACCATCCATTGTTCTATGACATCATCCATTGTTCCATGACATCCATTGTTCCATGGCATTATCCATTGTTCCATGACATCATCCACTGTTCCATGACACCATCCATTGTTCCATGACATCCATTGTTCCATGACATCATCCATTGTTCCATGACATAATCCATTGTTCCATGATACCATCTATTGTTCCATGACACCATCCATTGTTCCATGACATCCATTGTTCCATGACATCATCCATTGTTCCATGACATCATCCATTGTTCCATGACATCCATTGCTCCATGACACCATCCATTGCTCCATGACATCCATTCTTCCATGACATCATCCATTGTTCCATGACATCCATTATTCCATGACATCATCCATTGTCCCATGACATCCATTGTGCCATGACACCATCCATTGTTCTATGACATCATCCATTGTTCCATGACATCCATTGTTCCATGGCATTATCCATTGTTCCATGACATCATCCACTGTTCTATGACATCATCCATTGTTCTATGACATCAACCATTGTTCCATGACATCCATTGTTCCATGACTCCATCCATTGTTCATTGACATCCATTGTTCAGTGACGCTATCCATTGTTCTAGGATATCATTCCAGAGTTACTGATGTCTGTCTTTCAGCTGTTTGGTACATAGAGACACGAGAGACAAAATAATCAGTAACCATTTGTATATACAGAGTTGATTTGATTTCAGATTTGATTTCATATCAGAAATCCATAAAGTAGCATTGCATTCAATGCAACAATGTAACAATGTAAAACTAGGCAAAATGGCCTCTTCCTCTTTAGTGGTCCTGTTATTGAAATACAAGTCACCTCAACAAAGCCATAACAGTAGTTGAATAACAGGAATTGGAAAGTTTAATCATTCCTATTTAGTAATGTTTACTGAGAGTTGCAGCAGACAAATAGCGGCCTGTGAACAGTCTAGAATAATCCCACAACATGTTGACGTCCACTGTTTAGGTTGATTTGTATTGTGTTTTCTGACCAATATACTGAATATTTGACTATTAGCTTGACACAAGACTGTTTCATGTGTGTATGTGTGACATTGTTGTCTGCAGATGGAGAACATCATCAGTGGAATCAAGGACACCAACTTGAAGCTGACGTTGGCGTTCGGCATCGGCATCCATCATGCCGGGCTGGTGGAGAGAGATCGCAAGATCTGCGAGGAGCTCTTCGTCAACCAGAGAATACAGGTGAGTTTGAAATAGAATACAATGAATGTGGACCAGAGAATGGCAGTGAGTTGGACCAGAGAGTACCATCTTCTCAAGGCAAGGAAGTTAACAGACTATAAAAGTCCAGTTTCCACACTTGCCGAACTAGGCTGGAATTATGGAATTATATTTTGGCTAGACTAACGAGTCTATGCATAGTCCAATCAAAATCGCCTAACTGGACCTTTACGGTCAGTTGACTCCCTTGCTCTCAGGAAGATGAGAGAGTACCCGTGTGATGGACAGGGAATACCCTGAGTGGTTACCTTATATGACAGTGTTACCTGTATCTGCGTACCTTGAGTGGTTACCTTATATGACAGCGTTACCTGTATCTGCGTACCCTGAGTGGTTACAGTATATGACCGCGTTACCTGTATCAGCGTACCCTGAGTGGTTACAGTATATGACCGTGTTACCTGTATCAGCGTACCCTGAGTGGTTACAGTATATGACCGCGTTACCTGTATCAGCGTACCCTGAGTGGTTACAGTATATGACAGCGTTACCTGAATCAGCGTATCCTGAGTGGTTACAGTATATGACCGCGTTACCTGTATCAGCGTACCCTGAGTGGTTACAGTATATGACAGCGTTACCTGAATCAGCGTATCCTGAGTGGTTACAGTATATGACAGCGTTACCTGAATCAGCGTGCCCTGAGTGGTTACAGTATATGACAGCGTTACCTGAATCAGCGTATCCTGAGTGGTTACAGTATATGACCGTGTTACCTGTATCAGCGTACTCTGAGTGGTTACAGTATATGACCGTGTTACCTGTATCAGCGTACTCTGAGTGGTTACAGTATATGACCGTGTTACCTGTATCAGCGTACCCTGAGTGGTTACAGTATATGACCGTGTTACCTGTATCAGTGTACTCTGAGTGGTTACAGTATATGACCGTGTTACCTGTATCAGCGTACTCTGAGTGGTTACAGTATATGACCGTGTTACCTGTATCAGCGTACCCTGAGTGGTTACAGTATATGACAGTGTTACCTGTATCAGCGTACCCTGAGTGGTTACAGTATATGACCGTGTTACCTGTATCAGCGTACTCTGAGTGGTTACAGTATATGACCGTGTTACCTGTATCAGCGTACTCTGAGTGGTTACAGTATATGACCGCGTTACCTGTATCAGCGTACCCTGAGTGGTTACAGTATATGACCGTGTTACCTGTATCAGCGTACTCTGAGTGGTTACAGTATATGACCGCGTTACCTGTATCAGCGTACCCTGAGTGGTTACAGTATATGACAGCGTTACCTGAATCAGCGTACCCTGAGTGGTTACAGTATATGACAGCGTTACCTGAATCAGCGTGCCCTGAGTGGTTACAGTATATGACAGCGTTACCTGTATCAGCGTACCCTGAGTGGTTACAGTTTATGACAGCGTTACCTGTATCAGCGTACTCTGAGTGGTTACAGTATATGACCGTGTTACCTGTATCAGCGTACCCTGAGTGGTTACAGTATATGACCGTGTTACCTGTATCAGTGTACTCTGAGTGGTTACAGTATATGACCGTGTTACCTGTTTCAGCGTACTCTGAGTGGTTACAGTATATGACCGTGTTACCTGTATCAGCGTACCCTGAGTGGTTACAGTATATGACAGTGTTACCTGTATCAGCGTACCCTGAGTGGTTACAGTATATGACCGTGTTACCTGTATCAGCGTACTCTGAGTGGTTACAGTATATGACCGTGTTACCTGTATCAGCGTACTCTGAGTGGTTACAGTATATGACCGCGTTACCTGTATCAGCGTACCCTGAGTGGTTACAGTATATGACCGTGTTACCTGTATCAGCGTACTCTGAGTGGTTACAGTATATGACCGCGTTACCTGTATCAGCGTACCCTGAGTGGTTACAGTATATGACAGCGTTACCTGAATCAGCGTACCCTGAGTGGTTACAGTATATGACAGCGTTACCTGAATCAGCGTGCCCTGAGTGGTTACAGTATATGACAGCGTTACCTGAATCAGCGTACCCTGAGTGGTTACAGTTTATGACAGCGTTACCTGTATCAGCGTACCCTGAGGTGAGGATCATTGAGATGAGTGCCTGGAAGATACAGATCATCCAGGGATGTCTGTAGGATATAGATGGTCCAGTGTTGTCTATCTGTAGGATATAGATGGCCCAGTGATGTATGTCTGTAGGATATAGATGGCCCACTGATGTCTGTAGGATGTAGATGGTCCAGTGAGTTCTGTCTGTAGGATATAGATGGTCCAGTGATGTCTGTCTCGAGGATATAGATGGTTCAGTGATGTCTGTCTATAGGATATAGATGGTCCAGTGATGTCTGTCTGTAGGATATAGATGGTCCAGTGATGTCTGTAGGATATAGATCATCCAGGGATGTCTGTAGGATATAGATGGCCAAGTGATGTCTGTAAGATGTAGATGGTCCAGTGATGTCTATCTGTAGGATATAGATGGTCCAGTGATGTCTGTAGGATAAAGATGGTCCAGTGATGTCTGTAGGATATAGACGGTCCAGTGATGTCTGTCTATAGGATATAGATGGTCCAGTGATGTCTGTAGGATGTTGATGGTCCAGTGATGTCTGTAGGATATAGATGGTCCAGTGATGTCTGTCTATAGGATATAGATGGTCAAGTGATGTCTGTAGGATATAGATGGTCCAGTTTTGTCTGTAGGATATAGATGGTCAAGTGATGTCTGTAGGAAATAGATGGTCCAGTGATGTCTGTCTGTAGGATATAGATGGTCCAGTGGTGTCTGTCTGTAGGATATAAATGGTCCAGTGATGTCTGTAGGATATAGATCATCCAGGGATGTCTGTAGGATATAGATGGCCCAGTGATGTCTGTAAGATGTGGATGGTCCAGTGATGTCTGTCTATAGGATATAGATGGTCCAGTGATGTCCGTATGATGTAGATGGTCCAGTGATGTCTGTAGGATAAAGATGGTCCAGTGATGTTTGTCTTTAGGATATAGATGGTCCAGTGATGTCTGTCTGTGGGATATAGATGGTCCAGTGATGTCTGTAGGATATAGATCATCCAGGGATGTCTGTAGGATATAGATGGCCCAGTGATGTCTGTTAGATGTGGATGGTCCAGTGATGTCTGTAGGATATAGATGGTCCAGTGATGTCTGTAGGATGTAGATGGTCCAGTGATATCTGTAGGATATAGATGGCCCAGTGATGTCTGTATGATGTAGATATTCCAGTGATGTCTGTCTATAGGATGTAGATGGTCCAGTGATGTCTGTAGGATATAGATGGCCCAGTGATGTCTGTAGGACATAGATGGCCCAGTGATGTCTGTAGCATATAGATGGTCCAGTGATGTCTGTCTATAGGATATAGATGGTCCAGTGATGTCAATAGGATATAGATGGTCCAGTGATGCCCGTAGGATATAGATGTCCCAGTGATGTCTGTAGGATATAGGTGGTCCAGTGATGTCTGTCTGTAGGATATAAATGGTCCAGTGATGTCTGTAGGATATAGATGGTCCAGTGATGTCTGTAGGATATAGATGGTCCAGTGATGTCTGTCTATAGGATATAGATGGTCCAGTGATGTCTGTAGGATATAGATGGTCCAGTGATGTCTGTAGGATATAGATGGTCCAGTGATGTCTGTCTGTATGATAGAGATGGTCCAGTGATGTCTGTAGGATATAAATGGTCCAGTGATGTCTGTAGGATGTAGATGGTCCAGTGATATCTGTCTATAGGGTATAGATGGTCCAGTGATGCCCGTAGGATATAGATGGTCCAGTGATGTCCAGGATTCCCCGCTACGAGTGGTTCAGACTTTTGATGGAATATTTCATCATCGTGGAGAACCTAGTGTGACCACAGTGGACATTCCTTGTAATCTAATCGCACATCTGGGAAGATGAATCCTGAAGAACAGGACTGTGTTGCCACCATGTTGTATCGTCTCTCCATGTCTGACCTGTTGTCTGACCTGTTGCCATCTCCCTGTCAGGTACTCATTGCAACCAGTACTCTCGCCTGGGGAGTCAACTTCCCCGCTCATCTTGTGGTTGTCAAGGGAACCGAGTACTTTGATGGGAAGACCAGGAGATATGTCGACTTCCCCATCACAGGTAAGAATTCTTCAGTATACAGTTGCTCTCCTATTTCTGTATTTCCCAATCCTGTTAGGTTGGTTTCTATGTTACAGGGTGTTCTCATGGACCAATTTTGGGGGATTTTATGGAACTTCATTCAATTTCTTTTTGTGTTTTTATATATGAATATTTTTCTTCTTTCTATAAATGTCTGTGATGAATTTAAGAATAATACTTATTGTTCCCTGTTCGGTCATTTGAAAGATGACTGACTTTGATCAGTTGCTGTGTGTGTTGTTCATGAAGTGTGGTATCGGTGTGCCTGGCGAGCAGGATCTCCTTCAGAAAGTGAATAAAGAAACTGCTCTTGAATATAAACACTGACAATGACTAAGGAATTCAAACAATAAACTAATCTCATGCAGACCAACAGGAGTACATATCTCATCATTGTACAAGATATTATGTCAGTTAAAATCAAATTCAAAATTGTCATATAATTTCATCATGGTTTGATAATGGACATGTTCACTGTATATAAAACACAGTCAATGTATATCAACACCCATCTAAAGTATGTCATGAAAAAATGTCAAATATTTGTAACAAGCCTGTAGTTATTGAAGAGATAAGAGTAAATGGTCAAAGGGAGACAACTCTTGCCTGCCCTCCTTGATGGCTTAGTAGGGAGGTACACTCAGTGTCTGAGAAAAAGCAGCAGGTTTTCTGTGAGGATGATTCAGTGACCAGGTATGCAGCTTAGAAGCATGCTGTACAAACTCTCACTCAAACTCAGATGTGTAGCGATGACATCACACACATTGGACCGCGATTAACCGCGCCGCCCGCATGTTTCAGACGTACTACAGATGATGGGGCGGGCCGGCCGGCCGCAGTTCGATGACCAGGGCAAAGCGGTCATCTTGGTTCATGACATCAAGAAACATTTCTACAAGAAGTTCCTCTACGAACCGTTCCCTGTTGAATCCAAGTAAGACATTCTGGTGCAAATAGTGTCAAAGTCTTCATTGATTAGAGAAAATAAGTTTTGAAAAGTTACAAGGTTTAAAGTTCAATGAAGTTTTCTAATTTTTTCATGTTTTCACTCCGATTATTACAATAAGTTCTGAGACTTATTTTCAAATTTGTATGTCTAAACGTATTCACATCAACTGATCATCTTCTTAAGCTTGTCCCTCCCTCTCATAGGATTTGCCTTGTCGTTTGTATGTTTGTATGTACCTTCACATGACTTGTATGAGTCACTCACCAGAAGTGATAAGGTGGTGGGTTCTTAGTGAGTGTTACCACTGATGAACCCAAACCTTGCCGTCACGGCAGTGCATGGGAGACACACACACACACCCCGGGACTGGATTGCTGCAATGTGTGATTGTGTGATCAGGCTAATTTGTGACTTCAGAAATTAACCTTTCCGTTGATTGTAAACCTTTGATGATTAAATGAACTTTGGACACACATACTCCATAGAGTAGAGGGAATCTGGCAAAAGTAATGATTTACCTGTACAAGATAATTAATGAACTCTTGTGAGTGATTGGAATATAATTGTTGTTTGTGCTCAGAGTGAGGCATGATGGACCAAGGTACTTGCTTTTACCCCGAGGTTAGAACAGGTCCAGAGCAACCTCTGCTGGTCCATAAGTTGACCTCAGCAGGTGGTAGGACTTGTTGACTTGTTTGAAAGCATGTCCTCATACCCTGATGATGTGGATGTTGCTCACAATATCAATCACTGGATTGACTGATCTAGAGTTGTGTATTTACAGGCTGCCATCATATGGCTTGAATATTGCTGAGTACCGTATTTGACGTAATAAGCGCCCTGCACTTATAAGCGCCCACGGCGATATTTGCTAATATATTGGCAAGTGAACAATCCCAATTAGCACCCCTTCCGATTGATCAATGTACACTTATTTATTTGTGTATGATACGCACTCGTGTGTTATATGTACCCTTAGTTATGGGCAATTAAATTCTGGAAAATATGTCTGTCGTGTTTAATAGGCACAGACTTTTCTTTGTATCATTTCAGGCTGTCAGCATAAACCACGAAATTTATGATCTTTCAACTCTCTCTTTTTTTCTCACCAAAATTATATTCTAATAAGAGACCCCTAATTTTAATTGTGAGAGCGCACTGGGCGCTTATTACGTTGAATACGGTATGTTCTTAAAACAACAAATAAGATTGTTCGAGTCTTGTCTTATGGTGTAGAGGTTTCTAAAGTCCAGTAGTACACCCCGCAGTTTGGCCAAAGGGGTTGTTGTCAGCAGGGGTACTACAGAAATGTACCCTAGTCCCTAGTCCCTAGTCCCTATTCCCCAACCAGAAACTGAAACTGGACTGCCATATTGAACTTAACCGTGGTTTGGCATACGGGAAGTGACGAATACCTAAAGAACCACTTACGCGCATTGCGCCCAGCGGCGGAATGGACTCATCCTAGGGTGCATTTTTGTAGTTTGAATTTGGCTAGGGTACATTTCTCTATATAGGAATGTACCTAGGATACATTTCTGTAGTACCTGTGCCGACAACGACCTCTGCAGCCACAGTTTGGCCCAGCATTTAACTCACAACCACAGCTCCACACAAACTCGTTCTGGAGGAGCTTGTTGAGTGAGCCGACACTGGAATGTTGGTATGAACTGGGACTGCCAAATTCTCTAGCCTCAACCTCCCAGTACCCCTTTAACTACAAAAACTTTGTTTAGTTTTCTAAAAAACAACCTTCTTTTTTTACTCCCAGTTTACTGGAAGTACTACCTGACCATCTAAATGCTGAGGTTGTTGCTGGGACGATTGCATCCAAACAGGACGCCATGGACTACATCACATGGACATACTTCTTCAGGAGGCTGGTGATGAACCCGAGGTAGGTCATTTCTTTGTCTTGTCTTTTCAGGTTTTCTTAATTAAGAAATCAACACACATGTATTTTTTCCAGATGTATTTGTGTCAGTTGATTCATCCCCATGTTGTGGCCATTACCTGGGGTGTTTATGTGTGGCATCGTTGTCACACCGAGGGACATCTACTTGCAGGACTTCTTTTACAGCTGTGCCTGTGAAGAACCGGGTTACAATAGGTCTTCAGCAACCCATGCTTGTCATAAGAGGCGATTATGCTGGTCGCAAGAGGTGACTAACGGAATCGGGTGGTCAGACTCGCTGACTTTGTTGAAGCATGTCATCATATCCCAGTTGCGTAGAACAATGCTCAAGATATCAATCACTGGATTGTCTGATCAAGACTCGATCATTTACAGACCACCGACATATAGCTGGAATATTGCTACATCCAGCGTTAAACAACAAACACACAAACAAACAAACTCCTTTCAGCAGACATGGATGACCAATACTTTTCTTGGTGTTTCAGAAATCAACACACATATATTTATTCCAGATGTGTCTGTGTCAGTATGTTGTATAGTTGACTCATCCCCATGTGGAGGGTGTTCCCTGGGGTGTTTGTATGTGACATCGTTGTCACACCGAGGCACATCAACTTTTAGGACTTCCTTTACAGCAAACATGGACGACCAGTACATATACAGCTCCAGTTTTAAAGGGAGACTGTGCTCTACAGTGCCCTTTGTCTGCAGTTTTAGACATTATATTGAGTTCCATGCGTGAAACGTTGACATTGTCTAGAATTATTCTGATCATTAATTGACTAATATACACCATAACATGAACTTCCAGGCAAAACAGTTTTGTCTGAGATTTGAATCATCTTCGACTGCCAGTTAGCCAAGCCTTGTGACCCTTTGTATGGCCACATTGACCGCAATGTTCATTGAACACGGCTCTCCACGACTTTATTGCCTGTGCTAATTTTAGCATCAGGCAAATGCTTACAAGTTAGCAATTCCAAGGAATAGTTGTGCCATATATGTCAACATAAATGTTTAATTGAATTATAATTCATATGTGTGCAAGAAAGGAATTCCATGTTGATGACTGATAATGTCACATGATATATTATGTCTGGAAGCCATTCAGTACCCCTCAATGATGATCTTTACTTGTGTCATCAGCTCCAATGACCGATTTTGTATGTGTAACAGCACCACAAATTATTTGAAACTTTTACTGTGGTGTTGATTCAGCTGTCTAGCTGTCCTGTTATGTCTTCGTTGCCATGGCAATAGTGTTGTTTCTTATGGAGAACTTCTCGTCACGGTGATGTTCTATAACAAATACTCGGCTTTGTCCTTAATATGATGTTGTAGCTGAGACTGTTGAGCAATAAGACCCCATGTGTATTGTGCTTACAGGCTTCGGTTCTGTCTCATGGGAGAAAACACAGTTCATGTTATCAACACAATAGATGCTACTGACATATCTGCTACAACTTCCCTGTGTCACAAGGAGTCTAACAGTACAGACAAATCAACTTTCAAATTGCCTTCTTCAGCTCTTTGAAGATGTAATGAAGTAGGAAGTAAATGAAGTAAATGAAGTAGACCTCAAACTTTTTCTTACAGGAGACATGTGTGTGTGATAATTCCATGTGATAACTATCTATTTGGATAGGCAGGGATGGACAAGTTAATGCAGAGTTGTCTCCCTTCGTTAAGCCGACATCTGCTGGTTTGAATCCCAGAGACACTGTGATGGCAGTTCACCAAAGTCATAAACATCTCAGACCCGCATCACTGTTGGCTTCCTCTAATATCAAGCTGACACACTGTGATCTAACGGAAATAATATTCAGATCACTATTTGAAAGTTATACTGTGTCTCCCGCTGGGGATTCCTGATTAGAATGGTCCCCAGCAACCTATGCTGATCATAAGGAGCGACATAATGGATGGGTTGGTTGCACATCATCATACACCGAAGATGTAGATCAATGCAAATAATATCAATCACTGGATTGTCTGGGCCAGGCTGGATTATTTACAGGACAACAAACAACTATTAGTGTTTCACATTCCGCACAGGTGTGTGTTAGGATGTCTGATGTTCTGAGCTAGCATTGGGCAGTGGGGTAGTCACATGGGTACAGTGTGTGGAGCCCATTTCTAGTGTCCCCCGCGGTGATATTGCTGAAATATTGCTCAATGTGGCATAAAACCAAACTCACTCACTCACAATCAACAAGGAGGTTTTACACAGGTCCAGTAATCACAATCAACAAGGAGGTTTTACACAGGTCCAGTAATCACAATCAACAAGGAGGTTTTACACGGGTCCAGTAATCACAATCAACAAGGAGGTTTTCAAGTCAACATTTTATTATGCCCTAGTACAAAGATATGAATATTCATTGTCCATTCAGTCAAAGCAAAACAAGAACTCGTGATAATTAGTAAACAAAACAACTGAGACAGAATAAACAACTTGTGAATGTACCGTGGACCCACCGTCTGTGATCTGCATCAAGATGCCTTTGCAAACACAGATATTTCTCCCTTTACACTAAAACCTGGCAGCTTCATTCTGATAGAGATTTGACAGTTTCTTGTTTTTTACATTAAAGAATAATATTCAAAATTAAATTTTAATGACATTTGTTACTTTTTTGATAATTTCAAACTCTGAAAGAACTGCTTTATGGGGAAATAGTCTTAAAACATTTCTTTTGGAAAGTAGTATCTTGGATGCACGATGTAGAGGTTTGTGGGTGCCCCCTGGTGGGTACCTGATGCAACAGATGAGACGTGAGCGATTAAAAAAACATGGAGAATGTCTTGGAATGAGAAACTAGTACACTCACTGGCATAGTATGAGAACTAGTACACCCATTGGTTGACGATGAAAACTAGTACACCCATTGGTTGACGATGAGAATTAGTACACCCATTGGTTTAATATGAAAATTAGTACACTCATTGGTATAGTATGAAAAAGTAGTATACATTGATTGAATATTGTTACCAGTACACTCACTGGTTGAATATCGGAACCAATACACTCATTGGTTGAATATGGTATCTAGTACACTCATTGGTTGAATATGGTAACTCGTACCTCATTGGTATAGTATAACAACTAGTACACTCATTGGTTGAATATCGGAACCAATACACTCATTGGTTGAATATGGTATCTAGTACACTCACAGGTTGAATATCGAAACCAATACACTCATTGGTTGAATATGGTATCTAGTACACTCACTGGTTGAATATCGGAACCAATACACTCATTGGTTGAATATGGTATCTAGTACACTCACTGGTTGAATATCGAAACCAATACACTCATTGGTTGAATATGGTATCTAGTACACTCACTGGTTGAATATCGGAACCAATACACTCATTGGTTGAATATGGTATCTAGTACACTCACTGGTTGAATATCGAAACCAATACACTCATTGGTTGAATATGGTAACTGGTACACTCACTGGTTGAATATCGGAACCAGTACATAGGATGGTTGAAGATGAGATTGGGGTTTATCTAGAGATGCTGATGAGTTGATATTCTTCTCTGCAGTCATTTCCCAATTCCTGTTGTCATAGTTACAACTAATGGTATGGCTGTGTAGAGGTGACTTGTCCTTCACGGGAAACAGGACTGGTATCGGGAAACAGGACCGGTATCGGGAAACAGGACCGGTATCGAGGAGGAAGAGGTTTGACGACTTAGTTTTATATCATTACATTGAATGCAATGTTGAAAAGCCTCAAAATTGAATATACAAACTTTAAAAAAAAACAATTTTGAATTTTTTCCCAATATGCTTTCAACTCCAATAGTTAAATCTAAATTTAAATTTGTTTAAATTATTGAATGTGTTACAGCGAGGTTTGAATGAACTTACCATTGTGAAGATTTTTTAATAAGGTAAAAAATGAATAAATTTCAATCACTGAGTTTGTTGGCTCAGAAACCCTGTGTATGTTCGGAAACAGATGTCGGGATCGGATGTGGAATAAAAAGTCAATATAATGAAGGGAAGAGCAGGCTAGATATAATGAAGGGAAGAGCAGGCTAGATATAATGAAGGGAAGAGAAGGCTAGATATAATGAAGGGAAGAGCAGGCTAGATATAATGAAGGGAAGAGAAGGCTAGATATAATGAAGGGAAGAGAAGGCTAGATATAATGAAGGGAAGAGCAGGCTAGATATAATGAAGGGAAGAGAAGGCTAGATATAATGAAGGGAAGAGAAGGCTAGATATAATGAAGGGAAGAGCAGGCTAGATATAATGAAGGGAAGAGCAGGCTAGATATAATGAAGGGAAGAGCAGGCTAGATAGCGCGATGACTGATATAGGGATCCAAGCAGACATGGTGTCGGACAGAAGCCATGTTTATTGGTGCATGGAGACATGGGCGTGAGATAAGTTAATATCTACAGTGGAAGCTAGAATAAGTTATGTTTCAAATATTTACACTCTCATGACATTGTTTTGCCCTTGTTTGAGCAAATCATTCATTTCCATGTCGGCATGGCCAACACGCCAGTGTTCATAAATACAGTGCTTATGTACAACACATGGTATACAAAAATAGGGAATGATCCTTGTATCACAGACAATGTGGCATAGTTCCATCAGGGGACACAACTCCGCTTGTCCTGATGAGCTTGGTATTCTGACTAGACCATGGTTTCTCTCATGGCATGATGATGATTATGATGATGATGATGATGATGATGATGATGTATATAGCACTAAGATTGCACATGTTGCCCTTTGTCCTGGCAGGGAGTACAACAGTGTTGTACGGTGTCTATTTCACATGAGTAGCACATTGGCACTCTGTGGCACTCTTGTGTCACTGTGTGTAGAAATGTTTAACCTATGTCCAACAGTGTCCAACATGCTCTCTTTAACCCCTTTGAGGTTATGAGTCTCTGAAAGGGTTAATCTTGCCCCTAGTGTTCACAGGCACTTGTGGTGACGTTCGTCACTTGCATATGACGTGTTGATGATGGAGATTGCTCCGCAGCTATTGATGAAGATTGTGTCAAATTCTGTGTTTCCAGTCACAATATCACACAGTATGGTCTGGACGGTATAGCGACGGCACAGCGACGGCATAGCAACGGCGTATCTATGACAGCTGTACTAACACACTTCAGCCTACCCCAGTGCTGAGCACCTGAGTCTATCTGGCAGTAGACATAGTTGCAATGTCAGCAGTGGTAGTAGTCCACCTCCACTTTGCATGCGTTGAAGTCGCCGCTGCTGCGGAACGCTGGGTTTCTGTGATCCAGGAACTGATCTTTGTCCTGATAGTAGCGTCGCTCTTTGAACCTGGAGGAGGAAAAGTCAAAATATTTACTTATTTGAAAGACATTTAAATATTGGTTATACTAAGACCTTGACCGAGTCTATGTTTTTATGAAAAACTGTTAAATGTTCATGCTCTCTACCGTTTGTGCTTCCAGTGTTTAACTAAGGCCAAAGGGAGAGAACTGGTTGGTAAACATTCTAAAACATGGGCGTTTTTCTGGACTTTGTGCTTATACAGCATGACAAGGGGGAGATGAACACAAGTTTCCCCATGGTGTAGACATGAATATGAGGATGTAACATGTATCAACATACCAAACCCAAGATTGGTGTAGAAAAACATTATATATCTTTCAGCACCGTTATTCATAAGCAAACCAGAATTTTGTTGCAAATATTGAGGTGTATTTTTGTCATACGACCAGCAGTTGCCATGTTTACTCACCATTTGATGACGAGGAGTGTGAGGAGGATGATGAGGATGACACTGAGCGTCCCGATCACACCGCCAGCGATGGCTGCTGCAACAGACAGGGCAATGTCATTATTCAGGTCACAGTTAATAATGTACATATCACACATCAGGTCACAGTTAATAACGTGTATATCACACATCAGGTCAAAGTTAATAGCGTGTATATCATGCATCAGGTCACAGTTAATAACGTGTATATCACACATCAGGTCACAGTTAATAACGTGTATATCATGCATCAGGTCACAGTTAATAACGTGTATATCATGCATCAGGTCACAGTTAATAACGTGTATATCACACATCAGGTCACAGTTAATAACGTGTATATCATGCATCAGGTCACAGTTAATAACTTGTATATCATGCGTCTGACTGCTAGAGGAGGTTGCACTCACCGAATGGAAGGGAGGATTTTGTGTTGCCCTGGGTGACAAAGTCGCGGTACACTGGTATAGGTGTGGCCGTCGTGGTCGCTGTCTGGGTCATGGGAGCAGGGTTGTGGGACCTGTCCGTCAAGCCAGCGAGCAGTCTGGATGTTGTAGATTCACCTTGTTGCTTTGTAGATTTCTTTCTGTCACCGATGACTTTGGTTGTGGTGGTAGGCAGTGGTGGGAAGGCTGATGAAAGAAAAGTCACATCAATGGTTGTGTCTTTGCAAGATGCTGACAAATGGTGGGTGTGTTCTAGGCGTCAGGATGATCGGCTTTACTTCTGAACTTTTGGAAAATACCCTGATTTTAGTGGTGTAGTAATCTATATATGGAGTTGTGTTGTGTTGTGTTGAATGTGTTGAACAATACACGAGGTAGATCTGGAGGCTTGACTAGGATGGGGTGGTAGGCTAGTGGTTAAGGTGTTGGCTTGTCAAGACCCAGGTTTGATTCCCATCACAACTCACTCACTGGGGTGACTGTGTGAGTGAGTGAGTGAGTTTGGTTTTACGCCACTTTTAGCAATATTCCAGCAATATCATGGCGGGGGACACAAGAAATGGACTTTACACATTGTACCCATGTCTGGATTCAAACCGGGTCCTTGGTGTGACGAGAGAATGCTTTAACCACTAGACTACCCATCTGCCCCACGTACTCACAAATAATGTTGCATTGTGGGTAGAGACTAGAGAGTTACATTTCAAACCTACCTTCATAATACAACCAGAATCCTTTGCTCTTGCTGTCAGACCCAGCTTGTAGTTCGATCTCCAGGAAGTTGCTGTACGTCTTGTAGGTGTCGTTGGCACGGCGACCGCACAGGGTGATGCTGTGGAACTTGTCGTTGAAGTACATCCAGTCAGCACAGTCCGTCTTGCCTTTGGGCTCCAGGTCCATGTCGATGATGTGGAGCCGGATCTGCTGTGTTGGAGCCACTTCAATGGAGGTCTTACAGTTCTGGGCCTCGTGGTAGTTGTTAGGGTACCTCGGGGTAGAGATGTACCCATTCTGGGCTGTCAGCTGGGGAAGGCTGCAGATATCATTTGTCACAGTGGCTGAAACAAACAGGTGTTTTATTATTTTGATATTGATTTTGTGTGTTACATGCTAGCTTCTGATTGGTTAAGGAGCAGGCAGTTATTTTTCATGCAGCCACCTCATGTAGCCTGCTCCGTTGAGAAATCTATCGGAACACACCCTAGGTAGCTTGCTTATCTTGCATAAGTATCGTTGAGCTGATATGAACTTCTGTTTATCTGAATGCAATGGGTGAAGGGAAGCAACTTGGTTCATTTTCGTCTGTGTTTACGTTAGTGGCAGATTGTTGTCAGTTTCATCTAACTGTAGTTTAATAGTTTTCTTCGTATTTATTCTCTCAACTGAGGTCGAGATGTATGTTCAGATATGAAGGGCAAGGTTACCAGATAAACAAGCAACTTACTCCAAGAATAATTAGTAATTTCATTTCTGACCCAATTGTTGTCATTTATTACATTTAATGAAATCTTTATGTTTTTACTTTAATTTCATCTTTAGGGTTTGTAAACTACAAAATATTTACAAGTGGACCACTGAATGCTGTTATATGTTGATATTTAAAGACTTATCCCCTGCTCAGTGAACATACAGCTTTAACTGAAAGTATGGAGAAATTGATACTTTCAGAATATGAAATTAATAATCAAATTTCACAAATACCTGTGAGAGCAATAGTAAGATCTTATCTGTTTACTCCGTTAACTAACCTTTATTCGATTGCATAATGTATCATATTAAACATATTTTTGTATGTAATTTTTTAGAATGGCATTCTTCTGAATTCCTAAAAACTGTGTATCGCGGTTGGCCGAGATTACCAAGATAGTGCCTGTCTGTGTGAAACGTCATCCTCCAGGAGAACGTAGATTGTAGAAAGAGAAATGACTAATAATGTAGTCAAGATCTGTGATAACGCGTAGACATCACTCTTGCATGTCTTCAGGGTGGAGATAGTGTTATGACTGCACTGTTTGTGGTATGCCGCTGCACACAATATGAATAAGCAATGAGGGTTGGCAATAAAGATCCCAATCAGATCTGTGTAACATGGGTCTTGTACTTTCCACCTGCCTCACCCTCTCCCCTCCTCTCCCCTCCCCCTCCCCCCTCAACCCCTACACACATCCCTCTACCCAGCTGTCTGAGCACAGGTATGCTGCAAGGTGAAGGTCGTCTGGCAGCTGGCGTGTTCTGGGCCGGGGAGACTATTGTTGATGGTTCACTGCTTGGGGCACAGCAGGAGGGATAAAAAAATGTGCGACACACCGACATCTGTCAGTTCTCAAACATTTTAAATCCTGCTATCTCACTCAGGTTGTACTGTGGGGGAAATTCTATTAAAAAATGTTCTTGACAATGAAGCACTTCTCAGTTGCCTCTTTATGCCTGTTATAAATTGATGAATAATTTTCACATTGTTTTCTCACTTTAACTATATGTTGTATTTTAGGTTATTTTTTATAAAATCATGTTTTAATCAGTTGGCTTATATTGATTCAATTTAACATGTTTAAAATGCTAAAAGAAACTGGAAATGTAATATCTTAAATGAAATGTACCAAACAAATTCCTATTATTTGAACATAATCATGACTAGATTCACCAGTTTTTTGTAATCCTACATCTAAGCCTCCCTGCTCAGCATAACAACTGTTCAGCATTACAACTGTTCAGCATTACAACTGTTCAGCATAACAACTGTTCAGCATTACAACTGTTCAGCATTACAACTGTTCAGTATTACAACTGTTCAGCATTACAACTGTTCAGTGTCAAGGACTAGGTAGTGATGAGATATAAATATGTACGGAATAATCTGCATAGATAGTCTGAGACTGAAAACACCTGTGATGTAACGCGAATTAGCCGGACCCAGTCAGCTGGGAGACGCATGCGAGGCCTGGGCCGGGAGTTGGCGCCAAATGGCCTAATCTCATAAAGCATGGAGATAACACAGCAGGTAGCCAAGGAGAAGAGGTAGTGTTTACCTTTGGCTCCTGGCCATGAGGGGGGACCTGCATTGAGGGGGGACATGGGGGACGTGGGGAGGTGTACACCGTGCGCCGTGAGTGTTGTATGTCAACACTGTAGTGGAGTACAGGAATAACCGACATAGCGCTGCCAATCATAATTTGTCACAACATTGCTGCACTTACGGTGTGCCCCGGTGCCAAAAAACGGTGATATTAACCTGTTATGTTGCCAATGTTGATAACTTGCGTCAGAACTGGGGCAATGCACTCTGAAGAGAGGGTAGTTTTGTTTATTTCCAAACTTGATACAGAAGTTCATGTTGAAAGGGAGGCTTCCTTCTCTGTGACAGCCGAATGTTTTTAGATAAGGTTATTTATGTGTTTGATGATTTTGAAAATGCAGATCCTGCTTTTTTGTCTGACACTAATCTATTTTAAGTGGGGGAAAATGTTCTCTCATGCCACCGAAGTATTGCGATGTTTTAACTGTCAGTGGGCAAAAAATAAAACAATCCTGAAATTTCATCTTCCCTAGTTTGAGTACCAACCTGGTACTTTGTCTAAGATTTAGAACCCTGACAGTTTGGGTGTAGACCTCCACATCACCCCCTCCTCAACACACACACACAGAAAGTTCATGGTCCTAACATAGGAGGAAAAAATACCCTACCTGGAACACACTCGTATTCCACCTGGAAGTAGTTGCTATAGCGACCACAGGACTGGATGAGGCTCCCGTAGGTTCCTGTGGGGAGGTTGATGCTGCAGGACTCGCGCCCCACACACGGGTAGTTCTCATACTCAGGGAGGGTGCAGTCCCCCTCTCTATACTCGCAGGAATCAGTTGGGGAAAATCCATAGAATGCTTTAAGTATCCGGACCATGGCGCCGGCGCCACACACAATGTCAATGGACTTCTGTGTACTGTTGAAACAAGCTGCCAGCCTATCCCCTGGAATAATAAAACACTTTTGATAAGAAAATTGTAAAACTCTTTTGATAAGAAAATAATTAAACTCTCTTATTAATAATATAATAAAGGACACAATAAGAAAAACAAAAAAACTCTTGATAAGAAAATAATAAAACTCTCTTAATAAGAAAATACTAAAACACTTGATAAGAAAACATTGTGGCTAACTCAAATATTTTATTGAACACAGGATTGATTTTACAAGATACAATCTTTCTTCCCATGTACATAGCTATGCATGAATGTTCAGACATTAGGGGGGCTGGAGAATGAATACGGCAGATGTGTATACACAGTACATCATTGTATGCCTGGCATAGAAACGAGGTACATGTCTAGTAAGGTGACTCCAGTGTGTCCTGGGTGTGGGAACATTGACATTCATCATTGTCTCTAGAAGCACTATTCCAACATCAAACCAGAATCAACGTATACAATTTTGAATAAATATGGTGTTATTGTTGTGCTACAAGAGTACCGGCTGGCGTCAGGAATGTGCACAGCTGGGGTGCGGCAGCATGCACATCATGCTGCACTGCGGCGACGGAGATGTGGTGTACGACTTACCGTGTACTAGGGAGAGCCAGGAGATGAATGTAATGGCCGTCAAGACGCACAGGTTACTGTGAGGCATCTTCACTTGGTGTTTACCCATGGTTCCGTTACATCAGTTGGTCCTGCAGCGAAATTAAACATTTGTCAGCATCAAACACAAACAGAAAACAAGCCTTGATCCTGAACACTTGCATCTGAAACGAGTATTGATTGAAGCATTGAACAGTTCACAATGCGATATGTGACGGCGGTGTTATGGATTGAACGGCAGCATTAATTCAATGAATTGTGTCATGGTTTGTCAACAGGGAGCTGTGCAGGTACAACTGGATGGTCGGCGCCTGCTGGCACTGGCCCCAATAAAATAAGATACAATGTGGAATGTCTGCTAACCACAAACACGACAAGCCCCTGCACTGTCAGATTGTAATCATTTGCCAAAAATCACAAGCTTCCTGTGGTAGAGCTGGGAGAAAGATGTGCCTGGCGATAATTACCAGCGGCCATCACAAACAGGGCTTGTTAGGTCCTACCCGGTCCTAGAATATATGTATTGGATCCTCAAACAGATGTAGGGTCCTAGCACAGGTGGAATTGGTTGTTGTACCAAGTTGGACCGATGAGAAGGAACATGTGTACACTACACACAATCAGGTGAAAACAACAGACGGCAACGAGCCAAGTTGGCTTTTACCGACACAAGCAGTGTGAGGCTTGAACTGCAGCAGTGTTGTGCAGCAGTGTTGTGCAGGCCCACATCCAGACAAGGTGTAAACACAGTAGTACTATACAGCAATCCCAACATCAGAGCCAAACACTCACCCTCTCGCTCTCAAGTCTATCGTGGACTGAATAACGTCTGCTTGCTGCTCCAGCTTTTATACCAGCAGGCTCGTGCCAGCAGATTGTGGCTAATTAGAGCAGCAGGGATGTTTACACTGGCTATCTGAGCTTCCACTCGCTGGCCTGCCTGCCTGCCTGCGCATGTGCCGCTTCACTGGCCAATTCATCACCCAGCTCTCACTGTCCAGTAAGGAGCCTAGGATTCCTTTGATCTGCTAAGGTGTAAGACTGAATCCGCATCCCGTTACAACCAGGGCTTGTGAGCTGGTCTACGAGGAGACTCTGTTCCACCTGTCCCCGGCCCCAAATTACTCTTTGATGTTTGGCGTGTGCGGGTAACATGAAGGCAATAAAGGGTTCAGCTCCCCTTGTTTGATAAGTGTCGAGTCTCGAGTCCTGGCTCCCTACAGGAACAACAGACAGACGCAGTGTACAGCCCCGGGCAACACCTGGTCGTGTGCCGGCTCGGGGCACTGTTATCAGCTATAATGGGCTTTGTTGTTTCGGCCCCTTTACTGCACTCGTCTTTTGTTAGCTGAAGGGGCAAAGAAGGAGGGATTCACAAACAGTTCATTGTTTAGGCACACTCCAAACACGTGCCACAGGTACAGGCCGGTGAACCAGATCGGATTTAGAGAGTGACTTGACGCATGCTTGCTGTTAGATGACATGCCTCACCCTCCTCTCTTTAAGGAACATTTTAGTATAGCATGTGTAGGTTGGTGTTATTGAACCTGCTGCAGTATGCTGGTAGCTTTTGAGACATACTTTCAAAGTTGTGTTCAGCCCACTCGCTCTGATGGAAGACATGATGCACTCTCCGGAGCAGACGGGAATTCTATCAAATGTTTCATTCAGCTCACTGCAGCCTTGCTAGGTGACTTACTGAAATAACACTGATTACAGAAAATACTCTCTGTCACAGAGTATGCTTTACCATCTTGAGTTTTATGATAATGATGATGATGATGATGATGATTACAGAAAATACTCTCTGTCACAGAGTATGCTTTACCATCTTGAGTTTTATAATAATGATGATGATGGTGTTGATGATGATGATGATGATGATGATGATGATGATGATGATGATTACAAAAAACACTCTGTCACAGAGTATGCTTTACCATCTTGAGTTTTATAATAATGATGATGATGATGATGAAGATTATGATTACAGAAAACACTCTCTGTCACAGAGTATGCTTTACCATCTTGAGTTTGATAATAATGATGATGATAATGATGATTTCAATGGAGTCTACCGGGTTACAATATATATCAACATGTTTCTATTACTTCACTTTCTAATACAGCATCGAGAGAGGATTAATAGATCATTCATAGTTCTGGTCACCGGTTCTTGTTCTACGATGACATGAGATGAGACTCATGGTTACAGTCAATTGACATCAGGCACTTTGTTTTAATGGACGTTAGGGATAATCACTTAGTCAACCAAATATCTTTCAGCATATAAGGTTATTTTTAATATACAATAGGTAAGTTACATTCTGTATAAGCTTATGGTTGTTGCTCACAGCAACACATTTTCAGGCGAGAGTAACCTACCTGACGTTACTCTACAGTTTTATTACTGTCACACGTGGTCCTCCAGTTTTATTACAAACACACGTCTGTAACACAGTACAACACCCGTCCCTCAGATCAGTGGAAACCCCAGCAGCCTAATATGAACACTAGTTTACTCACTGAATCAGTGTAGTCCCCAGCAGTAAATCTCCCAATGTGGCCCTCTAGAGAACCCTTGCAAAATGATTTCCATCTCACAGCAATCGACAGACCCCAGCCTGTAGGTAGCGTTACATTGCGTCCAGTAACCACTAGAAATGCAGTATTGAATTATTGATAGCTACAGACTGCAGTGTGACTTATCTCAGTACGTCAAAACTACTCCTGCTTTTGGTGAGTGCACAGCGTGAGATATAAGGGACTATCTCACCGGGGATATATGACGCTGTATCCACCCTGTAATCCCCTGGCCTCTGTCCCCTATTGTTACGAGTGTTATCACACCTAATCATGTCTTACACCTGATCATCCATACCACATGGCATGGCCTTCCATTGACTTGATCTCCGAAGTGGCCCAACTTGAACACAGTTCTACCTGCCCCACCTGGCTAGATTCAAGTGTGGCCAAACTCTGTAGTGTTCCCAGGCTGGCCGAGCTGGTCACATGGGAAGGCTTGAGTTTCGGGGCATGTCCACACCAACTCCTACAGTGGTACATTCGCAACTGTTATCTTCCGTGTAGATATCATATTTCATATCCTAGGTTTGTTTATGTAAACTATGCAGTTAAAGATCTTATAATCAAATAGCACGTTAGGCCTTGCTGGCAGTCATGTATAAAGCTGGTGAAGTGCCCGTGGCTGTAACTGCAGTCTTGAAATGTTTTAAGTTATTATCAGCAGATATATTTGACAGTTTCTCATAATATTTAATTTCTAAATGAGTTATTATGTCCTTATATATCCATACATTTGTTTCTGTTATGATCTCTATTTTTAAAAACGGTGTAAAACAATACTCACTCACTCACTGTTATGATCTATGCTATAATACATTAAACATATGATGTCATTTAAATAATTAAGCATTATCTTTTCACAATGCAGAGGAAACTGTATCAGGTGAAAAGCATAATATTTAATCCATTGTTGAATACATGGTGAAAATGCTAATCTCTGTGGTTGTATGCAATAATACTGGATGTAAAACACAGCCTGGCAGGACACCACTGTCTGATCGTACTCCAGCCACTGAAATGTGCCAGTACTACGAGAGTCAGTTGTGTACCCACATCACATACAGCGCAGCACATGTGGCCGTCATTACCTGTTCTAATGTCATACACCTGGGCTTAATGGCCTTTTGAAGGCCAGGTAGAATTGTTAATAAGACGAGCGAAACCTTTATCACTGTTACAGTCATGTTGTTCTCAAATATGCTGGCCTGGGTTTCAATCAAGTTGGAACCTTTTAAATGTTATCCTTGGTTTTATGAAGATTTAAATTCTTTCTTTTTTTATGAATCATAACCTGAAAGATCCTTTGTCAGGAATATATTTTTGTATGTTTTGATATGTTGTAAGTTTGATATCTTAATTTTTGAATTTATTCTTTCACATTTTGCATTTGTGGAGATCTCATTAATGAAATGTATTTGACGTTAACCTTTGAAAGACTATGCCCTAATTAATCTATGAAAGAATATGTAATCTATCAGCGATTGTCTGACAATACAACTACCAGCCACGGGAAGTAAAGCACATTGTTATGGGAATTTACCAGTCACACCTTTAACAAGCAGGTGCTTGAAACAATGCCACCAAAGGTAATCCCACAGACAGATGCTTGTTTAACACCTGCAGGGCTGATTAACACCTCTGCTGCTAACCCTAAGCTGCTTCAAGTTGTTTGTGTGCAAACCATGTCTTCATTGTCAGCCCATTAAGAGTTGATACCTGTGTTTTTACACCTGTATGATCACAATGACTTCGTTTAGACTTTGTCTGTCGTCGTGCCCTGACCTTATGTTTGTTTGTTGTATGGTTTTAGTTACTAAATATAACTGTTCATTTTTAATCAGATTAAGTATATCTGCCGACAAGTCTCCACATAGACGGGAGAGACTGATTGGACTTGTGGATGTTCCCTATTGTTTCAATTCAACATTGATTGACACTGCGTTGATGCTACAGAGTTTTAAAAGCCACATAAATATAGTTAAATTAAGTAATTCATGAAATTTTAACTTTTGACAAGTCAATATGTTGAAGATAGACCCATTATGACTGAAAGTGTACGTAACTACATCTGATCCATTACTGGTAGTTTATGTGTTGTTGTTCAATGATGAAATAACTTGGTTGTTTTATGACTTCACAATGACTACTAGGTACTGGTTGAATGTACCAAATGTTATATACTACTCAAAAGTTGTTAAGGAACACCTGATTCTTTCATATGACCATAGTAAATCTGACAAGTCATAACAGATTAACTATAATCATATGAAAGAATCAGGTGTTCTTTACTTCTTTTGAGTAGTATATTTGGGATTACACTTTCTCAAATTGTTTAACTCTTTCAACACCAGTCAACCAGAAGTGTTTACTGCTGGGACACCGAGTTCCCAGAGACTCTTGTTTGATAGATGAAGCCAACATTTATCAAAGAAAATACCTGCTTGTAAAATATATTTGCTACTACATGTTATGCACCATTTGAAAGGTCTGATCCTATGGTTTATAAATAAGAAAGTTATATTTTTCACATTATTTCAAATAATGCATTTACTACTTAATTAAATTCGTTGTAAATAAAAAATGTACGCTAACACGTTGTTAACATCCAGATTAAGGACCAAGGAAGCGAAAACTTGACGATTTTCGGCAAATATATGATTTCATAACATCCACGTACCTATTTCTGTTTTATTTTCATTGTTTATGTTATTGGAAAATCATTTTAAAAAGAATTATAAATAGTTTCTGTCATCAACCATTTCCCGATAACAGCGACTGTCCGCTCAGTAAAATGAAGAAATACCCCCGTTTTCAAGGTTTCGTATGAATAAAAGGTTTGTCGAAGAATGGCATATGACACATCGCTGGAAAGCTTTTTCCTTTATCTACACGCTCGTAACATCGACTGTTTTTTTCCCGTAGTTATAACAAGCGATTTCATTGGATTAAAATTGGTTTCTAATGACGCTTTCTTGCTGAAATCTGCTACAAGTTTCATGATTGGTCAATTTTGAGCACGTGACCTAAGGCAGCCAATCAAATTACAGCTGTGATACCAAGCTCGTGTTCGATAAATTACAGAAGTTTGCGAAAGAATTTTGTTAAATCGTGTTATTCTGAATGTTTTGAGCAGTAAATCACGATATATATTAAAAATATGGAACTTCGTGAATGTATCATGCTAGATTACGAGCTGTGACAAAGATTTTTCATGCATATATTTTTGCATTAAACATCGTGTCCGAGCCGAGAATTCAAGGCGACGAAAGCAGAGATGTCATTTGACTTACATTACACGCGATCGCCTGAAAAGATGGAAATAATAACTTAGATGTAAGTTTGATTACTTTTAGATATATTTTTGTTGATTTTATATATTACTTTGTATGATATATTTAAAGATTTGTTTAAAATGTCTCTATTTTCCTCTTTGACGTGTTCGATGTGAACCCGTTATCGAAATGTGTGTCCGAGAATTTTATTTTCAATAACATCGCGGGAAATAGTGAATAATGTTTTAATTTAAGGATAAAAAATGTTAAATTGAAATGGAATATGTATTTCAGATATTGTGAAATGTGATAGATTTAATAAATGAATGATATTACAGGTAGGTCCATAAAAATATAGTACTATTTTGACGTTACTACAGCTTGGCCGGATAACCGGCCTGCGGTGTCTGGGGACTCGATGCTTCTTGGCCGGATAACTGGCCTACTGTGTTGAAAGAGTTAATAGGCAATCCTTAGAAGTTGATGGATGACAAAGTAGACACAATTTATGGATAATGACTTCAATATTTTACTGTAATGCCTGATACAAATATATCCCGTACAGCCCATGCAAGTCTATAATGTTACTGCAGTATCTGAAAATGAAGAGACTCTCTGGGCTCCTTTTTAGTACATTTTTATTAAGATAATTTAACAACTGTATTTTTCTGAAAGATATGTTCATTTCAGAGACTAGATGTTAGTTTATGTAATTGGCCATTACGGTAAAATACAGAAGTTATTTTCCATAAATTGTGTCTACTTTTGTACACTGTCTTAGAAAAGCACAGATTCTAGCACCTTTGGGGGTTGAGTCCCTTACGGCATTCGAACTCATACTCACTCATTGTTAGTTTTAATCAGTTTGAAGATCTTCACCGTGAACTATTCTAAATCAAGATGTGTCCTGTCAATAAATATACCACTAAACGTTATCATGCACACTCCGTTGCGTGCAGTAACATGAGGTATAGGCGTATTATTTCTTGTCACAAGAGCCAGCGTAGATATTTACAGACCTTTCATTAAATTTACACTTGTTTACGATGTCGCTGACAAAAACTGGCCATTGATTTCTACTTGTGATCAAACTAACCAGCTGACATTCCTATGCCGACATTGTGGTCGAGGGAATGAGTGAAATATTCATCTACATTGATGTGCGTCTCGGTTGAATGACTAAGTACTTTCTCAAGAAGCATGAAACAGCCGTACGGATGGTGGGAAACTGTCTCCAACTTTTGTTGACAAGGGACGTTAATTACCTGATTGCCATTTGTCTATCTTTAGAATGAAGTTTCTTTGTACAAGGTAAATGTACCAAACAGCTACTTCTCGTTATGGTTATTTGTTGGAGGGTCTGATAATTAAGTTTTGTCCACACTGACAGTCATGGCTGATCTGGAGGAATCATTTCTTAATTCCGAGGGTTTGATCTAACGATTGTCTGGAAAAGTTTTATTTTTGTTTTTATTCCCCAGGGACATCAGTATGCTTTGTTATGATGACTAAGCATGGGGTGGGGCAGCCTGACAGATCAAGCGTCTGCTTGTCACACCAAAGACCCTGGTCGATTCCCCACATGGGTCACATACAATGTGTGAAGCCAATTCCTGGTGTCTCCCGCTGTGATATTGCTGCAATACTGCTAAGAGCAGCGTAAAACCTCAGTCACTCACTCACTCACTCACTCACACAGTCACTCACTCACTCACTCACTCACTCACTCACAATTAAGAGTCCACAAAACTGGCAAGACAGATGATTTATTAAAAATAAACTTCAGCATTTCAATTTGGACTTTCTTGTAGCTTCTGAAGAAACTATTTTACATTGTTGCAACATTGTTTACCTAGTACTGTAGTAGATAAAAGTGATGGAAAGAGAATTAACTTATTCTGACAGCACAGCAAGAATATAGTGTTGTTGAGATCCGACAGGAAGACTTTGCCTCCAGCACCTTCTCCATGCCTCCATTGTATCTGATGGTGGGAAGTGAGTTCCCAGCTCAACAAGTATGTTTTGTCTGTAAATAACAGAATCCCCAATGAATCCCTGACATCAGCTATTATATATATACGTCATGGCTTGCAGCATTGTTTAGTCAGTGATAAGACAGCTCTGCCCCATATCACAGCCACTAAGTTTTCTGTGAAAACAGCAGTGAGAATCCTGGTGTTTGAGAGATAGTCTTCATGAAGATACTCATTGTTGCAACAGTTGGAAAGATTTCTGACATTCTTTACAAAGTTCAAATATTCTTCTCCATGAATTACACTCTGCTGGAATATTGCAAAATGTGGTGTAAATCCCAACTCACCCACCCAACTCACCCTACCAACTCATCCACACAACTCACCCTACCAACTCACCCACCCACTATCACTCATCCAAATTATTGTTGGTCAGTGAAGGTTGTGCAGTGCTGTCTCCATGCTCAGTTACCTGTGTGATGATAGCAACCATGTGAATTGTTGTACTCTAACTACTACCTACTGTTTTTAACAAATTCCTCTTACATCAATCTTATCAAGATCTCAGCTATAGGGTTAAATGATACATCAGCACACCCGTGCATTGTGAGTTTTTATGTGATGATACGATACACGATATGGTTTTTCTATATCGATACAAGATGATACACTTGCTAAAATAAATTACTCACTATTCGTTTAATGACCCCTGGCGATTTTGTCAGTCAGATATTGCAAAATGTGTTGTAATTAGCATTTCAAGTTCACTAATAAAAATAGCCACAACGAACATGTGTCTACAGCTAGCTTTTCCTTCTGAACCTGCTCTGAAATATTTATTGTCAAGAAGTTTCCATGTGATTTGTCATAAATATGCGTACCGCGATATGTATCGTATCGTGACCTATGTATCATGATACGTATTGTTTCATGACCTTGCTGTATTGTTTCACCCTACTCAGCTACAGTTTGCCCGATTTGATATGTATCGTATCGTGACCTATGTATGTCCTGTCTGTGGCAATCCCTGCTAAACTGACTGCACAGTAGGAATCGTAACAGACACAAAATGACGCTTCTCTTCCAAATCTCATTAAATGCAGCACAGCGTGAAATCTTGTTTACTGACCAAATACCAGCTGACCATTGTAATCTACAACAGAATGACACATTAATTTGACACATTGACTTAACAGCATGTGCGTGTCAAAACAAACGGCCATTAGTGAATATGTTAATGGCAGTTAGATGGAATCTTTGTTGTCCATATGTCAGGGCTTGTTGATTAGGCCAGCATTTAGTGTTTACCGATATCACCGCCCAGCGCCGTTGTCTGGTGGGGGAGTGACAGGTAGATAAGACTAATTAACAGATACACTTGTCCACCTGGATAAGGTGAGCTACAGCCTGTGTTGAGTCGCGGGGTTATCTTGGGGAGATAGGGGTGTAGGGAGGTGATGGGCCCTTGAAAGCGTGAGAGTTGTCAGTGGTAATAGTGTTTATTTTATCTGGTTTGTTTAAATAGCTTTGCACTGACTGTTTCACTGGAAATGGCTTGCATGTGTAGATGAAGAAAATTGAATCTTTGATATTTTTACGTCGCTAGATGTTAAAGGTCAGAAATGGAGTATATTGTGTTTTGTTTGAGGGTTTTTATTTTGTAAGTTCATATTTTAATCCTGTAAATAAATAGATCCTGCAGCTTGAAGACTCCTGACATTGTTTTCCCTGACCGTGTGGGAACATCGGCTCACATGGGACACCCACGGCAGTGCTGGAGAGTGTCAGCACTCAAGAAGTTTTATAGCACAGAACACACTCATAGGACAGGGTGCAAACCAGTGACAGCATATATAGCAAGACCTTTAAAAAGCCATGTTTCTACTAGTCCTAAGGATGCCTTAACTACTGGGCAGTTTGACAAGGACTACAGGATAAGTGCCAATTTCTAACGCTGCAAACTTAAGCTACGTTTGGGAGTAAATATAATTATATGCATGAAAGGTAGATATACATAATGTACATTATACAAAGAGATATTACATATCATTTTCATTCACGGTACATAAAGGTTTATATATATCATAAGGTGGCTGGCAGCGCACACTTACTGTAGATACTGTAGTGATAGGTCACAATAGTTGCAGTAAAGATTTAACGTCATATCTAAACGTTTTCTGCAAGATATGTTCTTTTTATACACATATCAGAGATATTTTTTGTAACGGTTTTGCATTTTCAAAACAAGGGTCCAAGATACTTGTTATCATTTTGACAGCTTAGTAAATCTAGTGTTTGAAGAAGGTGATCTGATGTCTCCCATGTGTCTCCTTTGTGTGGTGTCCTTGTACCGTGCCACCACAATAGCAGTAATGTCGTACAGCAACACACAGGCAGGTCATCTGCCTGGTCCCTCCTTTGTGTGGTGTCCTTGTACCAGACCACCACAATAGCAGTGATGTCGTACAGCAGCACACAGGCAGGTCGTCCCCCTGGTCCCTCCTTTGTGTGGTGTCCTTGTACCAGACCACCACAATAGCAGTGATGTCGTACAGCAACACATAGGCAGGTCGTCCCCCTGGTCCCTCCTTTGTGTAGTGTCCTTGTACCAGACCACCACAATAGCAGTAATGTCGTACAGCAGCACACAGGCAGGTCGTCTCCCATGTGTCTCCTTTATGTGGTGTCCTTGTACCGTGCCACCACAATAGCAGTGATGTCGTACAGCAACACACAGGCAGGTCGTCCCCCTGGTCCCTCCTTTGTGTAGTGTCCTTGTACCAGACCACTACAATAGCAGTGATGTCGTACAGCAGCACACAGGCAGGTCGTCTCCCATGTGTCTCCTTTGTGTGGTGTCCTTGTACCAGACCACTACAATAGCAGTGATGTCGTACAGCAACACACAGGCAGGTCGTCTCCCATGTGTCTCCTTTGTGTGGTGTCCTTGTACCAGACCACTACAATAGCAGTGATGTCGTACAGCAGCACACAGGCAGGTCGTCTCCCATGTGTCTCCTTTGTGTGGTGTCCTTGTACCAGACCACCACAATAGCAGTGATGTCGTACAGCAACACACAGGCAGGTCGTCCCCCTGGTCCCTCCTTTGTGTAGTGTCCTTGTACCAGACCACCACAATAGCAGTAATGTCGTACAGCAACACACAGGCAGGTCGTCTCCCTGGTCCCTCCTTTGTGTGGTGTCCTTGTACCAGACCACCACAATAGCAGTGATGTCGTACAGCAACACACAGGCAGGTCGTCTCCCAACTCTTGTCAGGACATTTGGCATTTAGTTGTCAACTCGTCAGGTAACAACCTGAGTCTTGGAGAAAACCTGTTTCTGTTGAGCCATCTGTAGCTGGCATTGTTGGGAGATGTTGGGAGATGTGTTATCTGCCTCAGATGAGGGGATGTGCAAGAGCCCTGCATGTCGCAGTGTCCGACTTGTTGTCGTGCGGGTACTAGGATATCCTCCAAGTGTATGTTTACAAACAAGACTATGTCAGCTGCATGTGTTTTATGTTGTTACCGACACTGATCAGATGGAGCCCACGTCAGTCCTCATCAAACAGCTGTACACTAGACCCTGTGTCACCTCAGTGTCATACAGACCCTGAAACTAATATATCCAATACAGCCCATGCAAGTCTATAATGTTTGGCAAGTCTAGATTAGTGCAGTACTTCAGTATTTGAAAATAAAGAAAGTCTCTGGGCTCCTTATTAGCATATTTTATTACCATAATTTAAGAAGTGTTCTTTCTGTAAAATATGTTCATTTCAGAGACTAGCTGCTAGTCTACTCCGACATGTGCCGGTGACAGTTGTAAATCTTATTTATCAGCGACGCGCCTGCAACAAGCCTGCAATATTTACATCAATCAGACACTGAAATCATAGATGATTGCAATACACAAGCCTCTGATTGCCACCAACACTCTGTCAGCTGATTGCTTCTGTCTGTGTGAACATAAAGCTGGGGGGATGCAGTTGAGGCTCTGGATGCTGGGTACAGCCGTGTTTATGTTGAGGGGGATATGCGATTGAAGCAGGGTGACCAAGTACAAAGATGGGTTCAGAGATTGATGTAATGGCCGGATCGTGACAACATCAGCACAAGATTCAGTACACGAGACATGTTGTTTTCCACCAATTATGTCAAGTCGAGTACAGTACTTGTACATGGCAACATCACGGTTGTATTGACAATTGTTCTGGTAATATTGGATTGGTGGATGATATGTAAATATGTTAAAAAAAACACAAAATGTTTTCAGATGCTGCTACTGTAGAACGAAACCAATCTTACAACACATTATCTGTTCTAATTCAATTATTTAAGTTACTTAAACATTTTGGTAAATACTGGTTTCTCAGCAACAAGATATTGAGTCCTTATTCTACATCCGAATCAGTAGGCACAACATCGGCATATCAACATCTTCTTATTTGATTTTCAAAATGTAGTGCCCAAACTTTAAAAATATCTGTGTGTGATAATTCTATGTGAACTTAATGTTATCACAAATGTATTTATGTGGAAAGTGTCAAGGTAGAATAATAATTTATAAAAAATGTATTATCACCGGAGTAGGATAAACTAATCTGAACAGTGGCCATAGTTGCAGCGAAGGTGTAGCGTGAACAGATGTCACTGCCGTCATCCTCAGCTCACCAGCATTAACTCGTAAAAGTCATAAGACCGATATCGTACAATAAGATGTAAATAATTGAATGATTATCATGGAAATGTCATCCTAGATACTGCAGCTGTAACACAACACTGATTTCCACATGAATATTTCACCCGCTTGTCCCCCCTGTAAGCACTGACTGGCCCACTGCAGTGTCACGCCACACTGACAAACATGTCAGATATTGATAAGGCTTTTAATTGTGTTCAAAAATTAATTCAAATTATGAAGATTATTTTACTCACGAGTTTATTAAAAGGGAGATGTATGTTTAAATGTAAATTATATTCCAGAAAAGTGTCAAGGTGTTGATGTATTGCCAGTGGTGTATTTGGTACACAGATAAACTAGGTGGTTGGGTGGTTGATAAGCAGAGTGTTTGATAAGCAGGGTGTTTAATATATAGGGTGTTTTATTAAGCTTGGTATTTGATAGGCAGGATGTTTGATAAGCAGGGTGTTTGATAGGCAGGGTGTTTGATAGGCAGGGTGTTTGATAAGCAGAGTGTTTGATAGGCAGGGTGTTTAATAAGCAGAGTGTTTGACAGGCAGGGTGTTTGATAAGCAGGGTGTTTGATAGGCAGGGTGTTTGATAAGCAGGGTGTTCGATAAGCAGGGTGTTTGATAGGCAGGGTGTTTGATAGGCAGGGTATTTAAGCGCTAAACATTAGAATAAAAACCTCGGGTTCATTCAGAATGTGTAGTGAGTGAGTGAGCATAGTTTTACGCGGCTTTTAGCAATATTCCGGGGGACACTAGAAATGGGCTTCACACATTGTACCCATATGGAGGAATAGAACCCAGGTCTTCGGCATGACGAGCAAATGCTTTAATCACTAGGCTACCCCACCACCCCTTAGAATGTGTAAAGCCCATTTCTGTATATGAGTTCCCCCCACCACCACACACACACACCCACACACCCCTGCCTGGGTCTCTCTGCACCACCCACAACCACTCTCTCCTTGCCCCTGACTGGGTCCACGTGCCAGCCATTAGACCACACTCAGCCTGTAATCTAGTCTAAATCCTGCAACCATCCCCTCTCTTCTCTAACATCTTGGGCCATGTACCGCCAATTACCCCATTAGTCTGCAAGGTAAGGCTGTGTTAAGTTATCCCCTCAGCCTCCCCGTGACCAGTCTCCCACAGTCTGTCCACGTGCCACCAATTACTCCTCAATCAGACAGTAATTTAGTCAGAAACTGTCCAAGCTCTGCTCACTCTGCCTACATTCATTCACATGCTACCAATTACCCGCATCAGTCTCAAAGGCACTACTGTCCTCAGCTTGGCCCCCCACCCCTCCCATCCGTCCCCGTGCCACCAGATGCAGTAAGTACCATAGACTAACATTTAATCTATGAAATCTTATATTACACAATATCCTTCTTGACTCAAAAAATAATAAAAAATCCCTATGCTGATTTCATAGAGCTAGCTACAGCAGGCTAGACATGCTTTTGTATGCATTTCTTGATTGTGTTTTTTTTTCCATAAAATAAATATATTCCACAGTCATGGTGCAGGTGTCCTATGTCTGTGGTCAAACAGCAGGTCAGTGGCTAGACTTGCACAAGTCTCTAAGGCAATGATTATTACTTTAAATCATAATTTCTAGATTCTGTAAATAATAAGAACAAGTTGTCCCCAGATAAGATAATATAAGATAATATGTATTGTAGAAACATTCCCTTACAGAACAGATGCAATTTTTAAGTGACAAAACTTTATGATTCATATATACATATATACAGACATACAGACATATATACATGCATTCCTGTAAACGCTATGTACTGTCCACACATCTAGACTTGCCTATTGGGAGGGTAGAACAACAACACATCCATGGACTTTTCTTACAGTACAGTCTTAGAGCAAGGCTAGTCAGTGGCCATCATCACAGACGATGACAAGAACCAGCTGACCTGTGATTAGTGCATGTTTAGCAGACCTGGCCGGGGCCACATCCCAGTCATAATTTACATCAGCTCCACGTGCTGGCTCCACGTGCTGGCTCCACGTGCTGGCAACACTGTCCTTCCTGTTGTTGTTACTGTAAGTGTGGCGCTAATCTCCCAGAGTCCCATCTCTCATCTTCTGGACTCCCCAAGTCTGAGCACCGTGTAAAGCCTCCAATGTGAGGTGTTGTCTGGGGATCTACTTGTCCCCATACAGGCCTCATTAGCTCGTTAAACTGACCGTTGCGGTGGACTTTGATGTGTCCACCTTGTTAGGTACCCCCTAGAGAGGAGGTGATTGACTGACCAATCTAACGGACTTCAAAGTCCAGGCGATCAGTTGATGGTCACTAACCCCATTCATTAAAGTTGGAGAGTTAAGTGTTGAGTGTTTACTGTTAGACCATGGGTCAGCCTTGAATTATGGGCTCTTTGATGAAAACAACAGTCATTCAGACGCTCACTTTCTAGGATGTGATTGTCATCCATAATGTCTGAAGATTTCTTGTTAATTTTGACAGGACATGGATAAATGTCTAACCGAAAATGGATGAAATTATGAAATTATTATAATATAAAATTATTGTTTTTGTCTTTGAAATTATGTGTATATAGAGTCCCTGTATCCAGTGAAACTCAGATGCCCTGTGAATGCCTGTTAACCCTGTGAAACTCAGTTAGCCCTGTGAATGCATGTTAGCCCTGTGAAACTCAGATAGCCCTGTGAATGCCTGTTTGCCCTGTGAAACTCAGTTAGCCCTGTGAAACTCATTTAGCCCTGTGAAACTCAGATAGCCCTGTGAATGCCTGTTAGCCCTGTGAAACTCAGTTAGCTCTGTGAAACTCAGATAGCCCTGTGAAAGCCTGTTAGCCCTGTGAATGCCTGTTAGCCCTGTGAAACTCAGTTAGCCCTGTGAAACTCAGATAGCCCTGTGAAAGCCTGTTAGCCCTGTGAAACACAATTGATTATCCCTGTGAAAGTCTGTTAGCCCTGTGAAACTCAGTTAGCCCTGTGAATGCATGTTAGCCCTGTGAAACTCAGTTAGCCCTGTGAATGCATGTTAGCCCTGTGAAACTCAGTTAGCCCTGTGAAAGCCTGTTAGCCCTGTGAATGCCTGTTAGCCCTGTGAAACTCAGTTAGCCCTGTGAATGCATGTTAGCCCTGTGAAACTCAGATAGCCCTGTGAAAGCCTGTTAGCCCTGTGAATGCCTGTTAGCCCTGTGAAACACAATTGATTATCCCTGTGAAAGTCTGTTAGCCCTGTGAAACTCAGTTAGCCCTGTGAAAGTCTGGTGGCCCTGTGAAACTCAGTTAGTCCTGTGAAAGCCTGTTAGCCCTATGAAACTCAGTTAGCCCTGTCGGTGCAGGCCCACACCCCTACCCTCTCCTCCCCATCCCTACTCTGACACTCAACACCCCCTCTTCCTTTCGCAACACCCTTATTTTACCCCACCCCCACCCCCACCCACATCACCCACAGCCACATCATCCACAGCCACACCAGCCCCACCCACACCCCCACCCACACCCACATCATCCACAGCCACACCAGCCCCATCGTGGCACCTCTACTTCCTTATGACCTTGACCTCAAAACTCAGCTTCCCCCACCTGCCAAGCCCCCCTGTAATTACAGCACCCCACTCTCACCTCCTGCTGCATTAGCGCAGTACTTCCAGTGCATACAGATTACGGAGATGACCAGAATATTGATTTAATTTGCGAAGTCATCCCAGATATGCATGATAATTTCTGTATCAGTGTTAAATACAGAAGCAGTTATCGAAATGAAGATTAACTACATTTACTGTGAAATATGAAGTAAATGCAAAGAGCATGTGTTCCGGTAGGGAAATGGTAGCGTGGTGTTAGTACACCCTGCTGCTATATTGGTAATGCAGGGTTGAGGAATATTACACTTGTGGGCCCGAGGGCAGGATCTGTGAAGAATTAGCCAGCTATTTGTACCTAGTCTGACCCCAGTAATTACCGGTATATTCAGTGACCAATATTCCACATATATCTCAGTCAGCAATATTCCACATACATCTCAGTCAGCAATATTGCATGTATATCTCAGTCAGCAATATTCCATGTATATCTCAGTCAGCAATATTCCATGTATATCTCAGTCAGCAATATTGCATGTATATCTCAGTCAGCAATATTCCATGTATATCTCAGTCAGCAATATTCCACATACATCTCAGTCAGCAATATTGCATGTATATCTCAGTCAGCAATATTCCATGTATATCTCAGTCAGCAATATTCATTCTACTTATGTCTCAGTTGACAATATTCCACATATATCTCAGTCAGCAATATTGCATTTATATCTAAGTCAGCAATATTCTACCTATGTCTCAGTTAACAATATTCCACCCACTACAGTTACTCCTGCTCAACAGCAACCTCAACTACAACAACATTGTAGAACTACTTTGACTGCAGACACTTGAACAAGCTGAGATCTTGTAGGATCATCTGAGACCTGTAACCCATCCTTCTGTGAGGTTCTAGTGTCCGCTCCCATCAACATTTATAGCTATTTTCTGGGAAGTGCACAGTGAGCCACTAATTATGTGATTAGTTAATTAAGTGTGTCTATTAGTCAAATCTGTTGCAGTTTAGAGGCAGATCAGGTATCCTCCTAGGTAGAGTTAGCTCACCTAGTCAACCTCAACCTCTTCCTGGGCCAGCTAGGTTAGAGTTAGCTCACCTAGTCAACCTTATCCTGGGTCAGCTAGGTTAAAGTTAGCTCACCTAGTCAGACACTGAACCTGGGCCTGCCAGATATAGAGTTAGCTATAAGTTAGCTATAAGTAACCTTATAAGTTATACCATCAACCTGGGCCAGCTAGGTATAGATGTAGCTCACCTAGGCAGAGATTTAACCAGAGTAAGTCAAGATCAGAGTTACAACATTTGTATAATTCCCTCGATTGAACTCTAACACTAAGGGGACAATGTTCTAAAAGTATATTATCAGCATCCCTTTGGTAATGATGTTCCAGTTAAACAATTCATTGAAGAATGTTGATTGTTTGATGATTGTATCATTTCACTTTCCAACCAAGAATCCATCCTAAAATCTGTTATTGAATTATATTAGCTTGTGTTATTGTGTTGTGGGAAGAGAGTATAATTATTGAGTATTATCAGTATTAAGTATCAAAACTTAAAAATAAGTATAGTGAAATGTCCATGACTTTGCATTATAATTTTCCATGAAGAATACTTTAATAGTTTTGTCATCTCATTTGTGATTGATCATTAATTCATCATGGATTACCTTTCAAACCAATAATCAACCTTAATAGTTTCATTTCCCAAAACAATGTGTGTGAAGGACGGGTTCAACAGCAGGGTTCACTCAGTGCACAAAGTGATCTTAGCGCTACGACTATTGTAAGCCTATGTTAATTTTAAAGTAATGGAGTTACGATCATCTAAGCACTAAGATCGCTTTGTGCCAGACGGCCCAGGTCTGCTTGTGACTCAGGGACTGGGGGGAGACGGGGTTGGGTGGGGCGGGGGATTCTGCAACTGTCATGCTGAGGGCCGACTCTATTGATTGAATGTTACAATCCCAGTTGACAAGGACTTCTTGAATGAATGTACGAAGGTGTTCGATCTTGTCACTCAACACTCAGGGGGGTCACTGTGTTGGCAGTAGGGGGTGGGGAGATCAATGTGAGGGGTGAGGGTAGTGTATGGTCGGGTGGGGTACTCTAGGGTCACTAAGAAAGGGGGTTGCTGAGGAAGATACTGTTCCCATGCAAGGTCAATTGACATTGGCAACAATTTATCAATATGTTTCACAAGCTCTCATTTGAATGGTTTTGTAGTTAGGTGAATCAAAGAGATATAATTATTGATGATTTATTGCAGCAGTGTTTATAGAACATGCTGGAAGTGGAGTATGCCCTTCAAACAACAAATGTTGGAGGGACATTTATCATCAACTAGGTGGCAAGGTGTAGGAGTGGGTGACATTTGTGAGAAATATGGTGTTTGGGACTAGATATCTCTTCACAACATGTCCTTCACACAACAAGTTGATCAATTTGTAACTTAAGTAGTAACCATATATTTTTTCAAAAGTAGAAAGAATTATTTGAAGAATGTTGTATTTGTTTCTGAATGTTTCTTCAACCCCAACTTTGGCAGCTTTCTGTACAAGATGTTTATGTGGTCATAATTTCAGTTTTATTACTAAGTTTGTAATTGAGGTCAGTTCAATCCTGACATATTTTTTAGCCATCCTGTGTCGTGGTGTTCTGACCTTGAAAATCAGTAAAACAATAATGAAAAAAGAATGTATTAAGAATCAGTCAGTCTCTTAATCAGGCCTATGACGCTGGCAATGTTTGTGGTGGCAGATGAGGTTTTGTCATCGTCATGGATGATCTGATGATGTGAGGGAGCCCTGTGAGATGCTGGTCAGTTCCTGCTGCAGCTATGGAGGTCTCCAGCTTCACGACAATACCTGCTCACTGAGCCATCCTGCCCCATACTTCAAGTCACACCCCAATTAGTCATCAAGTGTTTGTTACTAAACCAAACAGTTCACTGACAAACCAGTCCCGCCCTTTTCAAACAATTCTTCATTGACTGTGATTTTTACAGTTTTAAAGTGCGGGCGGGATTTTCCAACAGTTTCATTGGTCACCTTTGGGTTAATTATCTAAGGGTCAACACAGGGCATCTGGTAGCGGCACGCGCCACCTGGACATACCCCCTGGGGTCGGAGGGGTCGCGTGCCCCTCAACAGATGGCTCCTTGGCTTAAGGGCTTTTACTGGACTTGTGGTGGAGCTAAGTGTACAATGGTGTTGACCTGAGACTGATAGGCCTTGGATCAACAGGAGGCTAGACTAGATTAGTGCAGGACGGGGAGACGAGATGATAGTGATAGTCTTGATAGCTGCCTAATTTAGTCGTTCTAAAACTATTGTAGCAGTTTCCTTTTGACTGATAAACGAAAAGTTTTCTAGTAGGAATAAATTCTAAGTAATAAGAAAAATATATATTTCTTGCTTGGTTGATTGGATTCAAAGGGGAATTTCAGAAAAATATTGTTTTGCAAAATTTAGTACCTGTAATATCTGTCAGTTTTTATGAGAAGATTATTAATTTCAGAAAATTTGTATTTTAGAATAGGTTTGAACTGTTGAGTTTGGTATAAGACATTTTTGTCACAGTGTCACAGTCGCAAGAGTCTCGTACCACATGATGAAAAGAGGTTTTAGTGGTATGGATGTCAGCACCTGTGATAGTCGTGGCTATGATTGATTTAGGAAACATGGCTGTGTGGAGGATTAGTTGTATCTGCCTCCGCCGGCAGATTAGTGTCCTGAGACAGACAGACTCACATGAGTACATGACAGAGTGAGTGAGTGAGTGAGTGAGTGAGTGAGTGAGTGAGTAGGTTTCACTCCGCTATGTATTGCGTGTAGCTTATCTGTGCAGGCAGAAAGATGTCATGGGGGAGTCTGATCGTAATTGTCTTGACTTACTCAAAAACGATATCTTAGGCAAAAGAGAACAAGATTCTTGAATTGTTTCTTAAGAATAAATTGTCTTAAGGCTCTTCCGAAGGAGAGGAAACTTGTAAGGCTTTGTGCCATGATGGTGGCGACCTGCACTGGGTGAGTCATGGATGGAGTAGGGCTCTAGTAGCTTCAATAAATGTCACCTCCCTCTCGTCGCGTGATGCATCAATCTGCTGGTAATTCAACATGCTTGGAATTCATACATTTTTTTGTTCACAAAATCAATTACTTTTCAAATTTGACGTTGAAGGAGGGGTTTGTTATGATTGTGTCCAACTTGGTGGGTTCAATTTTAAATATTTGTTTGGTTATTTGTATATGGGCCTTTGGCCTTCATACTAAATAAAGTATTGACTGTTGGATTGATTGATAATAAATTCTTTATGAGGGAAAAAAATATTTTTAAAAATTTGTACATACAAATATTGAAATAAAGAAAGAACACATTTCATTCATCGGGCTGAATTCTTTTACAAACAAGAAAAGTTTAGGAGTTCAAGATATAGTAATTCTTTCTGTGTTGTTGTTTTTTTGACAAGTAGACATTAATAAACAGAAGCCAAGCAATGGGGATGGCAGGTGTCACCTGCTGGGGTGTAAGACACAAGTATCTACAGTGTGGAATTACAAGCTTCATGAAACCCAGTATATTAACTCTCGGATGCAATTTTTATCATAATTCACTGATAAATGCCAGCATAAAAAACACTAGTGTTATCTTCTTTATCTAAAAATATATCAGCTATGGTATATGAGATGCCAGCAGTTTTATTGCTTGAATGATCACTTGGGACATCTGTCCATCTGTCCATCACGAAATCACTCGGCAAATCTAAAATTGATGGGTTCGAGAATTGCTTTAGGCTTATAAAATTTGAATATATGAATCTCCTAATGTTCCTCTGACAGATAAACCCGAATCTTCCATCTCTATCCCTGGCACATCAATATCACCTGCACAAGATCATCACATTTCATGACATGTCTCGCTTCTCTTCAACCTGATATGGATGTATTGATAGTTACACCTCTTATCTAACAATCCTCGGACCAGGGTCATTGTCCAGATACCCACCCCCCAGCTCCCATCTTGTGTCTGCATCTCATCTCATTCATTTTGAATAACATACTTGTGTACAGTTTCAAAGTCACCAAATTAAAATTTCAACCTTAGATCTGTATCCAAGGTTGGAGGCAAGCATGACTGGGCAGCATCTTCCAGCAACAATATCGGAACACAGATCCAGTTTCTGCGCTGTACCAACTTGTGGCTTAGGTACGGTGTATAGCGTAGACTATGAATACTTAAAGAGCTGCCGGCTATCGCAAATGCCATCACAGAAGATGTTGGATTCAGAGCAGCATCTGTGGTAGCTTCAGAGGAACATCTCTGACGATGTGGTGAATCTTGAATGAAGGTGGTCAATTATGGATGGTGGGGGGTTCAGAAATAGAGGTGTGTTGGTGAGGATGTCGATGCATTAAAGTTAGCTGTGATTTGGGAATGGGAGGAGTTGTGTCAGAGTACATCTTGTCCAGCATGTAGACCTGTTCATGTAGACCTGTCCATGTAGACCTGTTCATGTAGACCTGTTCATGTTCATCTATATATATCCCAAATAGTATCTCCCTTTTAAACACATCTCAAATTCCTGAAAAGGTAATAAAGTATTATTATTATTATTATTATTATTATTATTATTATTATTATTATTATTATTATTACTACTACTACTTCTACTACTACTACTACTACTACTACTACTACTACTACTACTACTACTACTAATATTATTATTATTCATCTGTTCATGTACTTCTTTTTGGACAAAATAACTGAAAATAGCTTTGAATTGGCTTAAGGAATTTGACTTTGTACCAACAGTCATTCTAAATAATTTACCTGTTACCCATGATTAATAATGAAGTCCAATTTGAGGTAATCTGCTTTTTTCCCCCTTCCAAACAAATCAGTCCCATGAACTGGTATCACATATATAATGATATATAGTTGCTGTGAACTATGGCTTATCAACACATATAATGATATATAGTTGCTGTGAACTATGGCTTTTCAACACATATAATGATATAGTTGCTGTGAACTATTATGTGATATCACATATCAGCAAAGTGAGATTGACCAATCAGAGAGCAGAACTACTTATAAACCCCATGTGAGCCCTATACCGTCAGTAAAAATCCAAGATGGTTGATACTGACCTAATATGAGACTGTATACCGTCAGTAACAGCCATCTTGGATTTTCCAACACCCACCTCACATATTTCACATGGAAATTCTGGTACAGAAAATCGTTATTCGACAGAGTTTTGTTTTATAATATCATTAATTGTAATGTGCAAAGACATTACTTTTTAAAGAAACCAACTTCGTGACTTTATTAATAAAAATTATAGAGAAAAACAGCTTACAACGGAGGTCACTGAGTTATAAATAGTAACGTCATAGACCATAATATAACATCATAGAACATAATATAACATCATAGAACATAATATAACATCATTGAACATAATATAACATCATTGAACATAATATAACATCATTGAACATAATATAACATCAAAGAACATAATATAACATCATTGAACATAATATAACATCATAGAACATAATATAACATCATAGAACATAATATAACATCATTGAACATAATATAACATCATAGAACATAATATAACAACATTGAACATAATATAACATCATTGAACATAATATAACATCATAGAACATAATATAACATCATTGAACATAATATAACATCATAGAACAAACAAGAAAAGTGACGCCAGTGACGTCAAATAGCAATAAAATAGAAGGCAGCCTGTCGTTAGGGAAAGGCCTGTAGATTTCAAATAACATGCAGGCATTTTTATCATCATTCTATCTTTAAACGTTCTCATATAGTGCATTATATATTCCATTGTTAACGTTTCAATGTTAACATTAAAGCGTTGTATCGGAAACATATGTAAATGTCCTGTCGTTTATACTGTGTCAAGTTTTCATTATGACATGATGTGCGACAAAGATACCAAATAGTGTAAACTTTTCGGCATAATAAATTTGTTATGATGTCTTTAGTTGCCATACATGGTGCCATATTAGGTTAGCAGAAAAAAATTGGTCCCGGCTAACCTTAGTATATGTCACTGTATGGCAACAAGACACCATAACTAATAATATAGTTGCTGTGAACTACGATATGATATCACATATCAGGATATATAGTTACTGTGAACTACGATATGATATCACATATCAGGATATATAGTTGCTGTGAACTACTGATATCACATATCAGGATATATAGTTGCTGTGAACTACGATATGATATCATATATCAGGATATATGGTTGCTGTGAACTACGATATGATATCACATGTCAGGATATATAGTTGTTGTTTACTACGATATGATATCACATGTCAGGATATATAGTTGCTGTAAACTATGATATGATATCACATATCAGGATATATAGTTGCTGTGAACTACGATATGATATCACATATCAGGATATATAATTGCTGTGAACTACGATATGATATCATATATCAGGATATATGGTTGCTGTGAACTACGATATGATATCACATGTCAGGATATATAGTTGTTGTTTACTACGATATGGTATCACATATCAGGATATATAGTTGCTGTAAACTACGATATGATATCACATATCAGGATATATAGTTGCTGTGAACTACGATATGATATCACATATCAGGATATATAATTGCTGTAAACTACGATATGGTATCACATGTCAGGATATATAGTTGCTGTGAACTACGATATGATATCACATGTCATGATATACAGTTGCTGTGAACTGCGATATGTTACTGTGATATCTTGTATTGCACATATTGATAAGCACCTTCCGGTACGTCATGGAACTATCTGTCACGAATACCCAGAAGCTAAATGGTTGTGGGAGGATCCCAGTACTGTTGCACTGAATTCAGCTCTCAGATCTTGTCTGGCTGTTATTTATTTAGAAACTTTGTAGCATTAGTGTCAAGAGTGGCACAATGATGTATGGCTTGTAATTACTGGGTGTGATAGGTCAGACAGGCACCCACACCCACATACACCATGAGACTCTCTCTTAGGGGAACCAGGCGGTGGGGTAGCCTAGTGGTTAAAGCGTTAGTTCGTCACCCGAAGGCCCGGGTTCAATTCTCTACATGGGTACAATGTGTGAAGCCCATTTCTGGTGTCCCCCACCGTGATATTGCTGGAATATTGCTAAAAGCGGCATAAAACCAAACTCACTCACTCACTCACTCTGTCACAGCAAGTGAAAGACTAAAAACATCTCAAATCTAGAAATTAAATCAGATCAGTGCACAGAAGTGTACCATCCGGGTACAATGTGACTCACCATTGGGTACGACATCTCACCATCATCAGGGCACGATATTTCACCATCAGGTTTGACATTTCACCATCAGATATGATATTTCACCATCAGATATGATATTTCACCATCAGGGCATGATATTTCACCATTGGGGTATGATATTTCACAATTGTTGTATGATATCTCACCATTGTATGCTATCTCACCATTGGGGTATGACATTTCACCATTGGGGTATGACATTTCACCATTGGGGTATGATATCTCACCATTGGGATATGATATCTCACCGTTGGGTACGCTATCTCACCCGGTATAGGTGCTGGACAGGCTCATGGAGTCCATCATGGGATACAAATGTCTGCAGCATGAAATCCTCACAGGTCATCAACCTTTTGGTTTCAAAAGTTCAGAAAAGTTGTCATACTTTTTATTTGATGTTTTTCTTGTCTTTGTCTTCAGACTTTTTTCTTCAACTCCTGAGTCAAGCTTCCCGTGGAGGCCGTGACTGTCATCAACCCATAATCTGATTTTCTCCTGCAGAAGCATTTTGCCTCGGCTCTCCTGGAAGTCCATCACCTGCATTGGGTGTAAATTAAATCAGGCCTCCATCACAGTCAGCCAAAAACTCAAAATCAATTCAACATCGTCTTGGACAACTGTTGACATTTTTTCTGTCATTTATTATTCATCCAATTTATTAATTGTTGTCACATTGCGGTGGTGACAAGAAAGACGGATGGCGCCTCCGCAGCTGGCGCTCTGAGTCACGGACAACTGTTGGCACGTTTTTCATCTGTTCCCAAATCACGTCAGCTACAAGTTCCCCACTGACCATAGCATCACTGCCATGGAAAATCATAAACATGTTTGTTATCAAATAGTGAGGAGATACTTCCACACTTTGGAAGAATTTCATGTATGTCTGCTTGGTACTGCCGCTAGAAACAGGCTCTTTTGTGGTTTAATCTGATGTTTGTATCAGCGTTAGTCCTACATGGATCTGGTTACACATTAAATGGTCTCACATTCATTATACCCATGCTTGTTAAGGTCGGTGGTATACAGTTATATCGAGGAATTCCATCTGTCTGTCTATCAGTCCGTATGGGGTTTTGTGCGACCTGTAACTTGGAAACTACTTATTTTTTTCCATTTGGGGGTACAGCATACCAGTAGGAGAGGTTTGATTTTGATAAGTGGATTTTCTGAGAAAATATTGCTTTTTGTTCATGGTTTGAACTTAAAGATATGTTGAGTCAAAGTCAGGGTTTTAGTGAGCCTGCTCACTTTTTGTCTTTACATTTGTTTTACATTAAACTGGAGTCACAAAAAACATGGTCTCACATTTCATGTTAAACTGCTTTCACAAAAAACTGTTTTCACATTAAGTATTCTCACATTAACTGGTTCCTCAGTAAACCGGTGCCACATTAACTGGTTCCTCAGTAAACTTGGGCCACATTATCTGGTTCCTCAGTAAACTGGGGCCACATTAACTGGTTCCTTAGTAAACTGGGGCCACATTAACTGGTTCCTCAGTAAACTGGGGCCACATTAACTGGTTCCTCAGTAAACTGGGGCCACATTAACTGGTTCCTCAGTAAACTGGGGCCACATTAACTGGTTTCACATTGAAAAGTGTCACATAAAGCTGGTATCACATTAGACTAGACTAGACTAGACATGACACTGAAACATTCAGATCAGTTCCTATTCATCCTGGTCGTGCCCCACCCCCCACCCCACACTAAAACCAGTGTATAGTGATTTTGAAGGGCAATCAATTTCCCCGAAATTCAATCTGAGTGTTAATTATCATGGTGATAACAATTAGACTCATTTCAGCTTGTACATAATTAATAGTTTCAATAAGATCATCCAGCAGCTTCAGTACCAGCTGACTGTCATGGCTGACTGAATCAGTGGCCATTATTGTCAATATTCTGTGTGCTTCGATAACTCGCCATGTGATTGCCGAGGAAACTCTCTCTTCAATAAGCAACTGTTGAGTTGCTGCTGACCAGTTTAATGGCTTATTATTCACAGATACTTCTAAATGACTTCATGGCTCAGTGACATTTCAGAAGGAGACATATGGAGACACATTGCAATCTTTAACAGCTGACAAATGTGTTACACGGCTTTCTGATGACAACTTCATTCAATCAAACAGCTGCATTATGCTCAGATCATTCATTTGTTATCTAGTTTGTGAAGAAGTGTCAGTGAGATCTGAAAATTTTAAATTTTGAATTTGCAGAAAAACAGGAATCACTTTAATAATTCATATTTTTAAGAAAAAGATGTTGAGAAATATCTCTTTATATTTTCAGGTTGGTATTTGTTAAAATTCATAGTAAATGTGCGAGACTGTATTTTTATGTTTTTCAAAATGTATAAAAATAATTCACAACCATGAATATTTCTTACTGAAATCTGTTCTATTTTCCACAATCACGATCAAAGAAAACAAATGTTTACAATAAATCCTGACACTGAATAACTCCGTCTGAATGACAGCTGAAACAACAATCCAATAATCAAGATTGCTAGTATTAACAGTTTTTAATAAAAAGCCTCAACCAGAATTCATTTTCCCCTACAACTGATTAATAAAGCAAAAATTGAAAGAGAACCCTGTCGGTGCCCGACCCTACCGAATGACCTCACTTGAGAGGGGTTCAGCAAGGAGATGGTTACAGTCAGTATCTATTCCAACAAGCATGGCAGAAACTGCATGCATGGCCCTGCATATATTACAGCAGAGAATCTCTGTTTGTACATGCTGCATGCTTGTAGCTACTGTGATAAGAGGACGATTCCGTGCAGAAATCAATTTAGAGAAAAAACAAGACTTGATTTTGCACAACCACAAAGATCAGTGATTTTCAGTGATTTTTCAGTTTTTTACGGTGTAAGGGAGTTGCTGATTTGAAGTAATCAGTTTAATATTTATAAACAACGTTTTGTATTCACATCCACTGAAGTTTGTTTACGATCTTCAGAGTAAAGAGAATCATATCACTTTACACATACTAATATACATACATGGTTATAGGCCCAAATTGGGGTTGAAGGTGACTAACCTACATAGATGCCTTAGCATAAATTAAATACTCAGGTGAAATCTATGTCACTAATATCCCTGACTATGATGTATTGTTGAGCCCAAGGCAAAGGTGGAGATTTCAAGGCTGGGAACTGTCCTGCACTACCTTGCCTCAGCTATAGATTTTCATTAATAAAGAATATTTTTGTTTGTATTTTGGTTTAACGCAACTAGAAAAATAATTGGGATGAACCAGGATTCAAAATTTTTCTTCTGTGAAATGATTGTTAACAGTTACAAGTTGCATCAAGAGAACGAAACATGCCATAGACAGACTGCTACAGTTGGTGATCAGGTCAGGGAACAGTAAAAGATGAGGAGCTGTTGCTCTAGCCGACGGTGGAGCTGTTGCTCTAGCCGACGGAGGAGCTGTTGCTCTAGCCGACGGTGGAGCTGTTGTTCTAGCCGACGGTGGAGCTGTTGCTCTAGCCGACAGTGGAGCTGTTGCTCTAGCCGACGGTGGAGCTGTTGCTCTAGCTGATGGTGGAGCTGTTGCTGTAGCTACGGTGGAGCTGTTGCTCTAGCCGACGGTGGAGCTGTTGCTCTAGCTGACTGTGCAGCTGTTGTTTTAGCCGACGGTGGAGCTGTTGCTCTAGCCGACGGTGGAGCTGTTCTAGCCGACGGTGGAGCTGTTGCTCTAGCCGACGGTGGAGCTGTTGCTCTAGCCGACGGTGGAGCTGTTGCTCTAGCCGACGGTGAAGTTGTTGCTGTAGCTACGGTGGAGCTGTTGCTCTAGCTGATGGTGAAGCTGTTGCTCTAGCTGATGGTGGAGCTGTTGCTCTAGCCGACGGTGGAGCTGTTGCTCTAGCCGACGGTGGAGCTGTTGCTCTAGCTAACGGTGTAGCTGTTGCTGTAGCTACGGTGGAGCTGTTGCTCTAGCTGATGGTGGAGCTGTTGCTGTAGCTACGGTGGAGCTGTTGCTGTAGCTACGGTGGAGCTGTTGCTCTAGCCGACGGTGGAGCTGTTGCTCTAGCCGACGGTGGAGCTGTTGCTCTAGCTAACGGTGGAGCTGTTGCTGTAGCTACGGTGGAGCTGTTGCTGTAGCTACGGTGGAGCTGTTGCTGTAGCCGATGGTGGAGCTGTTGCTGTAGCTACGGTGGAGCTGTTGCTCTAGCTGATGGTGGAGATGTTGCTGTAGCTAACGGTGGAGCTGTTGCTTTAGCTGATGGTGGAGCTGTTGCCTTAGCTGACGGTGCAGCTGTTGCTCTAGCTGATGGTGGAGCTGTTGCTGTAGCTAATGGTGGAGCTGTTGCTGTAGCTACGGTGGAGCTGTTGCTCTAGCCGACGGTGGAGCTGTTGCTCTAGCTGACGGTGGAGCTGTTGCTGTAGCAAACGGTGGAGCTGTTGCTGTAGCTACGGTGGAGCTGTTGCTGTAGCTACGGTGGAGCTGTTGCTGTAGCTACGGTGGAGCTGTTGCTCTAGCTGACTGTGGAGCTGTTGCTGTAGCTGACGGTGGAGCTGTGGAGCTGTTGCTGACTGGCCGATGTGTTGCTACTCATCATTACAAGGATGAACACTCGTCGTCCACTTGAGTGGCTTGCTTCATTAGTAGTTAATATTGGGCCACTTTGACCAGCCATGCCGCCTTGACCACAAAGTGACCGGCCTTCCATAATTCATGCAAGACATCGCACCTTTAAATGCTCTACAGTTTCGGACAATTGGCACATCCTTTATTGATGAATTTGCACCTTAAATCCAGGTGTACTGGATCAAGATGAATATGCCTGGATGCAGTTAGTAAATGGAAGACCATGAGTGGAGATCATGTTTTGCTGATTTAATTAGAAGGTTCAATCAGTTGTAGATGTATAAACCATGAAGGGGATTAGTAATAACTAGTTTGTATGTCGGAGATGGTTTTACACTTGTGCAGATCCTTGCTGCTTGAACCGATATATCGATACCGAGTCATGTCAGGAATAAAATAGGTTCCAACCCGCTCCTGGAACTCCTTGTGGGGAAGAATGTGTCCGCGGTATTCCATGTTGGACTTTCTTTGAGATCCCAGGGCAGAATAAATGCCCAGTTACCTTCTAGAGTCATAGTTTACCTGTAGAGTCATAGTTTACCTGTAGTCATAGTTTACCTGTAGTCATAGTTTAACTGTAGAGTCATAGTTTACCTGAAGAGTCATAGTTTACCTGTAGTCATAGTTTACCTCTAGAGTCATAGTTTACCTGTAGTCATAGTTTACCTGAAGAGTCATAGTTTACCTGTAGAATCATAGTTTACCTGTAGTCATAGTTTACCTGTAGTCATAGTTTACCTGTAGAGTCATAGTTTACCTCTAGAGTCATAGTTTACCTGAAGAGTCATAGTTTACCTGTAGTCATAGTTTACCTGTAGTGTCATAGTTTACCTGTAGAGTCATAGTTTACCTGTAGTCATAGTTTACCTGTAGAGTCATAGGTTACCTGAAGTCATAGTTTACCTGTGGAGTCATAGTTTACCTGAAGAGTCATAGTGTACCTGAAGAGTCATAGTTTACCTGTAGTCATAGTTTACCTGTAGAGTCATAGTTTACCTGTAGTCATAGTTTACCTGTGGAGTCATAGGTTACCTGAAGAGTCATAGTTTACCTGTAGTCATAGTTTACCTGTGGAGTCATAGTTTACCTGTAGAGTCATAGTTTACCTCTAGAGTCATAGTTTACCTGAAGAGTCATAGTTTACCTGTAGTCATAGTTTACCTGTAGTGTCACAGTTTACCTGTAGAGTCATAGTTTACCTGTAGTCATAGTTTACCTGTAGAGTCATAGGTTACCTGAAGTCATAGTTTACCTGTGAAGTCATAGTTTACCTGAAGAGTCATAGTGTACCTGAAGAGTCATAGTTTACCTGTAGTCATAGTTTACCTGTAGAGTCATAGTTTACCTGTAGTCATAGTTTACCTGTGGAGTCATAGGTTACCTGAAGAGTCATAGTTTACCTGTAGTCATAGTTTACCTGTGGAGTCATAGTTTACCTGAAGAGTCATAGTTTACCTGTAGTCATAGTTTACCTGTAGAGTCATAGTTTACCTCTCGAGTCATAGTTCACCTCTAGAGTCATAGTTTACCTGTAGTCATAGTTTACCTGTAGTCATAGTTTACCTGTAGAGTCATAGTTCACCTCTAGAGTCATAGTTTACCTGTAGTCATAGTTTACCTGTAGTCATAGTTTACCTGTAGTCGTAGTTTACCTGTAGTCATAGTTTACCTGTAGTCATAGTTTACCTGTAGTCATGGTTTACCTGTAGTCATAGTTTACCTGTAGTCATGGTTTACCTGTAGTCATAGTTTACCTGTAGTCATAGTTTACCTGTGGAGTCATAGTTTACCTGTAGAGTCATAGTTTACCTGTAGAGTCATAGTTTACCTGTAGTCATGGTTTACCTGTAGAGTCATAGTTTACCTGTAGTCATAGTTTACCTGTGGAGTCATAGTTTACCTGTAGTCATAGTTTACCTGTGGAGTCATAGTTTACCTGAAGAGTCATAGTTTACCTGTAGTCATAGTTTACCTGTGGAGTCATAGTTTACCTGAAGAGTCATAGTTTACCTGTAGTCATAGTTTACCTGTAGTCATAGTTCACCTGTAGAGTCATAGTTTACCTGTAGTCATAGTTTACCTGTAGTCATAGTTTACCTGTAGTCATAGTTTACCTGTAGAGTCATAGTTTACCTGTAGTCATAGTTTACCTGTAGTCATAGTTTACCTGTAGTCATAGTTTACCTGTAGAGTCATAGGTTACCTGTAGTCATAGTTTACCTGTAGTCATAGTTTACCTGTAGTCATAGTTTACCTGTAGTCATAGTTTACCTGTAGTCATAGTTTACCTGTAGAGTCATAGTTTACCTGTAGTCATAGTTTACCTGTAGTCATAGTTTACCTGTAGAGTCATAGTTTACCTGTAGTCATAGTTTACCTGTAGAGTCATAGTTTACCTGTAGAGTCATAGTTTACCTGTAGTCATAGTTTACCTGTAGAGTCATAGTTTACCTGTAGAGTCATAGTTTACCTGTAGAGTCATAGTTTACCTGTAGTCATAGTTTACCTGTAGAGTCATAGTTTACCTGTAGAGTCATAGTTTACCTGTAGTCATAGTTTACCTGTAGAGTCATAGTTTACCTGTAGAGTCATAGTTTACCTGTAGAGTCATAGTTTACCTGTAGTCATAGTTTACCTGTAGAGTCATAGTTTACCTGTAGAGTCATAGTTTACCTGTAGAGTCATAGTTTACCTGTAGAGTCATAGTTTACCTGTAGAGTCATAGTTTACCTGTAGAGTCATAGTTTACCTGTAGAGTCATAGATTTAAGGTGAGTGCTTAAAACATTGCATTCCTTATCAAGGTATGAGTGTCTGATATTACTCAGTATGTGCCTCATGCGTCCTGATGGTGTTCTATTCTAGTTCTTAGTACGGTGATGTTATTGACCAATGGGAAATATGGTATATGATTGGTAATTCTCAGGTTGTGATTTATAAATGTCCCCAAAAGTTCTAATCCAGACCTTTCTCTCCTTCGCTGAACTTTTTTTGTATAGTTATTACAATTATTTTCATGTCCCAGAATTTGATTTAATGTCTTCTGGACATCAGTGAATCTGAACTTACAATTTGCTAAAAATGGTTGTGGATCTTAAAGAAAATTGTTTTTCTTTTCTAATTGGCTGTACGAGGATTTCTTGTTTGCATTTAATTACAACTGATTCAGCCATTAAAATCCTTGCAAACACCACAACTCGAGATTGAGCCATAAGGACTTCTATTCAAATTCTCCTACGCTTGACAGCACAGTGAGTTTGATTGGTCCAGACAAGGTCATGTGACCAGACAGGTGACAGGTGTTTGTTCTATTGTTGGTGCGGAGCGTGTGCCGGCACTCATCCCCCCCCGGCCCCATGTTGCTTCTCAATCCACCTGATCCGCCTCCCATCAATCGGGGGATTGTTCGTGGTTTGTGAGGTACAATTAATGTTTTATTGCAATGAACCCCAAGGCATGATTTTCCATTGACTTGAATGAAAAAAACCCATGATTTTCCCGCGTTACAATCTTTGTAAAACATCCCACGCTGTGTGGAGCACGTGGACTGCTGAATTTGTGAATTTATCTGTTTTGTTCTCTCACTTTCTCTCTTTTCTTCTAAAACATCTCTACAAAAAAAGATAATAAAATAAAAAATAAAAAATATATCTGTAATTATGCTATTTGTCTTAAGTATTTTTCAATATAATTCTTATGTCTCCTTGACATTACATAAACCTGAGCATGTGAGAAAGTATTTGCATGTGAACAAATAATTTATTCACTTACTTTTTTAGTTTTTGATGAAATTCTTTAAATGCAAATATACTATTCCTTGGGGAATATCAATGGTAGGACAGAGACCCTGAATATGCTTGGAGACCACCCCTCTGCTTCGAGACCACCCCTCTGCTTCGAGATCACACCTCTGCTCGGAGACCACACCTCTGCTCGGAGACCACACCTCTGCTCAGAGACCACACCTCTACTCGGAGACCACACTTCTGCTCGGAGACCACAAATCTACTCGGAGACCACACCTCTACTCGGAGACCACACCCCTTTGCTCGGAGACCACACCTCTGCTCGGAGATTGCACCTCTGTTTGGAGACCACACCTCTGCTTGGAGACCACACCTCTGCTTAGAGACCACACATCTGCTTGGAGACCACCCCTCTGCTTGGAGACCACACTTCTGCTTGGAGACCACACGTCTGCTCGGAGACCACACGTCTGCTCGGATACCACACATCTGCTCGGAGACCACACCTCTGCTTGGAGACCCCAAATCTGCAACACGTGTCAGCAGCAGTGACAAACAGCCCAATTTCTCAATTAATCTTAACATGGTTATAACTAAGGTGACAGTTCAGTCAAGGCGACATGTATTTCACAGGAAACAGGACCAAAATAGAGGACGGGACTTAATGCTAGGTTGTATTGAATGCAGCGTTAATATTCTAATGAAATTAATATAATAAGAACTGTATAAAATCCCAATTTTAAACCAAATAACTACTTTCCCCAATTTACCCGCCAAGGGCACACAGTTTGGAATTGTGGACAGTCCCCAGTGTGTGAGTTGTGCTGGAAATGATGACAGAACAAAGACCCACACGGAGAGGACGTCACCAGCACCAAGTCATGACAAGCTTACATTTCCTTGTTCCCTCATCCATAATTCACTGAAACAGATGATACCTAACTGTGTAGTTTTATATTTCCGTAGTTAACTTTACTGAGGATTGATTGGTTCCTAAATGGCAGCATTTACCAGTGTGTAGAATCAGTTTTTAAATGGCGTGTGCATGAATTATACATGCCTATTGCCTGACACAGGTGATGGGGGAAGGTAGTGTTGGGCTTCGGAGGCTTGTCTTACAAGTGTGTGGTGTCGTGTCAGGCTCCATACAGTTACTCAAATGAGTACTTGGCTTTGATTAAAACGAGGGCAGAAAAGTAATGTCAGGGAGGAGGATTGTAGTTGCAGTGACTCTTGCTGTTCATTTGAATCCCACATTTGCCTGATTATGCTACTGGGTTTGTCAGCTCTGTTGACGGACCGACTCCTCCGTTGATGTGAGGAAAATGAAGGTTCCTTTGTAACAGTTAAATACACAGTAAATAGTGGCTGCTCTTCAAGAATGATAGCAGTCATGGTTTACAGATGTAATCATTATGGGAAAGTGGGACCAGTGTTTGAAAAAAGCCGTGGCCGTGGCCAGCAAATCTCATGTCCGGTCCATAGTTTCAAAGTTGTATGGGTCCTTATGACCTGCAGTAAATTTACCTGTCTATTCATTTGTCAGAATGAGCTGCAGTTTTTAAAAGAGGGCCTAGAGAGATTGTTCAGGGCCTCAGAGTTTCTAGAGTCTGTGGGTCCTGATGTCAGCCTAGCAATTTGTTTTATTTCTCTTGAGCGGGACTGAACCTAAACCTAAATGTATATCTGAATATCCACAATCTGTTGGACATTGTTGGGGAAGCCTGGGATTTTTAAACAAAAAATCTGATCCTCAATGTATTGTTCACAGGATATGCTGGATGTTGTTTGAGTTCAAAAAAATGTTTGGGGACATATGTATGTCTTGAAGCTCTGTCTGAAAATAAAAATGCCATGGCCCCATCACCCCCCCCCCCCCCCCCCCAAGACACACACACACACACACACACACACGCACACAGGCATGCATGCACCAACTACCACACACGCACCATGCTGTCATCCAAATACAAAGATGGCCCCCGAACAAGTCTGAACATCTTAGACATCTGTACAAAGTGTGTGCTCAATGTAACAATGGCTGCAGAGACCCGGAGATGTTCCATCTAATTTTCCTTATAAGGCAGCTGTTTCTGCTCTGCTGCCAGTGTCTGGGATCAAACCAGGAGACTATGTTTGCATTATGTCGATACCATCTAAAACACTCACACCTGCTGATAAAGAATCTAATATTTTTCTGAACCGTATTGCCACTATGCGTGGATCGGTCAGCCATGGTCAGTGGAGCTGTCAGAGTGCCGACTGAACCAATCAATCTGCCCATGCCTGTTAATAGACAGCCGGTTAATCAACGTTCATCGACCACTTAGATGAATGTGATCGCCTCTCGCTCATCATGGCCACTAGCTGCAAGTTCATTACATCTGTTTGATCAACTTGGAAACAATAATCAGTGAATGTCAGTTTTACTTCTGGCAAATGATTGATTTTTTTTTAATCATGCTGTACAAATTTGATTAAGTTTTTGCTCTTCGCAATATACATTAGTAAAGTAAGACTATATTGCAAACTTATATTAAAGCATGCTGTGTTTTACTTATGTAGTTTAACATGTCGTAAAATAATCCAAAGGACTTTATTTACCATGTTTTCAAAGTATGTGTGTCATGTGCTGTCTGTAATTTCACTCTGGGTAATAGAAAGGTGGGTAAGCATCAACCATATACTCTGCGCAACTCCCCCAGCAACCCATGCTTGTCTTAAGACGCGTTTAACGGGATTGGGTGGTAAGAATCACTGACTTAGTTTGATGCATATCATCATGTTCCAATTGCCTAAATCGATGCTCATGATGTCAATCACTGGATTGCCTGCGTCAGGTTATTTACAGACCACCATTTTATAGCTGGAATATTGCTGAGTGCGGCATTAAACAACATACATACACATTGTTCAACATTATGAAGTATAGAGGCCTGGAGATTTTCTAAAAAAACTACTAAGATTAGATCTGTCTGTGAGTTTGAACCATTAGAACAGTGCATCATTGGGGATTAGTATTATGTGTAAGCAGTTTGTATGTTTTAGTCTGATTATCAGTTCTCAATCGCTAACAAGATCAGTTTGTGGTAATGAGAGGCATGACCTGTTAATCAGGTGATCACTTCGGTTCACCGGCTCAAACAATCTCATCACAGAATTAATATCAGGAGGGTGGTCTTCAGATTGGATCAAATATTGCCCATTGATTGTCATGTGAGTCGTGTTGTCATAGCAACAGTCTGTGGAACCAACTCGGATATTATATTCTTAGAATTATTAAACACGTTGAATGTCAGTTGCATGTGTTCCTTTTCTAAAATGGCCCCAATAATTACTTTCTGGATCCTGTGACGGGAGTCCTGACACTTTAACAATTTAACCAGATGAGTTTTTTAACGTTCTGCTGCTAGAATATCAATTAAATGTTGTTTAGATGAACTTATATTATTTAATATTCTCTTTCTCTGTTTCCATAAAACTTGAGTACTTCCATCAATCGTTATTTGATACAAGTTGAAAAATGTGATCCCAAGAAACATCCAATGTTAATAACGTTCGTGTCGTTGAAGATGTTTTGTTTGGATTCAGTCCAACTCTGTTGTTGATATTTATGATTATGACGTTATTGTATGTTCTGAAGCTGGTGTTAATGTGCAGTAATTCGCAGTTCAGTCAATATCTCTTGTTTAATTCATGTTTTATTGCACATTGTATATCTATTGCTCAGCAATACGACCGGAAACAATTTCTATCATCAAGACCCTATGTATTATTCATGGTTTCATATACCTTACCCGTGTTGAAGTGTTATTAAATGTAGCTCGATATCAGGTAATGGGTTTCTTCAGATTTATTTTGTTAAATGAGGGTTGTGATGGGATTTGCTTCCTTTGAAGACCTCTTGCATGATAGAGGCTTATGAATATTTGAATGTATACTTATTTATGCTTATATAAACAACATTATTCTGCAACAATCTTTGATAAATACGCATAAAGACAACATGTTTGATAAATACTCATAGAGACTACATGTTTGATGAATACTCATTAAGACTACGTTTGATAAATACTCATAAAGACTACATGTTTGATGAATACTCATTAAGACTATGTTTGATAAATACTCATAAAGACTGCATGTTTGATGAATACTCATAAAGACTGCATGTTTGATAAATACTCATACAGACTGCATGTTTGATGAATACTCATAAAGACTACATGTTTGATAAATACTCATAAAGACTGCATGTTTGATAAATACTCATAAAGACTACATGTTTGATAAATACTCATAAAGACTGCATGTTTGATGAATACTCATAAAGACTGCATGTTTTGATAAATACTCATAAAGACTACATGTTTGATAAATACTCATAACGACTACATGTTTGATGAATACTCATAAAGACTGCATGTTTGATAAATACTCATAAAGACTACATGTTTGATGAATACTCATAAAGACTGCACGTTTGATAAATACTCATAAAGACTGCATGTTTGATAAATACTCATAAAGACTACATGTTTGATGAATACTCATTAAGACTACGTTTGATAAATACTCATAAAGACTACATGTTTGATAAATACTCATAAAGACTACATGTTTGATAAATACTCTTAAAGACTGCATGTTTGATAAATACTCATAAAGACTGCATGTTTGATGAATACTCATAAAGACTGCATGTTTGATAAATACTCATAAAGACTACATGTTTAATAAATACTCATAAAGACTACATGTTTGATGAATACTCATTAAGACCACGTTTGATAAATACCCATAAAGACTACATGTTTGATGAATACTCATAAAGACTGCACGTTTGATAAATACTCATAAAGACTGCATGTTTGATAAATACTCATAAAGACTACATGTTTGATGAATACTCATTAAGACTACGTTTGATAAATACTCATAAAGACTACATGTTTGATGAATACTCATAAAGACTGCATGTTTGATAAATACTCATAAAGACTGCATGTTTGATAAATACTCATAAAGAATGCATGTTTGATCAATACTCATAAAGACTGCATGTTTGATAAATACTCATAAAGACTACATGTTTGATAAATACTCATAAAGACTGCATGTTTGATAAATACTCATAAAGACTACATGTTTGATAAATACTCATAAAGACTACATGTTTGATAAATACTCATAAAGACTGCATGTTTGATAAATACTCATAAAGACTGCATGTTTGATGAATACTCATAAAGACTGCATGTTTGATAAATACTCATAAAGACTACATGTTTGATAAATACTCATAAAGCCTGCATGTTTGATAAATACTCATAAAGACTGCATGTTTGATAAATACTCATAAAGACTGCACGTTTGATAAATACTCATAAAGACTGCATGTTTGATAAATACTCATAAAGACTGCATGTTTGATAAATACTCATAAAGACTGCATGTTTGATAAATACTCATAAAGACTACATGTTTGATAAATACTCATAAAGACTGCATGTTTGAATAAATACTCATAAAGACTGCATGTTTGATAAATACTCATAAAGACTGCATGTTTGATAAATACTCATAAAGACTGCATGTTTGATAAATACTCATAAAGACTGCACGTTTGATGAATACTCATAAAGACTGCATGTTTGATGAATACTCATAAAGACTGCATGTTTGATCAATACTCATAAAGACTGCATGTTTGATCAATACTCATAAAGACTGCATGTTTGATAAATACTCATAAAGACTACATGTTTGATAAATACTCATAAAGACTGCATGTTTGAATAAATACTCATAAAGACTGCATGTTTGATAAATACTCATAAAGACTGCATGTTTGATAAATACTCATAAAGACTGCATGTTTGATAAATACTCATAAAGACTGCATGTTTGATAAATACTCATAAAGACTGCACGTTTGATGAATACTCATAAAGACTGCATGTTTGATAAATACTCATAAAGACTGCATGTTTGATAAATACTCATAAAGACTGCACGTTTGATAAATACTCATAAAGACTGCATGTTTGATAAATACTCATAAAGACTGCACGTTTGATAAATACTCATAAAGACTGCATGTTTTGATAAATACTCATAAAGACTGCATGTTTGATAAATACTCATAAAGACTGCATGTTTGATAAATACTCATAAAGACTACATGTTTGATATTGAATACTCATAAAGACTGCATGTTTGATAAATACTCATAAAGACTGCATGTTTGATAAATACTCATAAAGAATGCATGTTTGATCAATACTCATAAAGACTGCATGTTTGATAAATACTCATAAAGACTGCATGTTTGATCAATACTCATAAAGACTGCATGTTTGATCAATACTCTGGTCCACGAAGTGATTTAGTCATCGCCAGTTCATCCGAGCATATCAAGTTTCAATCCTTTCATTTTTGTCCCCCCAAAATCAACGCATAAAGAAATAAAGAAACGATGCACTCAGGGTCTTATGTGACGCACAAATGTGCATCCAGTAAACAAATGTGCATCCAGTACACTAATGTAGCGACAATTGTAGTACAAATGTAGCGAATGGATGCAAAAAAAAATATGCTGCATCCGAAGGACGCAAGATAAAATTCATCGTTCCTACAGCACATCAAGAGACGTTATGGATGTCTGTTATTTCACCCATCAATCATGACCACTGTCCACATGGTCATTGATTCATTCCAGGCTGTGAAGTAGTTATCAACACATACAGTACACTACACTGTTTCATTTCTTTACAGGACCCTCCCTCACTGCCTGCAAGGACCTCAGAACTATTTATGGGGGATCCCCTCATTCCTCTCTTTTTTAAGACAAGGTAAAAAGGTGATGCACAAGTAGAAATTGTTAAAAATGGACGTCTAGCAAATCTGTATAAGTTTTTTCAGGACTATGGATTTCGAGCGCATCTCTCTGGGTATGATGAAGACGTGGAACATATTGAGTGATTAATCGTCACCAGTTGAACCAAAATAGGCGCTAGACACCTGGAGGTATAGGCCAGGTGAGATCGCTGTGTGGGCCAGCCACCGTCTGATGTCATGAGGATCAGTCACATGTTATATACAGTAGAGGAAAATGTCAGCAGGACAATCCGTATTAATATTTTTATTCTCCACGATTTATGAAAATGACAGATTATTAATGCTGCTGAGGATGTGATTCTCTCTGCCTCCGAACTCATGCCGATATCAGATATGGTAGTTGGTGATATCATGATGTTCTGATAAGCACTTTCAGGATATTTAGTGTCTAATTTGGATTAAATTTGAATAGAATGGGGCTCATTTGTCAAAGTCATTTTGTCCTCAAGTGACAGGTATGTCATTAATTGCTCCTGAACTGTTGGTTGAAACATGGTGACTAGGGCACACCTCAGCAGTTAGGATAAAAGACAATCCTAATGGATTATCTGCTTCAAATTGAATGCTGTATCGGTGTTCAATATAAAAAAAACAATTGATTTATTACACATTTTCCTTCATAATAAATTTCTGTTTATCTGCATGACCATATTCGTTAAGTTTGGAACTCCTCCTAACTGACCCTGATCGGTCGGAACAAGGACGATGGGCCATCATGTCTCTACAGGACCACAGGAATGGGGAAATTAATGCCTTCCATCTAGTTTTTGTAATTGACATAAGAATCTGCTTCCAAACACAGGCTGGTGTTGAGATGTCTGCTGTCATAGGGAAATAGAACATTCCCTTGTACTGGGGCTTTTTGTTAGGGAGATAGTGAGGAAATGACGTTGTTATGTTGTCAAAATATCCACGTTAGGAATTAATGAAGACAAAGGATCCAACCATTTCATATTCTGTGATGCCTGGGATCTTATGCAAACTTGACACACGCAAACACATGCCCACATGCACGCACGCCCACTCGCACGCATCCACTTATCCAACTCACGCACTTATCCCACTTACACTATCCCCCAAATATTAAGTACTATCGTAATGATGTATTTGCCCTTTGACAGATATTAACAATAGACAGCACTTATACTCTACTCCCAGCGCTGACTCCTTCCGAGTTTTTATTGTGGAGAGTCTCAATATGTCATGATTTTGATAATGCACATTTAATTAGCAAGTGAACTGAACGCATAGTGCAGTCAAATTATGCATATCTGATAATATCGCAATCGCTAAACTTTATTAATTCATTGAAAGTTTGATAATGGATGGCAGTTAAGTAAATATATAAAAATAGTGTAATTAAATTATGATATGTGTGATGAATCTTACATCACCATTTGGCATTCCTCACAGTCAGTCAGTCAGTCAGTCAGTCAATCATGTTGTGTAATGCTGCAGTCTGTATTCTGTCATAAGTTTCTATGGCCAATAATCTGAGCCATGGGCCAGCTCACATCCAGAACACTTAGGTCAACATCATGACCTTCCTTCAGGGGAGACCATTCAGGGTCATATTCAGCAATCTTCACCTTAAACCGATCAGTCAGGTCTGAATGAACAACCAAGGGCTTGTGTTAAATGTCGAATGTGATGGAATATAATCTCTCTGATCTGTTGTCATTGTAATTAGGACAGGGAGATACTTAAGCTGCAGTCTCTTGATTGTAAAATGAAGATACACACTAGCAAATACACAGACATAGATGTACGCTGTAACATCAGACAAGAACAAGGTATTTTGACTGAGTGCAGTCAATTGTAACTTTCAATTTAATGTCAAAATTTCTACTATTCTCGGACCAGGTGGCATTTGTCAGAACAATGCAAGTTAACAAGTGTGTAATACAAGATCTTAACTAGATAAACTATTCCCAAAACATTTTGTTTTAAAATTGGCAAAAATTCATTCTTTAAAAATCATGAAAAATCTTCTTCTCACAAATCATTGAGACCGGATCTGAATCAGGCCAGGTTTGTTCAAAACATGGAATGGAACAAGTTGTTTATTCATTCATGTAGTGTTCATGTGTATTATCAACTTAACCTTTCATTAGTTGAACCAGTTCTCAAATCACATCTGTTACTCAGGGCTAGTGGGGAACACATATGTGTGTACACTGAGGAATGTGTTAGGAATGAGACAATTAACAATTAAAGCCGATGTTGGTACACTTCCCACGTCACGCTTTAACAAACCTTCACCCGCTGCAGTCTGGTCTGTTAACTGAGCAGGAATTGTAATTCATGAATCAATGCATATTTCATGTAAGAAATAGATAAAATACCACACATCAAGATAACCCGGGGCTGTTTACAATGGTGTGAAGTCCATCCGCTCACAGAATTTTATCCTTGAGAGTGAACATCTACAAAAAGATACCATGGAAACTGATGCACACAATATTGATAACAATATCATGCATATGAAATAAAACAAACTTGTGGTTTATCTTCAACAACCTTAGCAACATTTATGTTATAGGAAATTATTACATTTTGATGTTCCCATTTTTTAATCAGTCTGAGTAAGCCGACACTCCATTAGGTTTTTTCATAAGTCCCTGTTTTGGTAATCCCAAGTTACCTGTTCATTGTATTGTAGTATCAGGTAATGAAGCCAAATAATTGTGTTGCTAAGCTACACATGAATCCCTGCAGCAGCACCAGACGGTGATGCCTTACAAGGGCCTGGTTTGTGAAACCAGCAGCCCAAACTGAGTGTCCACACACACCTGACACTACACCTCCTCCTGGTGATTGATAGTGTCACACATCCCCCCCCCCCCCCAACATGTTACCATGGCGATGGTATGTGATGTAAATAAAGAAACATGAGAAGATCGTCATCTACCCGTGTTCATCAACACAGGATGAGGAATGTCAACTCGGTTGTGTCAACATTAGTCGCAGGTGTTGTTCCGATTTAATGATGGGGGGTGTTGACTTTAATACATATTGACAAAATAATATTTGAATGGAATAGCATTAAAATATGGGCCATACATATTTATTGAAGTTTTCTTTAAAAAACATAAATTGAAAAATTATCTGAAGCAGAAAATTTGGAGACATTACAATCCTATTTTAAGTAATTTAAGGTAATATTTCAAAGTTTATTTCAATTGAAACTTGCTTCTCCTGTCACAATTGACACACACATTTTATGGATGGGAGTTAATATGTGAGATATATATTTGAAGTATCAGATCATATTTGTAGCTGTTGGTTGAATAAAACATGCTAGTTACCTGTTAAGCTGTTCCGAGAAGGTCAAGCTCAGCGGAGGCGTTACCCGGGTGTGACGCTTCAATCATGACCATCAATAGATAATGATTGTTAAATGTTACCTCCCAAAATTGAATGTTGTGCCATGAAGCAAGCAGTTATAAGTATTCCAGACTCCATTTAATTCACAGAATTCTGTCATAAATATTAATTTTGTATGACATTTTATGATTTTAAAACTCAACACTGGAAGATCTTTTTTGTTAATGCCACTGAAATATGATCCTGTAAAGAATGGTTATAACAACCGTAACAATCAGGGGGTTATAACACTGGGTATAACTGTATAACAATCGGGTAGTTATAACATGGGGTATAACTCCAACATAGACCCCTTTAACTCAGTCATATCACTCCAACATAGACCCCTTTAACTCAGTCATATCACTCGAACATAGACCCCCTTTAACTCAGTCATATCACTCCAACATACCAACAGAGACCCACTTTAACTCAGTCATATCACTCCAACATAGACCCACTTAAACTCAGTCATATCGTTCCAACAGAGACCCACTTAAACTCAGTCATATCGTTCCAACATAGACCCACTTTAACTCAGTCATATCGTTCCAACAGAGACCCACTTTAACTCAGTCATATCGTTCCAACAGAGACCCACTTAAACTGTCATATCGTTCCAACAGAGACCCACTTTAACTCAGTCATATCGTTCCAACAGAGACCCACTTAAACTCAGTATATAGCTCCAACAGAGACCCACTTTAACTCAGTCATCACTCAAACAGTAACGCATTCAGAAAGCCTTTTAAAAGATCCAACAGAAAACTGGAATGATTTACTTTCACCTCTTGTAAAACTACAACTGTCATTTTATGGGGTACCCTACACATGTAGATCGATGGAATGTCTTGGTTACAGTATTTGATTGTCAGATTGTCCAAATGAGGTCCTAGTCATGGTCTTAGGTAGATTTATATATAAAAAAATGATACCACTGGCTGCCCAATCAAAATGCAGGATTCCAACATGTCCTGGTAGAATGTGTAGCAACTTGTCATTGAGACATCATGTTTCCGTTTCTTTTATTTTTTTCTCACCTAGCCCATGATATATATAAAAGATAAATAAAAAATTACGATCATCTTTTCAACAACAACAAATCATTTTGAGCACTGCACCGATTATTTTTTGGCAACTAGTCCAAAAACAAAGTGATTGAAGAACATTTGTAACTTCAGAACTTTATGTCACAAAAACGTCCCGTGCAGTCACTGTTGAGTGATGGCCTCAGTTGTTGACGCTTACACAACCCTTGGATGCCCAGTGACGATAACCACCCACACTGCGGCTATCCCACAATGCAGTCAGTGTCCAGGTACGTGGTCGTCACTACAGCAGGGGAGGTAATCAATTATTACCTGTACACAACACCAATCCCCCACAAGCCTGTAAGGCCGATTATTCCTATTTGAGAGATCAAGTGTGGATTATGGCCATCAAGTTACTGACATCCAAAGTCCTGACTGGCTGACCTATGCTATTATTACTACCCCGAAGATCTGCAGGAGGGTTGATCGCTGCTCAGATTGGTAATCGCCTGTTTGGGTTGCTGGGACATAGACACAAACTTCCTTATCAAGCTGTTAAACACAGGTGTCAGCTTGGTGAGATATTGCCGCATCGACAGCCGATGATCAACGCGGAGTTATACAACCTGGCATAAAAAGTTTGATAGACAGGAAAACAATATTTCTCAAATTAAGATGAATGACAATTCCCTTGGGGTGGATAACAATGTTCCGAGTTGTTAATGCAAATAGAAGAACAAGATGGATTGTTGTCTGGGAGGACATTCACATGGCAGGAAGATAGTTTAGCAATTTTCCAGCAATATCATGTCAGGGGACAGGAGCATCATTATACCGAGGCCTTCCCAGCATCAGGGCAGAGTCAGCAGTCATAAAGTCTCCACTAACACGAGGCTGCCCTCCTCCGGCCCGTGACCTGGAACTGTCACCTGGTCATCATTATACCGAGGCCTTCCCAGCATCAGGGCAGAGTCAGCAGTCATAAAGTCTCCACTAACACAAGGCTGCCCTCCTCCGGCCCGCGACTTGGAGCTGTTATCTGGTCATCATTATACCGAGGCCTTCCCAGCATCAGGGCAGAGTCAGCAGTCATAAAGTGTCCACTAACACGAGGCTGCCCTCCTCCCACCCGCGACCTGGAACTGTTATCTGGTCATCATTATACTGAGGCCTTCCCAGCATCAGGGCAGAGTCAGCAGTCATAAAGTCTCCACTAACACGAGGCTGCCCTCCTCCGGCCCGCGACTTGGAGCTGTTATCTGGTCATCATTATACCGAGGCCTTCCCAGCATCAGGGCAGAGTCAGCAGTCATAAAGTGTCCACTAACACGAGGCTGCCCTCCTCCCACCCGCGACCTGGAACTGTTATCTGGTCATCATTATACTGAGGCCTTCCCAGCATCAGGGCAGAGTCAGCAGTCATAAAGTCTCCACTAACACGAGGCTGCCCCCCTCCCACCCGCGACCTGGAACTGTCATCTGGTCATCATTATACTGAGGCCTTCCCAGCATCAGGGCAGAGTCAGCAGTAATAAAGTCTCCACTAACACGAGGCTGCCCTCCTCCCACCCGCGACCTGGAACTGTTATCTGGTCATCATTATACCGAGGCCTTCCCAGCATCAGGGCAGAGTCAGCAGTAATAAAGTCTCCACTAACACAAGGCTGCCCTCCTCCGGCCCGCGACTTGGAACTGTTATCTGGTCATCATTATACTGAGGCCTTCCCAGCATCAGGGCAGAGTCAGCAGTCATAAAGTCTCCACTAACACGAGGCTGCCCTCCTCCGGCCCGTGACCTGGAACTGTCATCTGGTCATCATTATACCGAGGCCTTCCCAGCATCAGGGCAGAGTCAGCAGTCATAAAGTCTCCACTAACACGAGGCTGCCCCCCTCCCACCCGCGACCTGGAACTGTCATCTGGTCATCATTATACTGAGGCCTTCCCAGCATCAGGGCAGAGTCAGCAGTCATAAAGTCTCCACTAACACGAGGCTGCCCTCCTCCGGCCCGTGACCTGGAACTGTCATCTGGTCATCATTATACCGAGGCCTTCCCAGCATCAGGGCAGAGTCAGCAGTCATAAAGTGTCCACTAACACGAGGCTGCCCCCCTCCCACCCGCGACCTGGAACTGTCATCTGGTCATCATTATACTGAGGCCTTCCCAGCATCAGGGCAGAGTCAGCAGTCATAAAGTCTCCACTAACACGAGGCTGCCCTCCTCCCACCCGCGACCTGGAACTGTCATCTGGTCATCATTATACTGAGGCCTTCCCAGCATCAGGGCAGAGTCAGCAGTCATAAAGTCTCCACTAACACGAGGCTGCCCTCCTCCCACCCGCGACCTGGAACTGTCATCTGGTCATCATTATACTGAGGCCTTCCCAGCATCAGGGCAGAGTCAGCAGTCATAAAGTCTCCACTAACACGAGGCTGCCCTCCTCCCACCCGCGACCTGGAACTGTCATCTGGTCATCATTATACTGAGGCCTTCCCAGCATCAGGGCAGAGTCAGCAGTAATAAAGTCTCCACTAACACGAGGCTTCCCTCCTCCCACCCGCGACCTGGAACTGTCATCTGGTCATCATTATACTGAGGCCTTCCCAGCATCAGGGCAGAGTCAGCAGTCATAAAGTCTCCACTAACACGAGGCTGCCCTCCTCCCACCCGCGACCTGGAACTGTCATCTGGTCATCATTATACCGAGGCCTTCCCAGCATCAGGGCAGAGTCAGCAGTCATAAAGTCTCCACTAACACGAGGCTGCCCTCCTCCGGCCCGCGACTTGGAGCTGTTATCTGGTCATCATTATACCGAGGCCTTCCCAGCATCAGGGCAGAGTCAGCAGTCATAAAGTCTCCACTAACACGAGGCTTCCCTCCTCCGGCCCGCGACCTGGAACTGTTATCTGGTCATCATTATACTGAGGCCTTCCCAGCATCAGGGCAGAGTCAGCAGTCATAAAGTCTCCACTAACACAAGGCTGCCCTCCTCCGGCCCGCGACCTGGAACTGTCATCTGGTCATCATTATACCGAGGCCTTCCCAGCATCAGGGCAGAGTCAGCAGTCATAAAGTCTCCACTAACACGAGGCTGCCCTCCTCCGGCCCGCGACCTGGAACTGTCATCTGGTCATCATTATACCGAGGCCTTCCCAGCATCAGGGCAGAGTCAGCAGTCATAAAGTCTCCACTAACACGAGGCTGCCCCCCTCCCACCCGCGACCTGGAACTGTCATCTGGTCATCATTATACTGAGGCCTTCCCAGCATCAGGGCAGAGTCAGCAGTCATAAAGTCTCCACTAACACGAGGCTGCCCTCCTCCCACCCGCGACCTGGAACTGTCATCTGGTCATCATTATACTGAGGCCTTCCCAGCATCAGGGCAGAGTCAGCAGTCATAAAGTCTCCATTAACACGAGGCTGCCCTCCTCCGGCCCGCGACCTGGAACTGTCATCTGGTCATCATTATACCGAGGCCTTCCCAGCATCAGGGCAGAGTCAGCAGTCATAAAGTCTCCACTAACACAAGGCTGCCCTCTTATATTAGGCTGAACTGTCATCTGGTCATCAGAAGGCAGAACATACCTGAAGGATGTGTACTATAGAGGGAGTGAGTGAGTGAGTGAGTGAGTGAGTGAGAGAGTGAGAGAGTGAGTGGAGTGAGTGAGTGAGTGAGTGAGTGAGTGAGTGGAGTGAGTGAGTGGAGTGAGTGAGTGAGTGAGTGAGTGAGCGAGTGGAGTGAGTGAGTGAGTTAGTGAGTGGAGTGAGTGAGTGAGTGAGTGAGTGAGTGAGTGAGTGAGTGAGTGAGTGAGTGAGTGAGTGGAGTGAGTGAGTGAGTGACAGTGTGAGTGAGTATTAGCGAGAGTGAGTGAGTGGGTGAGTAAGTTAGATTGAGTGTGAGTGAGAGTGAGTGTGTGAGTGAGTGAGTGGGTGAGTAAGTTAGATTGAGTGTGAGTGAGAGTGAGTGAGTGAGTGACAGAAACTGAAAGTAGAAATGTGTTCATGGAGCAGAAGTCACCATCAGACTTAAATTCATTTCAGAACCTGGCTTTTCTAGTACATACAGATTTCGATCTGTCTGCTCTGAATATTTTCACGATTAACCTAATTACCCGGCCTAGGATTGGCTTGTTGCCAAGCCCTACTTCTGCTTCAAGAGGCCATGTGATGAAACATCCGTTATAATCTGAAGGCATTGTCAAATAATTTCCCGACATCCTCATCTAATGCTTAATGCAAGTTTATCTCCAGTAAACAGTTTTGTGGTTCATTAAGTTTATGGTATGAGACAAAGTTGTGGCACTTGTCTGTGTCAGGATCTGCTGATCTGGTTTCAAGAAAATAATCCTTTCTACCTGCAGCTCATTGATTTCACCAAAGCTGTACAAGCCGCTACCACCTAGGGTTTCCTTCCTCAGTAAATGGGGTGGTCCGATAGCCTAGTGGTTAAAGCGTTCAGTCGTCACCCAGGTTCAAATCCCAACATGGGTACAATGTGTGAAGCCCATTCCTGGTGTCCCCTGTCGTGATATTGCTGGAATATTAGTAAAAGAGGCATAACACCATACTCACTCACTCACTCACTCACTCACTCACTCACTCACTCACAAAATGCCATGATAAGTGGTGTAACTTAAATACTGTTTAAAGCTGCATTTAACCGAACTCTTTCTTGAAGATAAATTTCCCTTCTCTTCAAACAATATCCACAGCATAAGAAGCATTTATCATCATGAATGTTGGAATAGTTACAAGCAGGACAGACCTGCATGTTAACCAGAGTCCCAAGATACAGGATCTGATTTATATACCCAGAGTTCCAGAGCTACAGGAACTGATTGTACTATGATATATTGCTGATGAATTTCTTATTAGCTTCCTGGAAGTGTGTATCGGAAGGTGGAATTCTGGAAAAAAAAACAGCAGCTGCCTTCTGACATATCTCAGTGTCTTGACAGGGATAGCAGGCTACCACTTTAAATCTTTAATGCTCATTCACCATTCCACAGACTTTCCCTGCATTGGTGTATGTTGCTAGGGAAACCACGGGAAACTAATATTGGTCGTTCCAAACTCTTGCCAAGATTTTGAAACAAATTAAACTGGAGTATGAATTTCTTTTTCAGTGTTATTTGGAACTTTTCTCAATTATTTATGAACTTTGGAAAATTTAGCGCACTAACACTGAAATGATGTTTTCTTTACTGGTATTGTTTGTATTAACCAGTGCCCGGTGGTTTGTGTTCAACAGTGACGGAACTTGTCACTGTGGAGTCGTCGTCCACCCTTAATTATCAAGTAGCATATGTAGTTTTAAAAAGAAAAACAACAAACAAACAGCAGCTTGATTTGTTATATTATCCCCAGGCGCCACGAAGTGGAAGGGTGACAAAGGAATGGGTCTTGTCCATCCGTCCATCCATCCGTCATGTTTAGTTTCTGGAGCAGAACTCATATCCCATGAGAGATATCTAAACCAAACTTAGTACATGGATAGGTCTAGTGGTGAACTTACCGGGTGCCTTTTGATTGTCTGTGATTTTAAAAAAAATAAATTTTTCGAGTTTCAATGGCACCAGCTTTGACTTCAATAGACTGAAAATGCTGGTAGTACACAACCGCATGTAGTATTGGTGGGGGATATGAGTATTTCATGCTTGTTTTCCAGTATCCTGGGGTTTAATTGGGGCACTGCTACTGATGACGATGTGAGTGGTTCACACAGATTTGTTCTGCCTCATGACTGTGGAATACCTGCATGTGATTTAACTTTATGTCTTAACAAAACCTGTCTAACAAATGTTTGGGATAACACTTTCTCTGTAAGGTACAAATTCTAGTACTTCTTTGGTTGAGTCCCCTCCAGGATTCAAACCCACAATGCCAGAGTGGAGCACCTGAAACCTGTCTAGATGATCAATTCTGGCAACCTGTTCTACATCAGCTTTAGAATTTCTCATTTTTGGAGAACAGAGAAATTTCTGGTGTAATAAAAGATTTCACACACGAAATGTTAGTGAAAGTCTTTTAGCATGGTCTGTATTGCAGTGAGTTGGTGCACAGATTACACTCTCACTATGTGAGCCGGCTTCGTCAGTGAGGTCATCAAGTGATGAGGATACTAGATGAAGCACTAACTACAATTACATGACGGTTTCATCTTGATTACAGAAGATGCCTCCAACTGGCTGTATAATCCACAGCCTCATCTTTGTATGGTTCAAACAGTTTGTAAAAATCATGTTCTTGAATCCCTGACCTTTCCTATTTCTCTGCTCAGATGTGCTCTCGATGTTGATAGAAGGACGGTGCTTGGTGCCCAGACTGTATTCAATCTGACAGTCATACGTTTTTGTTTCAAACTGTTTTAATGAGGTCATGCGAGAGAGTGCAGGCGTATATATAGTTGTATGGGGAATAGCATGTGGGTATATGTACAGTTGTATGGTGAAAAGTCTTTTGTGTATAAGTACAGTTGTATGGTGAATAGTATCTATGCATAAGTACAGTTGTATGGTGAATAGTATCTATGCATAAGTACAGTTGTATTGTGAATCTTATCTATGCATAAGTACAGTTGTATGGTGAAAAGTCTGTGTGTATGAATACTGTTGTATGGTGAATAGTCTGTGTGCATAATAAAGTACAGTTGTATGGTGAATAGTTTATGTGTTTACATATAGTTGTATGGTGAATAGTTTGTGTATACATTCAGTTGTATGGTGAATAGTGTAATGTGTATAAATACAGTTGTATGGTGAAAAGTCTGTGTGTATGAATACAGTTGTATGGTGAATAGTCTGTGTGCATAATAAAGTACAGTTGTATGGTGAATAGTTTATGTGTTTACATATAGTTGTATGGTGAATAGTTTGTGTATACATTCAGTTGTATGGTGAATAGTGTAATGTGTATAAATACAGTTGTATTGTGAATAGTTTATGCATATAAGTATAGTTGTATGGTGAATAGTTTATGTGTATACATATAGTTGTATAGTGAATAGTTTGTGTATAAGTACAGTTGTATGGTGAATAGTTGATGTGTATCAGTACAGTTTTATGGTGAATAGTATCTGTATAAGTACGGTTGTATGGTGTTTAGGCCAGTCACTGTCTTGTAAAAACCTGTACTCTGTACATATACAATACATATGTGATGTCACACAGGGGAAATATGAATATCACACAAGCTTATTTCACTGAATTAAAAAATTCAACACCAGAGAATAATCAATTATATGCTGAAATTGATGGCAATATGAATAGATGACTGACACACTGTGCTGACACCTGATGTTCGGGAATAGAGTTAACATGTCTTGCTCTACTGGCTAGCAGCTGACACTCACACAATTTTCATAAAAAAATATAAATGTCTGTTTATTGTTTGACAATATTTTTTTTTCTGTGAAGTGATTGATGTGTTTTCTGTCAACTGCCCATCCATGTGTATCACAACTGTCATCAGTTGTTTGGGAAGCATGTTTTATAAAGTTTTTCCTTAATGTATCCATATTGTTTGGAATTTGTGTATCATTTACAGTGTCATCCACACTTTCAGAACTGTAACAAACTTTTAGTTTAAAGTTGATAAGAGGAGTTAAAAATATATATTAAAAAATGGAAACTATTTTCAAGTCAGCTACTTGTGTGTGATGGTTGTGTGATGGTTGTGTGATGGTTGTGTAACAGATGCTGCGTGGAGCAGGTGCTGTGATACACAGATGGGAGATACAGTTATCACAGTTTCAGTGGCTGTCTACTTCTAAATGTTCCATCTATCCTCAATCTAGGCTTACATTTATCCTCAATCTATCCTCCATCTGTCCAATAGCCATAGCAAAGTCATTTCCAAATGCGGGAGCACAATTTAAAAAAATTAAAGTCAGATTTTAATTTGTAACATCTCATTAAAGGAAAGCTGATATCAACAATTAGCACATCTTTTGGAAGTGAAGGTATTCAAACTTTCCAAATTTGTGAAAAACACTAATTTTCCATGGGTGTCTAACAAAAATTCCAGCCTCAAATGTCAGTGTTGAATGAGACGTGAGGAGAATATGTAGATATCAGGAGACATGAGCCTCCCTTTGTGTTGGAGCAGACAGTGTGGGCAACTCCGTTGTTTGCGGAGAAGTACGGACATGGTGACATATTGCAGCCACATACGGATGTGATGTCGGTGGATGTGGCTCGTCCTGGTAGAGTGAGGCAGAATCTAACCGGGTGGGGGAGGGGGGGGGGGGGATAACAGTCGTTATCCAGCTCGTTTGAGATGAGGAACATGAAGCACACATGTAATAATGACGTACCTCACTCTACAGCATTGTTGACATGGCCTTTGTTGAGGTCATGTTTCATTATGTCACACTATGTCACGGCGTCTCATTGTAAGCTTCGTGCTGACCCTGGAACTTCAGGTCGTGGTGTCAGATATTGAAGACACTAGTTCTTCCCTACAGCTTTTTAGTAACTTTGGATAAGAAAAAGGTAATTACATAAATATGTTTACAAAAGCGTGAAAACCATTTTGTGTACCGAGGTGGGGTGGCCTTGCTGATTGTGGTGTGTGTTCTTCACCATTGTGAAGCACTGGGCAACCCTATGGGTTCACTCTTCATGTGTACAGTATGAACAGACAACCAAGACATAGAGCACCGAACTTATGATTCACTCACTCACTTACATCAGAGAAATTATACAACTTCTCACACTGAAACAAGCTACCAATCTCTTTTTGCACAACTATTAAAGGTTCTTAAATTGAAAATAATAAATAATCTGAAATAGTTTATATAGTATTGTTCCTGACAAATTCTGGCTCAGTCCAATACCCTGTATCTTCCAGTACAGCTCCTTGATTATGATCATGGTGATGTAGGATGATGATGGTGATGTATGATGAAGACGATGACGATGATGATTATGATGATGATATATGATGGTGTTGTAGGATGAAGATCATGATCCATCATCATCATCATCATCATGATCAAAATCATCATCATCATCATCATTGTGTGATGTCTGATGATGATGGTAATGTAGGATGATTAGGAAGATATGGGTTTGGTAACAGAATGAGGTGTCTAGGTGACACTAATGGCTTGTGTCCCTGCTCCCCTACAGCTGGGTGACATATTGGTGTGTGTGTACAACAGCTACATTAGCAGCAGAAGCAGATGGCCAGCACTTGACCACATGGCCAGACCTGCCGGCTGTCTTGGACAAACAGCAGTGGCTGGATGGTGTCCAACATTTACTGTTAACATTTGTGATACAGCCCTACATGTTGTGCTGCTAGATGTCTCTGCTTTATTTCATGTGTAATGTAAACAAACATTTATGTTATCAGCCATTCATTTAAAACTAATCAGCTCCAAGTCTTGACCAAATATCCTTAAAATGTCTCAATTGGAATTATTAATTTACCAGTTTTACCTGATGTAGCTGATGTTATGTCTTTATAGAGATCAATGTATTTCACAGACAACAGGACCAATATGATTGCAATTTGAATATCAAAATGATTTAGAAATTTAAAAATTTAAGAAAATGAGAGCTTTAAAAAAAATAAAATAATATGTCTTTGGTTGTTTGTTAATACTGTAGTCCCTATAATTAGCCCCTTCTACTACACTGTCCTCCTGATACCCTCGGACGCTGAAATATGATGGCACTCCATTGTCAAGTAAGCCCATGATCACTGATGCTGTCCGGGAAGGTATGAGGACAGGGAAAGTCAGTGTCAAACCACTGTTGTGATGTGTTAGCAACATAAAATCAGTTTATGTTTGATTATGTACTCTGAAAACAGAAATGACACATCCCCCCCTACCCTCCAGCGGTGACTTGGTTGATTTCTTGAGGGCAGGGGGTAATTGCTATCAATGATTGTACTGTCAGCAAACACATGGTACAAGGAAGGTACTTTATCTTATCAGTCCACCTGCTTGAAACTGTCAGACACAGATTAGTGATTCACTCTCATTCTACATCCTTTTAGGCACATAAATTGACTGTTGATCATTCTTTCAACAATGCAACGGATCTTCCGCACATAATGTACTGATGTTGTTGATTTATTCAGTGAAAGTATTACATGTTTTAGAGCCGTTTTTGGTTGTTCAGGTGAAATAGCAATGTTTTCTATATATCAGTTCAGCTGCTCTTTAGGTAAGAAGTATCATCATCATCATCATCATCATCATCATCGTCTTCATGAAATGATCCGTCCACTCTAGTCCATCAACTGTTGAAGCCTTCTACCGACTTAATCTTGTTTCCTCGTCCTCCAACACTCGATCATCCCCACGCCTCCTCATCCTGTCATCAGTGTACAAAGTGACAATATTTTACATCGTTTAACATGTCACCAATTCTTTCATCTATCCATCTACTGCTTTACTTTGCTATTCCATGTTGAGGGGAGTTGTCAATATTTCATGTGAAGTGCGTGCAGAGATGGTAATCTGTCTTGTCTCCAGCCACAGACAATATGCCGGACAAGGTGACAGGAAGGCCCTGGCAGCAGTGGGTGATGGTACCGCCAGATTGTCATAGTTCAAATAGTTGATTCCACTGATAACATAACAACGTCAGTGTTGAACCTCGCCACCCATGGTTGTGATTAATATTCTGTGTGGAAGAAACTTTTGTGTTTGTTTAATTCATCTTGTCATGAGGAGTATCTGTCTGTGAGTGGCACATTCTACAGGATGCCCCAGGAGGCTGCTTTGACCTTACAATGACCTTGTCATAATTCATTTTCCACGGGATGCTTCATTAAAAGTTCAGAAAGAGAATTCTTTTCAAATGTAAAATATTTTGAATACTTGTAGTCAGGAGAAGGTCATGTACGAGATGATATACACACTAATACAACATGCAGAGTGTATGGTTATACAACGGAAACATTTCATACTATTTTTTGTATTCTGTCTTATTTTTCTTCATCATTAAATGAGCAGTCTGGGTAGTTATTATTGTTGACATTTTGTTGATAAGAATTGATTTCAAAATATTTTGAGTTTTTTGCAAAATATGTTGAAGTCAATTCTTAATTAAGTTCAATGGTTTGGTAAGTGAGTGAGTATGTTTTACGCCGATTTTGGCTATATTCCTGCAATATCACAGCAGGTGACACCAGAAATGGGCTTTACACATTGTACCCATGTCGGGAATCTTCAGCATAACAAGTGAAAGCTGTAACCACTAGACTACCCGACCACCCCTCAATGGTTTAGTTGCCCTACACTTTTGATTGAAAGAATTGAAGCCATCAAAGTTAATTTTCTATACAGGGTACCTGTGGTGATGAGGAGCTAGGTCCAACACATTGGAGTCTTAAAGACCCTCCCTGAACTCTGCCCAAAATAACCCCTTCCCTATCTCCTTAACAAAATAACCCCTTCACTATCTCCTTAACAAAATAACCCCTTCCCTATCTCCTTAACAAAATAACCCCCTTGCCTATCTCCTTAATAAAATAACCCCTTCCCTATCTCCTTAACAAAATAACCCCTTCCCTATCTCCGTAACAAAATAACCCCTTCCCTATCTCCTTAACAAAATAACCCCCTTCCCTATCTCCTTAACAAAATAACCCCTTCCCTATCTCCTTAACAAAATAACCCCTTCCCCATCTCCTTAACAAAATAACCCCCTTCCCTATCTCCTTAACAAAATAACCCCTTCCCTATCTCCTTAACAAAATAACCCCTTCCCTATCTCCTTAACAAAATACCCCCCTTCCCTAACTCCATAACAAAATAACCCCTTCCCTATCTCCTTAACAAAATAACCCCCTCCCTTCCCAACACTCTTCGTAAAATAATCTAACATGGGTCTGTGGATACTGGTGCCAGTCCTTGCTATGGGTCTGTAGATGCTGGTGCCAGTCCTTGCTATGGGTTCTTTGATGCTGGTGCCAGTCCTTGCTATGGGTCTGTAGATGCTGGTGCCAGTCCTTGCTATGGATCTGTGGATGCTGGTGCCAGTCCTTGCTATGGGTCTGTAGATACTGATGCCAGTCCTTGCTATGGGTCTGTAGATACTGGTGCCAGTCCTTGCTATGGGTCTGTAGATACTGGTGCCAGTCCTTGCTATGGGTCTGTAGATACTGGTGCCAGTCCTTGCTATGGGTCTGTGGATGCTGGTGCCAGTCCTTGCTATGGGTCTGTAGATACTGGTGCCAGTCCTTGCTATGGGTCTGTAGATGCTGGTGCCAGTCCTTGCTATGGGTCTGTAGATACTGGTGCCAGTCCTTGCTATGGGTCTGTAGATACTGGTGCCAGTCCTTGCTATGGGTCTGTAGATACTGGTGCCAGTCCTTGCTATGGATCTGTAGATACTGGTGCCAGTCCTTGCTATGGGTCTGTAGATACTGGTGCCAGTCCTTGTTATGGGTCTGTAGATACTGGTGCCAGTCCTTGCTATGGGTCTGTGGATGCTGGTGCCAGTCCTTGCTATGGGTCTGTAGATACTGGTGCCAGTCCTTGCTATGGGTCTGTAGATACTGCTGCCAGTCCTTGCTATGGGTCTGTAGATACTGGTGCCAGTCCTTGCTATGGGTCTGTAGATACTGCTGCCAGTCCTTGCTATGGGTCTGTAGATACTGGTGCCAGTCCTTGCTATGGGTCTGTAGATACTGGTGCCAGTCCTTGCTATGGGTCTGTAGATACTGGTGCCAGTCCTTGCTATGGGTCTGTGGTACAGCCATGCCAGTACAGTGAGTCTCTTGTGTGTGGAGGGTATCTGCTCCTGGAGGGAGGTTAATCTGCTGGTACTCACAGTAATGAGTAATTAATGCATCATTAATGAGTAACTAATGAGTAACTAATGATCAGGCTGATTATACTTGCTGCTGCGTGTATGTCAAACAATAACCAATGTAAGCTCTCTTTTCGGTTGTAATTTTTGGCACAGATTTTCTCCAGGGCTTTGTTGTTGGTGCAGGGGAGTTTATTGCTCAGTAAATTAGGTTAGAGGAGGACTTGGCCCAACCTGGAGCACATTATTATCTCCTTAGAGTCCCCACACGTGATGCACAGGGGAAAACAGACTGTGTATTTTCCCATTTTCTTTTGTTGTTTGGGCTAGGTCATGCTTAATTTGGCTTGTCCATGGAAGGAGCAAAGAATTATTTTGCTAATAGTCGCATCTGGAGAATTGTTTGGGCATTGAACCTGTGCATTAGAGCCTGTTGACAATGTTCAGTGTCTACACACGCACATGCACACACACCACACGCACACAGCACACACACACACACACACACACACACACACACACACACACACACATGCACATGCACACGCACATGCACACACACCACACTCACACAGCACACACACAACATGCACACACGCGCGCGCGCGCACACACACACACACCACACCACACACCACACCACACACACACACCACACACTCATGTACATAAAATACATACACATGCACACACACATACACGTACACACACACACACACACACACACACCACACACCACACACACACACGGTACTAAATATAAATACAATGTTCATTTCAGCCTCACCTATACATGTTATAACATAGTTATTAACATTTAATCTCTGAAATGAAATTATTTCATGATATATTTTGTGAAATGGTCTTGTCATATTTGATAGAAAGGTGCCTATATCTCATTATTTCCTTTCCAATACATGTTGGAGGGAGCTAGGGCATTTCCTCACCGTAAACATCAACAATAAAACCAAAACATTAGCCGGCAAAGACCAGTACCAAACAACAAGCTTCAGGTTGGATTTAGGAGAGACTACAGGGAGATAACTCAAGGAAGATGTGATCATCTCGACATCTGCGTTGTGTGTTCTTATGTTCCCAACAAAAAACAAGAGATGCGTGGATGTGGTCTGGGTGTCACGTGAAGGATAATTTAGGCATCCATCCTTTGCCGTCACTGAGTCCTGATACCTGTGATCTGTCTTCTCACCTCTGCCTCCTGTGTGGTAGATGAATCTCCCCCCTGCTGCTGGTCGTGTGCCGGCCAGATCAGGTTTCAAGGAGGCCAGATTTTGATTACCCTTGTTACAGACAGGGAAACAGTTTAAATCTCTTTTGGTGCTGCATCTTCATGTTGCGAGTGGTAGGGTTGGCTGCCAGAGCCTGTCGGCAGGGTTCAAGCGGCAGGGCGTGAGGCAGGTCTCTGATCAACTGCTGCTTAGGGCAAGAGTTCCTATTCTTCATTTCTGCCATTAAACACATGTGGGCAGTGATCCCTTTATGTATGGCTTGTGTTGGGGTAGCCTTTAGTTAACACTCTCAACCTCAATCTCAACTGCACCATCCACAACAACACCCACAACACCAACAGCAACATCCACAACAACACCCACAACACCAACAGCACCATCCACAACAACACCCACAACACCAACAGCAACATCCACAACAACACCCACAACACCAACAGCAACATCCACAACACCCACAACACCAACAGCAACATCCACAACAACACCAACAGCAACATCCACAACACCAACAGCAACATCCACAACAACACCCACAACAGCAACATCCACAACAACACCAACAACAGCAACATCCACAACAACACCCACAACACAAACAGCAACATCCACACCAACACCCATCGCACCAACAGCAACATCCACAACAACACCCACAACACCAACAGCAACTTCCACAACAACACCCACAACACCAACAGCAACATCCACAGCAACACCCATCGCACCAACAGCAACATCCTCAACAACACCCACCACACCAACAGCAACATCCACAACACCCACAACACCAACAGCAACATCCACAACAACACCCACAAAACCAACAGCAACATCCACAACAACACCCACAACACCAACAGCACCATCCACAACAACACCCACAACACCAACAGCAACATTCACAACAACACCCACAACACCAACAGCAACATCCACAACAACACCCACAACACCAACAGCAACATTCACAACAACACCCACAACACCAACAGCAACATCCACAACAACACCCACAACACCAACAGCAACATCCACAACACCCACAACACCAACAGCAACATCCACAACAACACCCACAAAACCAACAGCAACATCCACAACAACACCCACAACACCAACAGCACCATCCACAACAACACCCACAAGACCAACAGCAACATCCACAACAACACCCACAACACCAACAGCAACATCCACAACAACACCCATCGCACCAACAGCAACATCCACAACAACACCCACAACACCAACAGCAACATCCACAACAACACCCACAGCACCAACAGCAACATTCACAACAACACCCACAACACCAACAGCAACATCCACAACAACACCCACAACACCAACAGCAACATCCACAACAACACCCACGACACCAACAGCAACATCCACAACAACATCCACAACACCAACAGCAACATCCACAACAACACCCACAACACCAACAGCAACATCCACAACAACATCCACAACACCATCAGCAACTTCCACAACAACATCCACAACACCAACAGCAACATCCACAACACCCAAAACATCCCGCCGCAAATAGCTGGAAAATTGCAGCTTCGGCATAAAGCAATATTCATTCATTCACAACTACAGTCACAGCAACCTCAATCTTTACCTCTCAGCAAGGATCTCCTCGACCTGAATACCCATGAAGATCCGGGGTAGAATAGGTCTTCAGCAATCCATGCTTTCCGTAACAGGCAACTATGCTTGTTGCAAGAGGCAACTAACGGGATCGGAGGGTCAAGCTGGTTGACTTGATGGATGCATGTCATCGTGTCCCAGTTACATGGATCGATGTTCATGATGCCAATCACTAGATTGTCTGCCCAAACAAACAACAAACCCCTCAACAGCAGCCACAACTGCAAAAATTATCATAGACTACAACAACAACAGCAACTACAACATTAATCTCCATTATAACAACTACATCCACAGCATCAAATTCATCCTCAACCCCGCTACTCCACCTATAACCCCTAATGCCCACTGTGTACAATGAAAACTAATCCCCCACCCCAATCAGTACAACAGCTGGCTGGGGGATTAGACCCTGGACATGAGCCCCTGTCAGCTGATCGCAGGATTGTTGTATTTTCTTTCTCATGCTGGAGATGAAAGTCAGGCAACCTGCTTCCGATTATTTGTTAGCAGATGTTGTGTATGTTATGTCTTCTCATAACCATGTTGATGCTGCCCACGGTACACACGAGCATGCAGCGGCAACGCCAACACAGTGCTTGCAGCTAACATCATGGCCTCTTGTCAAGTTTACCCTTGTGCTTAAGGAAATATATTTAATTGATCTAAAGATTGGAGAAGAATTATGACTTAAAATAATAATTTATATCTCAGTCAGTTATGTGTTTTGAAGAAAACTATGGTAAGAATGTTTGTGATGTGTTCGCAGATTCAAGTGTTTTTTGTGTGTAAGCACCACACAGCTGTTGTAAAAGTTTATGTTCTATTTACAGTTTCACTATTGAGTACACACAGGTACTATTTACAGTTTCACTATTGAGTACACACAGGTACTATTTACAGTTTCACTATTGATTACACACAGGTTCTATTTACAGTTTCACTATTGATTACACACAGGTACTATTTACAGTTTCACTATTGATTACACACAGGTACTATTTACAGTTTTACTATTGTGTACACACAGGTACTATTTACAGTTTTACTATTGAGTACACACAGGTACTATTTACAATTTCACTACTGTGTACACACAGCTGCTATGCTATTTATAATTTCACTATCAATCTTTATTTACACATACTGAATATACGGGCTGGGACGGGTAACTCTGGTATTCCATTACTCGGGTCGGGGGGGTACTGACTAGGCCCTGGGTACCCACAGGACTAACCAGACCTGTGGTTAGTCATGTGATTATATTGCTTAACGGCAAAAAGTATCTAGCACTCTATGGTTACACTATAAGTCAAATTTCTTTCTGACTATGCACACATTCCTCCTGACTTTATGTGTTTGCATAAAGATAAAACTTCAGTCAACTTCAGTACCAGATCGGTTTATACGTGTATCTGATTACATTTTGACAGGAGTGTGGTCAAACGTTTCCCTATTGGACATTTGAACCTATCTCTTGAGACCTACAGCGGGTACCCAGGTTACTGAGCGTCAGGTAATACGGCTTTGGGTACCTGGGAGTAAATTTGACTCATTCCAGCCCTAGCCGAAAGGCCATGGGCCTATTGTACAGATTGCCGAAAGGCCATGGGCCTATTGTACAGATTGCCGAAAGGCCATGGGCCTATTGTACAGATTGCCGAAAGGCCATGGGCCTACTTGTACAGATTGCATGGATTGTGTGTAATGTGCATATTGTTTCTCTTTAACATACACCTAAATGTAAATCTTATGTAAAAACTCAATTTAAATTTCAATTTACAACTGAATATTATCTTTGGAAACCTCTCTGGAAAAATTTAGAGTATCCTTTTCTTGAATAAGATGCTGATCGCATACTCTCAACCATGAACAGGATAGGTACACACTAACATTGAAAGAACACAAGAGTTTGTAACTTGTGCCGATGAGTACCATCTTCTTGTTTTTGTACGTCCAGTATATGAGCATTTGTGTAGTGAATATTTGTCGCCATTTTTGTACCAGCCACCAAACATTTTAAAGTTTATTGTACTAATGTCTTCCGAAAATATCAACATGTTAAAGAGTGTGACAATATGTATTTCATGCAATGAATTATAGAAAATGTATGTCAAGGATTAATTACATATATATTATGTATGTAATTATATGTATATCACGCTAACTATGCAATCTGTGGCCTTTCAGAATGTGTAAATAAAGGTTGGTATGCAGAGTAGATGCAGCTACTATGTTATTTACTATTTCATTACTGTGTACGTGCAGCTACGGAAATTATGCAACTCAATGAAGGAAAGAAACGCAACAGCTTGCTTCCCAGAGTGTTTTTGTGGTTTTTATGCAGCGTGCAGATTCCAGAGAGTCCGACCGGATTCAGTTACACAGCCTATCTACATGCTTCAGTGTGCATCTCCCTATCTCTGCTGCAACTGCATGTGCAAATAATGCACAAGCCAGATGCTGCACAATCCTTCTCGTAAAGAGCACAAGGCATTGCGCAGCAAGAGGATTAGTGAAATAACAGCCAACCATGCCAAATATACCATAGAGTACCTAATATAGGGCCAACCTTGCCAAATATACCATAGAGTACCTAATATAGAGCCAACCATGCCAAATATACCATAGAGTACCTAATATAGGTCCAACCTGCCAAATATACCATAGAGTACCTAATATAGGGCCAACCATGCCAAATATACCATACCATAGGTTGAATGTGATCTTGAAGTTATTGGGGGCACTACTGCCTGTGTAGTGTGTGTGTACTCCACATGTATATGTTGCGTAGCATGTCTCTGTTGATGTAAACAGGGATGCTGGTGCCAAGCTGGCAAGGAATGTCCCATCCTGACCTTGACCTAGTGCTCTGCTATCTTACACACATTCCTACCACGTAATTATTGCCTGTGTGTGTAAGACAACAACTACACGTTGTTCTGCAGAAGCCACCAATACCTAAAATACCAACAATTGCGTTCTACTAAAAACACACACAGGCCCTACTTTCAGCATTCTATTATTTCTAAATCATAGGAAGAATTAGTTAATATCAGGTTTTGATTAGAAACGTTTCGTGTAAATTAAATCTCATTATTGCAATTAGGTCTTATGAAAAGAAATCCAAAGTTTATTATGTTAAATATGTTGAAGCACTTCTGGTAATGAAGTGAAGATATGAACACTAATGCAAGGTTATAGTGGCGGAGATGCAGTTCAACTGCTGATACTAGTGACAGCTTTTGTGTCTGGATCAGTTGGCTGGCCTAGTGGTTAAACCATTAACTTGTCATGCAGAAGACCCATGTTCGATTACCCTCATTGGAACAATGTATGAAGCCAGTTAACGGTCTCCCGGTGTGATGAACCAACTTCCCATGACGTCAGACGGAGCCAGTTAACGGTCTCCCGGTGTGATGAACAAACTTCCCATGACGTCAGACGAAGCCAGTTAACGGTTAACATGTCCATGGACTTAAAGTTATCTCAGTAAGGTTCTGCAATATTTCCTACTGAACATGTCCATGGACTTTAAGTTATCTCAGTAAGGTTCTGCAATATTTCCTACTGAACATGTCCATGGACTTTAAGTTATCTGAGTAAGGTTCTGCAATATTTCCTACTGAACATGTCCATGGACTTTAAGTTATCTCAGTAAGGTTCTGTAATATTTCCTACTGAACGTGTCCATGGACTTTACGTTATCTCAGTAAGGTTCTGCAATATTTCCTACTGAACATGTCCATGCACTTTAAGCACACGATGATGTTTGTGTAGGCTTGGAGTGGCGTCCATCCAACAGAACAATGTGCGTCAGTACACCAAGGTGACTCTCTCTCAGTATCTCAGCAATTAAAGAATATTTTACTACAGGCAACACAAATATATATCTTTCTTCATCCTCTTGTATTTCTGTGGAACATTCCATGATGCAGGTAACTCACAGCCCGCTGATCAAACTTGAGATGGACAGAAAGTTGCAAAGGAATGAGTGAGTGAGTCAGTGAGTTGGGTTTAATGCCGCTTTTAACAGTATTCCAGTTATATCGCAGCGTGTCAGCTTAATGTGGGTGTAAAGCCGGAAGTGATGCAGGTCTCAGACATTTACCACTTCGGTGAAACCAACAAGCATAGGTATGGTGCTGACAAACCTAGAAACATAATCGGGGCAAATCGGGTTTCAAACCCACAATCATAGGTTTCTGGTGTGCCCAAGGGACGCAACTCTGCACAGCGAACTGCTGCGCCTTAGATGACTGGGTGCTGGGTGAGGTGAAATGGGGTTTAACGTCGCGTCCAAGATAATTGCACTTATATAGCGACGTGTATGTGTGTGTGTGTGTCTACTTGTACTAGTAGGACTGATGCCGATTTATAGTGCTAGCACATTGAGATACCATGCCGCAGTTTAACATGAATACCCCACTCAGACACAGTATACTGACTCCGAGCCGACCAATCCTTGTTTTATCCCCTTAATGCCGAGCGCCAGACAGGGTAACAACAAGTACCTTTTCGCTCTCCGGGCGGACACTCTACCACTGGACCACGGAGGCGGTCAAGATGACTGGGCCACCCGTGCCCCCTGTAAAGGAATGAAAGGTGGACTTTATTTACATAACATTTGGGTATTGGAAGTGATCCTTGTCTTGAAGTGTGAAACCACAGCGCCTGGGATGGCCTAACAGGCAGCTGTTTGTATACCCCCCAGGGAGCTGAGAATGATTCTTGAGTGCACACTGATACAGTGACCGGGGTAATAATTATTTAGCGCTTTGCAATGAGCATGCCCCAAAGTGGTGTGGAAATATGCACTATATAAATGGCCTATTGTTATTATTATTATTATGGACTGCCTTCCCCAAGTGTTCTCAGGAAGACCTCGTTATCTCTTCTGGTGCCAGGCAGTAGGACGGCATGCAGGTACAACACACATTCTCGTAACATACGTGCAGCTGATTGTGATGGTTCTTCTCCAGTTACATGACCCATCACATTGTTGCCAGCACTGGGGTGTTCCACATCACATGTTTCACCTTGAAGCAGGCAGTGTGCTTAGCACATGGAGAGATCCTCACAGCTCAACATGAGATCCTTGACATCATCCGAACGTCTTCCTATATGACCTTGACCCTGACCTTGCACTAAACTGGATCTAGCAGCAGGGATTTTCGCTAATCCCAGATTTAACTTATTTTGTTGTGAGGGAAGCTTGAAAGCCAAATCAGGTTATGTTTCAGTCTTTCGGACGTTGAAAACATGCACAACAGGTAGAGTGCTGTACCAGGTGGTGTTCACTACAGGTAGAGTGCCGTACCAGGTGGTGTTCACTACAGGCAGAGTGCTGTACCAGGTGGTGTTCACTACAGGTAGAGTGCTGTACCAGGTGGTGTTCACTACAGGTAGAGTGCTGTACCAGGTGGTGTTCACTACAGGTAGAGTGCCGTACCAGGTGGTGTTCACTACAGGTAGAGTGCCGTACCAGGTGGTGTTCACTACAGGTAGAGTGCTGTACCAGGTGGTGTTCACTACAGGTAGAGTGCCGTACCAGGTGGTGTTCACTACAGGTAGAGTGCCGTACTAGGTGGTGTTCACTATAGACAGGGTGCCGTACCAGGTGGTGTTCACTACAGGTAGAGTGCTGTACCAGGTGGTGTTCACTACAGGTAGAGTGCTGTACCAGGTGGTGTTCACTATAGACAGGGTGCCGTACCAGGTGGTGTTCACTACAGGTAGAGTGCTGTACCAGGTGGTGTTCACTACAGGTAGAGTGCTGTACCAGGTGGTGTTCATTACAGGTAGAGTGCTGTACCAGGTGGTGTTCACTATAGACAGGGTGCCGTACCAGGTGGTGTTCACTACAGGTAGAGTGCTGTACCAGGTGGTGTTCACTACAGGTAGAGTGCTGTACCAGGTGGTGTTCACTACAGGTAGAGTGCCGTACCAGGTGGTGTTCACTACAGGTAGAGTGACGTACCAGGTGGTGTTCACTACAGGTAGAGTGCTGTACCAGGTGGTGTTCACTATAGACAGGGTGCCGTACCAGGTGGTGTTCACTACAGGTAGAGTGCTGTACCAGGTGGTGTTCACTACAGGTAGAGTGCCGTACTAGGTGGTGTTCACTACAGGTAGAGTGCTGTACCAGGTGGTGTTCACTACAGGTAGAGTGCCGTACCAGGTGGTGTTCACTACAGGTAGAGTGCCGTACCAGGTGGTGTTCACTACAGGCAGAGTGCTGTACCAAGTGGTGTTCACTATAGGCAGAGAGACATACCAGGTGGTGTTCACTATAGGCAGAGTGCCGTACCAGGTCATGGAAGTTGAAGTCCTCATCAGTACCAGGTGGTGTTCACTACAGGCAGAGTGCTGTACCAAGTGGTTTTCACTACAGGTAGAGTCCTGTACCAGGTAGTGTTCACTATAGACAGGGTGCCGTACCAGGTGGTGTTCACTACAGGTAGAGTGCTGTACCAGGTGGTGTTCACTACAGGTAGAGTGCCGTACTAGGTGGTGTTCACTACAGGTAGAGTGCTGTACCAGGTGGTGTTCACTACAGGTAGAGTGCCGTACCAGGTGGTGTTCACTACAGGTAGAGTGCCGTACCAGGTGGTGTTCACTATAGACAGGGTGCCGTACCAGGTGGTGTTCACTATAGACAGGGTGCCGTACCAGGTGGTGTTCACTACAGGTAGAGTGCTGTACCAGGTGGTGTTCACTACAGGTAGAGTGCTGTACCAGGTGGTGTTCACTATAGACAGGGTGCCGTACCAGGTGGTGTTCACTACAGGTAGAGTGCTGTACCAGGTGGTGTTCACTACAGGTAGAGTGCCGTACTAGGTGGTGTTCACTACAGGTAGAGTGCTGTACCAGGTGGTGTTCACTACAGGTAGAGTGCCGTACCAGGTGGTGTTCACTACAGGTAGAGTGCCGTACCAGGTGGTGTTCACTACAGGCAGAGTGCTGTACCAAGTGGTGTTCACTATAGGCAGAGAGACATACCAGGTGGTGTTCACTATAGGCAGAGTGCCGTACCAGGTCATGGAAGTTGAAGTCCTCATCAGTACCAGGTGGTGTTCACTACAGGTAGAGTGCTGTACCAGGTGGTGTTCACTACTGGCAGAGTGCCATACCAGGTGGTGTTCACTACAGGCAGAGTCCTGTACCAGGTAGTGTTCACTACAGGTAGAGTCCTGTACCAGGTATTGTTCAATACAGGTAGAGTGCCGTACCAGGTGGTGTTCACTACAGGCAGAGTCCTGTACCAGGTGGTGTTCACTACAGGTAGAGTGCCGTACCAGGTAGTGTTCACTACAGGTAGAGTCCTGTACCAGGTATTGTTCAATACAGGTAGAGTGCTGTACCAAGTGGTGTTCACTATAGGCAGAGAGACATACCAGGTGTGTTCACTATAGGCAGAGAGCCGTACCAGGTCATGGAAGTTGAAGTCCTCAACAGGTGCTAACTCCTGCTAGCTGTTTGCTTTACCTGTCAGAGAGATCTGCTTAAACTGTTTAAAATACCTGAACTGCTATCAACCTGCATGAGATTCTTGGTTTGTGGATTTAACGACAGGAGCAATATTAGTTATGTTTGTTCACTGCAGAAACGTGTCAAGTGTGGTACTATAATGTCCACAACTCCACATCTCCACCTCTCCACCTCCCCACATCTCCACATCTCCACCTCTCCACCTCTCCACATCTCCACCTCTCCGCCTCTCCACATCTCCACATCTCCACTCTCCGCCTCTCCACATCTCCACATCTCCACCTCTCCACCTCCCCGCCTCTCCACATCTCCACATCTCCACCTCTCCACCTCTCCTCCTCCCCGCCTCTCCACATCTCCACCTCTCCACCTCCCCGCCTCTCCACCTCCCCGCCTCTCCACCTCTCCACATCTCCACCTCTCCACCTCTCCACATCTCCACATCTCCACCTCTCCACATCTCCACCTCTCCACCTCTCCACATCTCCCCCTCTCCACATCTCCACCTCTCCACATCTCCACATCTCCACATCTCCACCTCTCCGCCTCTCCACATCTCCACATCTCCACCTCTCCACCTCTCCACATCTCCACATCTCCACCTCTCCACATCTCCACCTCTCCACCTCTCCACATCTCCCCCTCTCCACATCTCCACATCTCCACCTCTCCGCCTCTCCACATCTCCACATCTCCACCTCTCCACCTCCCCGCCTCTCCACCTCCCCGCCTCTCCACCTCTCCACATCTCCACCTCTCCACCTCTCCACATCTCCACATCTCCACCTCTCCACATCTCCACCTCTCCACCTCTCCACATCTCCCCCTCTCCACATCTCCACCTCTCCACCTCTCCACCTCTCCACATCTCCACCTCTCCACATCTCCACCTCTCCACATCTCCGCCTCTCCACCTCTCCACCTCTCCACATCTCCACCTCCCCGCCTCTCCACCTCTCCACATCTCCACCTCTCCGCCTCTCCACATCTCCGCATTTTGTCTTGAGAGCCCATCCTTCTGTCATGGTGCTTGACTAAATGTGTTGATGAAGTATTCTAACACCTTGTGAACCAATCCTAATATTTCCCTTGATACCATGAGTCTATAGCACTGTGCCATCGGAAGCTGAAGGTGAGAAATTATTCATGAATACCCTTACATTCCTTCTTTAATGTTTCCTATGAGATGCAAATGATTTTGTTTCTGAAATAAACTGTTCTAATTGAATGTCCTGTGGTGTCATGGGTATTGAAGTGTGAATGTACCATAGTGTAGTTTTCTACTTGTAATTACCACACCTCATGTACAGTTGTAGCTCATAACTAAGGCTCTTGTGTTTGGGGTAATTATCTCTCATAATTAAGGCCCATGTACTTTTGTGTTTTGGGTAATTAGCTCTCTCACTGTACCGTAACTTACTTTTATATCAAGTAGTTTTTAGCAAATTTTACTCCATTAACTCTGCCAACAGGTTTTCACTTTCTGTTTCACCTCTTGCATACTCATCCCATTCCTACAGATGTCATATTGTCATTGATATCACACGTCATACAGACGTCATATTGTCATTGATATCACACTTCATACAGATGTCATATTGTCATTTATATCACACGTCATACAGATGTCATATTGTCATTTATATCACACGTCATACAGATGTCATATTGTCATTTATATCACATGTCATACAGATGTCATATTGTCATTTATATCACACTTCATACAGATGTCATATTGTCATTGATATCACACGTCATACAGATGTCATATTGTCATTTATATCACACGTCATACAGATGTCATATTGTCATTTATATCACACGTCATACAGATGTCATATTGTCATTTATATCACACGTCATACAGACGTCATATTGTCATTTATATCACACGTCATACAGATGTCGTATTGTCATTTATATCACACTTCATACAGATGTCATATTGTCATTTATATCACACGTCATACAGATGTCATATTGTCATTTATATCACACGTCATACAGATGTCGTATTGTCATTGATATCACACGTCATACAGATGTCATATTGTCATTTATATCACACGTCATACAGACGTCATATTGTCATTTATATCACATGTCATACAGATGTCATATTGTCATTGATATCACATGTCATACAGATGTCATATTGTCATTGATATCACACGTCATACAGATGTCATATTGTCATTTATATCACACGTCATACAGATGTCATATTGTCATTTATATCACATGTCATACAGATGTCGTATTGTCATTTATATCACACGTCATACAGATGTCATATTGTCATTTATATCACACTTCATACAGATGTCATATTGTCATTGATATCACACATCATACAGATGTCATATTGTCATTTATATCACACGTCATACAGATGTCATATTGTCATTGATATCACACGTCATACAGATGTCATATTGTCATTTATATCACACGTCATACAGATGTCATATTGTCATTTATATCACACGTCATACAGATGTCATATTGTCATTGATATCACACGTCATACAGATGTCATATTGTCATTTATATCACACTTCATACAGATGTCATATTGTCATTGATATCACACATCATACAGATGTCATATTGTCATTTATATCACACGTCATACAGATGTCATATTGTCATTTATATCACACGTCATACAGATGTCATATTGTCATTTATATCACACGTCATACAGATGTCATATTGTCATTTATATCACACGTCATACAGATGTCATGTTTTCATTTATATCACACTTCATACAGATGTCATATTGTCATTTATATCGCATGTCATACAGATGTCATATTGTCATTTATATCACACATCATACAGACGTCATATTGTCATTAATATCACACATCATACAGACGTCATATTGTCATTTATATCACACATCATACAGACGTCATATTGTCATTTATATCACATGTCATACAGATGTTGTATTGTCATTTATATCACACGTCATACAGATGTCATATTGTCATTTATATCACACATCATACAGACGTCATATTGTCATTTATATCACATGTCATACAGATGTCGTATTGTCATTTATATCACACGTCATACAGATGTCATATTGTCATTTATATCACACATCATACAGATGTCATATTGTCATTTATATCACACTTCATACAGATGTCATATTGTCATTTATATCACATGTCATACAGATGTCATATTGTCATTTATATCACACGTCATACAGATGTCATATTGTCATTTATATCACACTTCATACAGATGTCATGTTGTCATTTATATCACATGTCATACAGATGTCATGTTGGTATTTATATCACACGTCATACAGATGTCATATTGTCATTTATATCACACATCATACAGATGTTATATTGTCATTTATATCACATGTCATACAGATGTCATATTGTCATTTATATCACATGTCATACAGATGTCATGTTGTCATTTATATCACATGTCCTACAGATGTCATGTCAGTTATGACCGTCTCTGTGGTGTAGTGGTAAAGCGTCTGCCCTGAGAGCGGAAGGTCCAGGGTTCAATTCCCATCCACGTCATACTTAATGAAGTTATCAGATGGTACTTGTTAAACTGCGGCATGGTATCTCAGTGGGCTAGCACAATAAAATCGGCATTAGTCCGGACTAGTACAAGTAGCCACACACAAAAACACTCACTGACACACAGACACACAGACACACACACACACACAGACACACACACACACAGTCACACACACACACACACACACACACACACACACACACACACACACACACACACACACACACACACACAGTCACACACACACACACACACACACACACTTTCACATAAACACTTTCAGACATACACACACTGTCACACAGACATAAACACTTTCAGACATACACACACTGTCACACACATAAGCACACACACTGTCACATATGCTCTATGTCACACACACACATACACACACTGACACAAACACAAACAGTCACAAACACATACATACACAGTCTCAAACACACACACACACACACACACACACACACACACATACATACACACACTCTCACACACATACATTGTCACATATATGCATAAACACAAACACTCTCTCACACACAATCACGCAGTCACTGTCACAAACAGGTACTGTCACACAGACAGTGTCACATACACACACTGTCACACACATGCTGTAACAAACACGCACACTTTCACACACATACGCTGTAACAAACACACACTGTCACACATGCTTACACACACACTGTCACTCACACGTAAACACACACACTCACACACTGTTACAAACACACACACACACACACAGTTACACACACTGTCATAAGCACACACAAACTGTCACTCACACACTGTCGCAAACACACACATGCTGTCACACGCACATACACACACGCTTAGTCATGCACACAAACACACACACACTGTCACTCACACATACACACACTGTCACAGGCACAATTTGTCACAATCACACATACACACTGGCACACACACACACATACACACACTCTCACACACACACTGTCACACATACACACAAACACTCTCACACACACTGTCACAACAGGTACTGTCACACAGACATACACACACATACACACTTACACACACACATACACACAGTGTTTCACAAACAAAATATATCACAATCACACATACACACTGTCACACACAGTCTCCAACACACACACTCTCACACACACACATGGTCACAAACACTGTCACACATATAGTGTCACAAACACACACACTTTCACATACATATGCTGTAACAAACACACACCCTGTCACTCACACGTAAACACACACAAACACTGTCGCAATTACACCCTCTGTCACACACACACTGTCACACACATACAGTCACACACACTGTCACAAGCACAATCTGTCACAATCACACATACACATTGTCACACACACACACACACTGTCACAAGCACAATCTGTCAAAATCACACACACACAGTCACACACACACACGGTCACACACACACACTGTCACACAGTCTCACACACATACATGCACACACTCTCACACACATACACTGTCACACATACACACAAACACTCTCACATACACACTGTCACAAACAGGTACTGTCACACAGACGTACACACGCACAGTGTGACATACACACACTATCACAAACACTGTATGCACATGCTGTCACAAACACACACACACACACACACTGTCACACATACAGTCACACACACACTGTCACAAACACAATCTGGCACAATCACACATACACACATTCACACACACACACAGTCACACACACACACTGACACACAAACAATGATACAAGTTGTCCCACATATATCTTTCATGGGGCATTAAATGCCTTTGTCTCATGCAGTCTTTTCATTCAGCACACAGGAAGGATTGGGTGTCTTCAGTTCTATACACACTTCTTGGCACTGAAAGATATGTGCATCAGCTTTCAATATATTATACATATATGTCGGCAACACGATCGCCACATCTCCTTCGTTAGGTCTCGCATCACAATGGCGGAGAATGTCATCTAGAGCTGCTGCTCCTTCTCTACAACATAAGTGACTGCCTGGCAATACCCCTGAGATCATGTTGACGAGCCGATGAATGATCCGCATCATTATTTCATGCTCATAAATTTTCTCTTAAAATTGGATGTATTTCAGCTGGATGTTCTGTGATTGTCTTATGGCCTGACAGCTACAAGTCTACCAATGCTTACAGTTTAAACTTTTAGGTTTTGCGTCAGATTATTATTTATACCAACCAGTGACAAATTGAACAAATGCTGCAAGAACTGATTTGAATGATGTTTTGAAATCATGCTGGAGTGTTTGTATACACAACAGAAACAACAAGAACGAATGAAAACTTTCACTGAATCCTTGCTGTATGTCAATGGTGTGACACTAGTGTCTGAAGTGGCATTCTTACATGAGTCAGTCAGTGTGTATGGTTTTAAGCCAATTTTAGCAGTATTCCAGCAATATCACGGCAGGGGACACCAGAAATAGGCTTCACACATTGTACACATGTCGGGAATCGAACCTGGGTCTTCGACATGATGAAGACGCTTTAACCACTAGGCTACCCGACCCCCCTCCTTACATGAAGCTGCAACTAAGTAGCAACATTGATTCCACATAGATTTCAGCTTGTTCATTCTTTCAGGGCCACGTATTGGTAAAACTGGGAAGGACGTGGTTTTATGGTTGTGGTCAGTGTTAAAGTATGGGAGTTGTGATAGTTCCACAAAGTGATCTTAGTGCTATGACCATCGTATGTCAATGTTAAAGTATGGGAGTTGTGATAGTTCCACAAAGTGCTCTTAGTGCTGCGACCATCGTAAGTCAATGTTAAAGTATGGGAGTTGTGATAGTTCCACAAAGTGCTCTTAGTGCTGCGACCATCGTAAGTCAGTGTTAAAGTATGGGAGTTGTGATAGTTCCACAAAGTGCTCTTAGTGCTGCGACCATCGTAAGTCAATGTTAAAGTATGGGAGTTGTGATAGTTCCACAAAGTGATCTTAGTGCTACGACCATCGTAAGTCAATGTTAAAGTTTGGGGGTTGTGATAGTTCCACAATGTGATCTTAGTGCTACGACCATCGTAAGTCAATGTTAAAGTATGGGAGTTGTGATAGTTCCACAAAGTGCTCTTAGTGCTGCGACCATCGTAAGTCAATGTTAAAGTTTGGGGGTTGTGATAGTTCCACAATGTGATCTTAGTGCTACGACCATCGTAAGTCAATGTTAAAGTATGGGAGTTGTGATAGTTCCACAAAGTGCTCTTAGTGCTGCGACCATCGTAAGTCAATGTTAAAGTTTGGGGGTTGTGATAGTTCCACAATGTGATCTTAGTGCTACGACCATCGTAAGTCAATGTTAAAGTTTGGGGGTTGTGATAGTTCCACAATGTGATCTTAGTGCTGCGACCATCGTAAGTCAATGTTAAAGTTTGGGGGTTGTGATAGTTCCACAATGTGATCTTAGTGCTGCGACCATCGTAAGTCAATGTTAAAGTATGGGAGTTGTGATAGCTCCACAAAGTGATCATAGTGGATCATGGTTGTTCTTGACAACCGCATCTACACCTCCCAGTGCTTCATCATTGGATTAGGGGCGGTCGGATAGCCTAGTGATTAAAGCGTTTGCTCGTCACGCCAAAGACCCGGGATCGATTCCCGACATGGGTCCAAGTGTGAAGCCCATTTCTGGTGTCCCCCGCCATGATATTGCTGGAATATTGCTAGAAGCGGTGTAAAACAATACTCACTCACTCACTCATCATTGGATTAAATCTTTGAGTCAGAAATCAAAAAAAAGGAAAAACATTACTTGGAAAGTAAGTCAAGATGTATGTTTTTGAGAACATGAAGACATCTGTGATGTTTATCCTGTTGTGAGAGCTCAGATTGTGTGTGTGCAAAAAATTCTTCAGCTTGACATTTTAGGCCTGAATAAATCCTCATGACTTTCTGGTTTTCTTCTTAGTTGATTAGCCTCATGCTCACTCGAGTGTTATATTTACTTTTCATGTGAGTGATTTTTTTCACAAAGTTTGATGGTTGTTGAAATTATTTTCTTCGAGATTGTATCATTGATCAAGTCTTCAGAACAGATAAGTTTCTATGAAATTTGATTGTTTTAATGAAATTTTAAAAGGTTAAATGTTGATATGCTTTAAATGCTTGGATGGACTTCATTTAAGAAGTAATTTTTAAATGTTTGTTAAAAGGTTAAACAAGACATGAAAATACATTTATTTTATTGTTCAGAAAAGGTTAATCCTTTCTTCGTATAGTTATTCTTGATAATTTTTTATTGTTATGTAGGCAACCAACTTGACCGGGTCAGTTCTTGAGCTGGCCATGATGATGATACACATTTCTCATTGATGCTCAATAATGAAAATTGTACTGAAATAATTCGCTTTTTTCTACCTTTGTGCAGTTTATAATCAGATTATTGGCAAGAGGTCAAATTCGACCTCTCAAAGACAATAACACATGGGTTTCAGGCATGTTAGAAAATCAAATAGATAGAACAGATTTTAGTTTTCGATTGTTTCTTTTCTTACTGCTTTTTATATGTATTTACAAGGAACTCTTGGAGATAGTTAATTTACTGGTTAACTGCCTAAGCAAACATGTGTCTCGTGTCTTCCCAAAAGTTTCTAATTTTTTGTCAGAGATTTCCATCATGTTGTCAGAACAAATGTGGATGCTGAATATGTAGATGAAGACGTTGATAAGGATGTTGATGAAGATGTTGATGTCAAATCTTGTCATGACACCTCTTCTGCACCTGCCTGGGTGGTCTCGACTGCACAAATACAACGTTGTGATGACATCAAATCTCAGCTGAAACAGTCTTTCTAACACAACAAACACCTCCGCAACGTGCTCATTGGTTGGCTGGGGAGATAACACACAGGGATATTGGATGAAAAGGTATTGATAGCTGCGACGATCTGATGGTTCCGGGCTCATGGTGCAACTCAGGTGGGGGATTTTGACACTACTCTCCAGTGGCCATTGTGGGTGATCGTTATCGGAGGATAATCTATTCCCTTGGAGGACTCACGGGAAGTTGTCATTGAAGTCTTCTTGAATTATGAGCAAACAGACTTGCTGTAAGATAGGGGTCATTTTGTTCAGGATTGCTGTAAGATAGGGGTCATTTTGTTCAGGATTGCTGTAAGATAGGGGTCATTCTGTTCATACTTACTGTAAGATAGGGGTCATTCTGTTCATACTTACTGTAAGATAGGGGTCTTTTTGTTCAGACTTGCTGTAAGATAGGGGCCATTCTGTTCATACTTACTGTAAGATAGGGGTCATTTTGTTCAGACTTGCTGTAAGATAGGGGCCATTCTGTTCAGACTTGCTGTAAGATAGGGGCCATTCTGTTCAGACTTGCTGTAAGATAGGGGTCATTATGTTCAGGCTTGCTGTAAGATAGGGGCCATTCTGTTCAGGATTGCTGTAAGATAGGGGTCATTTTGTTCAGGATTGCTGTAAGATAGGGGTCATTCTGTTCATACTTACTGTAAGATAGGAGTCATTCTGTTCAGACTTGCTGTAAGATAGGGGCCATTTTGTTCAGGATTGCTGTAAGATAGGGGTCATTCTGTTCATACTTACTGTAAGATAGGGGTCATTCTGTTCATACTTGCGGTAAGATAGGGGTCATTCTGTTCATACTTACTGTAAGATAGGGGTCATTCTGTTCATACTTACTGTAAGATAGGGGCCATTTTGTTCAGGATTGCTGTAAGATAGGGGCCATTTTGTTCAGGATTGCTGTAAGATAGGGGTCATTCTGTTCATACTTACTGTAAGATAGGGGTCATTCTGTTCATACTTGCTGTAAGATAGGGGTCATTCTGTTCATACTTACTGTAAGATAGGGGTCATTCTGTTCATACTTACTGTAAGATAGGGGTCATTTTGTTTAGACTTGCTGTAAGATAGGGGCCATTCTGTTCAGACTTGCTGTAAGATAGGGGCCATTCTGTTCAGACTTACTGTAAGATAGGGGCCATTCTGTTCAGGATTGCTGTAAGATAGGGGTCATTTTGTTCAGACTTGCTGTAAGATAGGGGTCATTTTGTTCAGACTTGCTGTAAGATAGGGGCCATTCTGTTCAGACTTGCTGTAAGATAGGGGTCATTCTGTTCATACTTACTGTAAGATAGGGGCCATTCTGTTCAGACTTGCTGTAAGATAGGGGTCATTCTGTTTAGACATGCTGTAAGATAGGGGTCATTTTGTTCAGGATTGCTGTAAGATAGGGGTCAATCTGTTCACACTTGCTGTAAGATAGGGGCCATTTTGTTCAGACTGGTTGTAAGACGGGTCTTACTTCGCATCACCAACTTGATTAAAAACATGAACAGATTTGGAATACATATGTTGACGCTAAATTGAAGGTACACATTCTTTGCAAATCCTGCAGTCGACCAAAATCTGCACAGCAGTTTATGAACCGGATGTCAATTTCGTTACGTTATTTTGATTGGAGTTTATGCATAGACTCGTTTGTCCAGCCAAAACATAACTCCATAATTCCAGCCTAGTTCGGCAAGGGTGAAAACTGGACTTTTATAGTCAGTTAACTCCCTTGCCTCAGGAAGATGGAGTCAGATGGACACATCTGCTTCCCACAGATCTGGCTGTTCCATGTCGGGCATCCATCTTTTAGGATGGGTTGAAAGAATATCCGTGGTAGTCTTCCAGAATTTGTTGGTATCCAAAGTCTACTCTGACAACAGATATAAATACAACAGCATGACTTCACAGCTTCTAGCTGGCCTGACTGAAAGACACTCACAAAATACTCAGCCATTTTCAAAGTAGACACAAGTTATGGATAACAACGTCTTTAATACTGGAAAGGTGATGTTTCGGTATAGATCCTTATACCGTTGTCAAGCATCGTTTCAGTCTTGTTGACAACGGTATAAGGATATATACTGAAACGTCACCTTTACAGTATTAAAGAAGTTGTTATCCATAAATTGTGTCTACATAGTTATCCATCAACTTCTAAGTAATGCCTATCAAACAATTCATCAGCCATTTTTGTTTAAAATATTATGAAACTTGGTATATGTATAGTTTTTAAAGAAATCCATGTTCTGCTCTGTGTAATTAAGTGTGTATGTTGATCATTATTTAACCTTTGCTTCTTGATCCTACTTTTAATTCACTCAAAATGCATTCTTAGGCTCTATGACGTTGCCTGATGTAGTAATTTATATGAGGAGCGTTATCCTGTCAACATGTAGTAATTTGCATGCACAAGGTCGCTGCTGCTGCTGCTGCTGCCATGGAATAGCGTAGAGGTGCAGCTGTCAATGGCGGGGTAAATGATACAGCTATACTAAATGCTGCTGGTGTGTGTCGGCTACACAACATCGTAGTAAAAGTGAGGTGAAGCTTTCTTCCTCTGGTGATCTGCCAAACTGGAACATCAGCTGACTCTGTGATGCTCCCAGATCGTGGGACGACTCACAAACCAAGCAGGCTTCAATACAAAACTCAGTGATGTCCCAAATGTTTGCTTATCAAACAGTTTACTTATCACAACAAAGAAATAAAATATTGGCTTCGTTTTATGCCTTAGTCATTACCTGTGTCAAAACAGACATTCTTGAGAAAAAGATGCTGATAATTTTGAGATGCCCCCTGAGCAAGAAAATCACAGGTATATGCGTAAAAGAGGAATTTGTTGGCATTGTGCCATGGCTTGCCCCAGAATTGTGTGTCAATTCAAAAAGGTCATTGTGTGACATGGCTCCATTACTTATGTTATCTAACACTTCAAGGAAAATACAGCTATCATCGCTGAACACTCGACACAACGCTCCATTGCAATTTCAGATCAGAAACTGCAGACTAAGAATTTATTTTCATTGCATTTTAATTATCAACATGGGGTTCAAAGAATTCCCTGACTTACAAAGATGACCTGAACATTTGAAGCTCAGTAAGGAGGAACTCTGTGATATGGAGGAATCCTATTTCATCTGCTAATTTTAGTTTCTTGTTCAAATTGCAGGGGAGAAAATTCAGCTTTTTCTATGTTGTAAAATTTTTTGATCCCTCAGCAAATTGGTGTCGATGATTTGTTTAGTAGACCTCCTCACAACTGTTGCTTTATGATGACAACTTATCTAAATGTTCAACTAGCAGTCATTTGTTTGATCTGTATCATATGCAGAGCACGTGGTCAATGCTTAACTCTGTCACTAGTGGTTTTTCTGGTCCAAGGACTAAAGGTTTGAATGGGAATGGAGTGGAACCCAGTCATTCACCCTAGGTGCTTGGTCTCCCTGTTGTCCCAGTATCACATGGCCGCAGGCAGCTCACACACTCACTCACTCACTCACTCACGATAGTTTTAATGAAACAGAAATTCAAATTGACAAACGAAGAAAGTAATTTAGCAGCGATAAGTGTATTCGGTGTCACGACAGTCATCACTTGTTTGTAAACATAACGGTCATTTGAGTTCAACTGCTAGCATGGTTGTGGCCACCTATTCACAGTGGGGAGTTTTGACTGGTGGCAGCGATAGTATAGAGAGCTCCGGGAACGGGCTATCACTGTGAGGAGCTTGAACATGTCAGCTAGAGTTATGTGCCCTTGGTGTAATGTGTCAGCTAGAGTTATCTGCCCCTGGTGTAACATGTCAGCTAGAGTTATCTGCCCTTAATGTAATATGTCACCTAGAGTTATCTGCCCCTGGTGTAACGTATCAGCTAGAGGTATCTGCCCCAAGCTCCTTCCCAGCGAGTGACACCTTCGTTACACTCTCGGTAACATCGCTGCCACCAGTGTGGGCGCGGCCATTACAAGAATCTTGAAATTTGCCCTCCAATCCCATATGTAGTAACGTTTATACTTTTGTTTATGTCTTTGGGAATGCCATGTTTTCCAGATGAATTAACTTTGTTTTTATGATAATCAGATTGGTTCAAGATTGCAGACTAACGGAAAATCAACCAACTTCTCCCTTACATTCTTACTATATCAATAACACAATAGTTTTAATGAAATAGAAATTCAAATTGACAAACGAAGAAAGTAATTTAGCAGCGATAAGTGTATTCGGCGTCACGACAGTCGTCACTTGTTTGTAAACATAACGGTCATTCGGTTGCGAGTTCAACTCCAAGCATGGTTGTGGCCACCTATTCACAGTGGGGAGTTTTGACTGGTGGCAGTGATAGTATAGAGAGCTCCGGGAACGTACTATTGCTGTGAGGAGCTTGGTATCTGCCCCTGGTGTAACATGTCAGCTAGAGTTACCTGCCCCTGGTGTAACATGTCAGCTAGAGTTACCTGCCTTTGGTGTAACATGTAAGTTCTTGTAAGGGATACTGACCTCCCCTTTTCAGAAGTAGGGTGGTTCAATGGATTGTGTGTTTACTCATCATTCAAACTAGGTTTAATTCCATCAGTGGCCCAGTTTCTGAACCTTACCTTCATATCTAGCCTATGATGTGTTGCAGTGGTAAAACACTAGACCCCATTATTCCACATAGGGCCTAATCTCCACACTTTCTCCCATCCCCCTGATTGCAGCACCACAGCTAATCCCTCATCATTCATTCCTAAGGCTTCAGCTGACTGTGTGTTCAAAGCAGATTACCTGTTTACCATATTTCACATGAAGCAAATGTTGTTGAATGTCATGAGACAGTGTCAGACTTAGACAATGAAACATGGCCCCATCATCTTGACCTCATCTCGGCACTCCAGTCACTAATGAAATGCCAATATACATGCCACTTGATGTAGACATGTGTGGGACATTGGAAGCTGTCTGCAGGTGAGGAGCCAGCCTATTGTCTGACAGAGTCAGGCCTGGGGCTGACACTGTAGTCTTTGTGAGGGGGTGGGAGGGATCTGGCAGGACACATCTTCAGACTTCACATCCACCTCTCTGAATGCCAAGAGCCTCTTCTCGCCATGTTCCAGGTCACTGTCATGTGTTATTGTTTGTTGTTTTCTTGGGGAGTCTGGGGTGGTTTGGGTTAATGGCTGATTATTCGTATTTATTTTGTTGTTCTTGACTATTATTTACAATCTGTATTTTGTCATATTTTTTTTATTTGTCGGGGTCCTGGGAGGTTTTTGAAAAAGTTAATCAGGTCCTGAAATGCTAGATGAAAAAAATTGTCTTATGCTTTACACACCAAAAATTGTGTGATTGACTGACAAAACTCTAAGTCCCCATCCAATTAAATGGTTGGTACCTCTGCATGGGTCAACACCACCAGCCAACACCGCCAGCCAACACCAGAGTACAATGTGCCAAGTCCATGCCGCCCCCCTGCTGGGATATATGTGATGCTCTATCACTTAACAGAAGATGATAGAAATAACAAACACCATGACAGACTATCTTAGTGCATGTTGTTCTCTCTACCTGATAGTCTTATGCAGAATATTGGTATGCAATAATCTACATCTGGAATAATAACTGTGCTCAGTCTAGTTGTTTGTTGTAGACTTGTGCAGTATTCAAACCTGTCTCTTTCCTTGTGTGTGATTAATGCTGCCACTCCTCCCCTCCTTCTCCAGCTATCAGTAATACTGTCACCCCTACCCTTCTCCAGCTATCAGTAATACTGTCACCCCTCCCCTTCTCCAGCTATCAGTAATACTGTCACCCCTCCCCTTCTCCAGCTATCAGTAATACTGTCACCCCTCCCCTTCTCCAGCTATCAGTAATACTGTCACCCCTCCCCTTCTCCAGCTATCAGTAATACTGTCACCCCTCCCCTTCTCCAGCTATCAGTAATACTGTCACCCCTCCCCTTCTCCAGCTATCAGTAATACTGTCACCCCTCCCCTTCTCCAGCTATCAGTAATACTGTCACCCTCCCCCTCCACAGCTATCAGTAATACTGTCACCCCTCCCCTTCTCCAGCTATCAGTAATACTGTCACCCCTCCCCTTCTCCAGCTATCAGTAATACTGTCACCCCTCCCCTTCTCCAGCTATCAGTAATACTGTCACCCCTCCCCTTCTCCAGCTATCAGTAATACTGTCACCCCTCCCCTTCTCCAGCTATCAGTAATACTGTCACCCCTCCCCTTCTCCAGCTATCAGTAATACTGTCACCCTCCCCCTCCACAGCTATCAGTAATACTGTCACCCCTCCCCTTCTCCAGCTATCAGTAATACTGTCACCCCTCCCCTTCTCCAGCTATCAGTAATACTGTCACCCTCCCCCTCCACAGCTATCAGTAATACTGTCACCCCTCCCCTTCTCCAACTATCAGTAATACTGTCACCCCTCCCCCTCCACAGCTATCAGTAATACTGTCACCCTCCCCCTCCACAGCTATCAGTAATATTGTCACCCTCACCCTCCACAGCTATCAGTAATAATGTCCCCCTCCCCCTCCACAGCTATCAGTAATACTGTCACCCTCCCCCTCCACAGCTATCAGTAATACTGTCACCCTCACCCTCCACAGCTATCAGTAAAACTGTCACCCTCCCCCTCCACAGCTATCAGTAATACTGTCACCCTCACCCTCCACAGCTATCAGTAATACTGTCACCCTCCCCCTCCACAGCTATCAGTAATACTGTCACCCCCTCCCTCCACAGCTATCAGTAATACTGTCACCCTCACCCTCCACAGCTATCAGTAATACTGTCACCCTCCCCCTCCACAGCTATCAGTAATACTGTCACCCTCTCCCTCCACAGCTATCAGTAATACTGTCACCCCCCCCCTCCTCCCCCACAGCAATCAGTAATACTGTCACCCTCCCCCTCCACAGCTATCAGTAATATTGTCACCCTCGGCCTCCACAGCTATCAGTAATAATGTCACCCTCCCCCTCCACAGCTATCAGTAATAATGTCACCCCCTCCTCCACAGCTATCAGTAATAATGTCACCCTCCCCCTCCACCGCTATCAGTAATACTGTCACCCTCACCCTCCACAACTATCAGTAATACTGTCACCCTCACCCTCCACAGCTATCAGTAATACTGTCACCCTCCCCCTCCACAGCTATCAGTAATACTGTCACCGTCACCCTCCACAGCTATCAGTAATACTGTCACCCTCCCCCTCCACCACTATCAGTAATACTGTCACCCTCCCCCTCCACAGCTATCAGTAATACTGTCACCGTCACCCTCCACAGCTATCAGTAATACTGTCACCCTCCCCCTCCACCGCTATCAGTAATACTGTCACCCTCCCCCTCCACAGCTATCAGTAATACTGTCACCCTCCCCCTCCACAGCTATCAGTAATACTGTCACCCTCCCCCTCCACCGCTATCAGTAATACTGTCACCCTCACCCTCCACAGCTATCAGTAATACTGTCACCCTCCCCCTCCACAGCTATCAATAATACTGTCACCGTCACCCTCCACAGCTATCAGTAATACTGTCACCCTCCCCCTCCACAGCTATCAGTAATACTGTCACCCTCCCCCTCCACAGCTATCAGTAATACTGTCACCCTCACCCTCCACAACTATCAGTAATACTGTCACCCCCTCCTCCACAGCTATTTGTAATTTAGGCATTATGCTTATATTACTATGTCATTGGCAACCAAAAGAAGAAATAAGTATACTGTTTCAATCGCAGATTTTGCCTTGATTTACTCTGCTAATTCATGTATAAAGAAAGAAAAGAGAAAAGGACTTAAAATACATCCTTGACAAACACCGACATTACAAGCAGATGTATCTGATACAGTTTTGTTATTACGCACTCAAAGGGTTCAGATGTTCCTCATAACATGGAAAACAAACAAATTTATTGCAACGCTGGAGTCAGTTGATCCAGTGTTTGTGGAAGTGGATTCATTGTTTGGAAGGATTTCCTTTAAGTTTCACGATTATATCTCCTGGTTTACAGGTCTTCTGTTCATGGACTGAAATGTCTGAAGATCCATGTAACTCACAAATAATGTCACACTTCTACAGCAGTTTTTCCATGCTTGAGCTGTGATTGGCCGGCCTCCTCAGTCTGACACTGACATGTTGATATACAGGGATCAGCCTGCAGTGGGCGGCCATGTTTGTTGATGTTTACCCCAGGCCGGAGAGTTGTTCCTCCTCTCAGGAGATACAATAACAGCTTATCCTGACTCTCTGTATAGTGTAGTGGGATGTCTCTACTTATCCTCCCCTCACATTTCCATTGTCTAACTTCAGGTACTTGATAAAGTATTTGACATGGATCGTGACACGGACATTATCCATTATATATAGCGCCAGGGAATGATCAGTCTCCATTATCTGCCATATACAAATTCCATTAAAAGGCAAAATAGTGATGAAAATAGTTATCAAAATCTGTATGCTACGTTTCTTTAAAACTGAAAATTGTAATATTTAGATTTTACAAATGACTTTTGTGGATGATTTGGAGTTGTCATGATTTGAATTGACATTGAATGTTATCGATATGTTTCTTTTCATATTACCAGAGGATTATTAATCTTTCACATTTATGTTATTATGGATATTCTGTCAGGAAGAGAGTATATAAGATTGAAAATTAAAATCGACAGCTTTGGGTTTTTTTTCTAAGGCTAAATGGATAAATTTACTTTCAATATTTATGATGTTTATCTTGTTCAGAATCACGAGGTGGAAGCATGACTGAATTTGTTTTGCCTTTTTAAACCCCATTAGAATCTGTTAAAGATTTAATACATCATTTCTTAGTGGGATAAATAGGTATCTCTCTCTCCAACTCCTGCACAGGAATCCAACTGCTGATGTACAGGTTTTCAACAACTGCTATCTCACTAGATGTAATCTTCACCAACATTAAACATCATTTATTTTAATGATTTTGTTAAACATGAAAATTTGACTCACACATTTTTATCTAAAAAGTCCAGTGAAGGATGACACACTGATAACACAGAGAGCTGGATCTCTGATGAAGGTAACTGCGGCTGGCAGGAACTTTAATGTCTGACCGCTTATCCTGCTCAGCCTGGCGTTCGATGACAAACAAAGATAGGACCTTTGCTCCATTTCACTTGTTTCCAACTGCTTTCACCCAAACCATTACAACATCCAAACATACTTCAACCATGTTCAACCAGGATAACACTGACGTCTGTTGCCAGGAAAATAGCAGATGGAAGATAGCAGCCATCTTGAAATCCATCAAAATGGTGGAAAAAAATCAAGTCTGTTCATTTAGTTTTCAGTAAGATCTTCTTTCCCTTGAAATGTCTCCACCACAATAAGATGGAGTTTCAGATATGTGCGGTACTTCAGTTCCCTTTAGTTAAACAAAGGCCCACCTCTTGAAATGTTGACATCTGCGAAGGCTGGATGCGAAGACAGCCTCCAGGGGTGCAGGATGGAGGGGGAAGAGTAAACTGTTTATAAGCCGAGATACTGCACAGGTCACAGACTGCAATACCTTGCCCTCACAGAGCAACGCTATTTAACATTCTGGCAATATGTATGTTATTGACTGTCACATTTAGATGCTGATTCTATGCACCAACATGTAATGAGAGATGTCATCAACTGACACTTTGCTTCTTGTGGCTAAACAAGTATTTGGGTGGTGTTTATGAACCAATTTTTGGGAATATTTTACATAATTAGATTCATGTTTTACAGTTAATGAGTGTTTAGTAAAACTGTGTTTTTTTATTGGAAATATTTTGAAAAATCTTCACAAAAAAGGTATATAAATTAAAGGGTTCCAGTGTCTAATGATCTGATTTGCAGTACTTGCTTTGGATTTTGAACAGTCTGTGTCTTCAAACCTAACTGTACAGGCCATACAGAGTGACAGACTCTTACTTTCTCCTGTATCATGAAGTTTGTTTCAGTTAATAGATTCATCTTGATCAGAAGAAATAGAAGAGTGACCATGTTGGATTCTTGGCGTTATGTCTGTGTCCATTCAGTTTATTCAGTATCAACTGTAAAGATTCCAGTCAGAATAGGCCCCCAGTACCCCATGCTTGTCTCCCTTTAAAGATTCCAGTCAGAACAGGTCCCCAGTACCCCATGTGCTCCCAGTAAAGATTCCAGTCAGAACAGGTCCCCAGTACCCCATGCTTGTCTCCCAGTAAGGATTCCAGTCAGAACAGGTCCCAAATACCTCATGCTTGTCTCCCAGTAAATTATCCAGTCAGAACAGGTCCCCAGTACCCCATGCTTGTCTCCCTGTAAAGATTCCAGTCACAATAGGCCCCTAGTAGCCCATGCTTGTCTCCCTTTAAAGATTTCAGGTCAGAACAGGTCCCCAGTACCCCATGCTTGTCTCCAGTAAAGATTCCAGTCACAATAGGTCCCTAGTACCCCATACTGAGCTCTCTATGAAGATTTCAGGTCAGGATAGATCCCCAGTGTCACAGTGGTAAATGTTTCGTTTGTCATATCAAAGGCCCAGGTTCCCACACATGTGGTACACCCTGCTATTGCAGGAACATGACCAGTGCTGCAAGCAGTTTGCAACCAGGATCATTTGATGACTAGAACTGAATAAACCTAGGGCCAGTCGGATTGTGTTATACTTCAGTCACTGGTTTGCTTGGTACAAGTTGATACAGAATGCTATGGTAATGCTGTGACGTTGCTGTGATGTTGTGGGGATGTTGCTGTAATGTTGCTGTAATGTTGCAGTGATGTTGAAGTGATGTTGTGGGGATGTTGCTGTGATGTTGTGGGGATGTTGCAGGGATGTGGGGATGTTGATGTGATGTTGATGTGATGCTGTGATATTGCTGTGATGTTGTGGGAATGTTGCTGCACTGTTGTGGTGATGTTGCTGTGATGTTGCAGTGATGTGGGGATGTTGCTGTGATGTGGAGTTGTTGCTGTGATGTTGCGGGGATGTTTTTGCAATGTTGCTGTGATGGTGCGATGATGTTGTGGTGATGTTGCTGTGATGTGGTGATTTGGAGGTGATGTAGCTTGCTGGGATGTTGCTGGAATGTTTCTGCAATGTTGCTGGGATGTTCCTGGGATGTTCCTGGGATGTTGCTGATACAACATTCAATCAATATAATCAGACAAAGAAATATTGATGGAAATCGCTGAGGGTATGTCATGGTTTAGTTCCTGTATGGCAACTGCACGTAGAGCTCACTGACAGTAATACAAGCTGACTGCGATGTCAGCGATTCCTTACACTGTCTTGTATATTTATATAACTCATCTTGAGTTGGGTTACCTGGTACGCGGGAGAATGGGGCATGGGAAAGTTGACATCGGTACTGAAGCTTAGGGAACCATAACTACATTTTCTATACACAGATAAACATCAATAGAATGAACACACAGAGATATTTTTGTCCGGTGTTAGCAACACTTGACTTGTTGGCCGATTGTCATCTCCTGTGTTCTTGTAAAAATCGTGTCTCTGTGTGCGTCATTGTTTGCAGTTCATACATAAGCACAAAGTGTGAAGCTCAGATGAATTTTATAATGATTAATTTAAATAATTAATTTCCTTTCACCTGCATAAGACTGTCATGTTGCAATCGCTGTTGCCAGTGAAGATTGGTATGATGAGGTGCCTCCATTCTTCATGGACATATCGGTGGGATGTCGTAGCAAATGTGGGGCTTCATTAGCGTTGGAAGTGTTCGTCAAGTAACTATGGGACCGCCTCCATGGTCCAGTGGTAGAGCGTCTGCCCGGAGAGCATAATGTCTGAGGTTCAAACCCCTGCCTTGTCATACCAAAAGACGTTAAAAGTGCTTGTTGTTACCCTGCGAAACACAAATGAATGCATGCATGCATGCATGCATGCACACACGAATGCACTCACGCAAGCACGCACACACATACAAACTCAGAAACACACACACTCACGCACGCACGCACGCACGCACGCTTGCACGCACTCACACACACACACACTCACTCACTCACTCACTCTCTAGGACACAAACACATGCACCACACAAACTCACTCGGACACAAATACACACACACTCACTAGGACACACTCACACACACACCACACACACACTCACTCACTAGGACACACGCACCATACACACACTCACTCACTAGGACACACACACACACACACACACACATACCATACACACACTCACTAGGACACAAACACACACTCACTCACTAAGACACACACACACACGCCATACACACACTCACTAGGACACAAACACACACTCACTAACTAGGACACACACACACACACCATACACACACTCACTAGGACACAAACAGACACACACACACACACACACACACACTAAGACAAACTCACACACACTCACTAGGACACAAACACACACACACACACACACCATACACACACTCACTAGGACACACACACTCACTCATTCACTCACTATCTAGGACACAAACACACACACTCACTCACTCACTAGGACACACTCTCACACACACACTCCCACTCAAACTCTCTCACACACACACTCACTGACTAGGATACACACACTCACTCACTCACTAGGACACAAACACACACACACACACCACACACACACTCCCACTCAAACTCTCTCACACACACACACACTGACTAGGATACACACACACACTCACTCACTAGGACACACACACACAATCATTCACTCACTAGGACACACACACATACACCCACTAGGACACAAACACACACACCACACACACACTCTCACTAGGACACACACACACACACTCACTAGGACACACACACACTCACTCACTCACTAGGACACACACACACACTCACTAGGACACACACACACACTCACTAGGACACACACACTCATTCACTCACTAGGACACACACACATACACCCACTAGGACACACACACCACACACGCACTCTCACTAGGACACACACACTCACTAGGACACACGCACACTCACCTACTAATACAAAACACACACGCACACGCACACACACACACACACACTCTCTAGGACACACACACACCCTCACTAGGACACAAACACATACTCACTCGGACACAAACATACACACTCACTCACTCACTAGGACACAAATACACACACATACCACACACATTCTCTCATTTATAAAGACACGGACACACCACACCCTCACACTCACTAGGACAAACATACACACACACACTCACACTCACTAGGACACACACACACACACACACACACACACACACACACACACACACACACACACACACACACACACTCACTCACTCACTAGCACACACACACTCACTAGGACACACATACACCCTCACTAGGACACAAACACATACTCATTCGGACACAAACATACACACTCACTCACTCGGACACAAATATACACACACACTCACTCATTAGGACACAAACACACACACATACCACACACATTCTCTCATTTATAAAGACACGGACACACCACACCCTCACACTCACTAGGACAAACATACACACACACACTCACACTCACTAGGACACACACACACACACACACACACACACACACACACACACTCACTCACTCACTCACTAGCACACACACACTCACTAGGACACACATACACACTCACACTTACTAGGACGGACACACACACACTCACTAGCACACATACACTCACTAGGACACACACCACACACACACACACTCACTAGGTCTCTCTCACACACACACACACACACACACACACACACACAGGGGATGTCTCATGTGCCTCCCTGGATGGACTCTGGTCCAACCGGTCAAGCACACACCCATCACACTAAAGGCCCACCTTTAATCCACCGAAGTAAACTCTTCACAGTTCCTGTCTTTCTCCTTCTTGTTTCAATGGCCCCTGGATGGGATCACATCGCAGGATCTATCCTCTACCGTACTCAAACAGAATATTTTTGCTGCATTTTAATGACAAATATAATTCACTTGTCTACCTGCCATGATTTACTTCAACTTTGCCCCTGACGTAAATAAATATAAACTCCCGTTACAGCTGATGTTTTGGAGCCACACACAGCCTGGCTTTAGGACCCATAGGAGTCCCGTAGTACAACCTTTATTGGCTGTACACTTTACACTTGACTAGAGGTGGGATATAGGTGTCTGTATATATCCACAACAGGCAAAGGTCAAGGTTGATTGTAAGTTAGGGTGTTGATCTCCGAGCTGTTTCGTTCACAGACCACTTCTTCTACAAAACTTCTACAAATATTAATCAATTCCTGGAAGCTGGTGTCTGTTTTGATTTTTTATTCTGTCACTTATCTCTCACACATGTGGGATCCTGGGGTAAGTGCTGTTTTGGCAAAAGAACTGGGAAAGTTGTAGGTTAATGGCATCAACTCTTTCTTTATGCTGCCCTGACAATTGTGGCACTAACATGCAGATAGAGGAGGCATTGACAGCAGATGGGCAGGATGAGCCACGATGGAAGATGTGTTCTGATACACTGTCGATTTTGTCAAAACACATGTCTGCTGTATGTGAGGTAGCAGCTTTCCTCTTCATTGACATGGAAAGTAGGGTTGCAGACAATTTATTGCAGTGTGCAAATCAGATTTACTGGAAACTTTCATAAAATCCAACCAATCTATGACCTTGACACCAGACACCAGACACCATGGATGATGGGTAGACTGGGTTTATCTTGGAAAATGAATTATTTATGTTTAGGACAAACCACTGTAATGTTCTTGCTTTTAAGATGAGACTTACTAAGCCTAAACTTAAAATACAATAGTTACAATAGTGTATGAATGTGTGTGTGTCCATGTGTGTGTGTGTGTGTGTGTGTGTGTGTGTGTGTGTGTGTGTGTGTGTGTGTGTGCATGTCTGTGTGTTTGTGTCTCTGTGTGTGTGTATCTGTGTGGTATGTGTACCGTATATCACTGTGTATAAGGCGAGTTTTTTGTACCTAATATGAGGGGGTTAAGAAGGGGGGTCGTCTTATACACAGAGTCTAAGATCTCACATTTTTTTCCTCTGGCGATGTCAACCTGCGTCCGATAGCCAGCCCAGCACTTGACAATAAAACTTCGCATTTCATCCTAAATAACTGTTCCAATAACTATTTCCATACATAAACATGATTTGTATCTCTTTTCCTTGAATAAAGTTTAATAATTTCTGCCATTAAAGTTGAAATGACACTCGCCTCGATCCAGATTGTCAAACCAGCTGACACGGTAAAACAATCAACATTCGTGAATAGAGAGCCGGAAGTACCGGTAAGCATTTGCATATTGCACCTGTGACCTAACGTGATAACCGGTGAAGCTGAAATCAATTCCCGCTGTTTTTACAGTTGTATTAACAACTGTTGGAGACAGTGTGAATAAGTGATTGTGGAATAAACACGCTGAATGTGAAGAAAATATAAGCCTAGTTAGTTACAACATAGTTTAATTGGCGATTAAATTACTCACCATTGTCTCTTATATGTTATAACTTCATAACTGAATTTTATTTTACGGGCACCAATTTGGTGTCGTACCGTGTAAACACAAAATGGCAACATGTGCTGGAGTTACACACGCGACCAAGCATCGTAGAAAAAAACAATGCAAGATAAACATATCTTTATTGCATATATAAGGTTTGTTTGCGATGTGCTTCATTCCAGGTCGCCTTATACACAGAGTACAGGATTTTGGGTTGGTTTTGAAGGCGTGTACAGGGGGGTCATCTTATACGCGGGGTCGCCTTATACACAGCGATATACAGTATGTATGTATGTATGTATGTATGTATGTATGTATGTATGTATGTATGTATGTATGTATGTATGTATGTATGTATGTATGTATGTATGTATGTATGTATGTGTCTATGTATGTGTATGTATGTATGTGTGTGTTAGTGTGTATGTGTGTGTGTGTTTAAGTATGTGAGCATGTGTGTGTTAGTGTTAGTGTGTGTGTGTGTGTGTTTAAGTATGTGAGTATGTATATGTTAGTGTGTGTGTGTGTGTGTGTATTAGTGTGTGAGTGATTGAGTGAGTGAGTGAGTGTGTGAGGGAGCGAGCGTGCGTGCGTGCGTGCATGCGTGCGTGTGTGTACTACATCTTCTACTTGATGTCTATGTAGTTGAACTGATATGTTTTCACAAATGCCTGAGGCCGGTGTTGCTTTGTTTATCTTCTTCAGTTTATTTAGGATGTGACCTTTACATGATAATATGTTTTTGAACTTAAGCTAGGAATCATATGACTTTTATATCTTTGGCTGTAGTCCAAGTGATTCGTTTCATTAGTTCTGAATTCAAGATCATATCAAAATACTTTTTACATCTTGTGAATTTTCATCTCACTTAGATTTATTTTTATTCAGCAAGTTGGCATCATCGTCTAAGGACCTATCAGATCTGTTGCCATGGCAAACTATTCTTGTGTTCATTATTTTATTTTGGTATTGAAGAAACAGTGAATATCAATCTACTTTAGACTTTTTCTTATTTTCTATTAAATTGGAAGAAAATGGCAAATGAATTCTGACTAACCACAGGTAACATTCAGATGTATACTCAGATAGGTTTGTTTGAAATGAAGTGAAACAGTTAATGTATTTAAATAATTTTCCAAACATTACAGACAGTTGTTGACAGACAGTATTTAAATCCTTCTATATAAATATAATGATTTTGTCTCCTGTCTCTTATGTCGATAATCTAAAGCACCAATTTCTTGTAAAACTAATTTTTAACCTCAAACAGCAGTTTGCATATCTCCTGGTACTGTTGCAATGAGCAGGATCTGCCAAGATAGGACAGTGACACCAGTGAATCACATGTGAAGATGTGTGTGTAGTTCTGTCTCCTGGTACTTCATGTCACTGCCAGGGCGTGAGAACAGTGCGTGGAGCTTACTCCAACACATCAGACAAGATGGGAGACGGGAACTGTTTGGGGAACATCTTGCATTTGTCTTTGTTTTTTCTTCCTCCAAAGAAGACTTTGTTCATCCAATGTTAGCTTTTCTTACTGAAGCAGAGCTTTTTGAGTTCCTGTAAACATGACTGGCAACATTTTAGATAACATATGCCTGCATCATTTCAGCGTAGATGTTTGAAGAATTTGCTGATGTAACTTACATTCATTCCCCAGAATATTTTTTTGTGTAAAAAGCACAATTACTAATAGTTTCTGCAATTTTGTTGTCTCATGATAATTTTCACTTGTGTATTTTTATTTTCAATCAATAAATAATAAAGTCTTTGATAATGAACAAGATATTGAGATGAGGAGTCCCTTGTTAGACTGCACTATTGGATCTGTATGTTGGACTGCACTATTGGATCTGTATGTTACACTGCACTATTGGATCTGTATGTTGGACTGCACTATTGGATCTGTATGTTACACTGCACTATTGCATCTGTATGTAAGACTGCACTATTGGATCTGTATGTTACACTGCACTATTGGATCTGTATGTTACACTGCACTATTGCATCTGTATGTTACACTGCACTATTGGATCTGTATGTTACACTGCACTATTGCATCTGTATGTTACACTGCACTATTGGATCTGTATGTTGGACTGCACTATTGGATCTGTAAGTTACACTGCACTATTGGATCTGTATGTTACACTGCACTATTGGATCTGTATGTTACACTGCACTATTGCATCTGTATGTTACACTGCACTATTGCATCTGTATGTTACACTGCACTATTGCATCTGTATGTTACACTGCACTATTGCATCTGTATGTAACACTGCACTATTGCATCTGTATGTTACACTGCACTATTGGATCTGTATGTTACACTGCACTATTGCATCTGTATGTTACACTGCACTATTGGATCTGTATGTTGGACTGCACTATTGGATCTGTATCTTACACTGCACTATTGCATCTGTATGTAAGACTGCACTATTGCATCTGTATGTTACACTGCACTATTGCATCTGTATGTTACACTGCACTATTGGATCTGTATGTTACACTGCACTATTGCATCTGTATGTTACACTGCACTATTGGATTTGTATGTTACACTGCACTATTGAATCTGTATGTTACACTGCACTATTGCATGTGTATGTTGGACTGCACTATTGGATCTGTATGTTACACTGCACTATTGGATCTGTATGTTAGACTGCACTATTGCATCTGCATGTTGGACTGCACTATTGGATCTGTATGTTAGACTGCACTATTGCATGTGTATGTTGGACTGCACTATTGGATCTGTATGTGAGACTGCACTATTGGATCTGTATGTTGGACTGCACTATTGGATCTGTATGTTAGACTGCACTATTGCATGTGTATGTTGGACTGCACTATTGGATCTGTATGTTGGACTGTACTATTGGATATGTATGTTGGACTGCACTATTGGATCTGTATGTTGGACTGTACTATTGGATATGTATGTTGGACTGCACTATTGGATCTGTATGTTGGACTGTACTATTGGATCTGTATGTAAGACTGCACTATTGCATCTGTATGTTGGACAGCACTATTGGATCTGTATGTTAGACTGCACTATTGCATCTGTATGTTGGAAGGTACTATTGCATCTGTATGTAGGACGGCACTATTCCATCTGTATGTAAGACTGCACTACGTTGAAATATACAGACTGTCTGGAATCGCATACAGCAACATCCGTTTTGTCATCTGCTTCCTCAAGTGTATGTCCTTGTTAGTCAATTGATTCCATGAATTGATCTTTACCAGGATATAAGACTGTTGTCGTCATGGAAACCAGCACCAGCATAATAAGCTTTTATCCTTCACTTATTGTCTATGTGCTACATTCAGGCACTCCGTGTGAAGATTTCTTCCAAAGTAATAAATCAATTGACTTAGCCAATTCATAATCCCCTGTTGTATAACCCCTCTATTAATTTGCCCTGATGTATGACCCTTCTGTTGTATAACCCCTATTGTATAACCCCTCTGTTGTATAGCCCCTCTGTTGTATCGCCCCTCTGTTATATGACCCCTCTGTTTTATCGCCTCTGTTGTATAACCCCTGTTGTATAAACCCTCTGTTGTATAACCCCTCTGTTGTATGACCCCTCTGTTGTATAACCCCTCACTCATCTGTTGTATTACCCCTCTGTGATATCGCCCCTCTGTTGTAAAACCCCTCTATTGTATAACCACTCTGTTGTATTGCCTCTGTTGTATAACCCCTCTGTTGAATCGCCTCTGTTGTATAACCCATCTGTTGTATAACCCCTTTTGTATAACCCCCCTGTTGTATCACTCATCTGTTGTATAACCCCTCTGTTGTATCGCCTCTGTTGTATAACCTCTCTATTGTATCACTCATCTGTTGTATAACCCCTCTGTTGTATTGCCCCTCTGTTGTAAAACCCCTCTGTTGTATCGCCTCTGTTGTATAACCCCTCTGTTGTATTGCCTCAGTTGTATAACCTCTCTATTGTATCACCCATCTGTTGTATAACCCCTCTGTTGTATCGCCCCTCTGTTGTATAACCTCTGTGCTGTATCGTCCATCTGTTGTAAAACCCCTCTGTTGTATAACCTCTCTATTTTACCACTCATCTGTTGTATAACCCCTCTGTTGTATAGCCCATCTGTTGTATTGCCTCTGTTGTATAACCTCTGTGTTGTATCGTCCATCTGTTGTAAAACCCCTTTGTTGTATAGCCCCTCTGTTGTATAACCTCTCTATTTTACCACTCATCTGTTGTATAACCCCTCTGTTGTATAGCCCATCTGTTGTATCACCCTGTTGTATAACCCCTCTGTTGTATCACCCTGTTGTATAACCCCTCTGTTGTATCGCCCTGTTGTATCGCCTGTCTTGAGCAGTTGTTAAGCCTTTGAACTCCACACTGCAACTTGTGTAACATCCAAGAATTGAAGATGTTAGGCAGCGATTAAATCAAGGTGTTTTATTTTTAGCTTCTATATAGTAGTAGTAGGTCGCTCCCATCAGCTGATGTTGGTGCTGCCCTCTAGTTGGCTGGCAACAAGCTGGTCGGACCTCCATCCCTGCATCTCTACCGACTTCCCAGCCACAGGGTTACCAGCTGATGCATGTTCCCTGGAAACAGCTTGTCTTCCAAATTGTTTAAAAATGAAAAATGTCTATTTTGGAAGGTAGTGTTTTTAAAGGTCACAGTGGGACTGGTTCCATATGGGATCAACGTTTGATCAACTTTGTATTTTGGGAGAGAAAAAACTTTCTGAAAATTGTGAAAATTAATTGCCCAAATCATCAAAGTTATTAACTTTCTCTTTCCTCTTTATTACACATGTAAATTACACGTGGAGCATTCCCTGTGATGTGGAATTTGGCACCATAGAAATAGCCTTGTTAGTATTATTTATGAGTGTTTTATTTTTTTTTTGTTATAGTGTTAACTTCTGTAAGTTATTTGTCAATACCCTTTCTTTGTAAACTTAAGCTTCCATGTGAAAGGGAGGCATTAGTGTATTACATGTAATTATCTAATGATTCAGTTCAGAACATGTGACATACACGTGACATATATGTTTGTGAGGGTGTGTAGTACTAAATCCCTCACTCTGTATCCTGACCTCATCTTTCCTGGATATAGAAGCAGCAACTTTGCAGCCATGACAGTTTTCTTTCAACTTTATGCTTTGGCTATATTTACATTTCCTCATGCAGTGAATCTAGATAGGTGGAAGAGCTGTAGAATATTCGGTGTACGTCGAAGCTAGGGACAGATTGGTGTAGGTTGTATGGCATCCATTCACAAATGCCCCTTAACAAAACACAACATGCCCACCTTGAGTAGTTGATAGGGAAGTAATAGCTCGTTGTTATGATGGAAGATAGTACACGCTGTAAACAAGCTCTCTGTGAAGGGGAGCTCATCTTTTGTTTTTCTGAGGTAGACTTGATTCCAAGAATGAGTTTGTTGAGGCTGTGGCCGGCTGGGTTTCAGACAGTTGGATTCAGGAGGGAACATCTTCGCCTTACATGAAGGCGCTGGCAAACGCTCGCTGCTGCAACAACCAGCTTGCATTGTGACGTACCTGTCTCCAATCTTGGAGAAACTTGCCATCCAAAAATTGAGTTTCTTTATCAAATTTCAAAATAAAAGCTGGTATTTGGTGTGTCTAGTTGTCTAAGGCATCACTATTTGGAGTGTCTAGTTGTCTAAGGCTTCAATATTTGGTATGTCTAGTTGTCTGAGGCGTCACCAAATACTGGCACCTTAGACAACTAGACACACCAAATACTGGCACCTTAGACAACTACACATACCAAATATTGGCACCTTAGACAACTAGACACACCAAATACTGGCACCTTAGACAACTACACATACCAAATACTGGCACCTTAGACCACTAGACACACCAAATACTGGCACCTTAGACAACTACACATACCAAATACTGGCACCTTAGACAACTAGACACACCAAATACTGGCACCTTAGACAACTAGACACACCAAATACTGGCACCTTAGACAACTACACATACCAAATATTGGCACCTTAGACAACTAGACACACCAAATACTGGCACCTTAGACAACTACACATACCAAATACTGGCACCTTAGACCACTAGACACACCAAATACTGGCACCTTAGACAACTACACATACCAAATACTGGCACCTTAGACAACTACACACACCAAATACTGGCACCTTAGACAACTAGACACACCAAATACTGGCAACTTAGACAACTACACATACCAAATATTGGCACCTTAGATAACTAGACACACCAAATATGTTTGTATATTTGTGTCTAGTTGTCTAAGGTGCCAATATTTGGTATGTAGTTGTCTAAGGTGCCAGTATTTGGTGTGTCTAGTTGTCTAAGGTGCCAGTATTTGGTGTGTCTAGTTGTCTAAGGTGCCAATATTTGGTATGTGTAGTTGTCTAAGGTGCCAGTATTTGGTATGTGTAGTTGTCTAAGGTGCCAGTATTTGGTGTGTCAAGTTGTCTAAGGTGCCAATATTTGGTATGTGTAGTCGTCTAAGGTGCCAGTATTTGGTGTGTCTAGTTGTCTAAGGTGCCAGTATTTGGTGTGTCAAGTTGTCTAAGGTGCCAGTATTTGGTGTGTCTAGTTGTCTAAGGTGCCAGTATTTGGTGTGTCAAGTTGTCTAAGGTGCCAGTATTTGGTATGTGTAGTTGTCTAAGGTGCCAGTATTTGGTGTGTCAAGTTGTCTAAGGTGCCAATATTTGGTATGTGTAGTTGTCTAAGGTGCCAGTATTTGGTGTGTCTAGTTGTCTAAGGTGCCAGTATTTGGTGTGTCTAGTTGTCTAAGGTGCCAGTATTTGGTGTGTGTAGTTGTCTAAGGTTCCAGTATTTGGTATGTGTAGTTGTCTAAGGTGCCAATATTTGGTGTGTCTAGTTGTCTAAGGTGCCAGTATTTGGTGTGTCTAGTTGTCTAAGGTGCCAATATTTGGTATGTGTAGTTGTCTAAGGTGCCAGTATTTGGTGTGTCTAGTGGTCTAAGGTGCCAATATTTGGTATGTGTAGTTGTCTAAGGTGCCAGTATTTGGTGTGTCTAGTTGTCTAAGGTGCCAGTATTTGGTGTGTCAAGTTGTCTAAGGTGCCAGTATTTGGTGTGTCTAGTTGTCTAAGGTGCCAGTATTTGGTATGTGTAGTTGTCTAAGGTGCCAGTATTTGGTGTGTCAAGTTGTCTAAGGTGCCAATATTTGGTATGTGTAGTTGTCTAAGGTGCCAATATTTGGTATGTGTAGTTGTCTAAGGTGCCAGTATTTGGTGTGTCAAGTTGTCTAAGGTGCCAATATTTGGTATGTGTAGTTGTCTAAGGTGCCAGTATTTGGTGTGTCTAGTTGTCTGAGGTGCCAGTATTTGGTGTGTCTAGTTGTCTAAGGTGCCAGTATTTGGTGTGTGTAGTTGTCTAAGGTTCCAGTATTTGGTATGTGTAGTTGTCTAAGGTGCCAGTATTTGGTGTGTCTAGTTGTCTAAGGTGCCAGTATTTGGTGTGTCTAGTTGTCTAAGGTGCCAATATTTGGTATGTGTAGTTGTCTAAGGTGCCAGTATTTGGTGTGTCTAGTGGTCTAAGGTACCAGTATTTGGTGTGTTTAGTTGTCTAAGGTGCCAATATTTGGTATGTCTAGTTGTCTAAGGTGCCAGTATTTGGTGTGTCTAGTTGTCTAAAGTGCCAATTTTTGGTATGTGTAGTTGTCTAAGGTGCCAGTATTTGGTGTGTCTAGTGGTCTAAGGTGCCAGTATTTGGTGTGTCTAGTGGTCTAAGGTGCCAGTATTTGGTGTGTCTAGTTGTCTAAGGTGCCAATATTTGGTATGTGTAGTTGTCTCAGGTGCCAGTATTTGGTGTGTCTAGTTGTCTAAGGTGCCAGTATTTGGTGTGTCAAGTTGTCTAAGGTGCCAATATTTGGTATGTGTAGTTGTCTCAGGTGCCAGTATTTGGTGTGTCTAGTTGTCTAAGGTGCCAGTATTTGGTGTGTCTAGTTGTCTAAGGTGCCAGTTTTTGGTGTGTCTAGTTGTCTAAGGTGCCAGTTTTTGGTATGTCTAGTTGTCTAAGCTGCCAGATTTTGGTGTCTAGTTCCATTCATAAGGCGTGACACAGACCTGTGATCATTGGTTCTCATCGTAGATTTGCCCGGATGAACACCCTATCCATGCTGTGGGTTTTACCAAAGTGGTAAACATCTAAGTCTTGCATTAATTTGAGCTTTCCTCACATATTAAGCTGTCATGCAGTGATATAACTGAAATACTGTTCAAAGCAGCATTTAACCAATCTCACTCACTCACTCATCAATTAATCTTGTATTTATGACCAAACTGCTTGAGTAGTTCGAGATGTGTTAAAGCGTTCACTCATCACGCTGCTCTCTGATGACAAAACAGTCATGATAATCAGTTGTCACTCATTCAGTTGATGAACTTGCAACATGTCACTTCAAGATAAATAATCAAAATGGTTTTTCAGATTTCTCATTTCACGGACCGCAGGTGACATGCTGCATGGTGTTTATTTTGACATATGGTTTAAGTTAAACACAGTCAGCTGATATTCACTGTCTCATGGAAATGGTGATGAAAGCGCAGGGTTGCATTTTGTACTTCAAGACCGAGTAACAATGTCCGATCACCAGAGTTGTTGAGCTTGTCAGAGGCCAGCTTGCCTCCATGTTGATGCCAGAGCCACTGGGAGGGCAGCCAGCCAGTGTGAGGATAAAGGAAATAGCCTCATTATTCTGTGCATGTTTTATGTTCAACCAAAAAGAGGATGCAGTATTTATAGTTTGCTTGAGGGAAGGTAGTGTTCTAGGATTGGAGTCTGCTGGTCACATTGGTAGCTCTTCAACTGAAACTTAACCTCCACTATAGGCTTCAGGGCTGATAAGCAGGCATCGTTTAAAGAATAAGTAATTTCTGGTGAAAAACTTCAAAAACTTTTATCCCTAAGAAGATATAGGGACATATTAGACTGTTATCTCCTGAAGCCCGGGAAAGCAGCTCATGGAGATCGTTGCCACCGATTCCTGCTTCTTTGAAAATGTCACCGTCTTGGCACTGGCAAAAATGTCAGGTACTCACTGTTCCTATCAGATTCCTCTGATCATGATTGATTGGGAGCAGAATTGGTTTGTTTTAGTGTTTCACTTTTTCTGGAATGAATGAGCTTACAAGAGATATGCTTTGAAACTTAGATCTTGAAAGACAAAAGCACAATTGGTGCTTGGTGTTCTAGGGTGCTACGTCACTCTTGTTTCAGCTAGTTGCCAGATTGTGTGTGGTGTTTGGTACTCCTTGGATAGGGTAGTCTAGTGGTTAAAGCGTTCACTCATCTCACTGATCACCCAGGTTCAGTTCCTTGTGGGTCCACCGCACATGCAGGAGAGTTATGACAGCTGGGCCGCACAACTGTGTAAAATGTAAAGCTTCATAAGAAACGCAATCACTGACTTGAAGACTTGCCAACAGTTGTCGTGACGCCAGCATCTCAAACAACAGGTATTGTGACTTACAACCCCCAGGTACACTCCTTCGTCTGTATGAACGCAGATTGCTACAGTCGGAGAACATCTCACGGAACACCCATTGTGAGGTTGGCCTCAAATAGTTGAGTTATAATTGGTTGTGTTTTTACTGTGCAAGGGCTCGTACAAGCGTGTGTAGGGCTAGTACAAGAGGCTAGTACAAGTGTGTGTAGGGCCATTACAAGAGGCTAGTACAAGCATGTGTAGGGCCAGTACAAGAGGCTAGTACAGGCATGTGTAGGGCTAGTACAAGAGGCTAGTACAAGCATGTGTAGGGCCAGTACAAGAGGCTAGTACAAGCATGTGTAGGGCCATTACAAGAGGCTAGTACAATTATGTGTAGGGCTAGTACAAGAGGCTAGTACAAGTGTGTGTAGGGCTAGTACAAGAGGCTAGTACAATTATGTTTAGGGCTAGTACAAGAGGCTAGTACAAGCATGTGTAGGGCCAGTACAAGAGGCTAGTACAAGCATGTGTAGGGCCATTACAAGAGGCTAGTACAATTATGTGTAGGGCTAGTACAAGAGGCTAGTACAAGTGTGTGTAGGGCCAGTACAAGAGGCTAGTACAATTATGTGTAGGGCTAGTACAAGAGGCTAGTACAAGTGTGTGTAGGGCTAGTACAAGAAGCTAGTACAATTATGTGTAGGGCTAGTACAAGAGGCTAGTACAAGCATGTGTAGGGCTAGTACAAGAGGCTAGTACAAGCATGTGTAGGGCCATTACAAGAGGCTAGTACAATTATGTGTAGGGCTAGTACAAGAGGCTAGTACAAGTGTGTGTAGGGCCAGTACAAGAGGCTAGTACAATTATGTGTAGGGCTAGTACAAGAGGCTAGTACAAGCATGTGTAGGGCTAGTACAAGAGGCTAGTACAAGCATGTGTAGGGCCAGTACAAGAGGCTAGTACAAGCATGTGTAGGGCTAGTACAAGAGGCTAGTACAAGCATGTGTAGGGCTAGTACAAGAGGCTAGTACAAGCATGTGTAGGGCTAGTACAAGAGGCTAGTACAAGCGTGTGTATAAGGGCCAGTACAATCACCTATAGCGGCTTCATTCATGATACTGCTGCTATGATGATAGAGGACCTGAACACAGCAATAAAATGAAAAACCAAATGTGATGTAGATATTGTAGGTAGGTGTTAATATGAGTAGCAGGCGGAGTACAGTTTAGACGGATGAGTGGTTTTATCGTTGTGTTCATGCCAACTTCTGCTTATATCATACACAAAGTTTAGGCAGACTGTTCTACTGATAGTAAATCAGAAAAAGTGTTTTATACAGATTTTTTTTTGTTGCTTTGTTGTTGGGGTGTTCTGTCATACGTGTTGAATGAATTACCTTTTGTCTAGTGCATTTGCACCAGGACAAACTAAATGTTTATAAAGGCATATGTCATTCATTTTGCATGAATTCTGAATGAATGAATCTTGTGTACAATGCTCATTTGACTGTGCATTTCTTTATGGATCTTGTAAATACGTTTGATATGTTTAACATACTCCGAAATGGTGGAATTCATATGAATAAATGTACAGATGCGTATGTGTTGATGGGCTTTGTAATGTCATATTCAAGCAAATAGGATATCTGAGTTATAATTAAGAAAATATATAAAAAATATATTTTTGCCAAGTTTTCTCCACATACCCAAGAGCAGTTGGGTAGCCTTGTAGATAAAGCATTTGCTCATCACACCGAAGACCCAGGTTAAATTTCCTGCATGGGTACAATGTGTGAAGCCCATTTCTGGTGTCCCCTACTGTGATATTGCTGGAATATTGTTATAAGCTGTGTAAAACCATCCTGACTCCTTCACTCACTCACTCACTCCACGTACCAAGATATATGTGTCACTGATGTACACAGGAGAAGAAACTTTTAATTCTGAGATATGTTGCTCAGTCAGTAACTTTTTGATGATGTGTGCGTTTATGTGTTACCAAGTTTGTGGAAATATAAAAATATGTCTGTATTAAAGATAAAATCAATACAGTGATGAGAATATTAATCATTAAGTTTACAAAAAACATCTTCTGAATATGTAAAGTGTGATTGGATTGTAATTATATAAATTAATTACATTACTGCTTGAGTGGTGCATCACCCACTGCAGACATCCATGGACTGCGTCATGGGAATGAGTAGAAGGGTCTACATGGGAGCGCCACGTGGCAATAAGTCGCCACATTTTCTGCCTTTAGTCTTTTGTCTTGTTTGTTTGTTTGTTGTTTAACTCCGCACTCAGCAATATTCCAGCTATATGGTGGCAATCTGTAAATAATCGAATTTGGACCAGACAATCCAGTGGTAGACATCATGAGCATCAATCCACGCAATTGGATCCTAGCATATGATGACATGCATCAACCAAGCTTGACCACTGGAACCTGTCAGTCACCTCACACGAGTATAGTCACCTTTTTCGGTAAGCATGGGTTGCTGAAGACCTATTCTACCCTAGATTTTCAAGGGGGACAAGCATAGGTTTGTGTAGGACCTATTCTACCCCAGATCTTCAGGGGACTGGCTTTAGTCGCTAGTCATCATTTTCTTTCGGCTTAGTCAGTTAAAACACACACAAATAGGGGACAAGCTGTCAGGGTGAATCTAAAATGTGAAATCCTCTATGCGAATGCGGATCGTCAGTCAGTTTGTAGGTAAACATGGGGGCTACTGGTTCTGCTTTCATGTCATTACTCATGTTTTGCAAAACTACCAAACACTGACTGGTTTTGCTGTTTTATATTCAACTTTTATGAGATTTTTACACGATGAACAGCAACGTTTTAATTTACGCTAAGCATTTTTAAATGGACATTTTAAGTTAATAGTTTACAATACAAATTTGACACGTTACGTTTACACTAGTTTACACACCAAGCAATACACCCCATCTGGACCCTCGAGTATGTCAGTGTATTCATGCTTAAGAGGTGTGACGATGAATGAAAGTGATATCGGCAGACCATTATGGTGTTGTCATGCTGCTGTGGAGAAGAATCTCTAACATAAATATTTAGCCAGTTGCTAGCTGCACAGTTCGATCTGCTCTCCACGTGGGCGCTGCACTCGGCAAGTCATTGAAGCAGCACCAAATAATCAATGGAAGGTGAAGGTTGTCCACACTTGAATGGTCCTGAGAATGTTGCGGTTTTCTCTTCCCACATGAATGATTGATTTATTTGTTAATGAAAGTGATGATGAAGCTGTTGCTGCAAACACTCGGACTAGTTTGTACATACTGTTTTGTTAATGGTTGAGCGGTAATGAGATCTATCAGTGCAGTACTATTGGCCGAGCGGATGCTGAGGACTGGTGATAGGTGGAATATCGACCACTTGTTGCTGTGCTGACTCTTAATTGTCCTCTGATGAACCTGTCGTTCTTGAGTTCATCGGCTCAACAATGCCGAGTTGACAAACTTACATCGTAACAAGCCTCAGTGGATGTCTATTGTGATGGTTCCACACTGAGAATCAATAACCAGGCTTCTATCGTATCACATGGTACTCATGTTTTCCTCAATAACCAGGCTTCCATCGTCGCACATGGTACTCATGTTTTCCTCAATAACCAGGCTTCCATCGTATCACATGGTACTCATGTTTTCCTCAATAACCAGGCTTCCATCGTCTCACATGGTACTCATGTTTTCCTCAATAACCAGGCTTCCATCTTCTCACATGGTACTCATGTTTTCCTCAATAACTAGGCTTCCATCGTTTCACATGGTACTCATGTTTTCCTCAATAACCAGGCTTCCATCATTTCACATGGTACTCATGTTTTCCTCAATAACCAGGCTTCCATCGTCTCACATGGTACTCATGTTTTCCTCAATAACCAGGCTTCCATCGTCTCACATGGTACTCATGTTTTCCTCAATAACCAGGTGTGAAATATAAGTTTGTGGAAATGTCTTGAAATGACAGATGAGGTCGATCATCACAAAAAAAAGAAAAACAACATAAGCTTGTTGGTTTGTTGTTTAACGCTGCAATATTCCAGTCGTATAATGTGGTCTGTAAATAATCCAGTCCAGATCAGTCAATCCAGTGATTGATATTATGAGCAACAGTCCACACCATCAGGGTATGATGACACACAAGCCACCAAGCCTGACAGATTGATCCATTTGGTCGCCCCACCAGGCGAGATGGCAGGGGACCTCTTTTCCTACACAGAATTCGCACAAGGGGGCCAATGATAAACCAAGTACCCTGTCAGGTTGGATCAGTCAATAATGACAAAGTATTGACACATTAAGCATGGGGGTTGTTAGTTATTGTTCTTGGTCTGTGACACAATACCCAAAATGTCTCTGTGTGGAGATTCTGTCACACAATAAGTCCCCAGGACCCCAAATGTCTCTGTGTGGAGATTCTGGGACACCCCAGTACCCCAAATGTCTCTGTGTGGAGATTCTGGGACACCCCAGTACCCCAAGTGTCTCTGTGTGGAGATTCTGTCACACAATAGGTCCCCAGTACCCCAGCTGTCTCTGTGTGGAGATTCTGTGACACAATAAGTCCCAAGGACCCCAACTGTCTCTGTATGGAGATTCTGTGACACAACAGGTCCCCAGTACCCCCAGTGTCTCTGTGTGGAGATTCTGTGACACAATAGGTCCCAAGTACCCCAACTGTCTCTGTGTGGAGATTCTGTGACACAATAGGTCCCCAGTACCCCAAATGTCTCTGTGTGGAGATTCTGTGACACAATGGGTCCCCAGTACCCCAAATGTCTCTGTGTGGAGATTTTGTGACACAATGGGTCCCCAGTACCCCAAATGTCTCTGTGTGGAGATTCTGTGACACAATGGGTCCCCAGTACCCCAAATGTCTCTGTGTGGAGATTCTGTGACACAATAGGTCCCCAGTACCCCAAATGTCTCTGTGTGGAGATTCTGTCACACAATGGGTCCCCAGTACCCCAAATGTCTCTGTGTGGAGATTCTGTCACACAATAGGTCCCCAGCACCCCAAATGTCTCTGTGTGGTGATTCCACCTCTGGTTGGACCAGGCGTCGCACAAAGTCCTTTTGGATATCTGTCCATATCTGCTGGAGCATGTTCCAAAGTTCCTGGAGTGTCTGTGGAACACGTGGTTGACATCGAAGGCGCCGATCCATCTCATCCCACATGTACTCGATTGGTGAGAGATCAGGGGAGCGAGCCAGCCAGGGGATGACATTCACGTTGTTTTGTTGAAAAGAATCCTGAACAAGTCGAGCAATATGAGGCGTTGTCATGTTGAAAGGTAATGCCTGGGCCATGACGACCCAAAAATGTTAGCACAACAGGGCCGATGATCTCGTCGGGGTAGCGCTGTCCATTGAGATATCCCTCTACCACTATCAAACAGTACCTCTGTCTTGCTGTAATCCCACACCATACCATAACGCTGCCGTCCCCGAGCCGATCTTCTTTCATGAGACAATGATTTAAATAACGTTCACCTCAAATCTGTCCATTGCCGTGGCTGAGGTGAAAACGAGAATCGTCAGTGAATAGAACTGGGACGTCTGGCAGGTCTTCTTGCGACAATCCCTGCACATCTGAGGCGACGACCTCGGGTTTGTGAAGATATCCGTCGAAGGCCAGGGATGCTTCTTGCAGGCTCTGTTGCTGGTTGGAATCGATTTTGTAGGTGTGTTGTTCGAATCCAGTTGTCTTGTCAATTATTGGTTATGTGTGGCCTGCCATTCCAAGGATGGTCTTTGACTGCATTTGTCTGTTGCCAACATTGGTGTTTCTGTGGACATTAAATTGTCTTGCAACATCATGTTGACTGGATCCTGCTTCAAGCATACCAATGGCTCACAGATGCTCATTTTCGGACAGGTGTGGCAAATCGTAATGTTGAATAATTGGGTAATTTTGTTGTTTTTCTGAGTGGTTGTCAGCACGATGCTAAACAATACATATCAAATCCCGCTAACGCACGTGTTTTTATACCCATGCTTGGGTAGTGAAATGCATGGGGCTTGCATAAAAGCTTTTCTGTAGCAGTTGCATGTTTGTGACTTGATTCCATACATGTACTACAATATTGAAAACCAAACTTTACTTGTTTGAAAAATACACTAAAATATTGGTGTCACAGGAACTTTTGTTGTTGAGAATATGTTTGCTTTTTGAGAAAAAATGATAAATTATTTATATATTTTTCACATATTTATTTAGAAAATACTGAAAACATGAGTAGAACAATGGAAACAAACTTCCGAAGAATATTAAAACATGAAGGCAAGTCTCTTGAGGGTAATATTTACAAATGATTGCACATGGAATATGAAGGTAAAACAACAGAAACATCAGTCAACAACAAATACACCGACTTCAACTACTACAGAATGCTGCTGAATCATCACAAGAACCCGCAAATTTGAACGTATAACCCCGATTCTAGAGAACCTACACTGGCTGCCGATACCTGCACGACTTGACTACAAACTTCTTCTCTTTGCCTACAAATGTGTCAACCATCTAGCTCCAGCCTACTTGACAGAACTGATTCCACCTTACAAGAATGTGCGCTCTCTGCGGTCCCAAAACCACCTCCTTCTATCAGTGCCACCCGTGAAGACATCATCATTGGGCATGCGATCCTTCGCCTACACAGCAAGCTCCAAGTGGAATGAACTCCCTCTCTCCATAAAGACTTCCTCATCACTCTCCTGCTTCAAAAACCCCATCAAGACCCACCTGTTGTAGAAACACTCCCAATGACTATAGGTTTCATTGCAGCACACAGAGCACTTCTGCACAGTGAATGCAGCGCTATACAAATGCATATATTATTATTATTAAATAAATAACAGGATCAAGAGAAACGATATGTCCAGTAAACTACGGTTATATGAACTCAAAGGGACCACTAATTTTAGTTCCTAATAACCGTATTTCGTTACAAGCAAATGTACAATATATATACAACAAATGGCCATGATTTAAGGACAAGTTTAATATTGGTCAGTTCATTCATTAATAAGCGTGTTCGTTATAATAGTAGTCAAGAGTATACTCTCATTGGACTGCTTGCCAGAAATATTTGGGCCTTAGATGGAATCACCTGCTATAACCAAGGGTCTTGTCTGAAGTATGTTCTGAAACACCATGGTACAAAGTGTATACCTGTCTAACATCAGCAATGAACACCATGGCTGTGTGGTCAGGTTAGTCTTGATGCTGGATGTTTTGAGGAAACTCACATCTTTTACTGTTATATGACACCCGGGGTGTGTTGCAAAGCGCCAATCGCTTGCAAGCAATGTACAGCGATTTCAGCCACTTGCAATTGTACTAATTGCTGACTGATGTCTTGACTGGATCAACTGGTAAAAGAGGAAAAGGCGGCTAGCACCCCATCATCCTCAGTCTGTTCCCCATCTTCAAAGTAGTCATAAATTTCTTCAGTTTGTCATCAAACCTCTTGTATTACATTCTTCATTAGGGGAAGGCAACCAAGAGTGAGTTGCGCCGTGATTTTGGAAGAGTGCGCAAGTGCTTCGAATGAATGAATGAGTATGGTTTTACGCCGCTTTTAGCAATATTCCAGCAATATCACGGCGGGGGACACCAGTAATGGGCCTCACACATTGTACCCAAGTGGGGAATCGAACCTGGGTCTTCGGCGTGACGAGCGAACGCTTTAACCACTAGGCTACCCCACCGCCCCACAAGTGCTTCGAGCTGTTGCAGACCCCGGGATCAGTGATTAATTTGCTAAGCAATACGTGGCTTGCAACGTGCCAATGTTTGCTTAAAGATCGGAGGACACGTACATTATGACGTCTGGTGCACTTTCTAATCAACCAATCAGCTTACAGGCTCCTGAATTCTCAATTCTAGTGAGCGAAGCGTTCAGACAAGCTGATTTCTGTGTCTCAGAAACCAATATTATCTTTGAAACCTTATTCGAATTGCGGCTTGCTCAGATCTACACACAGATAGGTATTGCTTATCCAAGTAAAATAGCCGATTTCAATGAGACTGTTTGAAAATATATACAGAGATAAATATTTTTCTCACTTATTCTAATAAATCAGTGGCTACAATGTCTGCTGGGATGAGTGAGTGATTGAGTGGGTTCTGTGGCACAACAACAGTCTGCATCACAGTGGCCTGATCTGATTGTAAACTGACCAAGTCTGAACAAAATGAACACTTCACGTTGGAAGTGTACAGGCACAGTGTCAATGCTTAAATATATTTTCAACTAATTGCACACATCAAGTGAAGGAGTCTTAACAGGTACTACCAACTGAATGAGCTCCGTTTTCATACATTTTGGCCAATGACTGAAATGAGATGAATTACAACATATTCTGCAAGTGTCATCTAATATGCATCAATTTGTCAGTTTAAAGTACTGTTTTGTCTTGAGGGTTCTTCATTAGGGCAAGGCAACCAAGTGGTAGTTGCGCCACCATTTTAGAAGTGCTTCGAGCTGTTGAAGACCAAGGGATGAGCGAAATATATCCAAACATCAATTTGTCAGTTTAAAGTACTGTGTTGTCTTGAGCCTGGAGTTTCGACACCCGCCTAGCAGGCACACCAGATTACACTGTGCAATGTGTATGACGGAAGGACTGGCACCCAGTCTTGATCCTATGCCCACCTGTGCAGGAGGTGTCACAGTAACAGTGAAGACAAACTACAATGTTGTTTATAGCCTTTCGTTAGAAAAGAACTCATTTTTATCCAAGGGACTTTTTGGATTATCGTGTTCGACCTTCTTCCTGATCTGTGATGCGACAGAGGAGGGGAAGATCGACACACACCCCTTCAGTGATTCATACGTGTCGTTCTCCATCATAACAAGCTCATCATCGAGATGCCGATGGGAGGAACTTGTTGCAACAGCTCCAGGTTGCTGCTTCAAGGTCGTCTGGGCTTTGACCCTGCCCTGTAAGTCATCCGGTATTGTTTTGGCAATGACCTTTTGAGCAGCAGGTTTTTTGTTGGATGTTGCCAACTGACCCTTGTTAATGTCTTCATACAAGTTGTTGTTGACCATTACCAAGACATCTTCCTCGGAACTCGAGCTGGGATGGATCAGCAAATCTGTGTCATCACTTCTAGTTCGGTTCTTTCTTTTGAGTGGTCTTGGGATTTTAGAGGATTCATCAACAGAAAAAGAATGTTTGTGACCAACTTTTGGTTGACTTGTTTTGGACATTGGTTCGGGCTCATCCTCTTCGGCTGGGTTTGAATCCTGTCCAGGCAGAAACACGACAACAACCGCACTGGAGTTGGACTCATTGTGGGGGGGGCATGCTGGGGTTTCTGGGTCTGGTTCATAAGGTCGTCCTCCGATGAGGTTTTCATAAGGTTTGTCAGAACCTGAACTAATGGTTAGCAATGATGCTGTGGAATTTGTCCTTTCCGAGGTAACATTTTGGTAAATCTCCTTGTCATCAACTGTAGATGCTGCTGAAGACACACTGTGGAGCACTGGCCTGAAAGGCACGTTACTGATCACAGGCGATGAACCCAAATGATTGTCTGGCCTTGTCCTTGAAGGAGATACACTTTTCCTCTGGTTGTCTGCCCTTGTTTTTGAAGGGGGTAAACTCAGCCTCTGATTGTCAGCCGTTGTTTTTGAAGAGGGTAACCTCGTCCCTTGGTTGTCTGCCCTTGTTTTTAAAGAGGGTAACCCTGTCGACTGGTTGTCTGCCCTTGTTGGGGATAGATTTGTGTACTCTTCCAAGGGTTTCCCTTTATTATCACTGCTGTAGCTACCCTTTATTTCTATCTGGTTCACATAGATCTCTTCATCGTCACTCTCTTGACCATATTTTGGTGATGGCACATTTTCAAACTCCTCCTCACTCACTTCAGTTTCAGAATTGTATACAGAATTCACAAACTGCGAAACATGCATATCAACATCATGGCTATCCACGCCATCTTCAGGCCCAGTATCACAAGATTCAAGGGAGATTACTTCCACAGACTTCTGCCTCACCAGGCTCAAAGAGTGACTTGTGGTCTCATCCAATGGTGTCTTTAGTTCTTCATCAGAAGATATCTGCTCTACACTGCGGACTCCTTCTCTTGTTGATGTGGAACTTGTCACAGCAGCAGTTAGACTTTGTTCATCACCATGGCCTGGATGATTCACAGAAACATCAGCGTGGGAATCGGCCGTGGCAGCGGTGCCGTACAGGTCATCAGACGGCAAGTGACTCTGTTGTCTGTTTGTGCAACAGGCAGCCACGTCATATGTATCATCCTTTTCGTCAACATCACCCGATGGTGCTACAACTTTGCTCACACTTACATGGGCAACATCATACTGACTTTTGTCCTGAACACTGACCATGGTGCTGGGGTCAAGACCAGTGTCTCTAGCCAGTGCATAGGTTTCAGTCTCTAGTTTCAGGACATTTTCTGTGGTGGTTTGGGATTTTTCTTTTTTACACAGATCTTCGTCCATGTCTTCATAGGTTACAGTTTCCGGGGTCCAGTCCATATGAGTAGAGGCTTTCAATCGGTCTCGCTTGCGTCTTTTCTTCGATAACTGTTTCTTCCTGCAATCACAATAAATATAATGAACATTATTTCAGTTATATGTGAGAGAAAAGCCCAAAGTCTTGCAGGTCAAGGTTGTACAAAACAACCTTGACTTGGTCGATGCATGTCATTGTATCCCAATTGGGTGGATCAATGCTCATGCTGTCAATCACTAGATTTTCTGGTCCAGACTTGATTATTTACAGACCGCTGCCATACAGCTGAATTATTGCTTAGTGCGGCGTTAAACAACAAAGAAATAAACAAATAGCACTGTGACTGTAGTAAGTCTGTGTTAAGGTAGGTAAGTGCTAAGATCGCTTTGTACAACAGCACCCTGGCATTTATGTAAAGGATAAAACATAACACTGAGGTTTTGCTTGAACATGTAAACCAAAAACATTAGGTTACATTTCAAAACATATCAACATAGATACTCTATTCATATAGTTTATATATATGAGAGAGGTGCCATTGCCGCGAGACGATCTATTTATGGAGTCATGTCATGTTGCTTGTGTGTTTTAACGAGTCAGCAAATAGTTTATCTGTTATAAAATTGGTTTAGCTACACCATCTGTTCAATTTCGGAGCCCAAACAATTCATGGCAAAAGATTGCATCGGTTGAAGTGAGACGACATTTTTGCAACTGTCTACTTGGTCCAAGGGGTGCTACTTTCATGTACAACACGAAGTTCAATGTGATAAGTAGGAGCAGCGATGACTGTAGTGATGATCTTTTGAATGTGTTGTTCATTAGTGATGCTCGAACCTTAATAATTCCACGACACTTGCGCTACGAAGTGATATTCAGTATACTATCTCTATTCCAAACGTATTTGTTCTCGAGTCCTGTGATAGGCAACTGCAATAACTCACAGACTTGACTTGGCAAGTAAAATAGGTGAATAGTACAGTTTTGAGATGCATGTGTATATGTATCTCTGGTGTTTTTGTGAAACGTAGTCATGAGGAGACGTTGCCGAGCACAGTGGCACAGTGATACTGACGACCAGGTGCATTAAAAAATAGTTGTGTTTAAAAAAACTGTATTGTTATTAAATGAGTGGACGGGCTCCGTGGTCTAGTGGTAGAGCATTCACCCAGAGAAGGCAGGGGGTTCGATCCCCGGCAGTGTCATACCAAAAGACGTTACAAAATGGTACTTGTTGTTACCCTGTTGGGTGCGTCTGAGTGGGGTATTCATGTTCAACTGCGGCATATTATCTCAATGAACTAGTACTATAAATGGGCATCAGTCCGGACTAGTATAAGCAGCCACACACACACACACTCGTGCATGCACTCTGCTATATAAATGCAATAATCTTGACGTGACGTTAAACCCCATTTCACCTCACCTCACCTATTAAATGAATTATCTCCTTACGGGCGAGTAATAAAACAAATTGATAACATGTAAACTATATCTTGTTGGCGTACATGTACTCGCAAAATATTTTTAAAAAGAATTGTGCATTATAAGTGCCTCTGTAGCCAAGTGATTCACTCAAGGCTACAGACACAAAAGTTACACTTAGATCTCTCTGGAGGATGTTAGTCATTTGATATGACGTCATTCGGCCCATGTCCTTAAGTTAGCATTGTAATATATGTCATATAGATTGTGATCAAATGCAAAATAAATCTCTGGGACAGAATAACTGTCCTTGGGTTATTCTATAGAATTTCTTCGGCAGTCTGGAGATTAAATTATCTTGAGAACAGAAGAAGCTCTAATAAGGATGACATCACTTGAGGCTGATATCACTATGGTGAAACCCACGAGCACGGGTATGGTGCTGACAAACTTAGAAACTTAATCAGGACCAATCACAGGTTTCTTACAAATTGCAGTGACTAGATTCCTCAGGCAGGAGGAGGAGGAGGTGGAGAAGGAGGTTGCATTAGGATTCTATATTACATGAAACATATCACAGAAACTGGAGCCATACATTCAGTGACTGTGGTGTGGACAATGCAGAATATTATATGTATGCTTCAGTCAGTCATGACCTGATTGAACGAGGGAATGGATTTCTCTGGTGATTGGATAGCAGTTAGCTAGTGTCCCAGATCGGCAATATAACTTGAATAAAACAACAGTATTAGTCATCCAATGAGATTATTTCACATTTAGGTCAGAAAGGTCAACAACGGGCGGATTTTCTTTCATAAATCGTAGTAATAGCACTCCCAAATATTGGCATACATTTGTTGGAAATTGATAGCGCAAACACTTCTGGGAAATTTATGAGGCAAAGTCGTCAGACTGTTAACAGACTACCACAGACAGAAAAAACACAATATTTTGATGAAATTACAGGCAATGATGTTGCATCAGGACAAACACCCTTTATATCCCTTTAGCATGTTTTAGCTAAATCGCGTCAAGACTGCGTCATCCCTGAAGATTGGTCAGATTAAACACATTGCCAAATAGTCAAGCTACTGATCATTCATTTTCAATATCTGTTTGTGTTTATCTTAAATGATCTTTGACCGAAAGTGATATGGGTAGATTGTGAATCTTTTTATTGTTATTGCCCTGTGTATCCATCGAGGCCAAAGGATACAGGGGTCAATAAAAAATACTTTGCGTATGTTCAGCTACTTATTCCTGTGGGTTAATGAAGTTAATATTTAAATCAACCGAAATTATTAACTGACAATTATGACTGATTGATCGTGATTTTAAAACTAAATATTAATCTCATGCTAGCTACATCTAGACACAGTATTTGTTTTGTGCTTTTTAGAAAAATCAAAATTCAAATGAGACAAATTTGAATGAATATTCTCTCAAATTGTTTGTTTGTTCTATAAATGAAGGCCAAGGAAGCATGTTAAATGAGTATGGATAAGGAGAACTTTGTGGTACTAAGCCATTGTAAGTTGACAGATTGTGTGAGTGTTTAACATTTAAATTTAATAGTTGCTATATTCAAATTCTCAGCTTCTCAACACCTTTGTTTGTTGTGTTTTGCATTATTTCTGTTTCATGTGCAACTTCTGTTTTTAAAAATAATCAGTTATCATGTTGACTTTTGACATTTGGGCATTAATTTGGGGCGGGGGCAGATATAGTCAACGCATAGTCTGTCTGCCCGTCCGTAATCATTTAGTTTCCAGAGCATAACTCGAAAACCTGTCAATATCTTTCAACAAAACTTGGCAGGTATATCAAACAGATCTTGAACTGGTTCCTTTTGCTATTTTTGGACTTTTGGCGTTTTTATTTTCCACGCTTTCCTTGGAAACAATTTGTATTTAGTCTCTTTAGGGGTAGTTTTCGTTTCCGGAGCATAACCCGAAAACATTTCAATATCCTTCAACAAAACTTGGCAGATATATCAAACAGATCCTGAAGTGGTGCCTTTTGCTATTTGCAGATATTTTGCATTTCTATTTTTCTCCATTTCCATGGAAACAATTTTGACTTACTCTCAAAATGTGGATTTCATTTCTGGAGCACAACTTAAAATCCTTGAAAGACTATACATCCAAACCTGGTACATGTATTAACCAAGGGCTGAAGTGCTGCATCCAAACCTGGTACATGTATTAACCAAGGGCTGAAGTGCTGCATCCAAACCTGGTACATGTATTAACCAAGGGCTGAAGTGCTGCATCCAAACCTGGTACATGTATTAACCAAGGGCTGAAGTGCTGTGTTTTGCTCTATAGGAATTTTTCCAAATTACATTTGTCCCTGTGTCCATGGAAACAAGTTCGACTTAGCTGAAAGGAGGTAGGTGTTGTTTTCTGAGCAGAGCTAGATAAACTAGTCAACCTTTCTCATCAAAACTTGGTACATGTATTAATCAGGGGCTGAAGTGCTGCCTCTTGCTATTTAGGAATTTTCTTTTAAATATTTTTTGTCTGTTGTTGTCTGGCAACAAGCTTGATTTGACTCTGTTTCTATGGGTGTGTCTGACATAGAAATACAAATTGCCGAATCCAGATTCCATTCTTGTTTTGATTGCTCAATAACTACTCTGGTACACAGACAGATGAGATCAAAATTCTCTCAATGTAACAGTCAGATGATTTGTTCTTAGGGGCGGGGGAATTGTCATTCTGATGACTCTTGTCACCCTGTGAAATGCATTGACCATGCATCTATTTATGTTTATTTAATTATATTTCTTTATGATGATGATGATGATGATGACAGTTACCTGTAAATCAGCCAGAATGTTACGACAGCTGCTCCCAACACAACGAAAGCAAGACACAACATTATGATCGCAGCAATCATGGTCCCTGCAAATATAAAACACATTAATGAGCCTTTGTAGCTGAAAGATAGGCTTTGTATAGTGACTCTATCTTACTTGAATGTGCATCTCAAATTATCAATGCCCACCTTGCCAAATTGACAAAGTATGAAATAGTGTATCAGTTGTCCACAATGGCTCCTCAGTCTCAACAAAATCCCTGGGGTACGTTCAACAAAGTGATCGCCGCTCTAAGGTGATCGTAACTCCTATACTTTAACATAGACTTCAGACAGTCGTAGCACTAAGGTGATTGTAACTCCCATACTTAAACATAGACTTCAGACAGTCGTAGCACTAAGGTGATCGTAACTCCCATACTTTAACATTGACTTCAGACAGTCGTAGCACTAAGGTGATCGTAACTCCCATACTTTAACATTGACTTCAGACAGTCGTAGCACTAAGGTGATCGTAACTCCCATACTTTAACATAGACTTCAGACAGTCGTAGCACTAAGGTGATCGTAACTCCTATACTTTAACATTGACTTCAGACAGTCGTAGCACTAAGGTGATCGTAACTCCTATACTTTAACATTGACTTCAGACAGTCGTAGCACTAAGGTGATCGTAACTCCTATACTTTAACATAGACTTACGACAGCCATAGCGCTAAGGTAATCGTAACTCCTATACTTGAATATAGACTTACGACTGTCATAGCACTAAGGTGATCGTAACTCCTATACTTTAACATAGACTTCAGACATTCGTAGCACTAAGGTGATCGTAACTTTTATACTTGAATATAGACTTACGACTGTCATAGCACTAAGGTGATCGTTACTCCTATACATTAACATATACTTCAGACAGTCGTAGCGCTAAGGTGATCGTAACTCCTATACTTTAACATAGACTTCAGACAGTCGTAGCGCTAAGGTGATCGTAACTCCTATACTTTAACATAGACTTCAGACAGTCGTAGCGCTAAGGTGATCGTAACTCCTATACTTTAACATAGACTTACGACAATGGTAGTGCTTAGGCGATCGTAACTCCTATACTTTAACATAGACTTACGACAGTCGTAGCACTAAGGTGATCGTAACTCCTATACTTTAACATAGACTTACGACAGCCATAGCGCTAAGGTAATCGTAACTCCTATACTTGAATATAGACTTACGACTGTCATAGCACTAAGGTGATCGTAACTCCTATACTTTAACATAGACTTCAGACAGTCGTAGCACTAAGGTGATCGTAACTTTTATACTTGAATATAGACTTAAGACTGTCATAGCACTAAGGTGATCGTAACTCCTATACATTAACATATACTTCAGACAGTCGTAGCGCTAAGGTGATCGTAACTCCTATACTTTAACATAGACTTCAGACAGTCGTAGCGCTAAGGTGATCGTAACTCCTATACTTTAACATAGACTTCAGACAGTCGTAGCGCTAAGGTGATCGTAACTCCTATACTTTAACATAGACTTCAGACAGTCGTAGCGCTAAGGTGATCGTAACTCCTATACTTTAACATAGACTTCAGACAGTCGTAGCGCTAAGGTGATCGTAACTCCTATACTTTAACATAGACTTACGACAATGGTAGCGCTTAGGCGATCGTAACTCCTATACTTTAACATAGACTTACGACAGTCGTAGCACTAAGGCGATCGTAACTCCTATACTTTAACATAGACTTACGACAGTCGTAGCACTAAGGTGATCGTAACTCCTATACTTTAACATAGACTTACGACAGCCATAGCGCTAAGGTAATCGTAACTCCTATACTTGAATATAGACTTACGACTGTCATAGCACTAAGGTGATCGTAACTCCTATACTTTAACATAGACTTCAGACAGTCGTAGCACTAAGGTGATCGTAACTTTTATACTTGAATATAGACTTACGACTGTCATAGCACTAAGGTGATCGTAACTCCTATACATTAACATATACTTCAGACAGTCGTAGCGCTAAGGTGATCGAAACTCCTATACTTTAACATAGACTTCAGACAGTCGTAGCGCTAAGGTGATCGTAACTCCTATACTTTAACATTGACTTCAGACAGTCGTAGCGCTAAGGTGATCGTAACTCCTATACTTTAACATAGACTTACGACAATGGTAGCGCTAAGGCGATCGTAACTCCTATACTTTAACATGGACATACGACTGTCGTAGCGCTAAGGTGATCGTAACTCCTATACTTTAACATAGACTTACAACAATGGTAGCCCTATGTTTGCTTTGGGGAACAGGTCCCAGATACAGTTGTGGTTCACCCCTGCCATGATGCATCTATTCTTGTCTGTTTTTAAAACTTGGTCCACTGAAACTTGCCTCAGTCATAAAGATGTAACAAATAATGTTTTGGTTGAAAACTTTAGCCAGTTCTAGAGCTGTTCAATCTGAGCAGGGGTGGTCTGGTAGCCTAGTGGTTAAAGCATTTGCTCACCACGCCGAAGACCCGAGTTCGATTCCCGACATCGGTACAATGTGTAAAGTCTATTTCTGGTGTCCCCCGCCGTAATAATTCTGGAATATTGCTAAAAGCTGCGTAAAATCCTACTCGTTCACTCACTCAATCTTAGCAGTGTTACTGTCATGTTGAAGTGATCTTCTAATTTATGTTACATACTTACCATTTTCTCCATGGGCCATGGATGGGGGGCTGGCGCTGGGGCTGGGGCTGGGGTTGGGGCTGGGGCTGGGGCTAGGGCTAGGGCTGGCGTTGGTTGTCTGTAAGTTCAGAATGTCGTAGCCCAGGAAAGATTCTTCCTCAGACTTTGACTTACAGGTGAAATTAATATTACCTGAAACACATGTACACAGATATAAGAAGAGTGGTGATGTGGCTACATGGACCTCATTGATTTACATTCTTGACTTTAGCCTTCAACCATCCTGACCCACGTCCAAAATCCTAGCAGGACAACTATCTTAGCACATCTACCTTAATCAACATCTGTCTTAGCCAACAACAGTCTTAGCACAACAATTATCTTAGCACAACAACTATCTTAGCACAACAACAGTCTTAGCACAACAACTATCTTAGCACAACAACTATCTTAGCACAACAGTCTTAGCCAACAACAGTCTTAGCACAACAACTATCTTAGCACAACTATCTAAGCACAACAACAGTCTTAGCATAACAACAGTCTTAGCCAACAACTATCTTAGCCAACAACTATCTTAGCCAACAACTACAGTTAATCTTAAGAATAACGAGAACGTGAATTAAATGCGAAAAATCTGAGTGGTCTTTGCATTATTGAAACTTCGCATTTATGTCTAAAAAATGACTATCAACAATAAGATGGCCTCATTTCATACTTTTAGTAGCGGAAAAACCAACTTGAATATATACACAAACACGGTTTATTGAGCAGCAGTTGTAACAAGTATATAACAATGTCATTCAAAGAAAAGGAATTACATAATAGGCATCAAGGGTTGTACCCACTCGTGTCAAACTAATAAGGCCGTCCAGCAGTCCAGACAGGCACCACCCACGCAACACTTTGTCAAAGGCGGACACGACCCAACGCGCACCGATAGGCTTCATCACACTCCCCAGATATACAGCCTTTTTGTTGTCATCTGCCTTCAATTTTTTTTGAAACCTTATCCGCATACTAATCTGTGAACTGTTGTTGGTTGAGTGAGTAAGTGAGTTGGGTTTAATGCCGCTTTTAACACTGTGTCAGCTTAATGTGGGAGGAAAGCCAGAAGTGATGCAGGTCTCAGACATTCACCACTTCGGTGAAACCCACGAGCACGGGTATGGTGCTGACAAAACTAGAAACGTAATCGGGGCGAACCGGGATTCGAACCCACAATCATAGTTTTCTGGCGTGCCCAAGGGACGCAACTCTGCACAGCGAGTCGCGGCGCCTTAGAAGAATGGGGCGCCTTAGAAGAATGGGCCACCTGTGCCCCCTTATTGCCTTTGAACTTCCTTAATGCCTGTCAACAGAATAAACGTATAAACTGTGTGTTGTTTTTAGGAAAGAACTGTTTATTGTTTATATGGAAGTGCTCTTCTCGGCATTTTTGCTAGGGTTCAGCAGTCGTATTAATTTGGAGACGCATTAATTTCCAGATTTACAGTATCTCAGCTCACTCACTCACTCACTCACTCACTCACTCACTCACTCACTCACTCACACACTAAAACTGGTATAAACTGGTATAAACAGATGTAGCCATGGTAGAAACAGATGAAGCCATGGTATAAATAGATGGAACTTCAGTATAAATAGATGGAACCTCAGTATAAATAGATGGAACCTCAGTATAAACAGATGTAGCCATGGTAGAAACAGATGAAGCCATGGTATAAATAGATGGAACCTCAGTATAAATAGATGGAACCTCAATATAACCAGATGGAGCCATGATAGAAACAGATGGAGCCATGGTATAAATAGATGGAACCTCAGTATAAACAGATGTAGCCATGGAAGAAACAGATGAAGCCATGGTATAAATAGATGGAACCTCAGTATAAACAGATGGAACCTCAATATAACCAGATGGAGCCATGATAGAAAGAGATGGAGCCATGGTATAAATAGATGGAACCTCAGTATAACAGATGCCCATTTCAACTGTCCCCTGCCATGCTATTGCTGGAATATTGCTTAAAGCGGTGTAAAACCACACTCACTCACTCACTCACTCACTCACTCACTCACTCACTCACAGAATCGCTGTAGGGCAAGGCAATGTATATTTGCGTTGATGTTATAGTAATAATAGTGGGATGTTACAGAAGTAATAGTGGGATGTTACAGTAAAAATAGTGGGATGTAACAGTAGTAATAGTGGGATGTTACAGTAGTAATAGTGGGATGTTACAGTAATAATAGTGGGATGTTACAGTAGTAATAGTGGGATGTTACAGTAATAATAGTGGGATGTTACAGTAGTAATAGTGGGATGTTACAGTAATAATAGTGGGATGTTACAGTAGTAATAGTGGGATGTAACAGTAATAATAGTGGGATGTTACAGTAATAATAGTGGGATGTTACAGTAGTAATAGTGGGATGTTACAGTAGTAATAGTGGGATGTTACAGTAGTAATAGTGGGATGTAACAGTAATAATAGTGGGATGTTACAGTAGTAATAGTAGGATGTTACAGTAATGAGTGAGTGAGTTTGGTTTTACGCCGCTTTTAGCAATATTCCAGCAAATATCACGGCGGGGGACACCAGAAATGGGTTTCACACATTGTACCCATGTCGGGAATCGAACCCGGGTCTTCGGCGTGACGAGCGAACGCTTTAACCACTAGGCTACCCGACCGCCCCGGATGTTACAGTAGTAATAGTGGGATGTTACAGTAGTAATAGTAGGATGTTACAGTAATAATAGTGGGATGTTACAGTAGTAATAGTGGGATGTTAAAGTAGTAATAGTGGGATGTTACAGTAGTAATAGTAGGTTGTTACAGTAATAACAGTGGGATGTTACAGTAGTAATAGTGGGATGTTACAGTAAAAATAGTGGGATGTTACAGTAAAAATAGTGGGATGTTACAGTAATAACAGTGGGATGTTACAGTAGTAATAGTGGGATGTTACAGTAGTAATAGTAGGATGTAACAGTAATAATAGTGGGATGTTACAGTAGTAATAGTAGGATGTTACAGTAATAACAGTGGGATGTTACAGTAGTAATAGTGGGATGTTACAGTAGTAATGGTGGGATGTAACAGTAATAATAGTGGGATGTTACAGTAGTAATAATAGGATGTTACAGTAATAACAGTGGGATGTTACAGTAGTAATAGTGGGATGTTACAGTAGTAATAGTAGGATGTAACAGTAATAATAGTGGGATGTTACAGTAGTAATAGTAGGATGTTACAGTAGTAATAGATGGATGTTACAGTAGTAATAGTAGGATGATACAGTAATAATAGTGGGATGTTACAGTAGTAATAGTGGGATATTAAAGTAGTAATAGTGGGATGTTACAGTAGTAATAGTAGGATGTTACAGTAATAACAGTGGGATGTTACAGTAGTAATAGTGGGATGTTACAGTAGTAATAGTAGGATGTAACAGTAATAATAGTGGGATGTTACAGTAGTAATAATAGGATGTTACAGTAGTAATAGTGGGATGTTACAGTAGTAATAGTAGGATGATACAGTAATAATAGTGGGATGTTACAGTAGTAATAGTGGGATGTTACAGTAGTAATAGTGGGATGTTACAGTAGTAATAGTAGGATGTTACAGTAATAACAGTGGGATGTTACAGTAGTAATAGTGGGATGTTACAGTAGTAATAGTGGGATGTAACAGTAATAATAGTCAGGTGTTACCTGCACCAAAGACGCTGAGATACAGATGGCCGTTCTGCGTCAAGTTGTGGAACGCCTCCAAGGTGATAGTTCTTTCTGTTGTGTTCTTCCAGCAGTGCTGTGGTATGATGGATTGTGAGGAGTTTCCCGAATGTATCAAACAGTCAGATCCAGTCAAATTATTTTGCATTGTAGGCAGATCTAGACCATACGATATGATGGCAGGCGTATTGTTTTTTGTCATGTCGTATGTCACACCGATAGAGACACTTCCAGGGCCAAGGTTTTCATTTGTCGGTTTGAACCTCTTTAATGTGACATAGAAGTCCTCTTGTGATTGAAGTTTACAGGAGCAAAGAGGAGCAGTAAATTTCGCTCCCTCATCCATGTATAATATCACGGGGGTCTGGGAGCTGTTTGTCTCCTGGTCGGTACACATGGGAATGAGACGAGAGGCTGGAAAAGGAAGAAAAATACAATTAGTTGCTGGTTCGGGTCCAAATTGAGATTTAGTGGCAAGCTAGGAACATTTTGTATTTATTAGACAAATGAAGTATTTGTAAATTTCTTTTGCCGGACCTACACCTATGTCCTAGCCTCTGACAACTCCAAGGCTATATATACTACAAAGAGTCATAGGTCTTCATAGGGGTTATTTCAACAAAATATTAATTTATGTTAGATTTAAATAATGTCTTTGGTATTTATCTTCTCTCTGTGCTGGTAATCTAAATAAATCGGGGCGGTCAGGTAACCTAGTGGTTTAAGCGTTCATTCATCACGCCAAGACCCGGGTACGATTCCCATTTCTGGTGTCCCCCCTGCCGTGATATTGCTCGAATATTGCCAAAAGCGTCATAAAACCATATTTACTCACTCACTCACTCTAAGTAAATCATAATGTCCAATATTTGTAGTTATATTTGCAGATAACAGATTAACTTCTACAGCAGCTGCTATGTATTATTATAAATCTTTACATGATGATGGGACTCATCAGACTCAGTACTGTCCGCAATTAGTATCATCAGCGTCTTTACTTGTGTCGTTATTTTAAATACAAAAAATAAAGCAATAAAGAATTCAATTGACATGCAAACATCAACCTATTTTTCATTCGGGAAATCAAGTCGCAAGCAGAAGCCTGTTGTCTTGCACTTGGAGGTACGCTACTGCATGTAATGATTCTTGCTGACAAAGCCAACCACATGTTTATTGCACCTGTGGACATGGATTGACAGGTGTTTATTGCACCTGTGGACATGGATTGACAGGTGTTTATTGCACATGTGGACATGGATTGACTGGTGTTTATTGCATCTGTGGACATGGATTGACAGGTGTTTATTGCACATGTGGACATGGATTGACAGGTGTTAATTGCATCTGTGGACATGGATTGACAGGTGTTTATTGCACATGTGGACATGGATTGACAGGTGTTTATTGCATCTGTGGACATGGATTGACAGGTGTTTATTGCACATGTGGACATAGATTGACAGGTGTTTATTGCATCTGTGGACATGGATTGACAGGTGTTTATTGCACCTGTGGACATGGATTGACAAGTGTTTATTGCATCTGTGGACATAGATTGACAGGTGTTTATTGCATCTGTGGACATGGATTGACAGGTGTTTATGTACCTGTGGACATTCTTCTGATTATAAAGTAATGACTCAGAAATACGAGTGATAGCGACATAAAGTAAAAATATGATAGATCTGCTATCTTCAGACCTATTCTCCCCAGGAATCTCAATCGCTTAGTCAATGAAATCGATGAACACGGTGTCCCACAACGAGTAGAAACATCCTCTGTAGTTTTATACTAACACCAGCAGGAAGTGTCAACACGCCACACACACCAGGGCCACTGTGACTGGTCAGTGCTGCTGCTGTTCCTATAGTTTACAGTTTGGCTTACGGGAGGAATGGTACTACATATGTATTGACCGCCTGTGTGGTCTAGTGGTAGAGCGTCCGCCCTGACAGCAGAAGGTCTGGGGTTTGATCCCCGGCTGCGTCATACCATAAGACGTTAAAAGATGGTACTTGTTGTTACCCTGTCTGGGGCTCGGGAATTAAAGGGCTAAAAACAAGGACTGGTCGGCTCGGAGTCAGTATACTGTGTCTGAGTGGGATATTCATGTTAAACTGTGGCATGGTATCTCAGTGGGCTAGCACTATAAATCGGCATCAGTCCGGACTAGTACAAGCAGCCACACACACACATACATGCATATCACTATTTAAGTGGGGGCGGTCGGGTAGCCTAGTGATTAAAGCGTTCGCTCGTCACGCCAATGACCCGGGTTCGATTCCCGACATGGGTACAATGTGTGAAGCCCATTTCTTGTGTCCCCCGCCGTGATATTGCTGGAATATTGCTAAAAGCCGCGTAAAACCATACTCACTCACTCACTCACTATTTAAGTGCAATAATCTTGGACGCGATGTTTAACCCCACTTCACCTCACCTCACTACACATGTATCATGAATGGGTTCCTTTGAAAGACCTGGGATGCATCAGCAGGACATGTAATTCATTTGATGATAGTAAATGCATCTGTATGTCCGTGCTCTGTGCTCACGGGGCCAAGTCATCATCAGCTCAGTCAAGTGGACAGTGTGCATACACATCACATTCGTCACATTACCATCTCATCCTACCGGGTACCCATTCACTGCTTGGTGAACAGAGGCATGCCCCTGGCCCCAGATGGAACTCGTGTCAACTCGTCATACCCCAGACGGGCAGTCAGGTAGCCTAGTGGTTTAAGCGTTCACTCGTCACGCCGAAGACCAGACATGGGTACAATGTGTGAAGCCCATTTCTGGTGTCCCCCATCGGGATATTGCTGGAATATTGCTAAAGGCAGTGTCAAATCATATTCACTCACTCACTAACTCATGTGTGTCATATCTCATACCTAGATGGAACTCATGTGTCATACCCCAGACCCAGATGGAACTCATGTGTCATACCCCAGACCCAGATGGAAGTCATGTGTCATACCTCATAACCAGATGGAACAAGTGTGTCATACCCCAGTCCCAAATGGAGCTCGTGTCATACCCCAGACCCAGGTGGGACAAGTGTGAGACTTACCGTGCCCTAGGTGGGACTCGTGTGTCATACCCCCTACCCAGGTGGGACAAGTGTGTCATACCCTCTACCCAGGTGGGACAAGTGTGTCATACCCCCTACCCAGGTGGGACAAGTGTGAGACTTACCGTGCCCGAGGTGGGACTCGTGTGTCATACCCTCTACCCAGGCGGGACAAGTGTGAGACTTACCGTGCCCCAGGCGGGACAAGTGTGAGACTTACTGTGCCCCAGGTGGGACAAGTGTGAGACTTACCTTGTCCCAGGTGGGACAAGTGTGAGACTTACCTTGCCCCAGGTGGGACAAGTGTGAGACTTACCGTGCCCCAGGCGGGACTCGTGTGTCATACCCTCTACCCAGGCGGGACAAGTGTGAGACTTACCGTGCCCCAGGCGGGACAAGTGTGAGACTTACTGTGCCCCAGGCGGGACAAGTGTGAGACTTACTGTGCCCCAGGCGGGACAAGTGTGTGACTTACTGTGCCCCAGGTGGAACAAGTGTGTGACTTACTGTGCCCCAGGTGGAACAAGTGTGAGACTTACTGTGCCCCAGGCGGGACAAGTGTGAGACTTACTGTGCCCCAGACGGGACAAGTGTGAGACTTACTGTGCCCCAGGTGGAACAAGTGTGAGACTTACTGTGCCCCAGGTGGAACAAGTGTGAGACTTACTGTGCCCCAGGTGGAACAAGTGTGAGACTTACTGTGCCCCAGGCGGGACAAGTGTGAGACTTACTGTGCCCCAGGCGGGACAAGTGTGAGACTTACCGTGCCCCAGGTGGGACTCGTGTGTCATACCCTCTACCCAGGTGGGACTCGTGTGTCATACCCTCTACCCAGGCGGGACAAGTGTGAGACTTACCGTGCCCCAGGCGGGACAAGTGTGAGACTTACCGTGCCCCAGGCGGGACAAGTGTGAGACTTACCGTGCCCCAGAGACGTGACAGCCAGGAGAATGTACAGTGTGTTGGCCTCCATGCTGCTCGGTGATAGTAGGTCCTTGCGACAAGCTGGTCCACCGACAACACACAGACAAGAAACAAGGAAGTGTAACTAGCCAGCTCTGCCTGCCAGGATATGACGAGAGGGAGGGTCGGATGTAGATCAGTCATACACAGCGACAAGAACCAAAACCAGTCCTCACTCAGACTGTCTGTTTAGAAGTATTTCCATATTTCAAAGAAACATGTTTTTATTTTTAAGTGGTGAAAAGTTTCAATTGTTTATTGTTGTTGTAATGGTTGTCAATATTTGCCATCAGTTTTTTTCAACAAATTAGGAAAGTTTTTAGTTGTTTGTTTTATCAGAAAATAATATTAATGTATATATGATGAACATGCATGGAGTGTGTGCTCAACTGTGTAATACTTCCTATATCACCACATTCACCTGCTTGTTATCCCAGGTGGGACTGTGGTTAGTTATTACACACGTATTCACAATCAGAGCTAACTGAGTTCAGCTGAAGGAGGCTGTTAAGGGAAGAATTGTGTGAAGAGTGTATTCACAGCAGATATAGGTCATAGTATTATTCTGTATGAATATTTGTCTCTGTCAATACTCAGGTAGTTCCTGGGTCCCCTGTCCACAATATTGGGGCCGACACGTGATCTGTAGATGTCTATACAACTCACACTGTTGTCAGTTACCTGCAATCAGGACTCACTGTGCGTTGTGGGCAGCCACCTGCAATCAGGACTCACTGTGTGTTGTGGGCAGCCACCTGCAATCAGGACTCACTGTGCGTTGTGGGCAGCCACCTGCAATCAGGACTCACTGTGTGTTGTGGGCAGCCACCTGCAATCAGGACTCACTGT